>NW_024038438.1:0-1200000 GCF_016077235.1 Cyprinodon tularosa | reverse complement strand
TGTGATGCACATGATACATGATTGGTGATATTTTACAAATTACTGGATTAATTTCTTATTGATTAGACAGTTACTGCAATCTCTGATGCCAAGCAAACAATTCATTTCAACACAAAGGAGCTGGGCTTTAATAAGCTAAGAGAGATGTTCATTCTAGGGATGCAACTAACGGTTATTTTGCAAATCGATGAATCTGTCGACTATTTTTTCAATTAATTGATTCATAATCGGATAGGGAAAGGTTCCTTAAACAAGATTTTTTAGAAATTTAAACAACATGGAACTAAAACTATTTAAGATGACGAGTTCTGGATAGAGCATATTGACAGAAGAAAACATGTCTAATATGTTTTTTATTTTATTTTTTATTTCCTGCTCTAAGTAGGTTGCTCTTTCAGCTAAAGGCATATATTATAGTCTCTATAACCCAGTTAACGATTACTAAATTAGTTGACGATTATTTTGTTCAGCCCTAAAAATAAACTAAATCGATTAACTAGTCGTATTGTTTTAAAGTGGAAAGTTTGTTTTTAAACCTGCAATAGAAACCACATTTAAGTCTGTCGTGTGAAAAAAGTTTTCAGCTATACGGTCCAGTTAAATAAACAGAGATTGATGGATTTCACTCAGTCTGCACTTTATTTACTTTGCAAAGTTAATTGAGAACAAGATATTCAGCACATCACATCAGCATGATGGTCTGCCCTGTTCTGTCTTTAGACAGAGTCGCTCCCTTACTCAAAGTAGGCAGAGTCAAAAGAAATTACAGACACTTTGGTTAAACATTAACACGTTAAAATAAACAAAAAGATGGGAATAAGGATATCTTGTCGACACGCCCTCATCTCACTCAGACATTTTGTGGCCTTGCAGGTGAAACAAACTGAGTTAAAAACATTTTTTCCAGAGACTAAATAGATTAACTCAATATATGAAGTAAGAAATGAATAGAAATCTAAAATTTCCGATGACATAGTCCTACTATGAGCTGCTGTATTTCTTAACTGTTAAGTTACTTTCTTACAACTCCTAAATACACATCATTAATTAGAGTATCTGTTCAATAGTTATGTTAAAGCTTTGTCACTCAGGACAAACTCTTTAAATAACACTTCATACATTATATGTATTAAATAACAAGGAGACATGACAACAGATTCTGATAGATATTGTAATCTCACTCAGAGCAGAGAAGTTGCTTAGATGTACAGAAGGCAGCTGCTCACCCCCTGGCTCACTTCTTTGGAAGTGGCCCCGACTAACGGTTAAAGAGGCATTTTATACATCTCCAATCTGCCACATCATCACATCATTACATCACACACGTTAGCAGGTGAGTAAACATCCATGGCTCCAGCCTTATCAACATATTACTTCATTCTTAGCTGAAGAACACCGCTTTCATTTCATTCCCAAATATTTGCCACATACAGAATGCAGAGGCGTAGTCAGAACATCGTTATAAGGGTGGCCAGGCAGTAACCAATGTACACTGAGGGGTGGCCGAAAGTGGATTGGCACCAGAACCTTAGGGTCAATCTATACTGATCCAATAGGAAAATTATTGAGCAAAACATCCATATTTTCTAAAAAAAAAAAAAGACAAATTATACTTTCCTACATCCTTTGCTAACTAATAGACACATATATTTAAAAATCTGTAATTTCTAGATAAAAGGTATAGTGGATAAATTCTTTCAGTTTTGAGTTCTGGGGCGTAAATTTTTTCCATTGTCATTACTTACCTATTTGTGTCAATAAACATTCTGCATAAAATTGATATTTAAAAGCACTAATATCTTAATAAATGTATTATTTGATAAGTTTTTATTAAAATTGTTATTTATCTATGATTTCAATGAAGACTCCTAGATGACTTGCAGAGACACATCATTTTCTCCTTACCCCATATAACACAAAATCTAATCTAATAATTATGTACTTATCATCTTTGATGTTAGTAATTGATGTGTATAATTAACCACAAAAAAATGTCAATTAATTGAATATTCCACTCCAGAGTTTTACTGCTGCCACCATCTGTATTAGATGTAAATAAATGGTAGGGTGGCCAATGAGTGGGTAAGGGTGGCCATGGCCACCCCTGGCCCCCCATCTAGCTCCACCCCTGACAGAATGAAGATTATAACTGAATACTCGGATAGAGAAACTGTCTTAATTCAATAAATTATTGGGGAAAACATCAGTTCTGACCCGCAACAGGCAGCTAATATTAAGGTCTAATAAAGTCACACATCATCAATGATAATTATCCTAACAGTTCCCTATGCAAATTTAAACCTTTTTTTTTAAAGAGCGAACTAAACGCTTGGACAAAAAGCGAAATCTTGGTTTAGTTCAACATCTGCCGACAGTATTTTCTTATTTCGTGTGAGATAGAGATATTCTGTGAAAGCAGCCATCGACCTACATCTAGTGCTGCTGGACAGAAACTTGGGAAGTGTTTAGCTTCATAAAATTAAGGCTTAAACCGCGCATACAATCCCGCACACAGTACAGGAGGGATTAAAGGAAAATGTTAGCAGATAATTTCCCCATTAAGGAATAAAACAAGTTATTTATGTTAACAACGGTTAAATATGTAAAGATGAATACATGTCGAAAAACAAACTACCTCGGTTCCAATCCGCCATGTTGGTCGCCAACGTCACCATCAGCTGTTCGCGCGCACGTGATCACCTTCGGGGTTTTTTTTTTTTTTTTTTTTTTTTTTTTTTGTATCAACAAGTTCTTACAGAACAAAACTGTTTGCCAGGGACATAAATATTAAAAGGGACACTACAAGAAATAATTTATTAGGTTTAGTATAGCCGATAGAAAGAAATTCATTATTCGTCATAAAAAAAAACTACGGAAGATGATTAGGGCCAAAAAAGAAAGTTAACTGATTTTTAAAATTTATTTCAGTTTAATATGAGAAATAAAAGTCCGAATTCTGACTTTACTCTCAGAATTCTGACTGTAATCTCAGAATTCTGACTTTGATCTCAGATTTCTGACTTTTTCCTCAGAATTCTGACTGTAATCTCAGAATTCTGACTGTAATCTCAGAATTCTGACTTTAATCTCAGAATCTTGGATCTTAACGTAGATGGGCACCATGAAGGAAGAGATGTGGGAGCACTCAGCTTCACTGACAAAGATGTGAGTTGTTTGAGAGGGTCAGTGACGCTTTGGTGAAAAATTAGGCGACTTTTTACGTGCCTAACGTGTCCCCGTGATGCTATTTCATTAATGGAAGAGCAGAAGGTGATTAAAACAAGAGAACTAGTCTCTAAAACAGACATGGCTATGGCTTGATTCTAACATGTTTGTTATCTGTCAGAAAACAGTCAAAATTCTGAGATTAAAGTCAGAATTCTGAGATTAATGTCAGAATTCTGAGATTAATGTCAGAATTCTGAGATTAAAGTCAGAATTCCATGAAAAAGTCAGAATTCTAAGATTAAAGTCACTTTTTTTCCATATCAAACTGAACAAACATCAAACTGAAATAATATTTAAAAATCAGTTGACTTTTTTTACTTCTTGAGTGGCCCTAATCCTCTTCCGTAAAAAACGGTTACTAAATACATTTTGCTGTGAAACCTGTGAATCTTCCAGATTATTGATAATTGTGCTGAATTGAGAAAATTTGTGCATTTCCCAAATAATTTCTTATGTATTTTTTTTGAAATTTTTTTTACCATCTAAATATCCCATGATAATACTGTTCCCAGAAGCTTTCATTAAAAGCCCGCCTGTAAATCCAACAAGGAGCTGTAAAACATTCATTGGGATAGCAGCAAAAACCTCACCATATTCCTTTAGTGTAACTGCAACGTTGAATTTAGAAATAAATTATTTGAAAAGTAATAGTTGACCCTCAGATTTCCTAAATCGTGAAACTAAACCATAACCACTATCAACCCAGTTTTGTTCTACAAAGATCTGTTTTTATACTAAATAATCCTGTTATTCCAAATGTAATAGCTCCACCGGCAGCTGAAAAAGTTCAACCTGCCAAGGACAGTGATGGTGCAGTTCTACTCCTCCATCATTAAGTCCCTCCTCACCTCCTCCATCACCATCTGGTATGATGGTGCCAACACAAAGGACTGTGGTTGATTGGCTGCAATCTTCGTTCTCTCCAGAATCTGTACGCCTCCAGGACTCTGAGGCATGAAGGGAAGATTTTGTGTTTATATTCTACATAGCTTTAGATAGATCCTGTATTCTGTACAAATATCTAATTTGTCTGCACCATCAACACCAACCCAAATTCCCTATAAGTGCAAACCTAGTAGCAATAAACTTGATTCTGATTGTAGGTGAGAAATTAAAATTTGTTCAGCATCCTTCATGCCAGCAGAGCTTTCTTGGGGAAATTTGCCAACATGTATGACATGATTTTAATACCTAGCTCCTATCCCTTCACCATTTGCAGGGTCAACGGAAAGCACACCATCCAGGTTGGGAAAGGAGCTTCAGCCTACTGTGGTGAATCAGCCTTAGTGACGCACGAAGGATGCAACCTTCCAGAAAATAATTACAAAACACCAAATGTCTATGTAATAGGTAATGAATAATAACTCTGCTGATAGCCATAGTCTAAATTACTAACTTGAGGAAAGAAACTCAATTTTAAACAAATAATCAAAAAGTGGGTAGAAGACTCAAATACCTTGCTGAATAAGCAGATTTCTGTTATAATAATTTAACTCACAATCATTAATAGGTTTTACCCTTGATTTGAATGACCTATTAATTGACTATAACTTCCAGTTCTAGTTATTCAATATATTTATAATCTGCTGGAACAATTGCATAACAATAACATATCACCAACAACGTGTTTCTCTGCACTGTTCTGCATTTAGTGTCTAAATAAAATTTGGCTCCTGGATTTAATTTCCTAGCTAAACACAGCCCACAGCATAATTTATTAAATGCCACTTCTTTGTACACATGTAGTTCAAAACTCCTCCCAGTATTCTTTAGATTTTTTGGCGAAGACCAAATAAATAGTTATTATATTTTACTATTTAATTATTGATACTGGAATTCTTGCATTTATGTTCAAATGGAGCTGTCAATTCTGCTAATCTTAATGAACTGAAACTGTAAACAGTATTATACTTAGTAGTGTACTGATGATATATCACCACTGGGGGACAGCAAATATATACACGCCATGCAACTATCACACACCAAGCATGTTGAATTCCAACCTAAAAACATTTTAAACAGAGTTAATTTAATAGACCTCTGTTAACTGTTTGAGTCTGTTATAGTGAGCGGTCTGATGCTAAGGCAGACATGAGGGTGGTACAGAGGTCATCACTACCTGTAGAGGGGAAACATTTGACAACATTGGAAGAGAAAAAAAGAGTGATATCCTTGTGCATATGTTTGTGTGCCTCTGTGTTCAGTTAATCCTCCTCTATCACTATGGGCTGTAATCTACCTGTGTGTGTTGTGCCATCTGACGTCAGACTGCTTCTCTAGTTAGGCACTAGATGAGGGGGGCAGAGCACTGAGAACTGACCGTGTCACAGGGTTTTTTTAAAGTTTAAAGCATCAGTTCTTGATCTGCTTGCTTTGCATTTGAAATACTTTAATTTCTTTTTTATAACCGCTTTACATGCTGACCCAACTGTAGGAAACTCAGCAGCTAAGAGGATATACTAATATTAATTTAGGTTAATGCATTTCTCTTAAATGCAGAGTGAAAACAGGTTTAAATGTGTGCACAGACACCTGCACATCCCCTCTCAACAGGAGGAGCTGCAGGAACAGCAGCGGTCTCTATGGAGCTCACTGAAGCCACAGATTGTCTAATTAGATTAGGCAAGGCTTTCCTCAGATAATCATTTAGCCAGCTCTGTTCTATTTTGTGTACTTTTTTCTTGGTTTTCCTGCAATAGAGCGCTGCTCATGCCTGTCATCATGCTGAAGGTCAGGCACATTTCTCCTCAGTTTGATGAGCAAAGCGTTGGTCTGCAGAATGATGGCTAATGTGCTGCTGCTGGGTTATACACTGGTTCTGGACCTGTGGCTGTCTCACTGATCAGAGTAATCGGACTGCCACTAATACCTGCTGCTAACCGGAGGCAATGGGGGAAGTTTGTGTAAGTACAGCCTTTCTTCTTCTCAAGGCTTCTAATGCAAAAAAATTTTCAATTGTTTTAATTAGATATGATTATTTAGTGACAGAGCTGCAATCAAAACACATTTGAAAGGTTTCACTGAACTGATAAGCAGGAGAAAATAAGATTTCCAATTATGTCAGTGCAGTTTTTGCTGTGGGAAGATTAGGGTTCTTTTTGATGTGACACATTTACTATTATTTTTTTATTTTAATGGATTTTTGTTAAAGCCTTGGAGAGTAGTTACTAGTTTTATCCACTAATTTGACAGTCGTGACTTGTCTTGATTATGGCTCAGTTTTCTCCTCTTCTTGAGCCTCCAACAGGCTGCCTGTCCCTCCTTCAGATTAAACCGGTCTGACTGATTGACACAGCAGCTTACAGTTGAAGGCACCGAGGTCACAACCTGTAGGAAACAAACATAAAGACGCTCACAGTCAAACAGAAGGCTAGAAGTCATACCTCTACAAACTCAAACTTAGTTACCTTTTAGAATTTGTGTTTGTTTTTTAGAGGAGCAAATGTTGCAATATTAAGTGACCTAATCCTCATTTTCTGTTTATGTATTTATTTACTTTATTGGGCATCGTATGTAATATAACAGCAAGAAGTAGTTAAAATAAAATAAAAATGTTAAAGGCAATTTATGGATATAGCAGGTATGGAATAACCTTACCTGCAAACTACATTTTTGCATTATCTGTGAGTTTATAAACCCAAGAAAATCCATCTTGTAGGCACTTCGGCTTGAATGGATTGAGTCCGACCCCAGGGGTCAGCCATTCATGCTGCAGTATTATGGTTTAAAAGGATCCATGATTTGTTGTAACAGCCGACTTTTTTTGTGAAATATTTGTTTTAATGTAGGCCTAAATACAATGCAGTAAAAATACCATAAGCTGTTTAGTTTATATAAATGTGAATAAAATATTGTCAGACAGAATTCATCATGTTGTTTACACTGCAATGCATTCTGGGTAGCTGATGTATAGTAGACTATGTCGTTTAGGGCTAGCTCTGTGCAGTCAAAACAGCAGTTAGGGATGTTGAGCCTTTTAAATTGAAATTGATGAAAAGAGGGCAGAAATGGCTGAACAAGTTGTTCTTTGTGTGGCTGCTGCTAGGAGATGCTAACCTATATGGAGAGCTATGATACAAAGAGGCTGTTTACAGTTTGCATCAGGATCAAAACTGTGTTTTAAAACGAATTAAAGATTTTCAGTGGCTGTGTCTGAACACCCGCCCTAAATCCCCCGATCACTATATAGAGTGGGGACTATATAGTGGACCTTATAGTAAACTGAGTTAACCGACTATCCGGACAGATGATCACTACTTTTCGCTCCCCGTTGGTCACATAATGCCTCCTCTCCGACAGTGCAAGCACCATCTTTGTTATTTTTGGCCGCTCTCATTACCTGACAGCTGGCTGCTGTCACAACAAATTCCATGATTCTTTGCAAGGAGAGCTCTCATGAAGCAATCTGGGATATATCTGCTTGTCTAGAGACCATGGATGAGCACTACTTTTCAAGGTGCATTGTGGGAAATTTCGAGTCCACTACTTTTTCATCTACTAGAGCTGTGTCCGAACATCCGCTCTATCCCCTAGATCCCTCAATCACTATATAGAGCGGGGATCTATATAGTGTACTTTATAGTGAACTCAATTAACCGACCGTTCGGATGGATGATCACTGCTTTTTGCTGTCTGTTGGTCAGGTGACTCTGCCTCCCTGCACGGTACCTGGGCACTCATCTAAAATGGCGTAATCACTATATTGTGCCCTATGTTCGGACACAGCCGCTGTCACTTTAAACAGTTATTGATTTCTATTGCCTTCCACCAATGATATTAGCTCTAGCTAATATAGTTACCAGTAGATCGCAAACTGAATGTATTTGTTTGTTTCAACAGATATTGTGTGTATCACTCTAGCCTGATAAACCAGACTAAATGTGAGATTAAAGTTGTTTTTCAAACCACTGACTGTGCCTATTGGCCAACGCTCTGACTGATGAGTGCAACTGACTGTGACATAGTAAGGGCGACAGAAAGCTGGTGGGGGAGTGTAAACAAACAGCCTGTCAGTAAAACAACGAATACGTCCTTCTTAAAAAACAATGAGCATAGAGCCTCTTCCTGCTCACGTTTCAACGAAAACCCCAAGTCTAATCCTTCTAAACTGATTCCAAAGCTGAGTCAAACGAAAACTGTTGAATAGTTGTTGCCATCTTCCTTGTTGTGCTTTCTCCACGACAGCTTTGTCGTCACGCATCTGTGCATTGTGTTTGGCCCACCAGTTCTTGGGCCTGGGGCATTGATCGAGGTTAGACCACTCGCAGGCAAAAATGATTTTGGCTGCTGGCGGGTGGGGCTAGTTTACTAGTATAGTATGACTCATGAAAACTTTGAGGGAGGGACACAGTGTGGCGTCTAAATTTACACCAGTCAGATGGAATACCATAAAAAACAACTCTGGTAATGTTAGCCTCACTGTGTTTTTATTGAGGGTTCCAGTCCTGTAAGACCTAACCGGGTTATCAACCCAGCAGGCAGGTGAAATAATGGCACCAAAAAATATCACAAAGTGTTTATGGGCTTTTATGTATCAGAAATGCCAATTTTAGGTTAAACTAGTCATTGATCCTTTTAAGGCGGAAACATATATCAACGATGATAACAAGGAATGCAGAACCCATGGCTGAACCAAAATAAACATGGCAGTACAGTCCCCATTTAAGAAATTAACAAACCTGCTTGCCAGGATAGGTTTTTTTTCTGCATTTAATACTCGGGAAAAAAATGTGATATAGGAAATTTAAGCATTACTTTGGATTTCTGGCTCCAGTTACTAAGAACAAATCTCCTAAAGAAATGAATGATTAAGTAATATTTGTGTTAAAATTGGTAATTACTAATTCCTCATTGTGTCCTCATTCTTAATGGCTATAAGCTGAAGACATAATGATAGTACCTTACAAAAAAAAAAAAACAGTCTCACTAAAGTCATGATTTGGATTTGTATTGTCTGTACCTGTATAGCTGACTCTTAGTTTACATCGACGAAGCTGAAAAAGTTATTAATAATAATTAGGCAATATTTTTCAAAACACCTTAAGGATTGTCCAGTTTAATAATATATTTATTGAGCCATCAAAAATTTTGTTTATATATAAAAACATACTTCCAGTATAAAAACATACTTCCATTAAAATTATGACATGTATCAATTTCATAGTGAGTCTCTTCCAACGCTGTTATCTGGGCTGCTTCAGATAAGGAAGCTAAATGTATATGCAACGTTTCTTACTTACAGATTTGTTTCAAGACAAGATGTTTTTTTGTATTTTTTCTCAACAGAAATTAGATCAGGCAGTTTTCAAGTCCTGCCACATATCTTCCATATGATTTAGGTACAGATTTTACTCTATCATTTAAAAACATAATTACACCTTTATTAAAACCATCACATTGTGTCTCACTCTTAGCATTCTAGTTTTTATCCAGGACTAATTTTGTAATTATCTTCATTCATCCATCCAAAAGTTTGTTTTTTAAATTTCTTACTTAAACTTTATTTGTCCCAGTATGTCTTGTGACAAACCCTGAATGGAGCTTTTTCGAGCTTCTTTCAAAAGCCATACTTTTATAGGAAAGGTTTGTAGTGCTAAGGAAACAGCAAGTTCACCAATATTCTCTTCCAAACCTTTGAAGCCTTTATAGATGATTTATGTAATGTAATCTCAAGAAACTTTAAAGAGATAATTCCATCAAATCATCCAGTCAGGTTTGTTAAAAGTTTCCATCTAACTAAAACAGATTATTTCATTCAGTCACTGAATTTGGTACTCTTATAGCAGTGACCCCTAGACAATAAATCAGAATCAAGTTTATTGCCAAGTAGGTTTGCACTTACAAGGATCACGGTCATGGGTAATATTGGTTGGACCAGAAACAGTTTTGACTTCTTTTTTCCTTCTAATCCCAACCTAAATGGATTATCAGAATAGAATCAGAGATAGGGTTGAGACAGAGAAATGAAAAGTGGCTAAAAGTTTGTTTAGATTCACATCAATGTCCCTGGAAGAAATATTTTGTGTTGCTCTTAAATTTGTATGTCACAAAAGCATTGTTGTAATTTTTCCTAATTTAAAAGGAAATATCTCAATTTGTCTAAGGAAGCTGGGATTTTGGTAAAATTTGTATCATTCTTGAATTGCTGTTGAGAAGCCTCTCAGATTTCTTTCCAGGGCCCTAATTAGCACAGACTCAACACTCAGAGAAGTCGTCATCCTGTATCATACAGTTTATAAAATGGAATTATTATTCTCTTAAGTCTCTCAGCTTTCTCAAGGGACAAAACTTAAACACCCCTGAGCTAACACTGTCACTGTTTGGAGCAATGTTCCTTCGAACTCTATTGAAAGCACTCTGTAACAAGGCTTTACAATAAACAGATTTTAACCTGACACAAAAAAAGGATGAATTAGAAACTTAAAAACATTTATTTGAGACAAAAAGTGCACAGTCTGTGGAATAGAATATCATTAAATCAATGTAACCCTGATACAAAATTCTCACCATGATTGTTTTTATGAGCTTTTATCAAAAGCTAATTGGTACATCCATCTGATTTTCAGCATTTTATTTCAGCCTTACGGCCCATTACGCTGAAATACCCTCGCATGAACCTCCAGTCACCTGATGGATTTTAAGCAGATTTAAATAGTCTTTTTTTTCTATTATTATTAAAATGTATAAAATCATTTTTTTGCTTGTATTAAGTTTAATGAATGTATGTAAAGGCAATTGTATAAGTGACATACAGTAATGTTTATATGTAATTTCATGATACACTATGTTATGTTTTCTTTTTAGCAGTTCCAACCGATAGGTGACCGGTTCAAGGCCTCGCTCAGTCCACCTCACTTGTTTTGTCCTTTGGAAAGACCCTCCTTGCCTGCTGTTTGTTAACAGAGTGGTGTCCGTTGTGTGGTAGCCTCACTTCTGTCAGTGTGCCCCAGAGCAGCTTTGGTCACAGAGACTTGATAATGCTCTGTACGAGTACAACCTATCTATTATGAGTTTATATGATTTTACTTATCAAAGATTATCCTTGGATAACCATAGGAGCTGTAAACAAATTATTTTATAATGAAGAATTCTGATGAATTATTTGTTTGTTAAACAGCAGCATGTTGGGCAAGGTTGTAGCACTTTTGCCTTGCAGGAAGAAGGTCCTAAGATTGATGCTCAGCCTAGGCCTTAGGGTCTTTCTAGATGGAGTCATAGGCTGTTGGAGATAGGCGCCAAACCCCCTGATCCTGACAGAACAGTGGTAGAAAATGATGGATAAATGTTGGCTCAACTTTAAACTTGGTGTTCTCTTTGCCTTTTCTTGTCATGGTAACTACACCTGAACTAATGCTCTGTGTAGCTGTCACACCATCCTGAAAGGAGGGATCAGCTGGGCTGCTGCAGTGCAAATCTTCATGTTATAGATGATACAAGTGTGCCTGTTCCTTAGCTTTTAATGCAATTTACTGATGTGTCGTCTTTCATCGTTTTGATGAGAAAGCCGTCTCAGAGCTCACTTGCTTAACTGTCTCTTTCTTAGACAAAGCCACTATGGAATTACTTAACCTTTAACTTCTCCAACATAGAAATTATACCTAGATCAGAACTTCTGTGTGTTTTGTTTCGGACTTTTAGAAGAACTAAGAAGCCCAACCCTAGAAACAATAGTGTTTTCCATTAATATCAGTAGCAGAAGAGGTCTGTGAAAAGACGCTGAATGCAGCTGATTCTCAGGCAGTCAATACTAATGCTTACATAACGCTTCTTCTTGGTCCAAGCTGGAACTTGATAACTGGGACGCTGAAAATCCAGAAAATGCATGTAAACCTGCACCTGATGACTAAATACTCTCTTGGGAACATAAGGAATAATCTTCCTCATGGTAACAAAAGTTACCAAAACAAAAGTTCAATTTTTCTGATCACTCTAATCTCTGTTTTTCTTTTTAATTTACAGTCAAAGAGACCTTGTCAGGCTGGATCTACACCTCAGTCTTATCACTGAGTCTGCGTTTTTTGATAGAGCGCCCACCAAGCTCCAGACCAAGAAGACATGGCTAGAAACTCTCTTCGTGGGTCCAAACGGCGACGCAGTGCTGAGGCCAACCATGAGCCAGAGTTCAGCTGCTCCCTGCAGGAGCTTCGCTTACTTATGGAGCTTCGAGGACCTGATGCGGTGACGAGGATACAGGATTGCTATGGAGGTGTTAACGGACTGTGCACGAGACTCCGGTCGTCACCAGTTGAAGGTAATTATGTATTTCTTTCTTTATTTTTTTTTCTCACAAGCTATTTTCATCCAGTAACAATAATTTTTCTTTTTAAGCATCCTGACCCGACAGCTTCATCCTTATATCAACCAGAGCCATTTGCTGGGTGGAAATCTAAAGCAACTTAACTGCAACACAAAACCATAGGGACCTCAGAGACATTTAGGCTGAAAGTTCCTCTGACTGAAATGTTTGGGGGGTTTTTTAAGGTGACAAAACCCATAGTCAAAACTCAGTCCAAATCTATTTATATTGAGAATGACTGCAGGTCTATCAGGAAGCTGACCAAACATAATATGGTCTGCAGGAAGATTTAAGTAGACAAATATTTTATTTTGATAAGGGACTCAGAAACTTGCCTTCTCTTTCTGGGTCTACGATGACTTAAAAAAAAAAAAAAAAACCATATGTTCAAGAAAGGTGATACTCTAGACCTTTCTCCTGATAATGTTTACCAAGTTATTTTTGAGCCGGGAAATAGTTTTTGCACCGGTTGCTATCAACAGATACAAACATTGTTGTACACTGTCACCCTCTTCTGGCAGTAATAACACAGCTTCAGCAGCTTTAGCAGCTTTAGCTCCTGCTTTAATAAATATCTACATCTGTATTGTGTTCCACGTCCTACTTATTATCCTACATGCATTATTTTCCAAACGATTCCCACTGGGTCTTAGACTTTTCCCTCTTCCATTTCAAACCTCTGCTGAGAAAATGCTGACCTGCTGCATGCATGTGCAAAACTTTACATATAGTTATGTGGTCTTTTTAAGGTAAAATCTGAAAATGATGAAGTTTAACAACAAATGGAACAAAACAAAGTAAGACAAAATAGGATATTTAATAAGCCAGCAAGGTACTATCATTTATTCAGAAAACCTGTGTATGCAACCAGAGTGAGCTACTGGCGTAGATATTTGTGAATTCATAATATTTGAAAATGTCCCTTTAAGGTCAGATCCACCCGGATTCATCTAATTTAAGTGTCTTTTCAGAAGAGAATAGGAACTAAAGGATAGAGCTCATCTGACATATCTGTCGGTTCTTAATAGTTGGACTAAGAATGAGAAAAAGAAATAGAAATGGAATAAATTACCATTGAAAATTGGGCTTGTTGGTACCATAGAGAGCCTTGGGGATTATTTTATGCACACATAACACGAAAAATGGCTTCAAAATAAATAAATTCTGTTTTTGCACATTTTGAGGTAAGCCTCTAGAGGGAACTGAAAGCGGGAACTATTCAAAGCGGCATAAATGATTGCTTCTGTGTATTCTGGTGACCTTTCTTACAATATTTTTTAATGTTCTTGATACTGGGATTTTATTTGCGTTAAACTCGTTCCTTTTGGATGAAACGGTGCTGATGACTCTGTGTGACTTTGTTTTGGACCACTGTTCATGTGACTCACCCCACCCCCCCCGGCATGAACTCCATTAAACCAACAGAGGCCATGTTAGGTTAAGTCTGTTCTTTAGTTTGGCTTAGGGGACTGTTAAGCATGTGATGGCCAAAGTCAACTGTAACCTGCAGCCAGTGTTGATCCTGGTCTGAACAAATTCAACCTTAATTGGGGGGGGGGGAATTTTTTCCTAGTGTTCCTAAGCTCCGGCTCCAGTTTTTTTTTTTAAGTACACCATGCTTACAGAATATTAGTCTGCTGTAGTTGGGAACAAGGTTTTGCTCCAGAATTAAATGGACTGAAACATCAGAAGGCAGCCTTAGTCTACTGGTTTTAATAGTGATGCTGATTGAGTGCAGTCACTTTGTTACCTTTAGGCAACTACTTAACCAAATACTTATGAAAGGAGAGTTTTGCAAATGTAAAATAACCCCTTTTCAATTTTATAGTACTCGACTGCCTTTTCAGTGTGTTACAGAGTCACAGAACACATGGTGGTAACTGCAGTTTTTAAAAGAAAGATTAAAATGGTGGTCTATCTTGTCACCCTTCTCCAAAAAAAACCCTAATCACAATATTTTTCTTATTCAATGTCACTCCTTTTTATTAGCTTGAAATCCCAGTGATTAGATGTACACTGCAAATCGGTAATTACGGTATTAACCTAACAGTCATCTTTTTGGACTGTGGGAGGAAGCCGGTGTAGGTACCACATCTGCTCCGGTGGTCAGATCTGCTCGGGTCCCTGTGCATGCCAGTGACGTTACGCTACAGGATTGGTTTAACGTTCTCACATGATGTAAAATATTGTGGTTGTCCTGACAACGATAATAACATCACACAGCGTCCGTTTGCCAAGTCAGGAGCATTTGCATTGCTATCATGTCTTGGTCACTTAGCCATATTAAGCTACACTACTTTAAATTTGTGTCAACAACAACCGTTCGTTTCCTAGAGTAGAATAACTGTTTTTGTCTAAAATCTCTATGAAAGTATTTTTTAGATGTCCCATTTGTCCTCCCCTGCTCTCGGTAAATAGCCGAGCGCAGTCTTAGAAAGCAGTAGTTTCCTTCATGACTGACAATGAGTTTTTTCTACTGTCGGCTACTTTAGATCACTAATGAAATTCAAAATAATAGCCAATATAGAATATAAGAAACAGGTGCAATAGTTTGTTCGAGTGGAGGGCCCCGAGCAGATCTGATCCCCCCCCAAGCAGATCTGGTAGCTACACAGGAGTACCCGGAGAGAACTCACGCATGCTCAGGGAGAACATGCAAACCCCATGTAAAAAGACCCTGAGCCAGGAATCAAACCCAGAACCTTTTTGCTGCAAGGCAGCAGTGCTATATGTGTGGTAAAATATGCCATCCGGAAATTAAATATTGAAATGGTCTTAAATCAAACCAAGGTTTTGAGAGTAACTTTGGTGTTTTTCTCAAAAGCAATGTTTTTTATTTTACTTTTTCAAATTTTTTGTATATTTTATTATTTCAAATATTTTTCAAACTTTATTTTCCAGATTTTTCAAATTTGTATTCTTTTAGTTTGACCTTTAGGAATTACATTCATTTGAACATATGTATTTACAAATAAATTCTTTTCAATCAGAGCCCAATGCATAGACTGGCTCTTAACTATAAAATGGATGTTGCTAACGTCCTGCAGATCAATAAAAATGTGTCCTTTATCTTCAGTCCAGAGGAAACCCTGCCCCCGGAAGGAGAATGTGAACTGTGAAAAAACAATTTGAAGAATGAATTAAACATGAAACATGAATTAAAAGCTTTTAACCTTTATTCATCAAGAACTGTTTTATACTTTATTTTTGGATTGCACTTTTTGTTTGTATTTCCATTTACAAAAAAAAAATTCTTGCAACAACAATGCCACAAAATTCATTTGATGGTAAAACAAGTTAAGATTAATCAACATTTAAGTGGAGCTGCAAAAATTAGCATTAAACTTTTACAGTAATTTGCCAAAAGAGGAAAAAAATACACAGTAAAAAGTTAACTAAACCTTTTTTCACCAGGTTGGGGGGTACAGAGGAATGAGTGTCATGTTTGTCTTCAGGGATCTAACACACATACAGAACACTCAGAGGCTGGGAAAAAGTTCACAATGTTTATTTGTACAGTTCACAATAAATGCACAATGATTCTGGGATTAATCGTGTCCGGGTCTGGTCACGAATGGTTTCACTGCAGAGAGGGACAGATTGGTTAGCAGTCTTCCAGTGAACTTGCAGATTGTGTGTTTGCAGGTCTATACCTGATCAGAGAATGAGCAGAGCGGTAGAAGGGGGGAACCGGGAGGGTCCAGAGGCTGAAGGCAGGCAGAGGGCTAGGCAGAGGCAGGGCTGAATTGTTAATCTTACAGAGCAGGTTCGGAGCTTCTCTCTCAGCTCTTTCTGAGAGCGGGCAGGCAGGTATCAGACTGATTCGAATTTCCAGGGTTCTTCTGAGAACAGACTGCTTGGTTTCACGCTTAAGAAACTCTTCTAGGTTGCAAGTTTCCAGGCAGGATCTTCCTGAGAAGCAGTGAGGACAAAAAGCAGATTAGGTTCAGATTCAGGCTTCAGGGGAGTCAGAGATTCAGACAGGCAGGTTGGCTCAGGCTTGCTAACCATAACTGGCAAAACACTCTGGCGTCAGAGCGTTGCTCTGCCTCTCCTTAAATGCCGGTCTCCTGATGAGCTCATGAGCCGCAGGTGTGGTGGTCAGCTTCAGCTCCAGGAGACCTAGAACGCCCTCTGCTGGAGAAAGGTGGACAGACCTCCAGATCCCAACAATGAGTCTTTGACCCTTCCTCTTTCAAAAGTCTGTATAGTTTAAATATGCTTCCCTCTCTTTAGCACCACCACCTCATGTTTTCATTTTCTTTGGATTTGGGACTGGGATCTAGGATGATAGGAGAGAAAGGTTTATGTAAGTGTTATTTGGGTTGATTTACCATTTGATATCATCAAAGACCCAATGACAATCCACTTCAGCCAGATTTTGATTTAAAATCTCCTGGTATTTTTAAGAGAACCAGGCAAAAATAATCACAGACTCCCAATCACACTTAAAAATAAGCTGAACGTTTGTTTTTTATTTGTTTTTTATTATTTCAAACCTATAATTTGCTGTTGATGATAAATAGAATCAACTTGTGTGTAATCGAGTCGGCGTATAAATGCACGTGCTTGTCACGATCTTCCCTGATAGCTGATAGTTAATTTCACTTATCTTCCTAACTCTGCCCGGTCTCTGATTATCACTCATCTCATCCATGCACAAATCTTGCCTTTATGGAAGAAAGCCATTTCTTAAAGGTCTTAGCATGGTCGAGTCTAAGTCTAGAAATCAACAATCTATGGAAAGAACTGCTGGTAACAAATGCTCTCCATCCAGACTCACTGAGCTTGAGTGGTTTTGTCAACTTATTGTCACTTCCAACTCATCACAAATTGACTCTTGGTCATGTCCCCTGCTCATTAGATACTGGCATGACCGGGATACCCCTGTTGTCAGTATCTGGCGTGCAGGATTCATGACAGTCTGTATTAGGAACTTCCAAAAAAATCTCCATGATCTGTGAAGTAATGAAATAGCACTAACCCAGCCCTTACCCTAATCCTAACCCCTAAACCTAGAGGAACAGTAGTATACATGTTACCATACACTTCTAAAGCTATCACACTAACTTTGTAGGCTAAACTTCAGTTTTTCTTTTGTTGGTCACGTGACTCACTGTCCACAACCTGTCATTTACCCTGTGCATCAAATACTGATGCGAGGGGTACCCCCTTAGCATGACTATGTGACGCATAGGGGACTTTGACCAAGCGTCAATATGTGACGAGCTGGGAGTGAGAATATGTTGGTTTTGTTGAGAAAGAATGGGCCAAAATTTCAGTCACTCGATGTGCAAAACTGAGAGAGACATACCCCTAGTGAATTGTAGCAAAAGGTGGTGCTAAAAAGTAATAACTGGGGGCGGAAACATTTAGCATACCCAATTTTTCAATTTTTATTTGTCAAAAAGTTTTAAACATCACATAAATTTCATTTCACTGCATGATTGTGTCCCAGTTTTTGTTGATTTTAACCCACAATGTCAAAAAATCTAAAGACATAAAGACAGCTGGGATTCGTTTTTGTAGATGGAAAAAATATTGACCTTTATCCAACGGAGCTTATCCTTTCAAAGTTGGTTAGTGAGGAAGTTCTGGCTTTTCAGCTTGTATTGGCCATGCTGATCTGCTGATGTCAACCACTGATCTCCATTTATTCACTGGATTGCTGGTAGGCCATTGGTAGAATACGGTGCTGTGAAGTCACCAGCTGCCATATTGGTACTCCCTAGTTTGACCAGTCCGAATGTAATACATGCACTACAGTATCAAACAACGATGATGTTCTCATTTTCTGGGAGGCTTAAAGGGGTCATAGAATGATTCTATAGGGTATTTGGTGCTGGTCCTTAGGGTCTCTGACTAGCGTGTGTAACATTGGTTTCGGCTAAAAATGGCATATTTACTGTTCTATGAGCCCTAATGCAAGCCTGGTTAAAAGCCATGGAATGAAATGATAGGTTTTCTTCCTTTTATGGTATGCTCAAGAATTTCTAGATGAGCTGTGCTCTGATTGGTTGGTTTACAACAAGCGAATGTGCTGAGCAAAGACGCATCATAGCAGCAAGCACTCACTCACTGAAACATCAAAATTGTTGATATGATCGGGTGACCAGACATCCTCCTTTTCCTGGACATGTCCTACTTTTCATAACTAAAAAAATGTCCGGGAGAATTTCAAAATCGCCGGGGGAAAAAAATCTATTTTGGTCGACTAAAGTGCAACACCTTGTTGTCTCTGCAATCCAAGTAGTTCTAATCCCACATGGTTCACTATTTATTGTATTGCCTGCATGCTCTCACTCGCATTAAAAAACCACCACCTCACATTGTCTGAAATCCGGGATAATTTATTCGACTCGCGGGCATCCGTGAACAACTATCTATATCAAGGAGAATCCTGGAACTTCAAGGAGACTTGGGATGTCTGTTATCAGCCCCCAGCCTCCCTCCTCCAGCTGAGGAGGGGTGGCTCATGGCTCTCTGCTGAGGTCCGGTCCAGTCAGCGGCCCAGCAGTCAACACTTCATACACCCCAGGAGGTGTTGATGGGGTTTGAAGTTCTCTGTACGTCCATTTCACACACTGAACTATAGTTATTCATCTATGACAATGTAAACTCGGTTTTGCATTCTATGACCCCTTCAAGACTTTTAAAATAAAGATAAAGTCATCACTTAGACCCACACTTGCTGTTTCATAATCATAAGTACATTACTGTAATTTATGGTTGGTATCTGACAGCAGTGATGCCAACTTACATGCATTGGACATGATTAGTGTTGTTCTTTGGAGAGGTTGTCCCATGTGAGGCTGAACCAACAGAACTGAAGCCAGGTGAAGATAAAACTATGTCAGTTTATACATAACGTAAAACCTGATACAATCCAGCTAATTTATATCACAGCAGGGAAGCTGAACACTCCTGCTGTTAGGTGTTGTTCATCTTGACAAATGGATTGTCTCTAAAGAGCTGACCTGGAGGTAAAAGTTCAGACAGAATGTGTCCAGGATGTGTGGGGTCTGCAGAGTTGTTACCTGTGCTTTTCCTGATTACAGACATAGAAAAGATGTGGTTGGGTCGAAGGTCAGCCACACTGATGCTCTCCTCCCACCCATTTGTTCATTGCAGTTTGGACATTTCTTTCTTTTGTTTGTTTGTGTTTGTTCTTTTTTAAGTAGACAGTGCAGAGCGCTAGCAGCTCCTCTGGGATGTTAAACTTCTTGAAATCCTGTAGGAAGTAACGTCTCTGCTAGGCCTTCCTCTCCTCAGAACCGCAGATTGTGCCCTTCTCCTAACCAGCTGTGATCAGCAGTGATCCATGGTAGACAATGTTTCCTAGAAGCTGCTGGTGGTTCTGTCTGCTGTGGTGAACCAGATGATTTGCATCAAGTCCCCTGCTCCAATCTGATGATCTTAAAAGTACATTCAGGGATCAATTTCCAGTATGAACCCACTGATTTTTTTCTTCGTCTATGTAAATTTAATTCATTTGATTGAATCACAGCTGGACTCATATTGCTCTGACTGTGTCTCCTACAGACCCTGAGAATTTTTTTTAAATCTGTTTAGTAGACTTTGTATAATGACATTTTCACCTCTTTATTAATTCATAAAGTTTGTCCATCTTTCACTCGATCAGTAAACACTGCTAACGATTAAACTCCTGCTGACAGAAAACAGCAAATGTCAGCAGCAGCATGAAACCACAGGAATATCCACGCTGCTGCTTTACTTCTCTGCATGTTCTAGCAGGGACAGCTGGGGACAGACACATAACTTTCAGTATTGTCCCTCTTGCCTGAAGTTCCAGGGAGTGCAAAGAAAAAAACAAGGAGAAATGTTTGGCTGGAAAGCCGCCCATTCTAGATGTGTCAGAGCAGCCAAACAGCAGCGTCTCTAGAGGGACTTGAGTTTGTCTTAACATGTTGCTTTGTTCCACTGGGGGTAAACAAGTCTGCTCTTTGCTCACGCACACTGGACTATTGTTGAAGGGCAAACATCATGCATGCTAAATGTTACTTCCAGCGAGTACGATCTGGTTTAAATGGAGGGATATTAGTGTATCAATAACAGATTTATGCCAAATCACAGTTTAACAGAATCCTCTGTTACTGTATGCCTTTTTTGCGTTTAATTATAACCACATCGAACTAACCAAAACCAAATTGTAATATTGTTCTTCTTTTCTTTTCTACACAAGCCTAACTTTAATTTACATAATCAAAGGTAAATTTTATTCAGATTTTATCTCTGTTCTATTGACCTTATGTTGACTACATTAAATGGACCAACCAAGCCTGACTTTTAGTGTCTTTGTTGTGGCAAAATCTGGGCAGAATGCATAATTTTTTCCAATGCTAAAGATTATTCCTGATTTTCTAATGAAAGAAAATGTCATGTATTCGGAAATCAATGGAAAAACCCAATTTTTCACATTAACTAGGAGATTAAAAGACGAATCTAGCTTACGATGAGGATGATATTAATGCGTGGACCACGTTTTAGCATATTGTGTTTTATACCACTGCAGGTCTTGAAGGAAAACCAGAGGACATCAGCAAAAGGAAACAGGAGTTTGGCCAGAACGTCATTCCTCCCAAGAAGTCTAAAACCTTTTTGCAGTTAGTATGGGAGGCCCTGCAGGATGTCACTCTTATCATCTTGGAGGTGGCTGCAGTCATTTCCCTCAGCCTTTCTTTCTACAGTCCACCTGATGCAGAAAGACAGAGTGAGTATTTTGTCTGTTCAGAAGACATGAGGGTGAATATCAGTGTAGCTATGGGGCAGCAAAGTCACTTTAACAGTAAACATGTTTAGTTACCAGATGTTCCGTCTTTTTTTTTATTGCAGTTACTGATCTCAATAAATATATTGCCTGCCATGAATGCTCCTACTAACCTGACAACAGCCAGATGCATGTCTAGCTCCGCCTAGCTAGACTGTTGTCAGGTTGTCAGGTTATGCTCCTACACCTACTCACTGCAAAAACTGTAAAACTAGATAAGTAAATCTTTCTGAAAATAAGTGCATTTTTTCTGGAATTGAATAGGTAAGTTAAACACTTTGCCTATGGAACAAGGCAATTTAAATTTGAAATACGAAAAACCAATTGCATCTTCTTATTTCAAGTGCATATAATCTAATTATTTTTTTTTAGAGTACAAATCTTCATTCCATTGAAAAATCATCTTATTTTCCTACTCAAATTAAGGGTAAATGCATTTAATTTAAGACATTTTCACTTATTTCTATATCGTTTTTGCAGTGCTGTTCATCAGGACCAATGATTCAAATCTTTTAACTGGATTTTATTTTTATAAAAAAAGATTATTTTGTGCAGTTAATGGTTAGCAAAAAGATGAAAAGGAAGAAGGAAGTGAGCTCCTTTTTTAAAAGACCACCAAACAGCAGCTGACCTTAGACAAATACTCATCCAGAATACTTGTTTACTTATTAAAAACAGTTTATGTCTGAAATATAAATCTATTCATCCCCCATTCCTCAGACTACTTTTTCGCTTTTCACTTCCTACATCATTATGCTACTTGTGCACATCTACAAAACAGTTTCCTATTCCTTTAGATAAGTTAGAAATTACTAGCACATCCATACTCATGATTGTGTATAACTCTCTGCTTTGTCTTACATTATCAACTGCTTATGCCATGTTGATTAAAATACTAAATGAGGATAATAATAAATGAGGGTGCACTTGTGCATGTAAAGTGTATCCAAAGGAAAAATGCTCGGAGGACCGAGGCAAACACCAGGGGACCCAAAACCCCAGATGCCCAAAGGGACCCCCAGGGCAAAGGAGTCCAGGAGGGCCCCACACAGGAAAGCTACCCCGCCACCAAGGGAGGAAGAGAGACGGCTCTGAGGAAATGACCCAGCTGCCGCAATGCAGAAGCCCTCAGGAGCCGTGGGGACGAGCCTGCGGGCTCCACCGGCAGCCAGCCACCCTGAAGTGGAACTGGCAATGGACCCCAGGGACCCGAGGCCTGGCAGGAGCCCCGACCAATCCCCGGGGGGCCAGGCCCCACGAAGCAGCCCCCAAGAATGAGCCAGTACACGTCCAGGCACCCACCCCCAAAATACCCAGGGGGGCAGGACAGGGGGAAGGGGCTCCACACTTAGCCGAGACTTAAGATGTTCTTGGGAGAGGGAGCAGTTCAGACCCCAACCTGACAAGCAAACAGAAGAGAGAAAAAGAAGACATACACAGTTTAATCACACCTTCCCATCCTAGTGCACCTACCTGACACTCCACACACAGACTCTCCAAAAAAAGAAACAGTACAAATAAAAACGAGACTCTTTTCCTGTACTTACACTCAGATCTAACTTCCCCTTAATAGTAACTATCATAAAAACTTTAGCTATAATTGACCTAAGAACATCCTACCAAAGTATACTGTTATACTTTTGTGACTAGAATTGTGATTCTTGCATATTTATTTTCAAGAGACCAACTGAGGATTTTTGAAAAAGATGGGCTTTTGCAAGTCATCCATGGTTTTTGCTTTTTGTGCGACTGGTTTTGAGAAAAGCATTTACTGCTTTCGAAATGTTGAATGATCTACAGTAGGAAATGTACCAAAGTAAGAGAGAACTTTGTAAAACTGAGCTGAATGACAAATCTAATGAAACTTCCTATTATTTGTAAATAGCAATCAAAATTTTAGCTGCATTTGTTTTAACCAGGGATGCATTTCATAGATTAACTATGGCCATTTATTGTAATTGCATATAAACCTTCAAAAATTTATTTTAATTTATTTAAACATCAGGGAGGAAGTTTTGGAACCCTACAATCATATCAAATAAATTAGAGTATTTCAGAGAAGTTAACTTAGTTTACTTTGTCTTTCAAAAAAGGTAA
The DNA here is from genome assembly GCF_016077235.1 of Cyprinodon tularosa. NCBI lineage: Eukaryota > Metazoa > Chordata > Actinopteri > Cyprinodontiformes > Cyprinodontidae > Cyprinodon > Cyprinodon tularosa. The sequence continues at coordinate 1,176,592 of NW_024038438.1, read as the reverse complement.
AAACAAAACAAAAAAAACACTGGATTTTATTTTCCAAGTTTGAAGATGTTTCGCTTCCCATCCAGGAAGCTTTTTCAATTTAAAATGTCTGAAATTAGCATTGAGTTTGAAGCATTATAGAGTAGCCCAACAAAGCCTAGTTTTGGCTTAGAAAAAATGCAAATTAAACCGGAAGAACTGGTCCATCCCTTAGTAATAGGTAGTCGCTGTGGTCTTTGTTAGCCTGAAATACCCAAGTTTAGTTTACTTAGTGAAACACATTATATGGATTATTACTCAAGAACTGACAGGTCTGTACCTCTGTTATCACACATATTTTCCTCTTACAACATTAAAAATTTACATTTAGGATAAGAATATTACACCAGAACAACAGAAAATAATGTTTAATAAAAGTGTATTTGATACATATTTATAGGATAATTTAAAAATGTACTTTTGAACAGAACTATGAGCTGAATATAAATTAATAATTGTTTATTGTTGAACAAGACAGCCAGACCAAATAAAGCTGAGAAATTATCTTTTTTAAATTTCATTTATTCTCAGTTTAAATTGAAACAATTTCATATAAAGTAGTAATACCAGATTACATGGGACGGGAGGAGACAGTGCCACAGCTGCTTTAAAGCTTTTTTTTCTCCATAGCTTAGAAAACTCAGGCAAGGTTTGACACAGCATTGAGTGTCAAAAATGCCACATTTTTATTTTATTTCTGTTCAGACTGTGGAAAAGCAGCTGGCGGCATAGAAGAAGAGGGAGATGCGGAGACTGGATGGATCGAAGGCGCTGCCATTCTCCTCTCTGTGGTGTGTGTGGTGCTAGTTACGGCCTTTAATGACTGGAGCAAAGAGAAGCAGTTCCGTGGCCTGCAGAGTCGTATCGAACAGGAGCAGAAGTTCACCATAATCCGGGCGGGGCAAGTGTGCCCCATCAAAGTGTCTGAGATCGTGGTCGGAGACATCGCTCAGGTCAAATACGGTGAGCAATGCATGAGTTTGCATATGGCAGAGAAAAATGGTTTGGAGTTCTTTTGACTTTTGTTAATGACTTATGTTAGTGTCATCTTTTTTTATTTTGAACATGAAGTAAATAATACTTTTTGGTTTATTTCTTTTTCTGTTTTAGGTTTTTGCTTTTTAAGTTTTTATTTAATAATTTCAACAATTTTGAGTTTTTGCCCAAAGCGTCTTTTTGGTTTGCTATTGGGGTATTGCCATATCCTGTTACTTGTGCTGTTTGGGGTTTGCCATTTTGGCTCAGAGTGTTTACTTTTTTAGACAAGGAGTTTTCAAGTCTATTGCTCTTGCTTTTTTCTTATTGTTTTTATTTGGTTTGTCTTTACTTTCTTTTGTTATTAATTCTGGATAATTGGATTTATTCTATTATTCTATTCTATTATTATTATACTAGATTGTATTTCAGTACCTTCCATTGTTTATCACTAATTTAACATTTTTCCCTTGGTAAGAGACTTCTGTTAACAAGTCACTTCTCTGCTCCTGTGTTTCCTTTTTTGTTCTTCCATTTGCATCTGCTTTGCCCTGTACTTAAGGTCTCCGTTTGCCAGAATTAATCTCATCCTCAGTTCTTTTCTGCCTGAAAGACTTCATTAAAATCTTTAAAGACCTATCACGTGGCTCCCATTTTGATCCAGCACAACCAATCGTGACAGAAGCAGTTTGCAAAAAACTAAACTGGAAATATTACCATCTTAAAAAACCTTTTTTTCTTTGAATAAAAATGACTGTAATTTTTTTATGTAACCCCCTTGCTTACTACAGATTGATGAGATAATGATGATGTCACCTAATGCCCTAATACGAGTGTGCAAATATTACTTCTTTGCTTCTGTTGCAGGTGACCTTCTTCCAGCCGACGGGATCTTAATTCAGGGCAACGATCTCAAGATTGATGAAAGCTCTCTGACTGGAGAGTCTGATCATGTCAAGAAGGCTGTCGACAAAGACCCCATGTTGCTCTCAGGTATTTTTTCTTAAACTCAAGCATATACAGCTAAGTTCACTCTGACCTGTACCTGCAGAGCAAAGTACCCAGAGCCAGATCGGATTATTTCTCTGGTTTTACACCTTCATAGACGGGTGGTAGAGATTTATTGGGAGCTTTGAACTACAACGGTAATGATAGAGTACTGATAGAGGCTAAAAAAAAAAACATATTTTACAAAGTAGAACAGCACAGTGGCACTGTATATGGTTCTTATGGGCCTTACAGTATAATGGTAAGGTAAGGTAAGGTAAGGCCATGGTTTCAATTTCAGGCTTAGGGTGGTTGCATGTTCTCACAACTCAAGCTCCATTTCTCCCAGGAAGCTTTGGTTTCCTCTCAAAGTCTTAAAGAATTACTTTTAGGGGAATTGGTGTCTCTAAATTGCCCTTAGAGAAAGCGTGTTTGCACATGGTTGTGTGTCTCCATTCTGGCCTGGTATACATGGACATGTCCTGTCCAGTGTGTAAAAAGTTAAGATTATGTTTGTAGCTGTGCACCACAAGCTAAAGATGTACAGTACCGAACATCTGCATTATGTCCCCCTTGCAGTTGCATGTTATGTGATAACTTTCTGTTTAACACGTCCCCGGTGGAGGTGGCATATATGTTACATGTTATTTAATCCATAATTTAGGACTGTTATATTTTCTTGTAAACACATGTCCAGCTTGTCATGAAGGGTTTTAAGGATCTCACCCACATGCAGCAAAACACTCAGAGAACCAAGGGTAAAAGTTAACATGTTTATTGGCAGATTTACAAAGAACAGAGAGAGAGGTATTCTGCAGGGTAAACTCAGCGGACTGGTGAACCGGAACCGGAAACTAGGAAGGGGAGATCACAATGATGAGTTCAGGGCCCGTAGGAATCATGACTTAGACCTGTGATTTGCAGGTATGGGACTCACGTTTGGGGGGTTCTTGGTTTTCCCTCGGATTGAGTTTGTGGGGTTTAATCAAGAGATGAAAGAACTTGTTGGAGGGCGGACAGGCAGACTACCGTTGGGTCCAGAGGAGTAATGGAGTGGACTGTCACAGGGGTTTCCTGAAGAAGACTTCAACGGATCTGGTGGAGTTTTCCCCTTGCTTGGTGTGACTCTTATAATTCCTTTCAAGGGGAGTAGAAGGTCCAGGCTTATCGAGTGGATCAGGAAGGCTTCCTACCGGAAAACAAAAGACAAGGCAAGCTTGGACTCAGAGAGACAAGGCAATAGTTACACTCAGCAAATCTCAGTTTGGCTAGAGTACCCAATACTGGCAAACACTCTGGCGTCGAGGTAGTGACAGCCCGCTGCTCAAATGTTCCTCCGGTGATGACCCAACGTGCCGCAGGTGTAGGAGGAGGCCCAAACAAGGACAGGGCACCATCTAGTGGTGGAAAGGGGAGAACAAAAGAAAACACAAAACTACCCACATAAACTGGAATCCTAAGACAGCTGCCTGTGGGTTAACAAATGAAAAGATGAAATGAACTCAAATAACGATTAAACAGAACTGCACACATATGGAATAAATGTACAACATCTATTCAAAATGAAATAATTTATTAACAAAAATAATTCAACTCTGAGTTAAATGTATTTCAGTTAAAACTTTACTATACTCATCACACTAAACTAGACTAGTACAAAAAAAATGAATAGAAATGGTAAAAAACCATAATCAATAATATTATGCATTGGTATCATGTCAGATTTTATGTTTGAGAACCAAAGTTTATCTTAAAGAGTTAAGGATGATGTCAAGTTAGCGTTTAAACTTATCTATTCAAAATAAAATGTAAATAAAACTTTAAATGATTATCTTAATCTGAAACATTTTGTAAATTGATTCTTAGGTTTATTTGTTTGTTCTCAATAGAATATGCAGAGTTTGTTACCCTTATGCCTTTTCAGGCTTGGTTATGAAACAATGGAGCTAGTAGCTAGTATAAACAAGGGCTCTCATTTAGAAAATACATTTTGGCAATCAAATATGATTGGCATATGAGGGATCGCATAAGCATTAACATTATATCAGTCTTTGTGCTGCGTTCAAATATTATCAAAAGCTTTTAAGGCTTTCCCTAACTTTGCCCATTCTGTAACCTCTGACGTTCTTTTTGGAAGGCCGAGGCATCCAGAAAGATCAGGAAAGCTTAGCATGTCTGGTCTGCCGAAGCTATGTTAATTTCTTTTCCTCTTAGATAAAAGCCTCCTTGCTCAAAGTTTTCTCTAAACTCTGAGAGAAAGAGAGTCTGGTTTAGAGGTTTCAATTCCTGGGGCCTGCATGGCCTTCATTTATGGGATTTCTTCATGTGGCTGACTTGAGAGGAGCCGAAAAAGAAAAGACAAACATAAGGGAGCAGCGTTGTCCCCAAACACGGTGGGGGACATGATTTATGTCTCTTTGGCAGTGTCTTGTGGTGGTCTTGTGAGAGATGGGGATGTAAGAGTTGGAAAGGAGAGTATAGCTGAGATAAACTGTATTTTCCATCATCATTTATGAAAGTTAACCAGCCTGGATATTGGTCCAGGTTAACATGATATAATGGCTTTTTGCATTACATAGCCCTCTGGTTAAAAAAAGTATGCCCCCTTTAAAAATCACAAATTAAATTAACTGTGATTGAACTACATTTTTACAGAGAGCTGTGCTCAATTTCACCACGGTAAAAAAAGGACATCTTTAATATCTGCAAGACGAGGGGAAATTTAGGGGTTTTACAGATCAAAATTTGGATTGTATTAAATGTTGCGTCATGTTTACTACAGTGAGACCATAAAATGAATATTCAGATCAGTTCTACTCTAGTCTGCGTACCAATTCAGAAAAAAGACAATTCTGATGGGAATGTTGAGTATTTGTGAATGCTTTGCTTTCTCAAGATTAAGATGATCCGGCATATTGCAAAAGTTAGTCTTTATTCCAAAATGTCGTGCAGGGGAATGTTGCCAGCAGCACAGAACTCAATGTTTTAAGTGGTCTAACCAATATCTGGACTTAAAACCTAACGAGAAACTAGTTTTACCTTAAAGATGCTGTGCTTACTGAGAACCCACCTGTAGATGTAGAAATGTAAGTTAAACATGATCAAAATGGATGAAAAAAGCATGACTTACAAAATGTAGCTTCAATTTAGAACAGTGCCGGATGGGCAAGCATTGGCTTTAACAGATTTGACAGGATTCATAGATTTAAGTTCACAATATAACTTGTCTACAGTGCTTCTTAAATTAAATATACATGTTTGTTTTTTTTCATGTTTCCCCTCAGGCACACACGTAATGGAAGGCTCTGGAAAGATGTTAGTCACTGCTGTAGGTGTGAACTCTCAGACTGGAATCATCTTCAAACTGCTTGGTGCCAGTGAAGATGGGGATGGCAGTGGCGAGGACAAAAAGAAAAAAGAGGAAAAGAAAAACAAAGACAAAAAGGAGAAGAAGAGTAAGTTTCAGAATACTGAGAAGAAAAAAATGTGGTGTCCATTAATTACTCATCCAGAATCCCACATTGCACAGACAGGTTAAATAAAAATATGGTTTTACACTGATGGCCAAATATTTTGAATTTCCTTTTTTTGTAATGTAAGTTGGTCTTGATCAACAGACTTTTAGATTTTAAGAAGGCTACTTTAAAGTACATTTTTTAAAGCTGGTTTCAGACTGAATTTCAAATCTGATAATTTTTAAAATATTACTTTTTTCCCAAGACATTTTATTGTAATCTATGAATAATTTAAGCTTAAATGTTTTAACTGTAAAAGATGGAATACATGAGTTTTGTGAAGTTTGTATTGGGAACATCTTATTTCGTTAAATTTGTGAAAAGTATCTTGACCTTAAATGAGATTTTTCCATCCAAATGGTTGCTCTCAAAGATGTTAGGTTAAACCTGCAGTATATACTGTACATATCCAGTATACTATATGGCAATTGATAAGGCATCTCTTAGGTCCTTTGTGAGGTCTTCATAAGATTATTTTTGCTATTTCTTCAAGACATGACTTTCAAATACTATTTATCAGCAGGTGTTTTCATCCAACAGCACCTGAATGAAAATGGAGCTAGGTAATTTTAAATAGTTTAATGTTTGACATGAAAACCAAAGCAGGGTATAATAAGCTAAAACTACTAAATCTATTTAAGTTAACTAATATCATTCATTTTAAAAAAGGAAAAATGTTTTGTTCATTATAAAGGCAGAAAATAAACGAAAAAAAAACATAAAGGTGGTGAATATGGTGATGTAGTTACGTGGTTTTTTTGTATATGCAGATGGAAGACAATGTGTGTAGTAAAGTTTTAGCTGTCAGAAGTTTTATATTACCTGAGACAAAGAGTCGAACTTATGCAGCATAAATTGTACAAGTTTTTGCCCTTTTCAGGCCGATTCTCCAGTCGTGAGAGAATATTTTGGATCAAGCCCAGTTTCAGCCTCATCGTACATCCTGCATCATGTATTATACGGGGGTAATGAGGGGCGATTAAGCCGGGCATACACTGTATGATATTTTCAGTCTTTGTACTTTGCTATAGCTCAAACTGTATAATAAAACTGCAGGGTTTAAAGGTTCAGTACTTACGATTTTTTACACTGTACGGAGCGCCCAGAGATATTTTTTAGTAAAAACTTACATAATGTCTCTTTATGTTAATTTCTCTGGATTAAGACATCTTTTTTAGAGTATTTAAAAACTGTTACATTTATTTGACTAACTAACTCTGTGTTCTTTGCAGATAAAAAGGAAGACAAAAACATGAAAGGTAGGCATCACATCATAGTTTCCTACTAACAGTCTAACTGACCTTTTAATGCCTATGCAGATGTGAGCTTACTTCTTCTCTTCAAAAAGGTTAGCAATGTCCAGAAATATTGCAGCTGCAACCCAGAATATAATGCACTATGATATAGACTCCCAAACTCCATCATGCTCATATGTGCAGTAAAACCAACAGTAATTCAACCTGGAGAGAATCACACAGAGAAAGAAACAATTGGAAAGATGTTATTGACATAAATCAAATTCTTTGGCGCTCAGACCCCAGCAGAAGATATGAGGATTAGAGTAGTTTTCTCCTTCTTACCGATTACTTCTTTTCAGTGCCATTTTCACAAAAGGAAAAAAATCTTTACCTTCACTGTGACCCGCCCATTTCATGATGATGGCCTAGAGCAGGGGTCAGCAACCCAAACTGCTCAAAGAGCCATGATGGACTAACAAAACAAAAATTAAATCTGTCTGGGGTCGCAAAACTGTAAAAGTCTTATAAATGTCTCGTATGGTAACACAGGCTCTAAGTGTATTATCCCACTATAGAAAAGGAATATGTGGGCTTGAATATATAATAGGCATTCATTATATAATAATAAGCATTGATTAAATGTTTATCCTTGAGCAAATGTCACATAGTAACATAGAACAGCTGCTATCACTATGTATATTAGGTGCTAGAGCCACTTCGTCTAATTTTTTAGCAGAAATGATCACGTTATGCTTTACTGATAGTAGAAAGTCGGTGTGTTGTTTACTGACTAAGTATAACGTAGTTAAAAGCTCAGAGAAGTTGAATTTCCATGATTTAGGACTTTTAATCTGCAGTTAAGGTAATACAGGAACTGAAATAAGGCCTCATTCTGTGATAAAACTTTGCTTTGATATCAACTGATACAGTATGTGTCTTTTTAAAATGCAAATAAGGCAAATTTTATTTCCACTTAACTCAAATTACAATTGAAGTGTAAGGTTGACAGTGTTGAAATTATTAACTCTTTGTTTAATCTCAGAAATCTGCAGCCAATAGAGGAGCAGGGGCAAACATCTTTTGAAGTTGTGTGCTGTTCGGCTAAATCGCCACACTAATGTAGAACAAGGGCAGGTTAGTTGGTTGATCCTGCAGAAAATCAGGTTTGAATTTTTTTTTTTAGATCTTTTTCATATTGTCCAAAAGTGTGGTTGACGGCAGGTGATACACGAAGAATCATGAAAAACATGTGTGCAAGTGTTGCAATGTTAAGTATTACTAAGGTCGCTGTATGATTATTTTTGGCCTTTCCTCTTTTTTGTGGATCTGTCTTACAAGTAGGATAATTTCTACAAGTATTTGGTTGTAGATGTTCATCTTTATGCACAGAGTTTTATAAATGTTTATCTTTTTCTTATGTGAGACATTAAAAAGCATGGGCTTGATTTGACAATAAATAAATAAATCTATTTGGTTACCGGTAATTCATATAGCATAGCTTCACAACATTTGTTCAAGACTTTACAGAGACAATTCGATCAAGCCATACTGTCATGCTTTATGGAGGACCGAAACTGGCAGCGTTAGGAATAAATGTAGAAATAAATGAATGCACAATAAGTGTGATTTATTGGAATCTTTGCTTAATTATCTCTTTGTTTATTCTTGAATTTGTGTTTTTGCTCATCAGTTTTTTTATTTATCCATCTGTATGCATATTCGCCCCATTTTGCATATGAGGAGAGGCTTCAGCTCCGACCTTTAGACACATTTCATTGTTATTTCTGTTTTACTTTCCCACCGAGCTAATTCTGCTACTATTATCTGGATAAATAAGGATTTCGTTTATTTATGTTGATAGAAAGGGCTCTAAAATGGATGCATTCTCATTTATTTCTTATAAAAGAATGTTTGTTATCAGAAGAGTCCATGGCGATAGACAGGAACATCAGAAGAATTTGAAAAGCCAGGATGCCTTTAACAATTAAATAGTGCCAAAGTTGTGTGTTTGCTGATACAAAAATTAGGCAGTTTTGTGAACATGAAGGCAGAAGTTCTACCAAGCCAGTATCTGGATGATTCCTGCTTATAACGCCATAAATGAGGAGATGGAGAATGCATCTCTACAGCTGGACCCAGCGGGTCATGCAGCCATGCAGCAGCTGTTCTATTGCCACAAAGTTCACACTGTCACCCCAATGCAACTTTGAAATAAGAAATAATAAAAACAATCCCTCTGTTAATTCAGAGCCCCTCTTTCTTCCTGCCATTCTTCTAGACATGGGGTCACAAGAACACAGAGAAGAGCAGATAGCTGCCAGAGGTGGACAGGTCCACTCGGACCAGAGGTACTTTGTTACATGACTCAGAGATGTCCACCAACAAGGCTCATTGCAAGCATGGATTAAATTTTAGGTTCTGGTTCATTTTCCTCATTCTGTAATAATTGACTGCTGCAGGTAAGATTCCTGTATGGCACGTGCTTTAAAATAGCGGGGCAAGATTCCCTGCTATTTTCATTGAGTTTTATGTGAGGTAGAGGACAGCTCACACAGGTGGAAACAATATGACTGGTTTGGGGGGATTTTTTCTTTAGTTTTTTTTCTTTGAGTTTTTACAACACTAGTGGCTCGTTTTTTGGACAGTAGGCTAACAAGAATGGGGGAGGTAGGGGTATGAGAGAGAGTGAGAGACATGAGGGAAAGGACCAGAGGCCGGATGCGAACCCAGGTCGCCTGCGTCGAGGACTAAGGCCTCCATACATGGGTTGAGCCAAAACAATGCAGCACCTGCACGCCCCAATATGACTGTTTTATGATTTTAATTAATCCGATACAGAGACTGCCTAGACTGCAGACCGAAAGCTCTCCAACACTGCCTCCCACATGCCACGAGTGCTCTTCAAGGCACTCCCCAAAGATCTTAGCAGAAACCAACAAAATGGTGGCCCCCATAGTCCTGTAGTCCTTGCCAGGAAGCATGTCCATACTAACCTGAAAAAAATAAATGGAGGGAAAGTTATGGAGACTAGAGCGATGCAGTAATATCTAACCACCAACAAGTAGAAATTGAAGCCTGAAAACACCCTTATTTGCATGTGAGGTAGAAAAGGCCAGCTCAGAGATATACTCCCTCCAGCGTGTCCTCCTCCCAATGGGACATGCCTGGAACACCTCCCGAGGGAGGCGGCCAGGAAGCATCCGAAACAGATGTCAGAGCCACGTCAGCTGGCTGGAGCATATAGAAATGTAAAAATGATTATGTATAAATTAATTAATTAACCTCTCTGTTTGTGGGTCTCCTTAAGGATGATAGGGGAAGGTTTTTGATTTCCAGATGCCCATCATTGTAAGGAGTTCTTTTATGACCTTTCAAAGTCTCACCCTTGGTCTGAATGTATGTGGGCAGGCAGACCATAATGGACAAAAAACTTCTCAGAGAAGAACTTTGGCAAACATAAAAGCCTTCTAGTCTTTTGTAGAAAATGCCTGTACTTATTGTGTATAATAGTCTGTGATGACTACCACATTTGTAATGCCCTTAGAGTTAGGTTCAACAGAGAGAAAACCAATGCATACTAAGTCTAAGGGCCCAGTACTTGCGATGTGTTGCAAAGGTGCAGCTCTTTGAGGAAGTGTTTTCCTTGCTATGCACCTCCCCAAAATTTGGGACATATGCTGAAATCTCTGGGACCATTTTTGGCCAACAGAACCTTTCTCTGATGAATTCTGTGGTTCGTTCAATGCCAAGGTGGCCAACATCATCATGCACAGACCCTCAGGACCATCGAGCGGTACTGAGCAGGCAGGACAAGCTGATGAAGTTCTTTTCCACAGGCTCTTTTGGATGTTCTGTAGAGCAGGTTATGTCTAATGCAAACCTTTGGATATTCTGTCTGCAGCAACCCAACATCTGGGTTGTGTCTGTGAGCCGACATACGCTGACCTATTTCTATATGGTGTAGAACAATGCTGATGACAGGGTCTGAACTTTGACTTTGTATTAGTTCGTTGCGGCTAACCTGCACCAGTGGGCTTAAACCAATCAGTGTCAGATATGCATAAACAGCTGGAACAGCACCTGGGGGATCTCCAAGTTGGTCAACAACTGGTTGGATCACTTCAGCTTTCTATTATGGATTGACATTACAATACCCTGGGCCCCGACGGTAGAACATCAACCCACTCGCCATTGCTCTCCTGATGGTTTCAGGAGTGCATATATATATATATATATATATATATATATATATATATATATACACTCACGGGCCACTTTATTAGGTACCCCATGCTAGTAACGGGTTGGACCCCCTTTTGCCTTCAGAACTGCCTCAATTCTTCGTGGTATAGATTCAACAAGGTGCTGGAAGCATTCCTCAGGGAGTTTGGTCCATATTGACATGATGGCATCACACAGTTGCCGCTGATTTGTCGGCTGCACATCCATGATGCGAATCTCCCGTTCCACCACATCCCAAAGATGCTCTATTGGATTGAGATCTGGTGACTGTGGAGGCCATTTGAGTACAGTGAACTCATTATCATGTTCAAGAAACCAGTCTGAGATGATTCGAGCTTTATGACATGGCTCATTATCCTGCTGAAAGTAGCCATCAGAAGTTGGGTACATTGTGGTCATAAAGGGATGGACATGGTCAGCAACAATACTCAGGTAGGCTGTAGCGTTGCAACGATGCTCAATTGGTACCAAGGGGCCCAAAGCGTGCCAAGAACATATTCCCCACACCATGACACCACCACCACCAGCCTGAACCGTTGATACAAGGCAGGATGGATCCATGCTTTCATGTTGTAGACGCCAAATTCTGACCCTACCATCCGAATGTCGCAGCAGAAATCGAGACTCATCAGACCAGGCAACGTTTTTCCAATCTTCTATTGTCCAATTTCGATGAGCTTGTGCAAATTGTAGCCTCAGTTTCCTGTTCTTAGCTGAAAGGAGTGGCACCCGGTGTGGTCTTCTGCTGCTGTAGCCCATCTGCCTCAAAGTTTGATGTACTGTGCGTTCAGAGATGCTTTTCTGCCCACCTTGGTTGTAACGGGTGGGTATTTGAGTCACTGTTGCCCTTCTATCAGCTCGAACCAGTCTGCCCATTCTCCTCTGACCCCTGGCATCAACAAGGCATTTCCGCCCACAGAACTGCCGCTCACTGGATGTTATTTCTTTTTCAGACCATTCTCTGTAAACCCTAGAGATGGTTGTGCGTGAAAATCCCAGTAGATCAGCAGTTTCTGAAATACTCAGGCCAGCCCTTCTGGCATCAACAATCATTCAAAGTCACTCAGATCACCTTTCTTCCCCATACTGATGCTCGGTTTGAACTGCAGGAGATTGTCTTGACCATGTCTACATGCCTAAATGCACTGAGTTGCCGCCATATGATTGGCTGCTTATAAATTAAGTGTTAACGAGCAGTTGGACAGGTGTACCTAATAAAGTGGCTGGTGAGTGTATATATATATATATATATATATATATATATATATATATATATATATATATATATATATATATATATACATACGCATATATACTTGCACACATCACTTATCTCTTAAATACAGGACAAAAACTCTTCATCTACTTTTGACACTTCTTGGTAGTGCCTCCTTCCAAAGTTCTACTTTTGCTGCCTCTCGCGCTTTTTCTTGTTATTCCACATTATCCATCTCACACAGTGGCTATGCCCCTGTGGTCTAAAAAGGCACCAGGTGCTCCTGACTTTGTTGATGGTGATTAGGAGCAAGAAGATTATCGGCATTAAGCTCGACAGCTGCTTTCCTCTCCTCCCCGCTGCTGGTACCTTCTTGTCCACTAATAACCTTATTGCATAGATAAGATCAGCTTGCTAGAACACATGCTTGCTACAACACACACACACACTTGCACACACCAACACACATTTACAAACAGACATTGAAGCACACACACCCTTCTTTCTGACAGTGTTGCATGCTAACCCTGCTAGTAGTTTTACTCATAAAACCATGGTAAGATGAGGAATAATCTCCTTTGGTCAGGGACTTAATTAACAACACTGATAATATGTTGTGACTCAACACATCACAAGAAAGTAACACTGGGATTAGACTACTTTATCCATGATAAAAAATTAAGAGTTTATATTTACACTGTTGCTGTGCTGGATTGGACATCTTTTGTCTATTATTTTGAACATGCTTTGTTAATGTGACTGGCCATACTTAGAAAGGAAACAGTTCTGTTATAACTGAGTCAAGAGGCGGGATTTGCTGAGGAGTCGCCAATTAAGGGCAGTTTACTTTCTCTGGTTGGCTCCACCATCAAGGGGGGGGTCAGTATTCAATTGAATGAATCATCCAGGTTGTCTCTCAAAACGGATGCCCAAAAATATTAGTTGTAGTTGTAGATCAATTCGATATAATTGCTTTCCATAAACGTCTCCTTTCTGTAACTGTACCTTTTAGAAATATACTGTATGTTCAGTTTATATACGCAGATAATGTGCAGTCAGGTTACGCTAGGGAAAATGGCTCTGGTTGAATGTGATAATCCTGACTTGCATTCGGATGCTTTCATGCCAAAAAGTTGGCAAGGCTCAGTTTGCTACGTCCATCTAAGGTCCCGTTGTTTTGAGGACGATCATCAATCAACATGTGAGGAGTTGAATGTATGCACAGGAAGCACAAGGCATCTCACAATCTGTACATCGGAATGTGTTGCTACTCCAAGCACCCAAAGCATCAATGAGTCAGTAATGCGGTCAGCTAAAAAATCGTCTTTGTAGTCATTTGGGTTATTTATTTATACCATAAAGACACACATTAAGTTCATTCAGTTGTAGCATGTTTCTCATGGCACAGACACTCTTTGTTTGGGGGGGGGGGGGGGGGGGGGGGGGTTGTATCCTTTTTCTGCTTTTGTTTATTTCTATATTAATCAGTCACATTTGCTTAGCCCCAGCTTGGGTTCCTGCCCAGCTATTCTGCATTCCTCTATCTAGGCTGCGGTCCATTGGTCCTCAGAAGTCTAAATGATGTTTGATTCTGTCCGGTTTATTTATTTAGGGCCAAATCACAACAAATGTCAGCTCAAGGTCTTAAAAGAAGAGGCTCGAGTCTCTTTATAGTTGCTTTTACGGTTGAGTCAGATGTCATGACCAAGTAAAGCAGGGGAAATATTGTTATTAAAGCTGAATCAATTCTTCCTTTGTCCACACAGGGAAAAACAAGGATGGACCAACTGTGGAGATGCAACCACTTAATGCTGATGGAGAACCAGAGAAGAAGAAGAAGGCTCTGCCAAAGAAGGAGAAATCAGTCCTTCAAGGGAAGCTGACCAAGTTAGCTGTACAGATCGGCAGAGCAGGTACAAAAGGCAGCAAGGGGTTGATTTTATTTAATTTTTTCATTTTGAATTAGAGTTCTTGCATAATAAAAATAATTTTGATATTTCTATACACTCCAGAATTTGTATTCATGGTGGTTGATTAGTTATATTATAGTAAGTTAATGAAAGATTTGAAACCTTGCATAAGGCCTCTAAAAGCCCTAAGCCTCCTTTGCACTGATTCCGTCATTCCTGCATTTCCCTCTTTGTCACAAATAGAAGGCATTCCTGTGGATGAGTCAAATCCCCCCAGCTCTATTGTGCAGTGGCATGATGGCAAGCCCTTCTCTGTTGTCTGTCAGGAATATAGATCTAGGCTATTTTTGATTAATGGAGGAGCAAAACACGTCAGTGTCTAAAAACCAGATGAGCCAGAAATGAAATCTGAGATGCGAAGAATAAAGAGTACCTGGTTAAATTTAGGGGACTGGATGCAGGAACAGATCAGAGATGTTAACTCTGACTGAACTCGAGTCAGACCGGAGTCACAGATTTGAAAACTCTCCACTTGACTTGGTTGTATTGAAACGATCTTATCACTTAACTTAATTACTAATGACTTGGACTAAATAATCTACAATTCTATGACTTGATGCTCTAAATAAAGTTATAAAAATAAATCATCCAAAATGATGCCATTTATAACTTAATATTTAGTGGACTGTTTACTCAGTTCATTAAAACCACTGATCTCTATTTATTCACTGGATTGCTCATAGACCGAAAAAACTGAAATCACCTGCCGCCATCTTGGTACTCCCAACAATCAAAAAGTCATGCCATAAAAATGTAAAATGTGAAAATCTGGCCCTTTTTTTTTTAGCTGTTATCTGTTCAATTGAATGAATCATCCAGGTTGTCTCTTAAAACGGATGCCCAAAAATATTAGTTGTAGTTGTAGATCAATTCGATATAATTGCTTTCCATAAACGTCTCCTTTCTGTAACTGTACCTTTTAGAAATATACTGTATGTTCAGTTTATATACGCAGATAATGTGCAGTCAGGTTACGCTAGGGAAAATGGCTCTGGTTGAATGTGATCATTCTGACTTGCATTCGGATGCTTTCATGCCAAAAAGCTGGCATTATCTTTGTTAAATGCTGTAGCGCACGTTTTGTTTACATTACGACCGTTCTAACTAGGGAGTACCAACATGGCGGCTGGTGACTTCACAGCACCATGTATTACCAACGGCCTATCGGCAGTCCAGTGAAAAAATGGAGATCAGCGATTAAAACAGCACAGCTATTTCTGAGTGGTACAGGACCTTTTGAAAATGGCAGTCGTGAACACAGACTGTTTTCTGCCTGCCCTGCACCCTACGTATACAGCTCACTGTCATTTTCAGAGCAGTTGGAAGATTCTCACCACAACAAATATATCTGAGAAAGTGAGTAGTAAAGTACATTATCTAATGTAAACAAGTGTAAAGCAGCGTTTTTGCTGCAAATTGTTACTTTTATACAAGTCAGTTAAAGGAATAGTACACCCAAAACATTATTAGCCTTCATTTTCTACTCACCTCCATGCTGAACAACACTCTGGAGTACTTTTTTGATATCTCAAATGCATCTGGAGATCTGGGAGACTTCTTGCTGTCTGCTGACATTCAAATAATGGAGGTCTATGGCGCCCGAGACAGAAAGGTCCACAAAAGTCCACAAAAACTTGTCAATATTCCTCCATAATGCTCGTCCAATGTAATCCAAGTGTCCTGAGTGGGTAGCATCCAGAATTTACTCGAAACGAAGTCATTTAGAACGTTTTAGAGCCTAAACAGTAGTGTATAGGATTTCCTAATAGCGCCCCCATGCGCGCTCACGATTCTACGGAAGCCGGCAGACCAAACCAGCGCATTCAGCTCGGCAAAGAACTCATGCTCTTCCTCAATACTGAAGTCCTCAGACATTTTTCTTTCGTTGTTTCTTTCTTTGCACAGGTAAACAGCACATTTCTTCTTCTACGCTTGCATTATCGGCAGACCAGACGCTGAATGCGCACTTCCTTCCGGTTTGGTCTGCCGGCTTCCGTAGAATCGTGAGCGCGCATGGGGGCGCTATTAGGAAATCCTATACACTACTGTTTATGCTCTAAAAACATTCTAAATGACTTCGTTTCGAGTAAATTCTGGATGCTACCCACTCAGGACACTTGGATTACATTGGACGAGCAGTATGGAGGAATATTGACACGTTTTTGTGGACTTTTATGGACCTTTCTGTCTCGGGCGCCATGGACCTCCATTATTTGAATGTCAGCAGACAGCAAGAAGCCTCCCAGATCTCCAGATGCATTTGAGATATCAAAAAAGTACTCCAGAGTGTTGTTCAGCATGGAGGTGAGTAGAAAATGAAGGCTAATCATGTTTTGGGTGTACTATTCCTTTAAGTAAATGTGTCAATTGATCTCATAAGGTGATTCAGACTTACCATATTTTATAATTACTTACTAAGCAGTGATGACTCTAAAGTCACTATAGTAACTTTGTCTACATCTACACGTGAGTAGGGGCGCGACAGACGTGTCTACTGATGCTAAAGGCCTTACATCGAACATAAATCTCTTCACCTTATCCTGAGAATGAGAGCTTGACATGAAGTTGCAAGAAGTTGGAAGTGTGGTTTTCTGACCAGACACAGTAGGGGAAAATGTTAGACCTTTTCCTCGTCTCATAAACACTTCAATTATTATAAGTTCTTACACCAGTATCGATTAAAAAGGACCTAGGAGATAATTTATTAGATATTAAGGTAAAAATGTTTTTTAGGGATCCTTTATTATTGTTTTTGATTTGGACTTAACTCGATATTTGCCCGTCCTAACTTGAGATTTGACTTGGTCCAGTTGTGCAGAGAAGACCCAGGCAGTAGTTGGTGAAAATGATAGGTAAGAATATAAAGAATCTTATAATGTATTCACTGTACTCTTTCTTGTTCTTTTCTCTCCCTGTGATCAGGTCTGTTAATGTCAGCCCTCACTGTCATCATTCTAATCACTCGCTTCCTGATTGATACCTTCTGGATTCAGGGACTTCCTTTGTTGCAAGAGTGTATGCCAGTCTACGTGCAATTTCTAGTCAAGTTCTTCATCATTGGCGTGACAGTGCTGGTGGTCGCCGTGCCTGAGGGTCTCCCCCTGGCCGTCACTATTTCCCTTGCATATTCGGTCAAGGTCAGTTTTACAAAGGCCATCAGCTTAGCTCTCTTTGAGGAAAGACAGACCAGTTGTGTCACAGATGTACGGATGTAAAACCAATAACCAACTTATAATTCATACAATTTGCTCCACCTGAACGTTAAGTTAAAAGTAATCGTTTTTGATGTTGTAGTGTTGCTGCTTTCCACTGTTGATTTTTAACCAGAGCCTTCATGCAATTTGCAACTCCAAAGCAGCAGAAGAGCATGCTAAGGCAAAAACTTTGGGTGCACTCGATTTCATAGGCTGCACCCTCCAAGGACCTGGTCTATCTGGACTGGATCCTTAGAGGTCCATGAAAATAAGGAGAACAGAAGAGTTTTGGCTGTGGACTCAAACAGGTCCAGCCTTCCAAACTTCTTACTGCTGTTTCTTTTTATTTATTTATTTAACATTTTCGAGGAGCTTCAACAGAGGTACCGTATCAGATTTATAGTCGTGACACTGCAGATATATCAGAATCTGTCCATAATCTGTCATTTACACAATGACAGAAAAAACCTTTCAATAAAGCAAATATTACCTGCCACATATCTGACTAAATTACCATTTAAAAACCTATTTTCATTGGTTTCAGATGGAACTATATTATTTGATTGATTCTGGTCCGTGAATCTATGTTTAAAGGAGACTAGGATTTAGAAAGAACTTTAAGTGGTTCTGTTCGTAAATATAAAAACATGATAAACTCCTTAATTTATCACTTGAATAGTGCCTATTTAGCTGTGATACACAGTTAGAGAAGCACCAACTTCTCTGCTGCCCTCAATAGGTGAGAATGAAATGATAAAACTTAAGGACATTACTCTAAATGTTTGTAACAGGATAAAAAAGACATGGTGGCATTAGGCACTGTAGGCTTTTGTGAATCAATGGGCTACATGGAGCCAAATTTGAACAATTCTCTGCAAGCAGAAGCTCTCATTAACAAAGGCTCTCCTAACAGCTAACGCTGATTTCACTAAAAACCGAGCTAGGACACAGGTCCCATCTACTTCACTGAAACAAAGCGGTAGCCTGACAGCATATCAGAGTGACATACCCTCTCTATTCATTATCTTTTTACATCTCTGTAAATTGGAAACTATGAGTGCTTTACATGCTTATGCATCATTTCTTTATTTATTAACTTAATTGTAACATGTTTTATCTCTTAATATGTTTAATGTGTAAGATTTATTTTAATTAGTCCTTATAAGACAGTTGGCACACTACTCAGTCTTTCAGGAAAATTGCAGCTTATTAATTAATAGTTAGTCAATCGGAAAGAATTAGTTGGTAATTTGTCACATAATATTCCCTCAAAAATGATTTGTAGTCTTTGGTAAAAAAGTAGCAACAGGTTAAAATTAATAAATGTTTACTTCAATAAAGACTTGTAATAATTAAAGCTTATTTCTCATTAGTCAGTGAAACCTTTTATAGTATAATGTTGCTCTAATTCCTTTAACCCTTTATAGGGCACGTTACCGTTTGACCAATTAGATGAGCCCTTGAATGATATATTACCCACTGTAAATTAACTTGAAAAAGAAAAGTTTAAAATTCAAGAAAAAAAAGGTAAAAAGCTAATTGAAATGTTAAAAAATAAAGTAAATAGTTAATAAGCCTAGTTAACAATTAAATTTAGGTGTATAAACAAAAAAATGTAAGTGCCAGTATAAGCATTAATGCCTCTAAGGTTATGTTGTACCAACAAAAAATGTTTTTCATGAATTTCTTATAGAAGCACTTTTGTTTTTTTTCTTAATATATTGAATCAAGTTGGTTTTTCTTGTTATTACATTGCCATTAATTTTTCCCACAAAAATATCCATATTTTTTTATGTTACAAAGGTAATAAGGTCTTGACCTGGATCCCAATAACACTATTGGCTGGAAATTTGGATTTTTAAAGGATTTCACTGAGTGCCCTATAAAGGGTTAACTGGAGCTTAAATACGGTTTGAAAATGATCTGCGGTAGTTTAACTCCCTCTAGATAATGGTGCTTTTTTTTCCATTTACCGAATGTCTATGTTTATTTAAGTGTTAAATGAAATGTTTCAGAAAATGATGAAAGATAACAACCTGGTCCGCCACCTGGATGCCTGTGAGACAATGGGCAACGCTACAGCAATCTGCTCCGATAAGACGGGGACATTAACCATGAACCGGATGACTGTGGTGCAAGCCTATATCGCAGGGCGACACTATAAAAAGGTGCCAGAGCCAGACCTCATCCCAACCAAGATTCTGGACCTGCTCATCCTTGGCATCGGGGTCAACTGCGCCTACACCACCAAGATTATGGTGAGCTTTAAAAATAGATGCTCATTCAGGAAGCTCTGTGGGTTAAGTCTTTAGCGCTGTCACAGCAGCTCAGTACTCATCAGATCACATTCTACAGGATTCACTCTACAGAGCACAGCGTAAAGCAAGCAGGTTAGGTGAACATTTGACTTTTTTAACACTGCAGAGATGTACTACTCCCAAACTAAACTTTTACTTCCTGTACATCACACACGTTATACATCATCTCTCTTCTGTTAACCAATTATAACCTTTTATTACCTTGTATAATCAGGTGCACAATTTACATTCTATACACCCAGAGATTCAATCCTGATATTAATGAAAAAATACAAAAATTCAAGCCAAATTTATCAAATGATACAGACAGACAGACAGACAGACAGACAGACAGACAGACAGACAGACAGACAGACAGACAGACAGACAGACAGACAGACAGACAGACAGACAGACAGACAGACAGACAGACAGACAGACAGACAGACAGACAGATAGATAGATAGATAGATAGATAGATAGATAGATAGATAGATAGATAGATAGATTGATTGATTGAAATTGACAGAAGTAATAATTAAAACATGGAAATTATTATATAAAATGCATATATATATATATATATATATATGCCTGTGTTAAACTGTTTTCTCACCCCTCGTGGGGTGGTATGTGTCATCCTCAAGCTCGGGTCCTCTACCAGAGGCCTGGGAGTTTGAGGGTTCTGCGCAGTATCTTAGCTGTTCCTAGGACTGCGCTCTTCTGGACAGAGACCTCTGATGTTTTACCTGGAATCTGCTGTAGCCACTCTCCCAGTTTGGGGCTCACAGCCCCCAGTGCTCCAATTACCACTGGCACCACTGCTGCTCTTACATGGATAAGATTACTGGATAGCTCAAAGCTCAGTAGGTAACACCGATGACTCCGGTACAGGTGACCGTGGGTTCAATTCCCGGCATGGACATCCAGGTGGACCCTTAGTGCTTAGTGGCTTGAGTGAAACCGCAAATACAAGAGCCATACTGGCTCGGACATCGCCCGGGTTAACAAGGTCTGCGTCAGTTGCTAGGGGACCAGGGCATTTGATGACAAATTGGCTACTGGAACAAGACATAGATAGACTAGAGCAGAAAACTTGGAATTGCATGAAATGCTACTATACAAGCGTCCCCAGTGAGATATGTATATGTGATTTTTCAGGCTCTCTATTCTATTCAATTTTACCTTTCCTCAGTGTCCAAACACCAGGGGACCAACTAGGCTAGTTCTTTAAACTATAGACTAAACAAATATAGAGCTTTAGCCTGAACCCTTGAACTAGCAGCCCAAAGTGTCAAACACTGAATATGAAATGATGGAAGTGACAAGGTAACAGGGTAATAAGTCACATAATATAATTGAAAGACATGAACATATATATGCTAAACACCAATATTTTGTTGCAGGTGCACAGGTGTAAGAAATCAATGAAGATACAGAAAAATGGCATGAACTATAACTACCATAGCAGCTTTATTTGTAAATAATTAAAACACATCTGCCAACTGTCTTCCAGTGCTGCAGCCTGGTCTCTGCCCTGACACATGGCTTTAAATCAGGATTGATTTTTAAATAAGGATCAAATCTACTAAAAATAACATCATTTCTTTATTTAGGCCAATTAGAAGAAATACAAAGGCTATGCCTGTGTTTTTAAAGTTGCAGACCATTTAGCTCTCTTTAACTGCTAATCCTGTAGAATAAATAAATGTGCTTCTTGCTTTCTGCAGCCTCCTGAGAGAGAGGGTGGGCTGCCTCGCCAAATAGGGAACAAGACCGAATGTGCCTTACTGGGACTCAGCCTAGACCTGAAACGAGACTACCAGAGTGTCCGCAATGAAATCCCAGAGGAGAAGCTGTTCAAGGTCTACACCTTTAACTCTGTGAGGAAATCCATGAGCACAGTGTTGAAGAACTTTGATGGCACCTACAGAATGTTCAGTAAAGGTGCTGCTGAAATCTTGCTGAAGAAGTAGGTTTAATGCTTCTGGCCGTAAAGCTTTACGCTCTATCACAGCTGTACTCTGATCCAGGACTGGCGTCTGGTTTCAGGTGCAGTAAGATCTTGACAGCCAGTGGCGAGGCCAAAGTCTTTAAACCTAAGGATCGAGACCAACTGGTGAAGAATGTGATTGAGGCGATGGCGTCTGAGGGGCTGAGGACAATCTGTCTGGCCTACAGAGACTTCACTAACAGTGACGTGGAGCCTGATTGGGACAATGAGGCCGAGATCCTCTCTAGACTCACATGCATCGCCGTGGTTGGCATTGAGGACCCCGTACGACCTGAGGTTTGTCATATCCCCTGGTTAAACAGCTGCAGCTGAACAAGACCATTCTGAACTACAAACAATATAATCTGTGCATTTTGTGGTCATTTGATTTTTCTTTAAAAAAACAACAACAAACAGTGGCTTTTAAATTTTTTTTTTGTTTTTGCGGCACTAGTGGCTCATTTCTCGACAGTAGGCTGACATGAAAGGGGGTTTGAGAGAGGGGGAGAGACATGTGGTTAAGGACCTCAGGTCGAGGACTAAGTCCTCCACTGCGCCACCTGCAGACCCCGACATCACCCATAAAATTGACAAACAGTTGTACAAAACAAACAATCATGAAAATAAAATTCCACACAATAAAATACATAAAATAATAGCAATACTTGGCCAAGCGCTAATTCTCAGTTTTATATATTTAGTGTGCACCCTGGTAATCTGAATTCTAATTTGTAATAGAAAACAGATTGATTAAGTTCAGTTCCAATTCAGGTTTGACTTAACATCATTCACCTGAGGAGAATGTCCACCACAGCGGTCTGTTGTAATGTCCGAAATAAAATAGTATTTATGTTTTACTTTGAGTAAACCTGTATCTTTATTGAATTACTTTTCGTTTATAATTTTACTTATCAAACATATTGATCAGGAAAAAGAAAGCAATAAATAAATGAATTAACTGATTGATTGATTAATTGATATTGGGCTACTAAATTCTTTTAAATACTGCTCTCTAAAAAATGTTGAGAATCAGTACAGAAACTATGACACCAGCAGATTTGATAAATTGTCCCAGTTTAATGAGCAACTGTACTGACTGCAGCCATGTGTTGATCTTAAGGACCTTTAATGTGTTTAGCTACATTCAGAGTGAATGGTTTGATTTTTCACTGTAATGGACGATATAGATCAACATCCTCGGACCAGCAAACTGTTCTGCCCGTTAAAGATCAGACAAACTGCCAGCACGTCCTTGCATGTGCACAGAGTTGTGTAACCGACGTGTTCCATTTTTTTTTTTTGTTAGCCTTCATTGTCAGATTATAGGAGTTTGGGTAGAAATATATGTAAAGTGATAAAGCTATATTTAAATTTGATGTAATATTGCGGCCTAATGGATTTTTTTTAAACAGACATTTTTTTTTCTATCGTGAGATCTGGGTTTTTATAGAAAACATACAATGATTAAGCCAATATTAGTTTTATATATACTCCCACTGCTCCACACTGTGTCTTTGGATGTTTTACATGATGGGAAGGACCGGCCTGTTTTTGTGTTTGGAAAGTAGAGCAAAGAAGTTTATGGGGTTTTGACTAATGCTTTTTTGTGATTGTTTCTATGCTTATCAAACGTATTTTATTCCAAACATGTATAAATATACCACGTTTGTTGTTAGAGGAGTGGGCAACCAGTAGGCCCCTCACAGGTGGGGCCTCTTGCTGGTTTGGGGGCCCAGACATTTACCTTCTTCACCTGTATGGTAAGTTTGCCCCTGATACCATGTTAACTTATGTAGTACTTTAAAAAAATCAACACCTTTTTAAACAAAGCACTATCAGAGTTGAGCTATACATAAATATAGCCCAATTAAATCTGAACAATGCTTTCCATATCAATGTGTTTTTTGCACCACGTTTTTGCTCCCACACTGTTTACATTTGATCACTGCTCCACTTCAAGAAATGTCATGAAAGCTGTACAAAATGAAATTACAATAAAAGTTATTTAAGTCTAAATCTAAAGTAACCAATGTCCAACCTAGTGTGTTGTACCGAGTAGACCCAGTCAGTGTAAAGACTAGACAGGGCTGGATAATCGGCCCCAAGGAGGCCCGGATATCGAGGGCTCTTGGAAGGGGAAGAATGTGAAGATATCAACACAATTTTCTTTCCATGTGAACCAGCTCTAATGCTAGCGATGTACTCTTGTTCTTTTTTATCTATTGAAAATCCCTTTTGTTAAAAGAGAATAGCAATAATCCATGGATTACTCTCGGTGGTAACCAAATCTAAATCTAAGGGCAGCATATGTATTTTAAATCTCCCATGTTGGAGACTACAGACATAAAACGGGTTCGGAGTTGAGAGATCAACACAGCTGGAACATCTGAAACTGAAAGAATGAATTTGGTCGACATAAATGTTGAAGAAAGAATTGTAATTTCTTTGCGTTGCATATCCCAGCTACGCCAACTATCAACGATGATTTCATCGTCTTTTACTCCGTGCTCATGTGTTTTCTGCTCTTCCCCAAAAGGTACCAGAAGCCATCAGAAAGTGCCAGAGAGCTGGGATCACAGTCCGCATGGTGACCGGGGACAACATCAACACAGCTCGAGCCATCGCCTCCAAATGTGGCATATTGCTGCCTGGAGATGAATTCTTATGCATAGAAGGGAAAGAGTTCAACAAACGGATCCGTAATGAATTGGGAGAGGTCAGACAAATGGCGACAGAAAAGGCTTGATGCAGGGAAATGTGAAAACGAAATTCCTCTGTAGCCTTTGTATCATTCCACATGGTGACCTGTTGCATATCAAATTAAATGCCTTTCTCTCCTTACTCCCATCAGATTGAACAGGAGCGGATTGATAAAATTTGGCCTAAATTAAGAGTCCTTGCTCGATCCTCTCCGATGGACAAACACACTTTGGTCAAAGGTTAGTCATGTATTGATTGACAAAAGAAAATAACAGGGTTTGTTTTCTGTTTGTTTGTTTTGCGTTTTGTTTTTTGGTTTACCAAGTTGCCCAGAGCTATGAAATCCTGCCCCATTTTTTTATGCATTTTCTTTCTTTCTCACCATAGTTTCCGATCATTAAAAATGTATATCTGATAGTATAAGCTGAGTAAAGACCAGAAAGCAGTTTTCAACTGTTTATTTCATTCATTGACCTGATGTGAGCATAACAATGGATGCAATGCATTGAGGCTCTTGCTCCACTGGGGGAATGGATCTCCTCATTTGTGTGGGACCTCTTTCCTGGTATCCCACCGATTGAAACATTGTCCTGCATTTGACTGGGTTCAATTACGGTATGAGGGGCATTTAACATGTTTGATCTAGGTAAAATTTTGCATGTGTAATTATTTATCTCTATGGATTAAGTGACAAATTACAGCTACTACAGTACCTTATGGTGATGATTCCCCATCATGTGGCTTTGTAAAACATTTTACAAGAGTCTAGTCTCAAAAGTCTCCCGTGGTGTGCGTCCCTTCGAATACAAAAAACAGATCACTGCCTTAAAACTCAAGGCTCGTTTATACTTAGAAACCATCTTGTCTGCGTGTGTGTAGCAGTTAAAGCAGATATGCCCCCCTCCCCCTTCCTCAGACACTCTGCAACACCTCTCCCAAATTGTAGGTGACCGCAGACAGGTGGCCTCTGATTGGTCGGATCTACATTCGCACTACACTATGCGTATTTCCTGTTTGGTACCTTACCTGCTTGTTTTGTTTGTATGACCGCCATTGTGGAAGACGACGCGTGAAGATGGACCAGCTGAAGAGTGGGGTGCACAAGAACGCTGGGAACCTTTTTCCTCATGGATCCCAGCTCTTTTTCACCCTCATGTCTCTCTGTTGTCCCACAAACTTGCCCCCACTTCTTCACCACCTCGGTCGTATCTAAACCCACAGCTAGTTCGTGATTGTCCCTCTTGCGTTGTGGTGTGGAATAACACAGCGCAGACCAAATTTCAATATTGGGCGTAAATCAAAAATCATCATACCTGCGACAAGCTCACTGTGACACACTGCTGTGGGAGTATAACCAGTCCTTCAACAGGCTCCATTTCAGACTTGACTGAGTTCAAACGCTGTAAATCAGAAACCACCATTAGTTCAGAGCTGTCATTTCCCACTTTCTATAGAGAGATAAATAATTGCACATGTTAATTTTCAGCTAGATCAAGCTACTGGAAGTGGGTCTGGGGCATTACTTGTTGAATGCCCCTCATAAAAAAAAAAACAACATGGAAAATCAGAAGGTGATTTTTCTTAAATGTCATTCAACATACAAATGCTTTTAATTTGACTTTGACAAGATTGTTGTGATAATCTAAAAAAGTAAAGGATCAAAGAACCAAACTAGCACCGATATTCACTTCATTGAAGCTCTCTTAAAAGAAAAATCTGAGCTAACTCTTTTAACTAGTTTTCATAAATGAATTTATAGGTCAGTATTGTATAAATTGTTGTGTTAAAAAAAAGTAGGATGTGATTGTTTAGAATGGTGCCATGATTGACCTTCACCTGTTTGATCTGTTTTGTTTTAAGGTATCATTGACAGCACTGTCCTGGAGCAGAGGCAGGTTGTGGCGGTGACCGGAGACGGCACCAATGATGGTCCCGCTCTCAAGAAAGCGGATGTTGGCTTTGCTATGGTATAGCAGTTGGTTAAACCTTTACTCAACCAGGCCTAATTTCTCATTTTGCATCAAGAACCTTTTCTTATCTACAGCGTCAGACTGAAAGTGCTACATCATTTTCCACATTGTGATCATTTTATTTTTATTTTTTTTACCAATGCTGATTTTGACATTGCTAAAAGACATTTATGAAACATTGGCCCTGATATTCTACTGCATGCTGTGATCCTCAGGGCATTGCCGGGACGGATGTAGCGAAGGAAGCGTCTGACATCATCCTGACAGATGACAATTTCTCCAGCATCGTTAAGGCAGTTATGTGGGGAAGAAACGTCTATGACAGCATTTCCAAGTTCTTGCAGTTCCAGCTCACAGTCAATGTCGTTGCTGTCACTGTGGCCATCACCGGAGCCTGCATTACCCAGGTCAGATTCAAATTACAGCTTCAAAGCATGGTATTCCCTTTCAGAATAGAGACATATTATTGTCACTACTCTATTAACAGAGTCATAGCAAAGAGAAATTATGAGTAAATTAGGCCCATCTAGCTACATTTATAGAGTTTAACATATATCTGAAATTTTAGTCCTCAAGAACCAGTGTCCTGTATATTGTTTATATTCAGAAGGGTCAGCATTCCTCTAGTCTATCAGATGAATACAGACAGTAGTTATGTTATGTTACATATCTTGTGGACAGAGGAATTTGGTCATTAATTGAACTGTGATGGCAATGTGGAATTGGATGCTGGCTCCTGAGGTATGGATGTTTGGGTTTTTCATTTTTTTCATATCATTTATCTTCATCACCAGTTATCATAGTAGAAAAGCTTCCTCAAGCAGTTTGTGATGCATTTTGGAAAGACTTACTTTCACTTATTTAGATAGCACACGCATACCATCCTTATCTTATTTAATTGTTATTCTTATTTAATTCTTACCTTTATTTTATTCTTATATCTCATTTGTACTTACAATCTTATTTTTCTCCCTTCTGTAAATGGTTCCACGGGATTAATAAAGTAATTTTGATTCTGATTCAGGAATTACTTTGGCAGAATTCAAATGAGCTATTTTAATCTAGATTAATTCCAAGATTACAGTGAGATTATTCTATATTAAAAAAAGAAATTCTATGCCCATCTCATGTTTAAAGATATATTGTTGTGGAAGCTTAAAAGGCTGCCACCTGTTACTGTGGTGAATGCCCTGTGTTTAGTGTTAGCCCTGTCCTGTAGTCCTACTCACCCATACTTTTAGATCCCTCCATTCTCTAATGTATCTGAACCAGGTTTCCCATTTTATTCAGCTCCTGCTAAACAGCCACTCATTTAATCCAGGTTTGTCAGACATCTAAAAGTTGCAGAAGGACTGAAACTGGGCAGCACTGACTTATTAACTAAGACACATGTAGAAAATTAGTTTGATGGACATTTTTATTACAAATTAAAATTTAATTTTGTCACATTTGTAGGATTCGCCTCTAAAAGCCGTTCAGATGTTATGGGTCAACCTCATCATGGACACCTTCGCCTCTCTGGCTCTCGCCACTGAGCCACCCACCGAAGCATTGCTCCTCAGGAACCCATATGGCCGCAACAAGCCGCTCATCTCACGCACCATGATGAAAAACATTTTAGGCCACGCTGTCTACCAACTGACATTGATCTTCACGCTCCTTTTTGTCGGTTAGTCAAATCTCCAATTCTCTGTATGTTTGAATGCAGATCAGTGGCAAATTTTAAAACCCTCAGACACAGGCACATTGACCTCTGTCCCATTCTTTTGTAGGTGAGAAGATGTTTGACATCGACTGTGGCAGGAACGCCCCACTTCACGCGCCCCCCTCTGAACACTATACTATTGTTTTCAACACGTTCGTCCTCATGCAGATCTTCAACGAGTTCAATGCTCGCAAGATCCATGGAGAAAGGAATGTCTTTGAGGGTGTTTTTAACAACCCCATCTTTTGCTCCATTATCCTGGGAACACTGGTTGTACAGGTAATCATTCACTGGCAAGGCAATTGTACTATTGTTTCTGTAAATACCCTATTGACATTGGTAATGTTCTTCATTTGTGTGTTTTTTTTTTTCTGTACTCTCTAGGTCCTAATAGTGCACTTTGGTGGTAAAGCATTCAGCTGTGTGCCTCTGACCCTAGAACACTGGCTGTGGTGCATCTTTCTGGGCATTGGAAGTCTCCTTTGGGGGCAGGTAATTATTAAAATGAACTATCAGCCCTGTCTGACCTAGCTGTCTATAGACAGACAAAATAAACTCAACTCATATTTGATGAAAAATATAACATTAAATGTACTTAAAGGTCACCATGCAGGCTTAACAAGCCATAATTTTAATAATGTATCATCTTGCACTTGAATCTGACTAATAGGCAGAAAATCCTCATAAACAGTGTTAAAGCAGTCCTGAACAAAGCTGTTCATTAGTTCGCCATAGCTGACCTCAAAGTAGCGGACTAGCTTTTAATCTTATTCCTTTCCCAGCTGGTGTCAAGCGTCCCCACCAGCTGGCTGAAGTTCCTGAAAACAGTCGGCCATGGCACACAGCAGGAGGAGATCCCTGAGGAGGAGCTGGAGGAGCTGAAGGACAAGGATGAGATTGACCACGCTGAGATGGAACTAAGGAGGGGTCAGGTGCTGTGGTGCCGTAGCCTCAACCGTATCCAGACGCAGGTAGAGTTTGGGTTTTAAGCAGGTTTTATTGGGATAGACATAATCAATCAAACATGGTTATTATATAAAAGGAATAGAATAGAATATATAGCCTCCTATTTTACTAGGAAATCCCTCGAGTTTAAATCTCTCTTTTTGAGGGAGACCTCACTGAAAAAAATAATGCAACCATTTTTGGCATTTACTTAATCATATGTTAAACTAAATATGATTGAGTAAATGCCAAAAACGGTTGCATTATGGCCAGGAAGAAGTCACTTTTTAAATAATAAAACTACAAAAATAGGAAGATTAAAATGCATATAAATTCCCTTATCATGGTCCAAAGCTCCTGGATGTGTAGAACTGGAAGCATCTCTGGTGAATCTGCTGGACCTACAGTTTCTGGCAGCTTTGTCCGTCTTTCCATACCAAGTAAAATCTGATTCATCTCCAACAAGAATTAGACAACCAGCATATGCAGTGATGAAGCGGAGCCTTTTGGCCACCGTCTAAATTTCTGTCGCTCAGCAGACACGTTTCTGGTCAAATGTAGGACGAGCTAAAGCTCATGAAACAGCAAATTTTTCTCAGTTTTGACTAGAGATGGGCGATACCAGGGATTGTTAATTGATATGATACCAAGTAAACACAGGGTCAGTATTGCCGATATCAATACAATACCGAGGCTTTTTAACGTTTAAACTTGATGTATCTTGGAACCTTTCAGTGTTTTCATGATTGTTATTGTTTACTGTTACAATTGAATAATAATATTAATTAACTTCTGCTCATAGTGTTTTTTTTTCCTAATCCACATCTTATGTTATATCTTTTAATCTTTATGTAACTTTGTTTGTATTGTGTGCATTTGTTGCATTGATTCCACATTGTGGAATAAATAAAGGATTAGTTAATATTAGCTGCTGAGCTGGTGATGAGAGGGGAGGGGGAGCCGTAAAGTGCTGTGACAAAGACGGGGAGACTGGTGAATGTGCTGCAGCTAGTGCATGAGGGAAAGAATAAAAAGTATCGATCTTGTTAAATTAATATTGGTCAATATCAGTACCAGCGTTGGTATTGATAGCATCGATCCTATGATCGATCCGCCCACGTCTAGTTTTGACGCTCGTTGTGAACTCCCCATAAGACTGCACATATTTCAATTTTATGCTTCTTATAATTTATTATTTCTTTAATCTGAAATACCCAATGAGGCGTAAGGTATATGAGGTAAAGTTTAAATGAGTTGGGCTGTTAATGAAATGAAGGGATACATTTCATTGAATAAAAACCTCCCTCTTGTCCCTTAGATCCGTGTTGTCAATGCCTTCAGAGACAGCGTGTCTCCTTACGAAGGCCTGGAGACACCAGAGTCCCGCAGCTCCATCCACAACTTCATGACTCACCCAGAGTTCCGGATCGAGGACTTAGAAACTCAGATCCCACTCATTGATGAAAACGAGGATGAGGACGATCCACCTACCAAACGGAACTCCATTATACCTCCACCTCTGAAGCTGGGCGGACTCTCCAACCTGCAGCCTCTCCCATCCTCATCCAACCAGAACAACAATACATTAGAGCGCATCATTCCGCTGCATAGGGATGGCTCCAGGTCCGGTCTAATCCCACCTAACTCTGCAGGACTGCCACCCTGTCCCGGGAGCCCCCTGCACAGCCTGGAGACATCACTCTGAAGCAACCACAGTGGGGAAGGGTACTTCCTGCTCTCATTGTGGTTTTTGTTGTTTGTTTTTTATTTCAACAAAGAGTTTGGGTTCTCTAGAGAGAAAGAGGTTGATAAGCTCGACTTTTTGATTGGTTCAGGATTTCCGTCTGGTTTAGTTCGGACTGAACCCTGCTTAAACAGACTTTTTTTTTTCTATTGATAGACATGAACTCTTTATATGTAATTTAGAGATGTGTTTTGTGATTTGAGTCATGTAAATTTAAATTAAGTTTCATGTGTAAATATTAATTGAGTCGGTTCATTTAAATTATATTGTTTTTCGTAGTTTGCCAGCTGTCAAACAAAAGTCATCTGTTAGAAACAGATTCAGATGCGTTTTATGTTAACTATGATAGTAATGTTAAAAAGATTAGTCAGTGAGCTTTTAGAAATCTATTGTATTTTATTACTTCACATATTAGTCAGTCAGTTTTTAAGTAAATGTCTTGTTTCTTTTTAATGTATTTTTTATGTCTTAGCTTAATGTTTATAAGATGGAGGAACAATGTCATTAAAAGTTCAAAAATTACCCTAATGAGCAGCAGGTTGTGGAAAAATGTATTCAACAAATGTATTGCCTTTTTTGTTCTTTGTGTATTATTGGTGAAATTTTACCTTTAGGTTTCATCTAAAACAGAGCTGGGTTATGGGTTTCACCCAACATGCTCACTATTCACAACCCATTTACAACAAAAGTAATCTCTCGGACAATTCAAATAATTTATACAGTCTGATCAGGTGAAGGTTTTCTATCTAGGAAAGCCCGGCTGATGGCATTGAGGATTGCAGGATTTTCTCCCCCTGGAGGAGCATACTTACATTGTGTCCTTGACTCTACAACAATCCCTCACACCGAGCATGCATGCAGCAACAGTGGAAAGGAAAAAGAATCCTATAGCAGATTCAGACTCCGTGTGAGCGGCCAACTAAGCCCCACTGGGGGCTCAATGAGTAGAGGTGTCATATCTTAAATAGACATGTAGGCAGTAGTCAAATTGTAAAAAAAGAAGGGAGATGGTGGATTTTTAATTTTTTTCTTCGGAAGTATACATAGCCTAATTAATATATTCTATTAACCTAAAGCACTATGCATGGTATGGTTGTTACATGTCAGGTACGCAGGTCATTGAACTTGACCATGGTTAACATTAGAGTAGAAGTGCAGTCAGTCCCTGGACTGGCATGGCTATCACTGCCCCTACATAGTTAGGGACTAATTTACCACTAGGATCAGCTTCATAGTCATGGTAGGACACTTCTTTGATTTTACTTTGGAGAATCTTTTGGCAATGAATCTTTGAAGATTTGGAATAAAACCTCATAAAATATTGCAAATTATTATCTGAATCTTTTCAAGTCAAGTATATTTTTATTCAAATTCAATTAATTAAATTGAAACAGCTGAAATAATTTTCAAAATCTGAAAAAAAGGTAACAAATTCAAATGCATTAGAATTAGCCTGAAAGTGAAATAGGCCTATATAAAATATTTTAATTTTCAAATATTCATTTAGAGTATTTATTTTATAAAATAGACTGTTTATCAAAAAGTACAGTATTGCTTCTATTGGCTAATTTAAAGTAAGCTAGACTACATACTGGCAATAAATGAGTTAAAACTATTCTAACAGGTCCGTCGAACTGAAGTTATTGACCATTGATTGGACGACATTCATTATCTAGCATGTTATAGCGCATTTTAGGACAGCCAATAGTGGCCTTTCTTGCTGTGGAGTTGGCAACACTGGTGAAGGGATGAGAGGAGCAGAGAAGAGAAGCTATTGAAGGAAATTTATAAATTTTGAGCAAAAATAGTGTGAAAAAAATGTATACCGTAATTAAATTGATTGGGTCTTAGAGTTCAAAAAGTTCTTGTTCTCTGCACATCCCATACTGCTGAGTTCTTTCTATATGGTGGCATTTTGAAAAAACTTTGTCAATTAGAGCCAGCACCATTGCAGCCATGAAAAATTCTGCAGGCAACTGTTAGCGCAGCTCAGTGACAGCACTAAGGGGAGATTTCATAATTGGGATATTAAAAAAAATATAGTTTTGACTAGTTCAAAGTTGCTGAACAATCTTGATTATAATTCCAGATGTGTGACACTTTAAATGACAAATCAGATGACGTCATTTGAGATACAGTATATATATATAGTAAAGAGAATTGGTCCTAGCACTGATCCCTGTGGTACTCCACAGGTAACCTTTGAGCATGTTAAAGATCTGTCATTAACGTGAACAAATTGAAATCGATCAGATAGATTTAAACCAGTATAGTGCTGTTCCTTTAAATCCTACAAAGAATTCAAGCCTTTCTAAAAGAATATTATGGTCAACTGTATCAAATGCAGCACTGAGATCCGAACAGGACAAGAACAGATAAAAGTCCATTATCTGAGGCCATGAGAATATCATTAGTGACTTTCACCAGAGCTGTTTCAGTGCTATGATGAGCTCTAAAGCCAGACTGAAACTCTTCAAAAAGTTCATTATGGTGTAAGTGATCGCACACTTGTTTGGCAACTACTTTCTCAAGAATTTTGGATAAGAAAGGAAGATTGGATATAGGTCTATAATTGACCAAGTCATCTGGGTCAAGAGTCGGTTTCTTAAGCAGAGGTTTAATTACAGCAACCTTAAAAGCTTTAGGTACATATCCCTGTAACAGAAATAGATTAATCACATCTAAAATGGAGGAGGAGAACAAAGGGAATAGCTCCTAACATACATGTTGAAGGTTTAGATGAAGACAATAATTTTGCTAACTCTGAAAGTTCAACTGGATTAAAGCAGTCTAAACCCGGTTCAGATTCCATGACTACTTCAGATACAATCGCGGATAGAGGAGTGCTTATGATCTTATTTTAACTTATTTTTTATGTCTTGAAGACATAAAAACCTGGATGACTCTTAACTTTCTCCTTCTGAATGCAGACAAAACAGAAGTTATAGTCTTTGGACCAGAGTCCTTGAAAAAGAAGCTGATTAGTCAGTCACTTCATTTGGATGGGATTAAACTGATTTCAGATAATAAAGTAAAAAATCTTGGTGTTATTTTTGATCAGGACCTGTCATTTAAATCCCATATCAAAGAGGTTTCTAGAATTTCCTTCTTCTCTGAGGAATATTGCAAAAATTAGAAATCTCCTGTCCAGGATTGATGCTGAGAAACTAGTCCATGCATTTGTTACTTCAAGGCTGGACTATTGTAATTCTTTACTATCAGGAAGTCCACAAACTGTAGTTAAAAGCCTTCAGCTGATCCAAAATGCTGCAGCCAGAGTTTCAATGAAAATTAAAAAGAGAGATCATATCTCGCCTATCCTGGCTTCTCTTCATTGGCTTCATGTTAAATCAAGAATAGAATTTAAAATCCTCCTTCTCACATATAAAGCCTTAAATGGCCAAGCTCCATCTTATATCAGAGATCTGATTGTTCCTTATGTTCCTAACAGAGCACTTCGCTCTCAATCTGCAGGTTTACTAGTGGTTCCTAGAATTTCTAAAAATAGAATGGGAGGCAGATCTTTTAGTAATCAGGTTCCTGGTAGTTGGTACCTGTGGAACCAACTACCAGTTTTAGTCCGTGAGGCAGACACCCTGTCTACTTTTAAGGCTAGGCTTAAAACTTTCCTTTTTGATAAAGCTTATAGTTAGGGTGGCTCAGGTTATCCTGAGCTATCTCTATAGTTATGCTGCTATAGGCTTAGACGTCTGGAGGACATAGGGACCCCCATTTCATCATTCTGCTTCATTGTCTCTCTGTTCTCCTACTCTGCAGAATCTGTTAGTTCATCTCTAACGTTATGCTCTCTGCTTTTTCTAATACCGTAGTAGCTTCGCCTCGTCTCTTCCTGTTTGGCTGTGACGCCATCCTGGAGAGAAACATCAGCTGTGCTACTGCCATAAACACCCTTGTTTAGAGATGCTGGAGATCGGCCTGTTTTTTGCAGTGTAGTCCTGTTTCTCTGACCGTGACTGGGTGGATGTGCTCTCTTCGTCCTCAGGCATGAGAGCTGGCTCAGAGCTCGTCTGCCTGGCTGTGTATTTCCTGGATGGGGCTGCCTTTTGCAGCTGCTTTTTGTGTCTCTGCTTCTGTCTCCTTGAATCCCAGTCGGCCTCGGCAGATGGCCGCTCACACTGAGCCTGGTTCTGCTGGAGATTTCTTCCTGTTAAAAGGGAGTTTTTCCTCTCCACTGTCGCTACAAGCATGCTTAGTGTGAGGGATTGTATTTGAGTCAATGAGTCAATGCAATCAACTGGCTTTCCTCAGATAGAAAACTTTGAATCAATTTGACTGTATGATCTGGTTGAACTGTAAAGTGCCTAGTGTTGTGAATTTTGCGCTATATAAATAAACTGAATTGATATTAGAGGAAACTGTTCCAAACAGCCAAGATTTGTTACTTAACTTAGCAGCACATGAGTGGGAAGTAGTGGCGAAAAAAGTATTCAACTATTCACCCCAGTTAAATAAACGGAGCTCGATGGATTTCACCCAGTCGCCACTTTTTCCTTTAATATCTTTGCAAAGAGAGAACAGTTCATTATACAGCCTTTACTGCTTGGTATTCAGCCCTGTTCTGGCCCTATATATATATATATATATATATATATATATATATATAGGGCCAGAACAGGGCTGAATACCAAGCAGTAAAGGCTGTATGATGAACTGTTCTCTCTTTCTATTTATATATACATATATATATCAAAAATGCACACCTGCAATCAAGCCAGTAGACTATTTTAAAAGATTATAATATATAAAAAAATCATGGAAAAGATTAGATAGCTTAAATATGTTGCCAATAAATAGAGCCCTGGATCACATCCTAGTTGGCAAAAGATTTAACTGTTTTCCCCATGATGATACTTTCCATGGTAAAAGATCTATTTGCTGAGAATTTTAAAAGAATATTATTATTTTTGTTTTTATTTTAGTCATCAGTTACAGTTTTTGTTTCCCCTGGAAAGAGAAAAGGTCAAATCAGTCCAAAAAATAGACTTCATGTCTACAAAGTATAAGTTAAATGATTAACCTGAGCTTCTAAATGCTCAGTAAAAAAAGAAAAAAAAGAAAAAGAAATCTCAATGCAAAATGTTAAATTCATAACATAAAGTTGTTTCACGCAGATAACAAGCTCAGCTCTTCAGACTTAGGGTCAGTCAAAGCACACATTTGACAAAGCGAAGGTTTAGTATCAGCGCTCCTTTTTCCCAATGGTAGCTGAGATAACCCGATCATCAGAGCTCCTTCTCCAATCCAAAAATTTCTGTCATTACTTATTATCAGCCATGATGTGGTCATCTGATGTCTTTTGTATTTAGAAACCAATATCAAACACTTAGATGCTAAAAAAAAGTTAATTTTTCATTAAAATACAACACATTTCCCCCTTTCAATCATGTTGTATAATTAATAAAATAATAATAAATAATAATAATAAAATAACCAGAGCTAAAAGCTGATGTCAGACATCTTCAGGTGGGCGACTTCGTCTTTCTGTTGAAGTTGGTCCCTTATAAAGGCGACATTTTGAACGTTTGCTGCAGAACAGCTGGTCCTCCACACATCAGGTGGACTACTGATGTGTTAACTAACCAATCAGAGGGGATTATTCTGCCCCTTTATTCTGATTTGCTTCATTGAAGCTCTTCCTGATGAGCTCTGATCACTTTCTTTTGATGACTTTGAGCCACATCTTGTGCTGAGGGTTGGCTGAGATGTTCCTCCATGAGGGTCTCCAGGCACTTTGGTCTGTCTGTAAAGCCAGGGGACGTCTTGTAGGTCACTTTAATATGTCACCTGTCAGTCCTAGTGTGGCCAGTGGTCTGGTCCGTTCTGTGGTCCAGGTAAGGGTCAACCGGTCATGACCTCGTGGAGGAAAACTGTGAGTCAAAGTTACCAACAGTGTGAATTAAAGCAGCTAAGGAGGACGGTCATATGTTGGCCCTTTCACAAACAATAGTAGATAAGATAAGTTCTTGTAGCTTGAAGTTTAGATCAACATTTGAACTTTGTCACAAACCATAGAATTATTCCATAATTTCAAACTTACCCAGTAACTTTACTTCCTTACTGTTTTGTAATCTTTATCACTTTTGCACCTGCAGAAGTCCAAACACACTTCTCCTGAGCAGAGGAGGGAAGGAGGACTGTGTCGGTGGACTGCAGTGACTTTGAACTGAGGAGAAACTGCAGCTGCAAGCTTTGCGGCAGCATGCTGTTGCTTCCACGAGACATAATGTGTGTGGAAGAAGAAAATGGGCTTTCCATCTGATTTCAAGAATGAACAATGTTTCCAAGTTGATGCAATATCAAAACCCCCAACCACAATCCTTCAGCAAACTAAACAGGCTTTTGTTGGAGCAACAAGTTCAACAGTTTTAGCTTAGGTTTTTGGCAAAGAACCAGAAACAAGAGTTTCATGAAGAGAACAAACACCAAACCAGGGGTGCAAGAAGCTGAACCATCAATAAACAACGCTGGTTTTTCCAAACGCACATCTGACAAGTCAGGCCTAGGTGTTCAAACTTCATCGAACAGTCGTTTCTGTATTCTGCTGCAAAGAATTACCCAAATAGATAATTTTCCTTTAGACAGGCATTTTATACACCTATTTATTCACTTTACTGGTTTTGTATTCTATTTAGGTTATTTATTCTCCTCTCAATTACCAACCCAAGTTCCACATGAACTGTTCCAGATGGAAAAAAAACAGCATCTACATAGATCCTTATGAGTTTAGATGTGTTTTCGGTTTTATATTCTTCTCCACCCCTTTTCTTCATCAGAACAAATGTGTTTTGTTGAAGAAACAACATAACATTTCAATCAATTTAACCACAAGATATATCTGAGGTATTCATTAAGAATTGTTAAAATTAAAGCCTCCACAATTTATCTTAATCTAGGAATTAAATCCTGTTATCTATATCCTCTGTCACTATTATTAATGTATTGGAACACCGTATAAGTATTAATTACCTATGATAAAGACATTTGCATATTTATTCAAGATCAGCTTAAGATACATTTACTTCTAAATGAACTGACAGTAATTTAAAAGCAAATTCAATCAGCCTAATTATTTTTTCATACAAGTCATTTTGCTTTACAGATTTATTTTCCCTTGAAAAGTTTAATCTAAACCTTAAAGAATTATACAAATTAAACTAGTATTTTAATGACAGTTCCTTGCTTATTTGAAAAAAGGCACAATTATTAACAAACAAACAAAGTCTGTTAATGTGTTTAAACTGTTTCATTAACCTTTATTTGGTTAATGATGTGATATCAGAACCTTATATCAATCCCTTTTACTATTAATTCAAACAATTGTGCATTAACACATTTAACTCCCTGCTTTGTTTTGAAAACAGGTCAGGGAAAAGAATGAGCCACCAACTAGAAACTGTCCTTATTTTACAGTTTAACCTTAATTATTCACTCACCTCTATTTTCTCAAGACAAAAATAACTAAATTATCATTTCACAAATGGACAACAATCACAAACTACAGACAACAGATAAGACAAACAGAAAACAAACAAATGGCATTAATATAAATGATCAAAGTTTGTAATTATTGTATGCATACCATTCAGGCCTTTTTCTCTCACTATGGGGGGGTTTAGGTAGATTCCTGGAACCCTTAGCCTCCCATCTTTACCCAACCTCCTGTAACTGGGTCAAC
This sequence comes from Cyprinodon tularosa, assembly GCF_016077235.1. Taxonomy (NCBI): domain Eukaryota; kingdom Metazoa; phylum Chordata; class Actinopteri; order Cyprinodontiformes; family Cyprinodontidae; genus Cyprinodon; species Cyprinodon tularosa. The sequence goes on along the minus strand of NW_024038438.1, from coordinate 1,138,187 downwards.
AGTAAAATGGCCGCTTTTCAGTTTATCTGTCTGCAGGTAATTTAAATCTAGTCAATAAACAGAGAACCAGTTAGTATCTGCTGTAAGCCAACCTGGGATAAAAGGTTGGCTTACAGCAGATAAAGCAGAAGAAGCTATATCTGGTCTTTAAACACCCTCACACAGGGGAATTGTGTGGCCTTTCAGGAGAAACACGCTGAGTTTAAACCTTTTATTGTGAGTAAATAGGATAAATTAATATATGAAATAAGAGAAATCTGAATTTTCCGACCACAAGCACACAAAGGCAAACAAGATTTACAGTATTGATTAACATTTATTCAGACAATAAAAGAAGCAGGGAGTAAAATTAAAAGTCTAATCAGCTGAAGAGAAGCAAAGCAAGCGGACAATCATCGTTTCAGACATAATCCTCTGGCGTAACGAGGACTTCCTGAGAATGCATTAATTAGACTGTCCTGGGCTTCTGAAGAAAAACTGATTGGAGTTATAAACTGGAGATGTCTGAAGCTTCAGGAGGATCAGAAGGACAGGTTTATGAGCGGAGCTTGGTTCTCTTTTTTTTCCTCTGGACTCCATTTGATAAGAGGTGAGCTCAGGTCAATAAGCTGGGGAAAAGATTGAGAGATTATTATTAGATATAAATCATGTTTTGAGGCAAAACAGAAAGGACATTTAATCATTTATTTGTAAGCACAAGAAACTTAGTTAAACCTCTCACCTTGGCTAAATATTTATGTGGCCTTTCATATATTTGATATATATGAATATAGATATATTTGATGAGATGAAAATACACGTTCACATTGCTTTGTATAAGTATTAGCCTGATTTATTCGCTGTTTTGCGTAGAAAAATATATATTGCGTACAATCCAGGTGTCAAACTCCAGGCTCTAGATATATGCCAAGTAAAAAATCTGCTCTGAATGGCTGAAAGTCGTCCTCAGGATGTTATCAGGTTCGTCCTACTGTCCTGCCAATCACCTAATTATAAAACCAAGGTGTGTTAAAACGGACACATCTAAAGGTTGCAGATCAAAGGCCATCATAATATATTATGTGATCAATATACCATTAACTAATTAAATGTGCTATTTAATTTTATATTTATTTCATTAAATGTATCATTCAATTTATCATAAAATCGTAAAGTGTAAATTGAAACAGATAAATGTACCATTAAATATAAATTTTAAATTGTAATGGTAAACATTAAAATGTCATTAAAATAAAAACCTTTCACATATATGTTTCATCTATTTCTTCTGCATTTGTTTCATGGCCTCGGTGTCAACTCTAAAGTCAATATCATCTCAAACTTTCTACAGACCAAACTAAGGATGTGGAGGCTGCAGTTGCACACTTAATGTTCTGCAAATAAATTGCAATAAAATTTGCAACTGTTGCAACGTAAATATTGACTTTAGAGTAAAACAATAAAAAAAATAAACAGGACATTTTTTTTTAAGTTTCTGGCTGAAGCTGAAAGTTTAAATACTTAAACGAGTCACCCTGAAATAAATTATTTAAGGGTGACTCATTTCATCACTGTAAAATGATTAAAATGTATGTTAATTAGGGCTGAAATAATTAATCAGATTAATCGTGATTAATCATTGAAATAATCGTCAACTAGTTTAGTAATCAATTAATCATTAGCCGGAGTGTGAGACTCTAAAAGAGGCTTTAACTGACAGACCGAGCCACTTAGAGCAGTTATTAGACCAAGATGGTAAAAAAACAATAAAAACATTCTGCATTTATGATAATATATTTTTTTTTCTTCCATCAATATGCTCTATCCAGAACTCCTCAAGAGAAAAAGTTTTTGTTTCACCTGGTTTAATTTAATAACAAGTCTTCTTTAAGGAACCTTTGGCTATTAGATTAATAATCAATTAAACTAAACAAAAATAATTGACAGATTAACCGATTTGCAAAATAATCATTAGTTGCAGCCCTAATGTTAATAAATTTAATGACAGAATATAAAAGGTTTATTTAAAAGGTGCAATGAGTCCTTTAATTATTTTAATTTTTAATTGAACAATTTAATTTGACATTTAATTATTTCAACAGTAAATGTAATTATAAAATGGTACATTTTAAAAATGTTATTTTATATTTCATGACACAGTCCTCTCATATATTTATAGCTAAATACTTTGATGCTATATTTGTTTAATTTTGTCTCTATTAAACCTCTTTATTTATCCAAGACAATGTGTTAGCATAAGCTTCAACTGTTAATGCACAGCGGTATTATATAGATGTTCCCCTTCTAATCAACAACCACTAAGCAACTTCCTCACATAGAACCAGCTGTTGCTTATTATTAGGGTTCCTGTTTGTAAAGCATGGCCGTTAATATCGATTAATCCGTTGCTGCTTTAGAATAAATTCTGTCATGTGTGAATAGTGCTACATCAACCAGAAGGGCTTCGAGATAGAAAACAGAACCAGAGAGCCTTAGAGAAGCAACAGTTGTAAGTAACCTGGTTGGTGGTGGTGCAGGTCTTGGTGTTGGTGCGGATCAGGTCAGGGGTGTTGGCTAGATCAATGAGGAGTTTTTCTTGAGGTTGGAGGGCCGGAGGTGGGAGATCCAGCAGAAGAACCTGGGGCCAGAGAAGACAGGGCTAAAAGTATTATACCCGCATTATCAAGCAGTTCCATCGAACGCGTTAAACGACGTGGATTCTCTCAAGCAACCGCAGTAGTAGCATAGATAGAACTAATGTTCTAATTGGTTATTGGGACAGTACAACTTTTGCAGGGCCGTAACTACCATTGAGAACACTGGGTTGATGTCCTCTGTATATTTAAAATTTATATTTTGCCTAAATTGTGATACATTAAACAAAAATAAATTAAGTGAAACTGACTGTAGGACACTGATCCACTCCCACAAAACTGCAAGGTGTTTTATATTTGAAAAGCCAAGAGTAGCATGACTAATATAAAAGTAGTGAAGAATTGGGCATATGTGCTTCCCATCATCATCAACACACTGCCGCTATAGTAGCTGCAACACACAGGCTACAGAAGCCGTTAGTGAGGTGTTGGTCTCTGCAGTCGCTGGAAGAGGAGCACATCACCTACAAATGTAGGTGGAGAGCAGTTTAATTTGCAGATGACTGTGTGGAAAAACATGCATTTTCCTGAGGAAATATTTCAGCCCACTGAGCTACTCAGACGGCAAGGGAACATCGGACCAAAGTTTAATTAAATTAGTCAATTTCGAGAAGTTGAAGCAACATTCATTACGTGACGTCTTGAACTGAAAATGAAACCTTTATTCAGCCTTGATTTCTCAAATGTTGAACTTGTTTTATATTTCACCGAATGATGAAGCTCAACAGAGCAAGGCGGCACAGAGCAGATCCCGCGGGACAGGAAGTCATAAGAAAAAAACAAAACATCTTATTACTTTTCAAAATAATAAATTATTTTCTGTGGTAACTTGCCCTTACTTCAAGAGTCACCATGGTCCACTCCATTTATTATGCTAAATTAGATGCACCTCTTTGAGGTCGTTAGCTGCATAAAGCCACCTGTCCATCCCATACAACCAGTAAGAATCCAACTACTAACATGGCCAAGACCAAGGAGCTGACTAGCTAGAGAAAAACACTAGAGACAAAATTGTAAACCTCCACAAGGCTGGAAAGGGCTAAAGGGAAATTACCAAGCAGCTTGGTAAAAAAAAAAAAGGTCCACTGTTGGAGCAATCATTAGAAAAAATGATAATCTTCCTCAGACTGGGGCCCCATGCAAGATCTCACCTCGTGGGGTCTCAGTGATCCTAAGAAAGGTGAGAAATCAGCCCAGAACAGTGGTCCCGGTGGAACAGTGGTCCCAGCTCTTTTCAGATCATTGACCAGCTCCTCCTGTATAGGAGCTGGTCAATGATCTGAAAAGAGCTGGGACCACTGTTTCCAAGGTTACTGTTGGTAATACTCTAAGATTTCATGGTTTAAAATCCATGCATGGCCCAGAAGGCTCCCCTGCTTAAACCAGCACATGTCAAGGCCGGTCTCAAGTTTGCCAGTGAGCATTTGGATGATCCAGAGTCGTCACTGGAGAAAGTCAAGTGGTCAGATGAGACCAAAATAGAACTTATTGGTCATAATTCCACTAACCGTGTTTGGAGGAAGAAGAATGATGAGTACCATCCCTACTGTGAAGCACGGGGGTGGATACATCATGCTTTGGGGGTATTTTCCTGCACATGAGACATGGAGACCAACAACCTCCTTCCCTCATTTAGAGCATTGAAGATGGGTCGAGGCTGGGTCTTCTACCATGACAATGACCCAGAGCATACAGCCAAGATAACCAAGGAGTGGCTCTGGAAGAAGTATATCAAGGTTCTGGCGTAGCCTGGCCAATCTCCAGTGCTAAGCCCAATAAAAGGAGTAAGCTCAAACTCGCTGTGTTTCTCAGTGACAGCCCAGACACCTGACTGATCTAGAGAAGATCTGTGTGAAGGAGGGGGCCAAAATCCCTCCTGCAGTGTGTGCAAACCTGTGAAAAACTACAGGAAACGTTTGACATCTGTAAATGAAAACAAAGGCTACTGTACCAAATATTAACATTGATTTTCTCAGGTATTCAAATATTTTTTGCAGCTGTATAATACAAATAAATAGCAAAAAAAATCCTATATTGTAATTTCTGGATTACTTTTTTAGATTATGTCTCTCGCAGTGGACATGCACCTAAGACAACACTTTCAGATCCCTCCATGATTTCTAATCGGGAAAACTTGCAAAAATAGCTGGGTGTTCAAACACTTATTCTCCTCACTGTATCTCATGTGTTTACATCCATGTTGATTCTACAACTCATCAGGTGAACAAACATGCAATTTAATTGCATTACTTATTTAATGGAAATAAATTAGAAAATTTGCATTTCTGAAATGAGAATGTTGTAATGGAAACGCAACTAATGAGATGAACCTGTCTGTGGCGGCGCGCATAGACGCAGCGACCCTCTCTCTCTCCCGTGTTTTTTTGTTTTGTTTTGTTTGTTATTTGTAAAAAAAAAATGTGCGTTTCAAAGTGTCTTTCGCGTCAGTGTGTGTCGGAACGCATGAACAGCCGACAGGATTTATTGGATATAAGGAACAGAAAGATCTGGAGTTTGGAAGAGGAAACAAAGAATCTGCTGCAGGAGCTGGGAATCCTGCGCACCCCCACGGAGTCGCCTAAAGCATCTAACCAGGCAAGGAGGCACCGGCCGCGGTGCTCGAGGACAAGGAAGAGGGGGAAGCGCGGGGGTATCTTCTACAGGCTAGCAGCTAACCCCTCTCGACCTGCTATACCGTCCATTCTGCTTGCAAACGTGAGATCACTGGACAATAAAATGGACCATATCAGACTCTTGAGGTCGGGGAACCGGACATTAGACAACTGTTGTGTGTACATTTTCACGGAATCCTGGTTACACGACAACATCCCAGACTCGGCCATACAACTGGATCAGCTGACATGCTACCGTTCGGACAGAGCACTCAAGAAAGAAGGTAAAACACGAGGAGGGGGTGTTTGTGTTTACATTCGGGATGAGTGGTGCAAGGATGTAACGGTAGTTTATAGACACTGTTCACAACTGGCAGAGTTTATGATCACAAAGTGCCGCCCATTTTACTTGCCGAGGGAATACAGCGTGATTTTGCTCGTCGCAATTTACTTTCCCCCAGAAATGAGAAATGCGGCTATACACGAACTGTACCAGGCAATCAGTGAGCAACAGACAAAACACCCGGACGGTTTTATGATTCTCGCCGGCGATTTCAACCATGCCGACCTAAAAACCGTCCTTCCAAAATACCACCAACATGTGAAATTTCCAACAAGGGGAAAAAACATTCTGGACATGGCATACACACCCATCAAAGATGCCTATAGAGCAGTGCCCCTCCCCCCAATCGGACTCTCTGACCATCAAACTGTTCTCCTACTCCCTGCATACAGACAAAAGGCAAAACTCGCCAAACCGGTTTCAAAGGAGGTGAGAGTATGGCCAGATGGTGCTCAGGCCGCTCTCCAACACTGTTTTGAAATAACTGACTGGGACATTTTTAAACAAGCTGCCACCAACAACAACAACCAAATAGACATTGAAGAGTACACCGATACAGTCACCTCCTACATCACAAAATGCATAGATGATGTCACGGACACAAAAACAATAATCACCCGGGCCAACCAGAAGCCATGGTTGACAGGGGATGTCCACAGGCTGCTGAGGGCTAGAGACAAAGCCTTCAAAGCTGGGGACGAAGCGAGCCTGAAAACAGCAAGGGCCAACCTGTCACGTGGCATCAAAAAGGCGAAAAGGAATACACACAGGAAATAACCTCCCACTTCAGTGATAGCAAAGATGCACGGAGCTTGTGGAAAGGCATCCAAGCTATCACTGACTACAAACCATCACCTCGGAGCTGCGACAACAACACATCCCTGTTGAATGACCTCAACAGCTTTTTCGCACGCTTTGAGGAAAACAACAAGACCCACCCACAGAAAACACCTCCCCCGCCACACGACCTAGCACTCTGTCTACCTGTCAATAGCGTGAAGAGGGCTCTCACCAGGATCAACCCACGCAAAGCAACAGGCCCAGACATCATCCCCGGACGGGTGCTGAAGGACTGTGCCGAGGAATTAAAGCATGTTTTCACCGACATCTTCAACACCTCACTACAACAAGCCGTCGTCCCCTCCTGCTTCAAAGCCGCCACCATTATACCGGTGCCAAAGAAGCCATCTCCATCCTGCTTCAACGATTACCGTCCCGTAGCACTGACACCCATCATCATGAAGTGCTTCGAACGGCTGGTCATGACACATATCAAATCCATCCTCCCCCCCACCCTGGACCCCTTTCAATTCGCATACAGACCCCGGCGCTCCACAGAGGACGCCATCAACTCAGCTCTGCACCCAGCCATCACTCACCTGGAGAAAAAAAACTCTTATGTGAGAATGCTGTTCATCGACTTCAGCTCAGCATTCAATACAATTATACCCCAACAGCTGATATGCAAACTGGACAAACTGGGCCTCAGCACCTCCCTCTGTAACTGGCTGCTGGACTTCCTGTGCCAGAGACCGCAAGTTGTGCGCGTCGGTAACAACACCTCGGACACTATCACGCTGAGCACAGGAGCTCCACAAGGGTGCGTGCTAAGCCCTCTGCTCTTCACCCTACTCACACACGACTGCAAAACAACCCACAGCACTAACCACCTGGTGAAGTTTGCAGACGACACAACCCTGGTGGGACTCATCTCCAACGGTGACGAAACACACTACAGGACAGAGGTGGACCACCTAGCCAAGTGGTGCAGTGACAACAACCTCCTACTGAATGTCAGCAAGACAAAGGAGATTGTTGTCAACTTCCAGAAAGGTCCCCGCCGACTCCTGCAACTGACCATCGATGGCGCTGCTGTGGAGAGGGTGAGCAGCACTAAATTCCTAGGAGTGCACATCAGCGACGACCTCTCCTGGACCACCAACACTGCATCACTGGTCAAGAAAGCCCAACAACGCCTCTACTTCCTGCGGAAGCTGAATCAGGCCAGTGCCCCACCAGCCATCATGACCTCCTTCTACAGAGGAGCCATTGAAAGCATCATCACCAGCTGTATCACTGTATGGGGCGGGAGCTGCACTGACTACAACAGGAAAGCCCTGCAACGTATAGTGAACACAGCTGGGAGGATCATCAAGGCACCTCTCCCCTCCCTGCAAGACATCTACTCCAGCCGCCTCACCCGCAAAGCCCTCATAATTTTGAAGGATGACACCCACCCAGCACACAACCTGATCCGTCTCCTGCCCTCCGGAAAGAGGTACAGAAGCCTACGGTCCAGAACCACCCGGCTGGCGAACACCTTCATCCACCAGGCCATCAGAATGCTGAACTCCCTCCACCCCCTCCCCACACGGTCTGCTCCAGCCACCAGGCAGACAGGAAGCTAAGACTGCCTCCCCTCTCTCTCTCTCTCTCTGTCTCTCTCTCTCTCTCTCACACACACCCACACACACACACTGTACCAGAGACTGCACCTTACCTGCACTACCTCAGCCTGGAACAAACTATTGCTGCTGTTTTTATTGCTTTTTATTGTAATGTTTATATTTCATACTTATATTTATCTTACCACTCTTACCTGTCATGTCCCGCACTTTATGTCAGTTTTTAAATGTTAGTCTTGTATATTTCTTGTATATTTGTATATTGCAGAGAGTAAACGTAATTTCATTTCCCTTGTATGTCTTGTACATATGTAGAAAATGACAATAAAAGCTGACTTGACTTGACTTTTCAAGGTTAGTCCTATTTCTCTCAGGAATATGTGCTCTCCTTTATCCTTTCAAACATGAAAACTGGCTCAGAACTTGACCGCTTAACTGTTTTTCACAGACAGAGCAATCCTTGCACTGGGAGTCCTCAGAAAACATTCAACCTATTTGTCTGTACGGTTTAAATTGTCACTGTAAAAGTTCCTTGAGATGATACTTTGTGACGTGGTGCTTTATAAATAAACAGTGATCATGTGTAGGTCTGGAAGATTGTTTTACTTTCCGATCTACACAGACTTATCTTTAGAGCGGATTTTGTAAAATCGCGAGGTTAGAATTAGCATAATTATGTCTTAAAAAACTACTTTGACCTTTAAACAGTCTCTTAAATCTTTAAGAGATTTCAAAACACAGCTCACATTTGTTTGCTTGTTCTTCCTACAGCTAAAAGAAAAGTCTGTTGTCACGGATATATTGTTCTGTTTGAGATTAAAGAGCTAATCATCCTGTTTTTTAAGCTTTCTTCTATTGCCTTTCAGGTAAAGCTATTATATGACTGCCACGTCAGGCTGCACAACAAGAGACTAACTTCGTATTTTCACTATATACCATTCATGAGCCTGAATAAAGATGAACTACTGACCTCCTGGGTCTTGGCTGTGCTGTTCTCCAGTGCTGTTGGGTTTCCAGTTGGAACAGTTTCGCTCACTGTTAAGGTGCCGTGATCATCACTATGTGTTTGCTTCGTGCCTGGACTGTTTGAAAGCTGGGGGGCAGAGGGGGCCTCCTCCTCAAGACTGAAGGGCCGGACCTCAGGGTGATGAAGAGGCTCTTCTTGTTGTTCTTTTGGAGCAGGGCTACAGAGAGACACCATAAGGAACAGGGCAGTGAGGGATTTTTCAGGGAATCGTCTCAGGTGACCGTCTCCCCTCAAACACAGTTGTAAACATCTCACCTAAAACTCAACTGTTTCTCTGCTGGTTTTGGAGTTTGAGTGAGGCTTGAATCTGTCTTAGATGGCAACCTGAAAGTTTGTGTTTGATTTGAGGAAGCTTGGAAGGTAGACGTCCTGCTCTTCACCGGGGTTGGGAGGGCTGATGGGCGTCGTGCAGCCACCTGCAGAGGCTTGCAGCCGCCAATGGATGGCGTAGAGGAACCGGTTGACTGCTTCTGAGGACGACTGTTGGAGAGAAAAACGATCACAGATTAACTGAACACCTGATTGCTGGGCTGACCAAATGAAAAAAACATGCTTCCCTGCTTCGGAACAAAAGCTAAAATTTTTATTTGAATATATATAAAAAAAAAAAAAAAAAAAAGATAATCTGAAGTCAGTGCTACTTATAAAGTTTCTGCAATGTTTGATTAGGCTTTTTAGGCAAACAAGAAAGAGAAATAACTACTTATAGTCCCATTCTCTCACTTCTGAATTTGTTCTCTCCACTTTACCCAATGCAACATGATCTGACATGGAAATAAGTCCTATCCTTTCAGTGTGATCTCCTCACATAGAGGTAAAACTAAATAAAAAGAGCATTGTAACAGTACTGTGTTTCTTACTGTAAACCATCTACTTTTAAGATTAGCCTTAAATCTTTCCTTCTTAATAAACCTTGTAGTTAGAGAGGCCAACGTTATCCTGAGCTATCTCTTTATGCTGCTATAGGCTTGGACTGATGGAGAACAGAGGGAGCCTCTTTTCATCATTCAATCTCTATTCTTCCAATCTGCAGTATTTGTTAGGTCAATCTCTAACGTCATGCTCTCTCTGCTTTTTCTCATAGTAGCTTCATCTGGTTCTGTTTGGCTGTGACACCATGCCAGGGAGAAATATCGGCTGTGTTGCTGCTATAAACAGCTTTGTTTATAGATGTTGGAGCTTGGTCTGTTTTTCCAGTGCAGTCCTGTTTCTCTAAATGTGTCTGTTTGTGCTCTCTTTGTCCTCTGATGTGGGAGCTGGCTCGAACTTTGTTTGCCTGGCTGTGTGTTTCCTGGACGAGGCCGCCTGTGGAGCTGGTTGATGGTTTCCTTTTGTATCTCTGCTTCTTTCTGTATGTCTGCTTCTGCCTCCTCCTTGAACTACAGTTCATTAAGCTAAGTGAGCAACCCCAAGCTGCCCTTCCTGCTTGTTTATGTGGTTTTTGTGAAGTAAGTATGAAATGTCCTTCCATGTCTTTGTTTTTTGTTTGTTTTCCCCTCCTGAAAACCAAATTACCCTAAGGGGGAAATAAAGTAAAGTAGAAGTGTAATCCTTCAAGATAAACTTTGGTTCTCAAACATAAAACCCATGCCGAATTGTGATATCATGGCTTCATTTTATTGATTATGGGTTTTACCATGTTTTTTCTTCCTCAGTTTAGCTGAGTTTCACTAATACAGCCAAGAGTTTTATAGTTATATAGTTTATAACTGAAATGTGTGTGACCTGGGGCTGAATGATTTCTTGTTATCAAACTCTCATTTATGAATGGAAGGTGTGGTAAATTAATTCCATATATGTAGACAATGATCTGTTGGGCCATGATTTGAGCTTGATTCACACATTCATTGTTGTTTACAGAATAATATATATGACAGTCTGAATATCATCTGATTAAATAACATTTAGAGGGCCTTGAATATCTGATATTTGCACAACACAGAGCCCTTAGCTATAGAGCTATGATATCACAAGAACAAGGTCTGGGCAGCGCTGTTGAAGCACAGAGGGCAGACCCATAGGTTACAGTCGTGTGGATCTACTGTACCTGTCTGTGCTGCTGACTGACAGCCTTTTTGGCTTCATCACCTTGGTGCCTGAGAGAGAAATAATAGATTATTAAACAATAAAAAATTGGTTTGGGTTTGAACCAGATGAGAATGGACTGCGACAGACGAAGACCCTCACAATTTACATAATTTGACACTTTGTGTTTAGGAATAAAGTGCAGAAGTGCTTAGATTAAAAAAAGAAAAGAAAAAGCAGATGTTGATACTGTTAAAAGCAGGGCTGGGTACAAAAATCGATTTAATCGATTTGAATCGATTTCTTTACATTTTTGCAAAATCAATGTCTAGGGAATGAGATTGTTTAGTTTTATAGAGACACACATGACGTTCACATTCAAATAAGCAGGAAAGATGCACTACAGATGACTTCAAGCCAGACAGCTGCAACTATAGCCAACAGGTTGACTGAAGACTTTAACAAATGGGGGCTGACCAGCAAACACCCTGTAGTTGTTACAGACAACACTGCAAATATGGTTTGTGCAGTGGAGATAATGCAGCTCATGCATGCCTGCTGTGTTACGTCTGTTCACTCGAGTGAGGCTTCGCTTTTTCACTTTTTACAAACAAGTTTGCACTTTTGAGACAGTTTTGTTCACATCTCAAGTTTAAACTGTCCGATTTACAAGTTTGCGCTTTGTGTTTAATGTGAAAGGAAAAAAATAAAATACATGAGTATTTTGAAACACAGTTGAACCCCTTTCATTATTGTAAAAACAGATTGAATTGAAATTAATCGATTTAGAACTGTATTAATCAAAATCGAATCGATTCAGGACTTTGGTGAAAATACCCAGCCCTAGTTAAAAGTAAAATCTCTGTCTGTTCTCACCGTCCGCGTGCTCCACTCTTTTTTCTGCCATGTTGGGTGTTGGATGATGCGGAGGGTTGGATCTGGTCTTCACTCTGCTCTGCAGCTTGACTGAGCTGCTTGTGCTAACAGACACAGGTCTGTCTATCATTCTCTTTGGAGGAGTCGGTTGTATTGGCGTGATCTCTGCTCTCTTCATGGGAGTCAATCTGGCGATTTTGGCGCGCTCTCCATTAGGAAGCTTCAAGGCTTGGCTGGACTGTGACTGAGATCTAGTGCTGGAAGAGACTGGCTCTGCAGAGGTGCAGATAGTGGAACGGCGAGGTCTGTTCAGAACAGGGGGCTCTTTGCTGAAGCTGCTGGTGCCGGTGGAACTGCTCAGACTCCGGTTTAAGGGCGGGTTTAGTTTACCTAAGAGGGCAAAGAATATAACCACAGCTTGAGAAGGAAAGCAATGGTGGCCAAGTTTTAGACAGTTTAGTTTGTTGTAATTGCAGCACTGCCGGTTGCTTTTAAAGGAGAAGTTCGGTTTTTAACACTTTTAGCCCATTTTCTGTAGTGTCCAGGATGAAATCGAATGATCGACACCAAAATTTTGACAATTGGTCCTGTCTCTGCTTTTTGGCTCATTTAGAATCCACCCCTGGCTGCTTCAGAATGTCTTCCATAGAGCATGTCCGATAATGTCCTTAAACCAACCTTAAACTTTCTTTTTTAAAATATGCTACTCACCGTGTCGTCAGCGCTGTTCAATGACGTTCCAAAAAAAGTTTCGTGAAGAAAAAACGTTCCTGTAGTGTTTTATTTAGCATTTTGTAAATCCCATTGAGTTCTGTTGGAATAGTCAATATTCCCCTGCCACCGGAAACGGAAATGGGGCCTGTTTACACAGTTGTAGTCTTTTCGCTTCACTCTGTGTACTACGACGTCGAGGTGCTAACGTCTCTGTTAAACACTTTAAAAAACTCTGAAAATGGAATACGAAAGGTGGATTCTTGATTCTCGACGTCGGAGTACACAGAGTGAAGCGAAAAGACTACAACTGTGTAAACAGGCCCCATTTCCGTTTCCGGTGGCAGCGGAATATTGACTATTCCAACAGAACTCAATGGGATTTACAAAATGCTAAATAAAACACTACAGGAACGTTTTTTCTTCACGAAACTTTTTTTGGAACGTCATTGAACAGCGCTGACGACCCGGTGAGTAGCATATTTTAAAAAAAGAACGTTTAAGGTTGTTTTAAGGACATTATCGGACATGCTCTATGGAAGCCATTCTGAAGCAGCCAGAGGTGGATTCTAAATGAGCCAAAAAGCAGAGACAGGACCAATTGTCAAAATTTTGGTGTCGATCATTCGATTTCATCCTGGACACTACAGAAAATGGGCTAAAAGTGTTAAAAACCGAACTTCTCCTTTAAAGGGACTAAACCAGGAAGTTACAGGTCTAGCGCCCCCAGTGGCTAAAAGCAACAATGTTGCTTCAATTTCTGAAAAATTCATGCAAAATATAGAACTACAAAAGATTCTAAAATAAGAGCCATTTGGGGTTAAAAGAGCCAGCATTGATCTGAAAGTGCCCCTTACCTTTTTTGATGGGTATAATGAATATCTTCTGATATTGTTTCCTATTTATTTTCTATCTTTCCACATCAAAAAACTAAACGTAACAGGAATAGTCTAATCATTTCACACAACTAAGGATTACGTTTCATTATTATGCTTTTTGATAAAAAAAAATGTCTCAAAACCATAATGAAATATGAAAGAAAGATTTATGCTCTTGTTTGTGATGATTTTCACTACCAAGGCTGTACTGATGTTCAAACAGAGAGCACTGATCCTCAGACACGTTTAAAACGTTGCTTTAGCAGCAGCTGCCTCTTTCTCCTACAAATATCAACATTTTCTCCAAAGACATGCTGCTGTATTACAGTTTCATTTTTTACAAGCATATTCTTAATTTAAACAAGCTTAAGTAACTTAATTTATCTGCAGAATGCACTAATCCTTCATCCAGATAAAGATTCATTTACAGAATACTGGATTGCTAAAATAATCCTACGCAGCATCACTGGTTAAGTGACTAGTGCAGCTGGGGTGACTGATCCACTGCTAATAAGCTCATGGTGACAAATACAACTTAAACTATAAGAAACAGAACATGGGAAAACTACAAGTCAGCCTCTGCTCATCAGCAGGCCAACCAAAACTTCTAGTTGACCCCCTATAGACAACCAGTAAGAGCATTTAGCTCACCTTTAGCAGGGGACAAAGATATACTGGAGTTCAAGCTGGACATTGAAGATGAAGAAGAAGAGGTGTTCTTCCTCTCTGTGACCCTGCAGGTCTGAACAGCTGGAGCTTTAACACGTGAGATCTTTCTCAGTCCAGCATCCTGTTAGAGCGAAACAAAGAAAATGGCATTAATGCAAACGCCAGGCATGGCTGAACTGGATAAGAATGAGGAGGAAAAAAAACTTTTCAGTTCAGCATTATTAGTAATGCTCATGCTTGTTGGCAACTTGTTAGTTCAGAAGGGACCCTGCATCTCATTGCTCTTTGCAAGAGTTAATTAGACGACATGTCTGCATTGTTTTGTAGAATATGGACGCAGTTAAAGAAATAAAATAATTGTTGGAGATTAACAGATCCAAATTTTGGGAGCAGCTTTTGTCTTTCATTTGGTTTGACCTGCCAATAAGGGTTCAAGTCCATTTTAATTTTATTTTTTGAGTGGTGCTCCCTCTACAGGACCTTTCAAATATAGCACTGTTAAGAGGTGGGTAGTATTTTACATCGCCTAATGAGGGGGTTGGCAACCAGCAGCACTTTAGTGCCCCCCCCCCAACCCTAGCGGCTCCCTGGAGCTTTTGCAAAAAAATTCTGAAAAATGTTTTTTTTTTTTTTTTTTTTTTTATGTGGTGTGCAGGAGGTCAAACAGACATTCATTATGTTTTCTAATGCTCTAAACATTTGTATAATAAATAAATTTAAATAATATATGTAAACATTTATTTCACCGAAAATGTGCGTCATAGCCATAGAGACCAGTGGTCAAAGCCTGCAACACACGTTTCAGCGCGGCGCGGTGGCAGGCAAAGAAAGCTGCAGGTGTGTCCCGGACCATGGATCCCAAAGGGAAAAAAGGAAGGTGAGAACAGAGGATTCAAAGAAGAAAGGACCGAATCATTTGCTTTCATTATCAATGCGGAAGGATTGCCTGCATTTTTGCTTTGGCACGACAATTTGTCAAATAATAAAAATAGTAATTTGGAAAGGCATTTTCAGGCAAGGCTAAACATGCAGCCAATCACAAAGTTGGGAGTGAGAGAAAAAGTGCGATTGCAGAACTAGATAAATCAGAGGAGAGCAAAGATAGATTTAAGAAATGGATTGCATCTCCTAACTCCACTACTGCTGCTAGTTTTGTTGCATGCATGAAAAAACCGTCCACAGATCAAACGGGTAGCGCTCTAATGCAGGTATGTGAATTTTCCCCCCCCTCAAAATAAAACTATCACCAAGGAACGCTGGTGACGGAGGATGTGAGATTTCAGGGTTAGAGAGCTTTGCTCTGATGGATGTCAGTTCCTGCTTGGTTCCTCATGACTCCATCAACTCCTCCCAACAGAATCACGTCCACCATAGAAAGATTCCTTTATAGTGTGTCTATGTTTTCATCAATGAAACAAAACTTAAACCGCGCGATGAAGGGCGGTGAAGCGGCGCACAGTTGATTCCACACAGTGAGCGCGTTCACTGCTCCTCCCTCACCTCATGCTAATATGTGACATTTGCTTCAGGATAAACTTTTAATCATGAATGCTTATTATATATTTAAGCCCACATAGTCCTTTTTTATAGTGGGCTAATACACTTAGAGCCCGTGTTGCCATACGAGGCATATATAAGACTTAAATTTTTGCGGCTCCAGACAGATTTGTTTTTTGGTCCAATATGGCTCTTTGAGCAGTTTGGGTTGCCGACCCCTGACGTGATTTAAAATAATGTACAGCAGCGTTTTTAATGCAAATCTTTACTTAAACAGGTCGGTCGGGTGTAAGTGTGCTTTTTGAGTTGCTATCATATGATTCAGCTGCTTTACGTTTTATAGCAGCCTCTCTAAAAATCGATATATCTCCAAAGTCATGGTGGAAACACTGACAGAGGTTAGAATCACTGTCAGTTTTCACGCAGGAAACGTGCTGAGGTCACTGAGAATTTGATAGCAATGCTTTCCAGCCCTATACGCAATGCCGCCGGTTCTCTGCAAGGCATTACAGCACAGGAGGGACGACAGGAGTATAAAGCTTTATTTTATCATGTATAACTGGATCTTGGTCTTGGCATATACCGGTAACTTGTCTAAGTATTTCATTTGTCAGCAAAGGAGAGAAAACCATTTATCTGTCCTCATGGTGACTAGTGGTTACATGCGCTACCTTGGAAGGCGGGGCCAGTTTGCGTTTACCCAGCAAACTGGAGTTCAGGGAGCAGTCACTGGTGTCTGAGGCCACGCTCACCGAATCAGAGAGTAAATCTTCCGTGGACTCCGCCCTGGTATTAGGATGGGATGACAGGCTCCGCCTCAGAACACCTGTAGTCTAAATAGAAGAAATGTTCACATAGCAACAATGTTTTTGTTTTGTGTTCTTGATTTGTGATAAGGCTAAGGAAGAGCATTTACTCTGCTCGGCGGCTGAAGTCTGGTTTTATCCAAACCGTTCTTGCTGGCTGAACGGGAAGCAGTTGGAGCCACAGGTTTATTTGGCAGCACTCCAACAGTGCCCAACGAGGGTTTCCCTCGTAGTGTTGTTCTGGACTGAGATCTGGGACCGACCATGGGGCTGGGGGTACTAAGCTTGGCAGCAGGTTGGCTGGATGAGGCTCTGCTGGAGCTGCTCCCTCGCAGCAGCTGCCGCTGGATGGCAGGTGGCAGCTGCTTCAGGGGGCTGTCCTGCACGCAGAAGGTTTGACGCTTAATGGGGCTGAGGACGCTGGCAGTGTGACCCAGCTTTCCTAATTTAACCTCAGTGTCCTCGGTGAATTCTTCACACTCAGCCACTGAGCTGATTTTTGTATCAGAGGTTGTTTTGGTTGTGTCGTTGTCCTCGCCAGGAGTATCTCCAATTTGCAGCTGGCGGGCAAGTCTATGGGCTTCTTCACACACAGCTTCCAGCTGATCACCAGTCAGCGGGGTCCATTTTTCCTGCACACCACCAGAATCTTCCTCAAGCAGAGATGATAGGTCTTTACCTACAAAAACATCATCTTCTTCTTCTTCTTCACCTGTGGAGCTGCAGATGATCAAACACACAGCTGGGATCAACGCAAGAATCTCAAAACAAACATGATTTTAAAAACACTTCACAATAATGCAGTTTTTAAACTTCATGAAGGGCTGCAACTAACGATTATTTTTCAAACTCATTAATCTGTTGATTATTCGATTAAAAATCGATCCCTAAAAAATTTTTTTGCTAAATTATATCAGGTGAGGCTAAAACTTTTCCACTTGAGGAGTTCTGGATAGAGCAAATGTTTATACATTTTTACAATTTCGATATAATTACTAGGTTGCTCTATCAGCTAAAGGCATGTTTCAGAGTCTCTATACTTCAGTTAACGATTAATCAATTACTAAATTTGTTGAATATTTTAATAATTGATTAATCAATATTAATCCGATTAATTGTTTCAGCCCTACATAGTTTCGAGACCTTTTCAGGAGAGATTACTATGCAGCAAGATTTTAATGTAGATCATCTCTCACCCACACAGGGCCAAACTTACTGATGGGTCTGTATATTTACACACCATAAACTAAATTAACAAAAAAAACCGACTCAGTCACAGTGAGGCTTTCAGACCCAAGAACACTGCATCTACCGTCCAGCATAATGGTAGCACTATCATGCTGTGATCCAGGTAATTTTTCAATCCCCCCACATTTCATTTCTTCAACTTTTAGATGATCAAAAGTACTTTATTTACATTTTTTTTTTTTATAAAAGATCAATAGTATAGCTTAAGAAAGGCTGAAGGAACTTTCAACAAAACAATAAGGATAATTTTCTTCAGCACAATATACCCTTAACAACATTACTTTAAGATGATTATAAACTAAATAAAGGCCTCATAAAGACTTCCACGAAGGCCAACGACAGATTTCTGTGAAAACTTATTTTACCATCTTTAACAGAGTTGTCAATTAACAAAGTAGAAATACTTACAATACAACAATACCTCCCTCATCGTTGGCCTTATCTCAAATAACTCAAATAATTTTACAGTATAGTCGAAAAATTTAGCTTTCAATTCATATAGTGGTATATGGCTGTTTTGGTTTTTTTTTAAGGTTATTTTATACTTTAAGTCGTTTTTGGAGCTCATGCTTTTTCCCCTTTACTTGAGTAAAGAGGTCAAGCTGATACTTCAACTTTTACCAGAATGTTTTAAACTGCAGTATCTATACTTCTACTTAAGTAACAAATGTACTTTTGAAACCACAGATCTTTAATTAGATTCTCTTATAAATCATTTTAGAAAAATTAACCATAAAAGACAAAACACATGAAACACAAAACTTGGAGTCAGTAACAAATTCTGTAATAATAGACCCTAATATGTAAAATATCGAATAGCATTATTCAGTAAATTGATATGCCCATTTATCAATAGTGAATTAGGTCTACCCTTACAAGGGATTAAGTAAATCTGTGAAATTTAATTCGATAAGAAATAATTTAGGTTACAATTGATATATTCCACAGATCATTAGCCTTATGACCCTTTTTTATGCTTAGTAATGGGATACTAATACTTTTTTAACAGAATTTGAAGTGAAGCTAAACTATGTCAGCAAGAGTTCTGCATAGCTACAGAAACAGGTTTGACATTTTAAAGCATAACTTATATTACTCCAAAGAAACTTCCGGCCACAGATATTTCAAAAATTATCACCTTTTTGTAAAAATTTCAGGCATTTCAACCATTCAAAACATGTGTTTTTTTTTTCCTTTTTCCAAAAGCTTTTAGGTCGTATGAGTAACTGAAAGAAAACTAATCTCCAATTACAATACTAGGCAGATGATGCAGCCTTGGCTTTATCTAGTTTTCTATCACTTATTGAACTTTAAAATGGGGCAACCATAATTTTTGTCAGTCCCTAAGCAAACCATCACCGCACAGAGTGGAGCTGCTGGCTTCAGTTCTCTCAAGTTACAACACAACCCCGGCTAATGGGTCTGTGTACCTTCAGGCAATTCGTTCTTTTTTCCCAGAAAACCAAAATGAAAAACAGAAACTACTTCCGTTTTTCCATTTAAAATCAAAAACGGAAAAACGGAAATCAAAGCCGTTTTTCTGTTTTTGTCAACACAATTTAGAAACGAAAAACTAAATGAAAAAAAAAGGCTTTTATTTTTAAATATTTTCCTGCACTTCCAGGCCATCCGTGAAACCATCTTCGTCTTTCAATCCTAAAAGGAAAATGGAAAAAAGAATTGGGGAAATCAAAAAACGGACCGTTTTTTTCCCATTTAGTTTTTCGTTTCTAAATTGTGTTGACAAAAACGGCTTTGATTTCCGTTTTTCCGTTTAAATGGAAACACAGAAGTAGTTTCGGTTTTTGGTTTTGGTTTTCCGGAAAAAAAACAAATTGCCTGAAGGTACACGGACCCTAGCCTGGGTGCCATTCCGAACTTAGTCCCGCCCACAAGGTTTGAGGTCGGGAAGTTCGGTCTGGCTCTGCTCCATAGTAGCGCGAGTATTATCGCCCACTGTCAGGCAATCCAATCAAATTGTCAGGGCGGGCTTTATACGATAATGGACAGATGATCAACAGTAACGTAATCAACCACGTGACCAATGCGCGCTTGGGTGACAACAATAATGGCTGCCGCTGGAGAGTTGAGGTGAGTAGATTCTGCTATTAGGTCTGTTCTAGAAGATATCGACAGCAAATTAATTTTAAAAGAGGAACAGAGATCAACACGACGCGATCAAGGCTCATCTTCTTATTCTAGGCGTGCAACTGCACACTTTGATTTTTGTTGACAACAACTATGCCTCGCTTAACATACGTCACGTACTCCGTTGCTCTTATTGGTTGTAGGTCTATCCAATTGAGTGCAGAGGCATTTTTTTTCCTGGTTCGTTCAAAACACGCTCCATAATCACAGCTCTATGGAGCAGTATCAGACTCATATTCTGACTAGAATTGAGTAGGACTACGTCAGGCTACACGGACCCTAATGCAATACCAAAAATCAGATGCAGTAACCTCTTGTTCGCCAGAGGAGGGTGCAAAACAGGAAGTTTTAGATTTACTATAAAACATTTACCATATTGGCCCGAATAAGAGAAAGTTTTTTGGGTTTTTTTTGTTAAAAACAATGTGAAAATGTGGGGCAGTCTTACAATCGAGTTCTAACCTATCAGACAGGTTGATAGCTGTCTGGGGTCGCTAAACAAACATAACAGCAGAAGGCATCAGTTTTTTGTAAAGCCCTTGACCTTACTGTGGCCGGGGTCATCTTTTTATCACAACAGAGAAGAAGTGACAAGAATGCTACAAATGGACAGTCGCTGCGCAGAACAAAGTGGATCAAAAGTCAGACAAGTTTGCCAACATTTGAGGTCCCGCTCAGTGACACACCCACTGAGAACCCCACTCTGGTAATTGGCAGCTCCATAGTCAGAAATGTGACATTAGAGATACCGGGGGTCCATAGTCAAATGTCTCCCAGGGGCCAGACTGGGAAACATCAAATCCTACCTGAAACTGCTGGCTAAGGATAAGGTTAAATATGGTAAGATTGTTATTCACACTGGAGGTAATAACACCCGGTTACGTCGATTAGAGGTCAACAATATTGGTGTTGCTTTGGCGTGCAAGTTTATCAAAACAATATCAGACTCTAATTTTCTCTGGTCCCCTCCCTGATCTGAACGTTGATGACGCGTTTAGCCGCATATCATGATTCAACTGCTGGTTGTCTAGGAGGTCTTGTTCTGTGCATGTGTGGATCTTGTGTGCTTGTGTCAATCACGCTGCGAGTCTGTGGATCTTGTCCTTTGTGTGTAGATTGTTTTGTGCTTGTGTGAATCGTGCTGTCCTGTGCATGTATAAATCACATATGTGTATTTGTGAAAATTGAGACCATCTAGATCCATACTTTTAAGGTTGCTGTAATTAAACCTTTAGTTAAGAAACAACCTCTTGATCCAGATGACTTGGTCAATTATAGACCTATATCCAATCTTTCTTTCTTATATACATTTTTTGAGAAAGCACTTGCCAAACAAGTGTGCGACCACTTACACCATAATGAACTTTTTGAAGAGTTTCAGTCTGGCTTTAGAGCTCATCATAGCACTGAAACAGCTCTGGTGAAAGTCACTAATGATATTCTCATGGCCTCAGATAAGTGACTTGTATCTGTGCTCGTCCTGTTAGATCTCAGTGCTGCAGTTGATCATAATATTATTTTTAAAAGACATGAATATGTTGTAGAAATTAAAGGAACAGCACTAGGCTGATTTAGATCTTATTTATCTAAGAGATGTATTCACGTTAATGTTAAATCTTCCTCATGCTCCAGGGTTATATATAGAGTACCACAGGGATCAGTGCTAGGACCAATTCTACTATATATATATATATATATATATATATATATATATATATATATATATATATATATATATATATGCTCCCAATTGATAGTTATTAGAGAAATGGGAGCTACTTAGAGCTTGTCTGCCTGGCTGTGCGTTTTCCTGCATGTCTGTTTCTGTCTCCCCAGTCATGTGTCAGCAGATGGCCCCTCACACTGAGCACAGTTCTGCTGGAGGTTTCTTCCTTTTAACAGGGAGTTCTCCTCTCCACTGTCAACACAAGCATGCTTGGTGTGAGGGATTGCTGTAGAGTCAATCAGTTGATTCAACCAGCATTTCTTAGAAAACATCGAACCAATCTGATTGTATGATCTGGTCGAAGTGTTTCTGTAAAGTGACTTGACATGACATGTGTTGTGAATTGGTGCCATTTAAATAAACTGAACTGAATGGAAAGAGAATAAGCAATATTGTCCAAAGCAGAAATTCCACAATGATTATTACTTTTATTACATTTTAAATATTTAGTGTTTATCTATCTATTCAGTGTTTATACGATAATATGTCTTAATTTGCCTGTAAACATCCTACATAAAAAGATGTTAAACTAATAATTCTGCACAACAACTCTGTAAGTTAAAAAGACTTTAGCTACTAAAATATTAAGGGTGTTGATGTGTAAACTCTCACCTGACCGGTGACAGGGACACGTCGAAGTCAAACTTCTCATCTTGCAAAAAGCAGAGATCTGTTTAGGAGAAATAACACAGGTTAAAACGGTCAATAAAACGCTTCCAGAGCAAAGTGGAGGAACTGACGTCTACCTTTGTTAGCTCGGCAGTCCATCTTGCTGTGTTCTGTTGCTCTGAGGGAAACAGACCCACTCAGTTCAGTGCTACACGGGACTCTTGAAATAGACTTATAAAACACAATTGAAAAACTGGAAACTACAACACTGACGCTAACGTCGAGCTAATTGGACGTTAGCTTGCTAGCATGTTTCCAGACATTATCAACCATAGACATAGACTATAATCGCGAGCTATTAGCATGAATGACAACAAACGGAAATAAGATAAGCTTCAATAAAATAATATTCAAACCTTAAATTCCTCTGAAATGGTTTACGCTCCGCATTCAGACTTCAACGAGACAACACACCTAGCAAATAATTCAAATCTCTTGCGCTGTTGTTCACGTGAATCGGTAGCCCTCTATGATTGGTTGAAAGGTGTTTGACGTATCAGTGAGGGGGATTATGGGTTTGTAGTCCCTGACCGGCTGGGATCAAGGTAAATAAATGAAAACGAAAGATTTTCTAAGTAGTACTGGACGTAATGATATAATAGAGACACGAAATGCTAAAACGATAATAAGCCAATCATTTATCAATATTATTGTAGTGTTTTCTTTAACAATAGTATCAGAATTTACAATATACTTTAAATCCATGTCTTATAATGATGAAAATTATTCTACGTCATTGTTATTTATCATACATTATTAGTATCATTATGATAACTGTTGTTTTCTATATTTACTAATTCAGAAAATAATGTAACAACTTTCATTTTTGCACTCTTTTTGGTAGCTTATACTTTACACCACTAGATGGCAGTGTAGGAGCTACAATTTGATTCATTCTATTTCTATTCATTGTATTCCTTGAATTGCCAGATTTCAGTAACCAGCAGTCTCAATTAAAATGATCTGCAATGTTTACAGCAAAGAAATCAGTTTTACCTCTATATAAAAGTTGGTTTATTTATGTTGGGTGTTTCTTTACTGATGGGAAATTTGTTCAACAACTTACCAAGATAATGCTGTTTATCAAAAAAATTTAACCCTTTATAGGGCAGGTTACTGTTTGTGATCACTTGCATACCCCTTACAAATGGAATCCCCCCTGTCCCTCAGTGAGGTCTAGAAGCACAAGATCTATATCCAGCCATTCAGCAAAGATGCTGCTACATGGCTTATTTTGGCATTTGACCAATTAGATGAGCCCTTGAATGATATATTACCCACTGTATATTAACTTGGAAAAAAAGTTAACAAGTCAAGAAAAAAAGGTAAAAAGCTCATTTAAAAGTTGAAAAATTCAGTTATAAAGCTAGTACGCCAAGTTAACAATTATATTTAGGTTTATAAACTAAAAAATGTAGGTGCCATGCCTCTAAGGTTATGTTGTACCAATAAAGATGTGTTTCTTTCACTCTCAGAGTGTTTTTCATGATTTTTTATAGAAGTACTTTTATTATTTTTATTAATATATTCGGCGTTTCTTGTTATTACATTGACATAAATTTTTGCTATCAAAATATCCATATTTTTTTAATGTTACAAAGGTCTTGACCTGGATTCCAATAACACTATTGGCTTGAGTGCTGGAAAAAAAAATTGAAATCTAGATAACTCTTTTTTTTTCCTTAAATTAAGTGCATTTATTCTTGGATTAAGGAGGCAACAGAGACATCTTGCCAATGGAATAAGATCATTTTAATTTAAAATAAGAAAACACAATTGCATTTTCTTATTTCAAGTTATCTAAATATCTTATTTTAAAAGTAAAAATACTCACTCATCTCATTCACCTGCTCAAATTAAGGGTAAATACACTAAATTTAAGATTTGTTTTTACTTATTTCTGGATCGTTTTTTTTCCAGTGAAATTTAGATTTTCAAAGTATTTCACTGAGTGCCCTATAAAGGGTTAAAAGTTTGTCAATAAAAAACACTGTTTACTGTTCACTTTTACACAAACCAAACAACAAGAAGAGTGTCTATTTTCAAGCCTTAACTTAAGTGCGCTGTGCTGACTCCTGATGTATACACTGCTGACACTGATATAAAATAAAGACAGACAACCACACTTTATATTGATAACATTTATTTAGAAATTAACAGCAGTTAATTAACAGCAGTAATATGTTGTTGAGTCCAGAAGCATAGACCAGTATCGGGTATTGAAGGTTAAGAAAGACCTTTCCATTACTAAGGGTTTGGACCCGTTCTTCCGGTTCAATTTGCATGTTTTCTAAGCCATAGCAAGGCTTTGTTGGGCTGATCTATAAAGCTTGGAATTCAACGCAAATTCAGATATTTTGAATTTAAAAATGGAAGCGAATCATTTTGAAACTTGGTTAAAAAAAAAGTCCAGTGGATTGTTCTTTTTACTTTTTTTTTTTTACTTTTTTTGGAATAACTATGACCTGGATGACTGGGAATCTTCACCAGAACATTAGTTTGCTTATTGCCAACAGTTTAATATCACACAATACAACATCAAACAGAAAGCTGGAGCAGACCACAGGATTACTATGCAGGTACAGGAACCTTCGTTCTTTCACCTTCACCTGCATGAAAATATTATGGCAAAAAAACTGATGTTTTGTGAGACTAGAGCTTCAGAAACAGGTCTTAATTGGATCCCCCTTCCATGGGCTGGGTCTCTGTTTGTATATAAACCAGCACTGGAACCAGAATGTGAAAAATATGCACATCAGACATTGACATTTTTTATTGTTTTTTTTTATTTGTCATGGAAATTTCCACAGAAAATTCAGAGCTCTATCTTCACCCTAAAATTAATTCAATGCTTAGTGCTGAAGTAATCTACAAAATCGTACACTTGAAGCCTTCAAGATGTCTTTATAGTGTTGACTAAGCATCTTGTGCTTTTCTTCATAAACCCTGCTCTTTTTTCTTTCTATTTATTCTGGGTTTGCTTTTTCTGCAACAATTTTTATTCCAGGGTTTATTTAGGAACGGCAGGATTGACATCACCTAACCAAACGGGCTCCACAACTGAAAATATGTCCACTGTTTGGGTTTAGGGAGCAATAATCATGTTTGCTTTAGGCAGCAGTTTGCCAGATACAGTATGTTGGATGATCTGTATAACTGAATGCTGACATTATTTGTGAGGCAGTGCTTTCTGTAATCAGCTGAGCCTTAATATTTTACAATGGCTTGTTTCTTACTATGAATATGGAGGAGAGTTTGCGTTTGTTTGCAAAACCTTTCTATTATTGAAATCACTCATTCTCTCTGACAGAGTGAAGCAAGTTATTTGCAAAACAGAAAGCTAAGAATCTGTGAGCTCTGATTTTGGTTGCTCTCTCTTATTGGTTAAATTCAATGGCCTCAATTTGAATACCTTAAGCTGTGGCAGAAGTGGGCCAGTCGCTGCTATATAAGGTTAGAATAGAGTTGAAAGTATGAAAGGATCAAGGACTCGTAAACAGGATGTATGCTAGTGCCAGTTCATCTTGCATAGGGACCTCCTAAAGCACCTATCCACCACTAGGAGCAGTATGGTTTCCCACAATCAGTTGCATGACTGCAAAATAGGTGCAACCTATCCTCGTAGAGTTGAACAAAAACACATGATTTCTTAATGTGTACTCTATGTGTACTGTAGTTAGGAAATGTGTAACCAGTGTCAGAACTGGTTTTAGCTGCAACATGTGTATCCAATGGACGTGAAATACATGTATTTTGTACAGCGCATTCAAAGATCCTAATCATATACCTACTGACAGGGGAACTTTGTGTAAGGTTTCTGTTTTCCGTCATGTTTTTCTTTTGAGTATCCAGTTTTGCTTTTCTCCTTGTTTCCTAGTTTTAATGGTTTAATTCCTGGTTACTGTTTCAGTCTTGGTTCTGTTATGTTTTCTTTTGAGTGTTTAGTTTTTCTTTTCTCCATTTTTTATTTGTTGCCCTCTGCTGCCCTCTTGTGTTCTCTTTTCTCCCTAGCTGCTATTTTGTTTCTGCTCTGTCCTCACCTGTTCCCAATCTTCTCATTAGCCCTCTCTTTGTCTCTATCTCCTTTAAAAGCCCTCTCTCTTCAAATCCTCTTTGCTGGGTCTTTGTCTTACTTCGTCAATCTTCCTCTAACTCGTCTCTCTGAGCCTTCCTCCTGGTTACTATAATTCCCCTGATGACTCCATGGATTCTGGTTCTTTTTTACTTATTTTTCATGCTTTGAATTTTGGACTTTGTTTTTATTTTTGGATTTTAAATTCTTGGTTGCCAGTTTGTTTGGACTTTATTTTTTTCAGTAACTCTTCAATAAATCAACTATAAATTCACCTCTGCCTGCCTGCCTCTGCTTTTGGGTCCTCGATCCACAAACGAATCCTGACACTTTTCCGTTTACATATCAAAACGTAGAGTTAGAAGCCATCCTGCCACAGCTGTTCATCACCATAAAGATTATTATTATTCATAGCTTCAGTATTTGACAGTTATTTCTACTAAGGAACCTATTGTTTAGGCAGCCGGTTGAAATGGGCGCGTAACAAAAAAAAAAAAACACAGAGTGAATACCCTGGAAATAAGCAGATAGATACAGTGGTGACATATGGGGTCCTACAACATTTATTTGGAAATATTTGGTGGCTTTTTCATAATCTTCTCCTTACTTATTATGGCAGGTTGCATTTCAGCACCTGGTGTGTGAAATAAATAGTTGTGTGTTATTAAGATACATTAATTTCCTAATTAAACTGATCTTCTCTTTGTCACCTTTCAGTTCTTCTAAACCCTATTCCTTTCCTGCTTTTCTTACCATTATTCACAGTTTCCCTATTTTATAACTGTGCATTCACAGCTTTAAATGTTCCACATTTCACTATATCTATGTTCTCATATTGTTCATTGTTTTCCTCCACACCAATTTTTTCTCACTGTCTCACCTTGTTTCCCCCCCTTTACTTGTCTCACTAAAATTATTTTCTCTATCAAAGTTTTTTTTCTATTTTATATACATTTTTGCCTTTTTTGTCTTGAATAATAAAGTAATTTTTTTTGCCTTTTACTCCATCATGTGCTGGTACCTCTAATAACTGAACATAAATGCCACCCTTAAAGTTTAGGTGGCTTTGTGGTTGCCCGATCAAAATGCTGCAAATGCTTAAAAAATCAGATGCTGAGAAGAAACATCTGTAGTTTCTGCTTTAAGATCAATTCAGCAGTTTTGCTATTTGTATGTGAAGGATGTGAAATAGTAATTAGATTTTTAGGATCACAGAAACATCTTTAACGTGCAGGGTACCAGAGTAGGTACTCAATATGGCAGTGGCTACAAAGTGTGATGTAGGCTGCAAGACATCTATATAAACAAACTGAATTTAAGTGAAAACTGAATATTGGACTGATCAGGTAATACTTTTGAAAAAAGTAAAAAAAAAAAAAAAATTATAAATAACTGGACTTTGTTTCAAGTTTCAAGATGTTTCGTTTCCCATCCAGGAAGCCTTTTCAATCAAGATGTCAAAATTAGCGTTGAGTTCGATGCTTTATAGAGTGGACCAAAAATAAGGCCTTGTTTTGGCTTAGAAAACATTCAAATTGAATCAGAAGAATGGGTCCACCCCTTAGGAATGGGGAGTCTAAGACATATAGCTAAGAAACAAATAATCAGTCATTACAGCCACTTCAGATTAATATTTGTGGTGTACATTAGTGTGGTTCCCATAATATGCTGACCTGAAAAGAGGCTTTGTTTTCTTCATGTGGCATTGCTGCTAGTTAGTTTGCAGACATGGGTCTATCACTGAACACTCTCCAGCTAAGTTTGACATCCTGTCACATTCAATGCAGCTGAACCAACGTATTAGTTGCTGAAATATATGAACATTACACTAGTCTAATATATGCACTCTACATGACGCTAACTTGGCTCACCACTTACCGTGACCCTGACATAGAGCAGTAGGCAGCTTCATAGCGCATTCACACTGAATGCCATTTTCTCGCACTGAGTGACCGATTTACTTTTGACTGAGAAATGGTGCTAGGGATGAGTCTCACTCATTCACATCTTCATACTGTACTTTGGACCTTGTGCTTATATATGGCAATGATTGATCAGTATGATCATACATAGCAGATCATTATCTGAATGTATGATCTATTTGAACTGTCTCTGTAAAGTGCCTTGAGATGACATGAATTGTGAATTGGAGAATTCAAATTGAATTTTGAATTTAATTGATTTATCAGATAATGCAGTTATGGATTTTGAAGAATCTGTCCCCCTGTTTATATCCTCTTTATCATTGAACATTACTTGGTGTTATATTTGATCAGGACCTTTCATGAAATCCCATCAAATGAAAACTAGAGAGAGACTATATTTCTCCAGTCTTAGCTTACCTTCATGGGCTCCCTGTTAAATCTGGAATATAGTTTAAAATCCTCTTTAAAAGCTTTATCATATATCTTACCGTGTCTCATGTTCCAAAAAGAGCACTTCACTTTCAATCTGCAGGGTTTTTCATATGCTTGACTCCTTCTTTCCTAGACAAATCCACATCTGAAGCTAGTTTTTAACACAAAGTATTTATGGATCAGTGCTTCTATGTTCCTTTTTCTGTGTCTGCTTCTGTCTCCTTGAGCCCTGGGTCGGATGGCTGCTCACAGTGAGCCTTGTTCTGCTGGATGCTTCTTCCTGTTTAAAAGGATTTTTTTTTTATCACTATTGCAGCTCCATGCATGCTCTGTGAGAGGGATTGCTGTAGAATTAAGAAAATGTCTACTGTCTCTACACGTTTATCCAGGAGCAAATCCTGCAAAATCAATGACTGAATGCAATCAGCTGATTTTCTATAGTTAGAAAGGTTTTACCAATCTGACTGGATAATCTGATTGAATTGTCTCCATAATGTGCCTTCAGATTACGTATTTTGACTTGGCACAATATAAATAAACTGAGTTGCATTAGTTGTAACAACACAAAATGCGGGTAAGATGCTCTACTGTACATATCTTAGCAAGATACTGTAGTTTTAGGTAAAAAGCTGTCAATGAGGACCATATTTCACCTTGTTAGATTTTGCCTCTGTGTAGATCCCTTAAAGTCTGCGGTCTGTAGGTTTAAACTTGTAAGTGTTGGAAAAATCAACAGCCTCTGGGTCCGAGCTACAAACCAAGTCCAGTAGGAAGGATGAGTAGCTTTCTAATGCTGCTAGCTGATATAATCACCCAAATTTGACAGTCTGTGGAAAGTGATGCAACTGGAGATGAGTGGACAGACATTGATGGATGGGGTAGAGGAGCCACCGCAGAGTCACTTCAAACCGAGACCTCCCCCATGTCCTGTAGACTTGTTGGATGTTTGGCTCATATTAGCTCCCTCTTATTGGTTCAAACAGCCAGTATAATGACTCTTTTTCTAAAGACAAGAACGAAACAGTTTGAGAGAGCATCCAGGCCAACCAATCAATGGAGTCTTGTGTGCTGCGACTTTTTAGCTCAGCTCAACCAGCAGGCGGACAGGAAGGGAAAAATAAAGAGTGAGGCAAAGAGCCCTGGATCCTGGCTCCACTTTCAAAGACAGAAACAAGAGAGGCTTAGATAGTGACGGGGAAAAGGGAAGTGGAAGGAAGACGGAGGAGAAAAAGACAGGATGTGGGCTACATCTCTCATTGGTTCTAAGAGGTTCACAGAACTCCATTCAAACATTTTCTCTGCTGATTACAAGTCTGTGATCCTTTTCCATCTACTTGTCTGTTTTGGCTCTCTCAAAAGTTCCTGCCTCAAATTGTTCTTTTTTTAGCCATTTGCCAATGACTGTGAGACAAATTAAGCAGGTACTCAAGCTAAATGGTGAGGTGTCGCTATTAATATTGTTTCCTAATCTTATGGTTCTTAAGATTTATGTGATGGAACTAAAAAAATAAAAAAATTAAAGTATAGTGAAAACTTAAAGGACTTTCCCTTGTATTTACCCCATCATCAACTGAATGTTTTATGAAGAATTAAAAGAAGTGTAAAGAGCATTGCAATAGGTAAATCTCATTAGATCCAAAAGTAAAAAAAATAAATAAAAAAAACTTGAACTGAGAAGGATAGTACAAAATGAAAAAAAATGGTTTTGTACTTATTTTTAGCCCGCTGGTTAACGTAATTTTAGCAATTAATCCTTATTCTGATCAGAATATGAATCAATCTACATGTTATTGGGTATACCCAATCAATGGCTTGTTAAAAACATGCAATCTTCATGGGAGGAGCTTCTTGCATGGGGAAATATGGACATAATTCAGGTAAAGAGAGAGGGTTGCTGAGTTCTTTCCTGAATTGAACGTATTGAGGAATGTATTCAGTTCATTTGCAGTGTTAATCCAAACCTCAACTCCAAAACTGCCCTTTCTCTCCTTACTACAGCTTGAGGCACACGGAAAATTGACTCAAAAGCATAAGTAACGAGATATGGACACTTGAGAGTCTTTTCAGCTTCATCTTCCATTATAACAAATGCTGTGATTTACGGTTCTGAGGTATCACCAGTATGTCCAACCAAGATGCTATGTTGGTATAGATGGTAGGTCATCAAGGGGAGAGGAAGAGAAGCAGTGTCATGGAGGTCGGTGGGCCTTGTTGATAAGGTTGGTAGCAGATGGGAAGAAACTGTTCTTGTGGCATGAGGTTTTGGTCCGCAGCCTCCTGCCAGAGGGAAGTGACTGAATAGTTTGTGGTTGGGGTGTGAGGGATCAGCCACAATCTTGCCTGCATGCCTCAGAGTCCCGGAGGAATACAGATCCTGGAGAGATGGAAGATTGCAGCTAATCACTTTCAATCAGACTGGATGACACACTGCAGTCTGCCCTTGTCCTTGGCAGTGGCACCAGTGTACCAGATGGTGATAGAGAAGGTGAGGATGGACTCAGTGATGGAGGAGCAGAAGTGCACCATCATTGCCCTTGGCTGGTGGAATTTTTTCAGCTGCCATGGGAAGTAAATCCTCTGCTAGGCTTTCTTGGTGAATGAGTTGATGCTCAACTCCCACTTAAGGTCCTGTGAGATGGTAGTTCCCAGGAAGTGGAAAGACTCTACAGCAGGGGTGTCAAACTGGTTCCAGAAAGGGCCGTGTGGCTGCAGGCCTTCTTTCCAACCAAGCAATAGCACACCAGACACCAGTCATCTCATGAAGTCATCATGTTCAGATTGGACTCACTTGATGAGATGTCTGGAGTCTAGTGTGCTATTGCTTGGTTGGAAAGAAAACCTGCAGCCACACGGCCCTTTCTGGAACCAGTTTGACACCTGTGCTCTACAGTGTCACAGAGCGTGATGGGGATAGTTGGCCCTGAGTTCTTTCTGATGTCCACAACCATCTCCACTGCTTTTAGAGCGTTGAGCTCTAGGTTGTTCTACCTGCACCAGGGCGCCATATGGTCAACCTCCCACCTGTAGGCAGACTCATCACCAACAGAGATAAGGCTGATGAGAGTGGTGTCGTAAGCGAACTTCAGAAGCTTGACAGACTGATGACTGGAGGTGCAGCTGTTGTTGTACAGAGAGAGGAGAACAGGATAAGGAACGCAGCCCTGGAGGGAGCCAATGCTGATGAGCTGTGAGTCGGAGACATGTTTCACATTTGTCAAAATAAACCAAATAATAAAGACAAGGCTTCTTTTTTATTTTACATTTATAGTTTTCACAATTGTAACATAATTATTCATAATAACAAGACACAATCTTGGGAATTGAGTTATTTTTGTCAACTGTTTCTTTTCCACTTTAAAGGGGGGCAACCAGGGAGAGCACCATTGTTGAAAACATATAAATAAAGCTAAAATAAAAAGCATAAAAAAAGCCACAAAGCTTCTGGGAGAATGTCATTTGGACAGATGAGGCAAAAAGTGGACGCTTTTGCAAGGCACATGAGCTACTATCTTGGATGGGATAATTAAGCACATCAAGAAAAGAACACTGTACCCACTGTGAAAAATGGGGGAGGCTCTGTTATGCTCTGGGGCTGCTTTGCTTGATCTTGCAGAGAGTGTCTGAATATCTGCAGGATACAACCGAACCTGACCTAAATCTTCAGCAGTTTTGGAAGGAGCTGAAACAGGCTGTCTGGAAAAAGCATCCTTCAAAATTGAGACAACTAAAGCAGTTTGTTGATGAGGTGTTCCCTTGATATTTACCGGTGTCAGTAGGGTGGATCTGCTTCTGATAAAGTCCACCACTAGCTCCTTGGTTTTCCCTACTTTAATAAGGAGGTTGTACTTCTGGCACCAGTCGATTAAGTCCTGTTTCCACTGTATTTCCTCTGAGTTGTCCCCACCTGAGATGAGGCCAACTATGGCAGAATCAGCACAGAATGTCTGGAGGTGGCAGCATGGGGAGTTGATGTAGAAGTCTGCAATGCAGAGGGTGAATAGGAACAGTGCCAGCACTGTTCCCTGTGGGACCCCCGTACTGCAAACAAACAAACCTATCTGAGATACAGCCCTGTGCCCTCATATACTGTGGGCAACCACTGAGGTAATCCAAAATTCACTGGGACATGTATTGTTCCACCCCGGACAGCTCCAGTTTTTCCCTAAGGCGTCCTGGTAGGATGGTGTTGAAACGATCCTCACAGTGCTTCCAGGTTTCTCTAGGTGAGTCAGAACTTGGTGCAGGAGGAAGATGATGGCATCATCTGCCCCGATTCCAGGCCAGTAGGATATCTGCAGTGGATCAAATGAAGTCTTCACCAGGGGGTGTAGATGGTGTAAGACCAACCGTTCGAGGGTCTTTATCAGGTGTAAAGCCGGCGCTACCCGCCTGCAGCAGCTTAGGTCCTTTGGATGCTTTGTCTTTGGCACTGGTACTGCACAAGAGGTCTTCCACAGCTGTCGTACTTCTCCCAGCCTAAGGCTTAAGTTGAAAATGTATCATAGGATGCCACACAGTTCATCTGCACAACATCTCAGAAGCCTCGAGCTAATGCCATCTGGACCTGCAGCCTTTCGCATCTTGAACTTCCACAGCTCATTCCTCACTTTTCATTCCTTATATTTAAAGTCAATATTCACTATCAAAAGATTAAGAAAAAAAATGATTTGCTGAAGATTAGTTTCTTTTTAAGGTTTAACATCTGTTTAGTGCTTATTGAGAGAATGTCTATGGACATCCTGTATTTATGTGGCAACTGGCAGGTCAGCTAGACAAACACAGGGCTGGCTTTGCCGACAGGTGACAGATGCCTGGACACCATCTACTGAACAGGGTGCAGAATTTCCCAATGAAAAAAAGATAATTAAATGTATGCGTGTATGTATGATGGGCCATCGATGCCTTTGCTGCTAGGAAGTCCAGACGAGTTCAACTTGCAGGCCATTTTGAGAAGTTGCTTTGAGTTTTGGTTTTCATCATGTATTTGAACACTAGGCTATTTTGAAGTTCTCCCACTTGCAAATTATGGATGGGTCTGAAATTGTTATTGTAGGTGCATGTCCATTGTGAGAGACATAATCTAAAATGTATTCAGAAATCACAATGTATGATTTTTTTGACTATTTATTTGTATAATACAGCTGCAAAGAAGTATTTAAACACCTGTCTATCAGCTGGAATTCTGACCCTCAAAGACCTGTTAGTCTGCCTTCAAAATGTCCAGCTCCACTCCATTTATTATACTAAATTAGATGCACCTGTTTGAGCTCGTTAGCTGCATATAGACACCTGTCTGCCACATACAATCAGTAAGAATCCAACTACTGACATGGCCAAGAACCAAGAGCTGTCAAAAGACACTAGAGACAAAATTGTAAACCTCCACAAGGCTGGAAAGGGCTACGAGGAAATTGCCAAGCAGCTTGGTGAAAAAAGGTCTACTATTGGAGCAATCATTAGAAAAATGGAAGAAGCTAAACATGACTGTCAACCTCCCTCAGACTGGGGCTCATGCAGGATCTCACCTTGTGGGGTCTCAATGATCCTAAGAAAGGTGAGAAATCAGCCCAGAACTAGATCGCTGCAAAGAAACCTATAGATATTAGGAAAACATTTAACCCTGTTTTACACATTTTAATATGTAACTCATAGATAATCGAAATACTAATCCATTCGCTCAAAAAATAATTTGTGAGCAAACTTGTTCTCATAATGCAGTTTCTTGTGCCACAGCATAATGTGTGGTGCGCACCAAATTGTAAAATATAGCACATCTCCTGTAAAAGTTAGAGGAATAGACCATAACCAGAACATGATAGACAAGTATAGTCTGAGTTTTATTTTAGGTGTTGGATAAGCTACAAAGAGACTCTAATCAGCCTGGCTTTGCAAGGCTTTCTCATTAGTGTGGCATTTAAATAGAATATTAACCGCCAGGTATGAATGATGACCAGATGTACCAATGTGTGCAAGACTGTGCAGTATAAGAACACCTGCTGCTGTGCAATTGGTGTTATCTAATTAAACAGCAAATAACTGCATCCAGTACTTGTCTCATAGTATTGTCCTAAAGGAATCCAGTTTTTAACAGAGTAGCAGATATGAACGCTCTGTGGAGAAGATGTAGGCAAAGGAGAAAAAGAAGATAAAGGACCTTCCCTTTTAGGGTAACCAGTTTTAAAAATCACAAAAAATACTAGAGCCTATTGCCTTATATGATTAAGAGCTTCAACAGAGTGACTTCTAGATATTTAACTAGAACTTAGTTTCATCAAACCTCAAGTGGTCAGAGTTTATTTCCATCTGCAGCAGCACTTTATGCACAAAGGGTCTTTTATGCTGCATCATTACACTGATCCAGCCACTGATTTTGATCAGTCTGATTCTGTTATCTTGCTCTTCTGTACTTTTAAAGTTGGTAACCTTTCTCTTAATCATTCACAGTAGCACCAATCTCTGGGTCTAAGCTGACCAGAGATTATTTCTCTTTTGTTGCTTGCTTGCGCAGGGAGCCTCAAATCGCATATTTACACATGCTGAAGGCTGATTCATTCTGTGTGAGCAGATGCTTGGTTTGTGGTCTGACGAGCGTATATAGACTCCCTTCTGTTCTGCCTTTAATCCACAAGTAATAGGCTCTAACAAGGAAGCCTATAGAATCACCCTTAAGGTTCTGGGCCTCACTGGTTACCATGGTTGAAAACAAAATCATCATTTTGACGTCTATTCTCCAGTACAAATACTCAGTAAAACCACGGACCACTGAGTAGATGTTTGCAGAATACAATTTAGTCAGTGTTCTGCTGCATCATGGATGAACTTAGAGAGCAGAAATGCACTACATGACTCTAAATGGCATTTTTAAAGATGAGTTAGAAAAAGGGAGGTAAGGCTAAACCCTAAATGTTTTTAACACCGCAAACATGCTCTTATTATGGCCACAAAAAGTAATCCGTGCACACAAATTAGTATTTAGTCAGAACAAATTCTTATTTCAGGGGCACAAATTCATTTTTCGTGCATGCAAATTAGTATTTCTTGAAAACTAATAAATATTTTGTGGGCACAAATTGGTATTTTGTGGAAACGAATAAGTAGTATTTCGTGGGAAGTATTTTGTTGGCACAAATTTGTATATTCTGGGAACAAATAAATGTTATTGGAATGAATAAGTCTTTGATTGGCAAAAATGAGTATTTAATTGGAACAAATTATTATTTGCGCACGTTACTGTATATGCAGTGGGTAGCACTGCTGCCTTGCAGTTCGATTCCTGACCCGGGGTCTTTCTGCATGGAGTTTGCATGTTCTCCCTGAGCATGCATGGGTTTTCTCCGGGTACTCCGGCTTCCAAAAACATGACCGTTAGGTTAACTGGCTTCTCTAAATTCTCCTGTTTGTCTCTGTGTTGCCCTGCGATGGACTGGTGACCTGTCCAGGGTGTACCCCGCCTCTCACCCGTAGACAGCTGGAGATAGGCACCAGCACCCCTTGCAACCCCAATTGGGATTAAGCGCGTCAGAAAATGGATGGATGGATACTTTGCTAACATTGCAAGCCGCAACCATAGACACTGATACATCAGGTGAGAGGAGTGCAGACAGAGTAGCATTCTTGGGTCAGGCCAAACTGCGGTCAGAGAGAACACAAACACATCAATTGCGACGAATGGTACTTTATATTTTCAGACACTCTGAATCAGTTTAAGTCTCAATCAATTTCCAGATAAATTGGCTGACTGAAAACATCAACATTCAATGGGCTACATGGGACCAACTGATTGATATAAATGATTTTCTAACTCAATACGTGATGTCAGTATGCAGAACTTTTGTTCCGCCTATGGGTGGACAAATAAAAGAAGACTACAAACCAGATTTTGTGGAATTACTATTTCACAAGTAGGATTTTATTAAAGATTATCCTGATGTTTTGTTTCGCAGCAAAAAATATGATACAAAACATTTGGGAAACTTATTTTAAAGATCATAACAGCCTGAAATTGCTTCACCTAAGAATAAATAATGGTAAATACCATGTGTGTCCAGCATACATACTTTTACACAGAAAATAATAGTTTTTAAAGCAGTAAAGTTTTCCGATGATTTTTAAATTTATTTATATGTGTGCAATGCATGGATTGTTACCGACATCTTGTGAACATGTTATTTCAATAGCACCTCTAGAAATATATTTACTGAGAAAAATGGTGGTGTGTTTAATACATATTTCACCCGCTATAGAAGTCAAATCCATTGTA
Source organism: Cyprinodon tularosa (assembly GCF_016077235.1). NCBI lineage: Eukaryota > Metazoa > Chordata > Actinopteri > Cyprinodontiformes > Cyprinodontidae > Cyprinodon > Cyprinodon tularosa. Next base: position 1,101,225 of record NW_024038438.1, on the reverse strand, counting down.
CTGAACAGTTTCCACCTAGTGCTGCCAGACAATCTGTCTGGTGAGAAGTGATGCTTATTCATTTGTTGATCCATCCATCCATCCATCTTCCTCCGCTTATTCGGGGTTGGGTCGCGGGGGCAGCAGCTTAAGAAGGGAGGCCCAGACTTCCCTCTCCCCAGCCACTTCTTCCAGCTCTTCAGGAGGAACCCCAAGGCGTTCCCAGGCCAGCCGAGAAACATAGTCTCTCCAGCGTGTCCTGGGTCTTCCCCGGGGCCTTCCCCCGGTGGGACGTGCCCAGAACACCTCACTAGGGAGGCGTCCAGGAGGCATCCTAAACAGATGCCCAAGCCACCTCAACCACCTCATTTGTTGATATTCTGATAATCTCCCTTTCTTCCATCTCGTTCAGCACTTGCTGCAGCTTCATGTAATGGTCAGGGAGCACTCACCTGTGTGGGAGCTGGAAAGGTTTGCTGTCAGAGAGGGTTATGTGGTGCACAAAGCCCTTTGTTTCCCAAAAGATCAAGATGGTGACGGGATAATAAACCATCATACTTAAAAAATTATTGTCTGGCAGCCCTCAGAAACTTCACAAAACTCAATATTGACACCACCTAGCCCAACTTATCCAAGCCTGTCTTTGGCCAAGCTGACTTCTATAGTGGGTGACATGGTGGACTGAATACAGCTAACAAGTGGAACCTCTGAGCACTCTGCCCCACACATGTTCTCTAGTGCTACAATGGGGGGTACCCACCCATCAGCTAGTTTTGTGTTGTCTCTCAAAAACACAGCTGTCAGATATATTGATGAGCTTTAGCAGGATCCATCTGTCTCCCCACAATGTAGTAACAATCTTTGCTACCAAAACATCCCTAGGTGCTGAGTGGGAAGATGTTAGCTCTGTCATGACTGTGCTGTCTGGAGAAAGTGTGTTTTAAGCAGTTTCCCCTCCATAAGAGATTCACACCCAGGCTCAAAGCAGGTAGCAGAATCACATCTTACGTTACCGATCTTATCAGGATTATCTCCAGCTTTTCAGGGTTTAAGACCAGACAGCATGGACAGGAAATTCTTAATTTCTGGATCCCCAGAAGGCCAGAGGGTAGACACTGTTTTTGAGTGAGACTTGTGTAACCGGTCTCATCTGTCTGTGTCCTAACACTCCTCAATTATGACACCGATTAACTTGCTTATGCTCTGCGTTGTGTTCTGATGAAGGAGGGACCCAGACCATAGGTATAGCCAGTTGCTCTTTAATACAGTTATCCAGCCGGATTCTGCACAGACAGAAACAAAACGCTCAGTAACATGCAGCTTCAACACATACACAGGTCAGCATCCCCTCCTCTTAGGCAGCCTAGCGCCAACTCAACGGAGCAATGCAAAACAATTCAATCAAAAAAAATTTTTTACTACCAAGAAAAATAATAAAACATTAAACATGGAAAAAAGTAACAATTCTTACAGAAAACAATAAATCTGTTATAATAATTAATTAAATCCAACATATATTATTAATGCAACCAGCTTAAACAATGATGCTAAGAACTAGATGTACATACCTGCACAGACAGAAACAAAACGCTCAGTAACATGCAGCTTCAACACATACACAGGTCAGCATCCCCTGTTTGAGAAGAGCACATGGGGAAACCCCGTAGCTGTAGCAGGAAAATACTTGCTCTGACCAATAAATACAGACACATATTGAGAAACAAATATGTCATCTGAGTGTTTTTCAGTAAAGGCAACGTTTAACAACTGCATGTAATTACATTTACATGTTTTCATAGAACATTTTTATAAAACTACAAGCAGTAAAAGTTTCCTACCTCCTCTTAGGCAGCCTAGCGCCAACTGAGCATGAAGCACCGCTGACGTCGTTACAGAGCGCTTTCTTAAAGCAACAGTACAAGTATTCATGTAAAAATTAACAAATTACAGATAACTTTTCTAATGTGACTAAAACAAAAGCTATTTCGTATTAATCAGGTTTTGGTGAAATTTCAAACACTTTATAAACAGAAAATAACAGCAAATGTTGAACAATTGTTACATTCACCCCCCGTGAAATTCACCAAAATCCTGATTTCAGCCTAAAGAGAAGTATAAACAAAAGGATCAGTCTACACCGGGCACATCCTGGCACAAATGAAAAGGCAGACCTAGTCTGCTCATGCAACATAGAAGTCACCCTCAACAGAAGGTTCGGGAAAGAAAGAGGTTGATCAAGTCTCTAAAAGTCCCTAGCTCAATGCTACGCCTGTTACGTAACAGCATCTGGCCCAAGTAAAACTCCCGCCATGTTAACTTTCATGAAATCAAAAATGGAAAATTGAACACCCTAAAAGTATAGGTTACATGGAATACATATGTCACTAAAACAAAATCTATGCTTAACTCAAAGGGATTAGCTAACATGTAAGAATTTCTAACTCTTCAAGAAAGGCCCCTGAACCATAGATTCTATTAATCTGTTAACTGATTTTACCAACCGCCCAGCACGGGTTCTAAATGGTCCATTGCTCCCGAAAGTAGCTTGCCGATTGTCTGGAAAAGCAGTTCCAGAACATGTCACATCCATGCCAGTTGGAGAATCGACACCTTCATTAAGTGATGCCGCCGGAGCTGGCAAGGTCAAACTGCCATGTTCATCACTGTCAGACTGCGACTGAGTCTGTAGCTCAGGGACACCTGACAGCACCGGTGTGGTGGAACAAGACACGTCAGTCACATCCACGTCCAATAGTGAGTCACCAGGGAACGAGAGACTCCCGTCCCCACTGTTGACGGTGCTGTACCCTAACGCATCACTGTTGACTGAGAAATCCGTTGTTCCCTCATTATCTGACCTGAGGATTGGTAAGAAACTCACATCCAGCAAAAGATTTCGGTGTACAACCTTTGTTTGTCCCTCACCATTCCGAATCTTATACACATGGATATCTGGATGCACTTCGACAACGGTGTACATGCTGTCCTCCCACCTGTCAGCCAGTTTACGCTTCCCTCGCTCTCCCTTATTTGCTACAAGAACTCTGTCACCAACTGACAAATGAGTGCCCTTTGTGCGCTTGTTGTACTGACTGGACTGGTGTTGTTGTTCAGTAAGGGAATGTTTCTGAGCAATTTCCACCGCATTCCTCAAGGAGGAAAAGAGAGTCTTGACATATGAATCGTAATTAGCAAAAGCAGGGTCATTCAGGACAGGCTTAAACAGAACGTCCACTGGCAGTCTTGGAATCCGCCCGAACATCAGGTAAAACGGTGCGTACCCGGTCGTCTCATGAACAGTTGCGTTGTAAACAAATGTAAGTGTCTGGATTTGTTCTGGCCACCTTTGCTTCTCTTTAAGAGGAAGGGTACGAAGCATCGAACCCAAGGTGCGATTAAATCGCTCCGTCACACCATTTCCCATAGGATGGTAAGCCGTGGTATGGGATTTAGCAACGCCTGCCAACTGGAGAAGTTCTGCAATCAGTTTGCTTTCAAAATTTGTGCCCTGGTCAGAATGTATACGTTCTGGGAACCCATAAACACAAAAGACATGATCCCAGAGCTTTCTAGCAACCTGCTTCGCTGTCTGGTTAGCACAGGGGAAAGCATGCGCCAGTTTGGTGAAATGGTCAGTAACCACCAAAACATCCACTGACCGTTGCTTGCCATCCTCAGCAGACCAAAAATCCAGGCAGACTAACTCCATTGGTGCAGAGCTCTGGATACTTTCCAAGGGTGCACGAGCAGCTGGTTCTGGTGTCTTTCCCAGTACACATCTCTGACAACATTTGACATATCTACGCACATCTTTTTCCATGTCTGGCCAATAGAAACGCTGCCTAGCAAGAGACAAAGTGCGGTCTTGTCCTTGGTGCCCTGCCAGATCATGGATGCCCGATAATGCTTTGTCTCGTAAACACTGGGGAAGCACAAACTGGAACCTCTTCTGCTTGGTCACAGGGTTCTTCGTCACTCGATACATTACACCATCCCGAATTTCCAGCTTATCCCATTGATTCAGCATTCTGACAACCTTTATGTCTGAACATCGCCTCTCACGCTTAGATGGTCTCGTCCTGGTGGCGGCAAAGGGTAAAACCTTAGAGATGACTGCATCGTGCTCTTGACTGGACTGCAGTTCCTGAATAGAGAGAACTGGAAATTCACCTTGCCCACATTGCATGTGTTGAGTTTGTTGTGTCAACTGCAACGCCCTCGATTCTGCTCCTGAAATCCAGTCACAGTGGGACTGACACAGGGCTTGGATCTCAGCTGAGTCATAAACAACCTTCAGTGATGGATAATCCCTTGATTTATCATGTTCTGGCTGACAGCTGAACTTGAAGGTGCTCTGCACACGATCTTCATCAACCTGGTCAGCTTCTTGTGTAAGAGACAGATATGACTCTTCCAACAACCTGTGACTGATTGGTGTTGCAAAGGGGTCACGACTGAGAGCATCTGCAACCACATTTTTTCTCCCAGCTAGGTGTTTAAGGTCAAAGGAATAAGAAGCCAGCTTTGACACCCAGCGGATTTCGCATGCATCAAGCTTTGGTTTTGTCAGGAGGTAAGTCAGGGGGTTATTATCCGTCCAGATGGTAAAGTGACGCCCCTTCAGCCAATGACTAAACTTTTCACAGACGCTCCACTTAAGAGCCATGAACTCTAATCTGTGAGCTGGATACTTCCGCTGTGATGCACTCAGAGTCTTGCTCGCAAATGCAACAGGTCGCGCTTTGGATTGTCCTCTGGGAACTTGTGATAGCACTGCTCCAAGACCATCCAAAGATGCATCAAGAGATAAGATAAATGGTTCATCAAAATCTGGGTGAGCAAGCATGACACATTCCAACAACATGGTTTTTAACTTATGGAAAGCCTGCTCACATCCCTCAGTCCAGTCATTAGGTATGAGTTTACGATAAACACCTTGTAGTTTCCTGTCCTTCGCCATGCGTCCTCTCCTTTTCTGTCCCGCTGTAAGTGCAAACAGGGGTTTAGCAATGGAGGAACAGTTTGGGATAAAATGCTGATAGTAGAACACCATACCTAGGAAAGACTTTATCCTTTTTATTGATGGTGTACGCCCATCATCTTCCATGAGGTCAGAAGGAGTCATTTTGGAGATCACCTCCACCTTGTCTGGGTCTACAGACACGCCATTGCCATCAATGACATGTCCCAAAAAACGCACCCTTCTTCTCATCAGATGGCACTTTCTGGGAGCCAGCTTAAGATTGTTCTCCCTCAGCCTCTGGAAAACCACTTGAAGTCTCAATAAGGCCTCATCCTCTGATGGAACAAATACAAGCAAGTCATCGAGGTAACACAACAATTTTGTGAAGTTCATGTCCCCAAAAATTCCAACCATCATCCGCATGAATGAGGCTGGGCTGTTGCAAAGCCCCTGTGGCATGCAATTGTATTCATACAGTCCAAGGGGAGTCGTAAAGGCTGTGTATTTTTTGTCATGTTCATGCATTGGAATGTTGAAAAACCCTGAAGTAAGGTCCATTGTGCTAAATATGCAATTCCCCCCAAGTGCAGCCAAACAGTCAGACTGGTGAGGCAAGGGATGGGCATCTTTAACCGTGCGAGCATTCAGCCACCTGAAGTCATTGCAGATACGAAGCCCCCCATCTTTCTTCCATACCATCACCAGAGGGGAGGCATAGTCACTTGAGGACTTCCTAATAATTCCCTTTTCCTCCATCTCAGTCAGAGCCAGTCTCAATTTTTCATAATGTGCAGGAGGAACTCTGCGGTACGGTAACCGGAAGGGTCTGTCGTCTGTCAGCCGTATGCGGTGGGTGTAACCATGCACTCTGCCGCAGTCCAGAGAATCCTTAGAAAAAATGTCACGATACTCCATCAGCAACTTTATGAGTTGGGACTTGCAACTTTCACTAACCTCGCAAAGGTCCAAGTCAATAGCCCCCAAACCCATATCACACAGACTTTCCAAAGAAACATCGTTACTGTTTGTAGCCGACAGCTGTCGTAGCTGTTGCTGAGAATACTTCTGCTGATCCTCTACAGCCATGTGCAGACCCTGGAAAACATCAAAGTCCTCAACTGCTAAACATGGAGAGACATCAGCTAACTTGCTGTTCTTTTTCAACACCAATGGCTTGTCAGAAGGGTTCACTACTGTCAAAGGCACCCATCTATCACCCCACAATGGTGTGATGAGCCGACCCACTAGAGCACCCCGTGGGGCAGCTCTTGAGCTGGTAGGTTCGACAAGGACAGTGCTCCCGGGGGACATGGGAACTTTGGCAGGAAGCTTACCCCAGATTAAATGCTCATGTCTGGGTAAGAGGGTGACTGCCTGGGTTAACTTGACAGTGCCAATTTTGTCTGGAACTTCTTCACCCCTCCAGTGTTCAACATTTGTAAACATTGACAAAAACTGCCCGATTTCAGGGTCAGAGTAATTTTTCAATGCATTTCCCCTGTATTTCTCATCCTGTTTCAAAACATGCATGATGTGTTTAATAACATTCGAGCCCAAAATCAGATCATCATGCTGACCAGGCACAACCAACGTGGGTACACTACAAGAGATGCCAAATACTTCCATCTCCAGCTGAAAAAATCCATCAGGCTTAGTTTGCAGTCCACCACACCCCACAAGAATAATGCTTTCTTGAGGGTGCTGCTTTTCTGGCAAGATCCCAGCAGAACTCAGTTTTTCCACCGCTTGGTCACTAATACTGCATGCCATGGAGCCAGAGTCCAGCATGCCTTTGAGCTGCACGCTGTGGTTAATGAGGACAGGGGAATAAAACAGTTCACTGAAAGCTTGAAGCTTCTGTGCTGCTTGAATGACCACTCTTGAACCCTTTGGTGCCTTGGCACAGGTATCCTCAAAAAGGTCTGCCAAATCACAGATGTTGGAGAGAGATTCATTTTCACAACCCACACCGCCTCTCCCCAGGTATGGGTTTCCTAGTTTAACTGTTGGTCTGCATCCGCAGACCTGTTGTCAGACCGAAGCACATGTGCAGATTGCTGAGGGCAATTTCGCTTCCAGTGACCAGAGGAAAGACACCTTAAACAGAGGTTTTCACGCTTACAGTGACTCAAGGTTGAATGGTCATGAGAACCACAAGCCCTGCAAGCCCTCGGTAAGGGCTGAGAAGCTGCACCCCTGGCCGCTTGATTTCGAGGGTCATTGCCATGTTGTAGCACTAACCTGTCCAATAAGCTCACCAAGCTCCGCAAACAGTCATTATCTACCCCAGTAGTCAGTGGTGTAGCTGGTGTAGGTATCCCACACTGAGCAGTCCGTCCTGAAGTTTCTGAAACAGAAGGACTGTCAGTCTTATGTGCATGACAATGAGAATAACCTTTAACCACTCTCGGAATTTCTTTGGGCTGCTGAGTGTGCATAGTACTCTGAGATTTCCTTTCCATCATGTGTTCATCTAACCTTTCCTGAATCTCGCTTGCTGTCCACTTCTCTGCAGACTTAAACTTGAAGACACTCGCAAGAGCTCTGTCAGGACAATGTTTAATAAACATCATGCTCACTTCATGCTGTGGGTCATCAATCCCTCGACCCTGCCTCTTTAAGCATTCATCTGCCACATCCATCATTCTATTTAATCTTATCCAGTATTCCATTGCATCCTCCCTAGGCATTGGCAGCGTATTATAGAAATCAGCTAGAGGCATGTTGGAGTAAGTGAGTTCACTAAAGTGCTGTTTCAAGATGTCAAAGACTAAGTTAGGACATGTGACATGATTGATAGATTTGTTGTTGCGGAGTGTAATTCTCACAACATCACCTGCTTTGCCCATCAGCCTCGCCATAATCTCTTGGGATTGTTCATGGACAGGAACAGCTCTCCTTTTTAAGTACATAGACATGAGACTCTCCCATTCATGTACTGTGAACTTATCTGAGCCATCACCTCGAAATATTGGGGGCTCCTTAGCATCAGAGTGCATAACAAGACTAACATTGGGAGAAGACACCTGATACGTCAGGTCAGAAGCCCCCGCACCTTGTGCATGCTCACCAGGTGAGAGTTGAGCTCTAATAGAGTCACCCAGTTTTTCAGCTAGCTGGGTAATAAGCGAACCCAAATCTGGTGTAACCTGCCCAGCCTGACCCGGCATATGTTGGTCTGAAAAACGAGTCGAAGCTAATTGTGGGGTGTTCAAAATTGTAGATCCACGCCCTGGTGCTCTTGATTCTAATGATTTGTAAAGTAACCCTCTCCCCAAACCAAATTCGTATGGACGAGCTGCAAGATCGCTATCCTCCCCATCAAAAATGTCAGAATCAGCCATAACCCCAAAATGCACACACACTGTTATGAGAGATTAATTCAAATAAAGTAAATAAGAAGTAACACATAAACAAAATTGCTAAATAGCAGTGGATGTCTAAACACACTGAAAAAAAAAAAAATCTCCCACCAAAAAGGAAGTTCTGATATAATGAAGTGTGCAGTCACTTTCTGGTATTGGATAATAAACAGACCAAAAGGTGCAGTTTCTCCTTCTTAAGAGAGTAGGGAAAATGTCCAAAATGAGTTTGTCAAAAACACAAGAGAAAAAAAATCAAAAATGAGATTTACTTGTAGCTTCCCACGGCGGACGAGATGACGTCGTTCCTCAACAGATCCAAAAAAAAAGTCACGGCACCATTGTAACCGGTCTCATCTGTCTGTGTCCTAACACTCCTCAATTATGACACCGATTAACTTGCTTATGCTCTGCGTTGTGTTCTGATGAAGGAGGGACCCAGACCATAGGTATAGCCAGTTGCTCTTTAATACAGTTATCCAGCCGGATTCTGCACAGACAGAAACAAAACGCTCAGTAACATGCAGCTTCAACACATACACAGGTCAGCATCCCCTGTTTGAGAAGAGCACATGGGGAAACCCCGTAGCTGTAGCAGGAAAATACTTGCTCTGACCAATAAATACAGACACATATTGAGAAACAAATATGTCATCTGAGTGTTTTTCAGTAAAGGCAACGTTTAACAACTGCATGTAATTACATTTACATGTTTTCATAGAACATTTTTATAAAACTACAAGCAGTAAAAGTTTCCTACCTTCTCTCAGGCAGCCTAGCGCCAACTGAGCATGAAGCACCGCTGACGTCGTTACAGAGCGCTTTCTTAAAGCAACAGTACAAGTATTCATGTAAAAATTAACAAATTACAGATAACTTTTCTAATGTGACTAAAACAAAAGCTATTTCGTATTAATCAGGTTTTGGTGAAATTTCAAACACTTTATAAACAGAAAATAACAGCAAATGTTGAACAATTGTTACACTTGCATAACTTGGACTGATGTAAGATGTATTTTATCAAAAGAGCATGAATTCTGAATTCATCATTTTTTAAATTAGTATATTGATGTGTATAATTAACCACAAAAATGTTTATGTTTTGAATATTCCACTTGAGAGTTTTTCTGCTGAAATTTACTACAATTTTCTTGCCCTATCTGTGACTGTGCCCTGACAGACTGTGGAAGAACCACAGTGCTTTGTACTATAAACTTTCAGAAAACTGTAAAAGTGCGGAAAGCCTGAGTTCCTTTAAATCAGTGGTTCTCAAACTTTTTCTGTCATTCCCCACTTTGGACAAGGGGGAATTTTCAAGCCCCGCCTGTCCCCATCGCCCCAACACAATGCTAATGAAATATGCAACAATCTTAAAATTTTCCAATTTTATTGAAGTAACAAGTAGTATCTAAATACAAACTATCTACATCAAATAACAGCAAGCTCAAAAATAAAGAAAATAAAAATGCAGCTGTGTCAAAATTTGTATCAAGCTCAAAGATAGAAAAAATTAAAGTGCCACTCTGCAATCTGTTAATAAAAGAAAAGAAGTGAAATCCATCTGGCAATACAGCTCTATTTATCCCTGCATTAGTGGCTGCAATGAGCCTGTTTTGCATTGCACAGTTTCTCAAAACGGGGTTGCAGGCTTGATACTGCCACTCTCAAGTCATGCTCAATGTTCAGCTGAGATCTGTATTTTGTTTTCAGTGAAGCAACAGTTGAAAAGCCCATCTCACAGAGATATGATGTGGCAAAGGGAAGAAGAATGCACACAGCTCTCTGCCCGATGAGTGGATACTCCCTCTCCACTCCAAACCAGAATTCACTATTAGTCTGAGCATTAAACCTGAGCCTCAGGGTGGAGTCAGACGTCATTTCAATAAACTGGTCCTATTTATTTAAGATAAAATATTTCAAATTCAGTTATTTATGATCAACCTGCGCCGTCAATCCCGGCGCATGTGCGCTTTATTTGCAGTCTGGACGCTGAGGGTAAACATGCTGTGTCTCTGCAGCACTGAGAGGGACTTCTGCGATAGCGGGGGAGAACGGGGTTGGGACGGAGGCGCCCCACGGCAGCACCTGCCGCTGGAGGACAAGAAAAGGAACGATACGTGCTTTCACGTAAGAGTCTCCAAAAGTCGCTAATTTGTCGCTAGTCCCTTTTTTAAAAAGAGTCGCTGGAGGGGTCTAAAATATAGCGACAAAGTCGCTGAGTTGGCAACACTGGGGCGCGAAAGTTTATTCCGTTACAAATAATATGCCGACGTCACGTCAATCATTATTTTGGCACTTCAGTTCCAGGTGAAATTTTTCTCATATCTAATGTTCTTTTAATTAGACTGCATGTAGGCTATTAATGATTACTTTGTGGGTTTGATTGGTCTAAAAAGCGGCAACATACAGCTTTAAGGACAGTTTGCTCTCACACATTCTATATTTATAGTCTCACACACACACACACACACACACACACCGGAACTTGGCGCGCCCCACCTGTCACGTCTCAATTCCCCACCAGTGGGTCGCGCCACACACTTTGAGAACCGCGGCTTTAAATCAAGACTAAAAACACATTTGTTCAGGATTGCTTTCGACTGTTCTAGTTAAACAGTTCAACTGAAACATCATTAGTTCAACTTTTTTTTATTTTCTTTAGTCCAACTGTTTTTAATCTTCTTTCTTTTTCTGCATTTTTTTTCTTTTTTTTTTCTCCGTACTTGCTTTATTTTCCTATATTTTAATCATGTAAAGCACTTTGCATTGTCTTTGTACTGAATTGTGCTATTATTGGGTAAGGGTGGCCATGGCCCCCCCATCCAGCTCCGCCCCTACATTGGACCCCTTTTTTTCCAGCTGGTAACGCATCAGGTCCCCGCATCTGGATTTTACGCATCTGTCGCCCCCCGCCTCCACAGACCTGCCTACTCTGCGCCCCCCGCCCCTTCAGCCCAAACGCTCCAGTCTCGCGCTGATTGTCTGGAGAACCGACGCTTCCTCCCTAACCATCTAATATTCCGTTTTTCAGCTTGGTTTTCCAATGGCCGCCCGGGGCGTGCTTTGCGACCAGCAGCTAAATAGTTAAGGCGTTTTTTGCCGGATGCACCCACACTCCAGCAGACCGCTACAGCACGAAGATGGCGTCGGAGGGAGCGAGCGGAGAGCAGCCTCCCCCGGTTCAAACACTGGTCGCTGCGGCGCCGGGAGGTGTCGACACGGTAAGCCGCCGGGATGGAGGAGCTCTATCTTTGTATATAAAAATGTGTAATGTCAGCGTGGCTGTCACTGGAGCGCAGGGAATGAAACGCGCTGCGCATCTATGTCTCTAAAAGGCTCTGGAAGCAACAGCGGCGCGAGGCGCTCTGATCTATTAGGCACGAGCCCCGTTTCCATGAGGCACATTTATTCTTAGCATGTTTGCTTTTATTCTTCTTCTTTCGTGTGTGTGTCGTTCATTGTAATAGTTTAGTGGTTTCTCGCGGCCTCTCAGCGTTCCTGTTTTCCCCATGAAAGGAAAAAGTGGCGCTGGATACGCAGGTTGTGACTCATTCTAGTAGGAGCTACACAGGAATACACACACATCTCATTCCTCCTGAAGGGGCTTGTTTTCTATACTGGTAGAAAAACATAAATCATTTTTTTCCTAATCCAAAGGGATTTCAGTTTATTTGATGCGCATCACTGAAACAAAGTTATCAGGCTACTGTCCAGTTATTTCTTTATTATTCAGAACAGAAGTTTTCACCCTTAGAAAATCACACCATGCTCAGATATCTATACCTTTGGTTATTTGATCCACATCAAACCTCTCCTATTTATAGCACTGATTGCAATGCAAAACCTCTGTTTACATTTTCTGCAATCCATTAAAGGCATAAGAGGGAGAGAAACTCACTATTATCAGTTCAATCTGGAAAAATCACAAGAAAAATAAATTGATACAATTACTTTGTCTTTGGCGCTCAGACCTCGGCAGGAAACATAGGGTTGAATTTTGATGGATATGCATGAACAGGAGCAAAGAATAGGGCTGTTTCCCCCCCAGGCCTGAAAATGGTGGTGGAGTGGAGATAGATGAAGTTGGTCAGTCTGTAGATTGCTGGTTAGCGAGACGGTATGCTGAGATCCAGCTTCAGAAGATGGAAGTCCAGTTTGGATAACACAGGTTGAGAGAACCCGTCCATGATTAGCAAGCATGAAGCGACAGTGGAGAGGAAAAACTTCCCCTTGGGAAGAAACCTCTTGCAGAACCTTCTGCCGGACCCAATAAGATGAGACAAGGAACACAGTAAGAGTCTAGGAGGAATGAGACTCTGATGAAGCTTTAGCTACGATGGTGGAGGAGGGGCTGGAGGTGGGTCAAAACATTGTCATCTGAATGAAGTCACACAGCACAACCACCGCCTGTGCACAGGAGCAGACAAGTTGCAGATCGGAGGCTTTTTAAGATGAACTTTGGATGCCGATTGGCTTTCGTGGAGGCGTGTGTCGCAGGTGGATATAGGAGAGCAATGAGTTTCTTTAGTTTAACTTCCGCCTAGGCTCCATTTTGTATTACTATCAGCACCATATCTGTAGTTTGATGTAAAGTTTATAAGGCTGCATTTAAATATAGCTCTACTCTTATCTGACATCTTCATTAATTAATCATGTTTTTAATGATTGATCTGAGGCTGAATGATGTTTGTTATTGACTTCTGCTTCCACTAGTTGAAACCAGTCAGGCTTTTTCCTTGCAGCCATGTCTGCTGTTGGAAAGGACTGCAGGGAAGGTTGTGTGCCTTTCCTTTTATATAAAACATTTTAATGGCAAGTCTAAGGCTGGATTCAGAAAAGATCTTTAATCCCCAAGGCAACTTTGGGGAATGTTTACTTGTGATTTAGTGATATTTTTCACATGATTTCATTCAAATCCCGCTTAAAGCTGTTTTACTTGTAAATTGTGTGACTGCAGCGTCATGATAGAAGAGCGGCAAGTAGATTTTAGGGAAAAAAAGACTGAAATGTCTAGATTCAGAGGTAATATTGGGCCAAGTTTATCTAAAAGTGAGTCCCAGTCCTACCAGTTAAGCCCGGTTAAACAGAGGCCATCCACAGTGTTCGAGTTAACAAAAAAAAGAGGTGGTTGGGAGTTCAGCCTGCATTAATTAGTTTAACTGCTGACCATTTGATTTACATATAGTAAATGTGGAGGAATCTCATAGTTAAAAAAAAAGAAAAAAAAGAAAAAAATGAATCAACCACTTGTTATGTAGTTTATTTTCTAGTTTTCATGAATTAGAAAATGGAAAAACCCTTGAAACAGAAAAGGCTGCTTTGTTCTTTTTTTAGAGGGACATTGCTGAACAATTTCTAATTTTTTTACTGCAGAAAATTAACGACTGTTTTCACAAATATTTTATCATTGTTGCGTTATAAACTCCAGTAAAAATCTGATAAAATTTCATAAAAGAACAAATTGATGTTAGTTTATACATAAGGCTTTTCCCCTGTTTGTGAAGCTTAATTGGAGACGCTAACCCAAAAACTGAAAGTTTGGACTACGGCAGCACAATGCAGGAACATATGCATGGTAAATGGCATGTACTTATATAGCGCCTTTATTCAAGTTAGGAGACTTGACCAAAGCGCTTTACACTACATTCATTCACCCATTCACACACACACTGATGGTGGCAAGCTACATTGTAGCCAATTGTAGCCACAGCTGCACTGGGGCTCACTGACAGAAGCAGGGTTGCCGTACACTGGCGCCACCGGGCCCTCTGACCACCATCAGTAGACAATGCAGGTGACACAACAACACTGAAAGTCAGAGCCGGGGCTTGAACCGTCAACCCTTCGATTTCAGGGCAAACTCCTACATCCAACGCCACTGTCACCCCACATGCATGCTGTCTGCAGCAACATCCCTAAGAAAGTGAAAAACAAAAATTAAAAGAGAGCTAAAACACAGTGATAAAAAAAACAAGGATAAATATGGGGAAGCCTTCTGTAGGTGGAAGGACAAAATGAAGGACAGGGATTTTTAAAGGGATGCTGTTGTCACCATATGACTCCTTGACAAGTGATCTGTATGGCCTAAAATAGCATAAAGCTAACCTTTTTCCATTTGGTTCCCGTTACCTTAGAAAACATAACAGTAGATCCCACAAATATCTACCCGCTTTCTTGGTGCATTATTATAGGTTTATATGGGTTTAGTAGCTTTTAAAGCTTCGGAGAACTCTAGCCTATTGTCAAAATTAATGATGCCAGCTTTTAGAGACTTCCCTTCGGACGACATGGTAACATCTGCAATGTCGAGGCTTTTTGATACACAGCGGGTACCGTTTCCACAACGTGTGTTTGAGGCAGTGATGTCTGATTGAAATAACCCTGTTTCACAACTAGATGACTATTTTTACGCAATATCCCTCTAATATTTTAATCGAATCCTTTTTTTATGTATCATTTCGGACCTTTTTCGCAGAACGGGAAATTATGATCTGGAGCAATTTGTTTTCAGTCAGCGCCAACATAATCAACATTTCATCGCTGACACGTTTCGGTTTTTTACAGGTTTATGTCTTTGGTTTATTTCAATGTCAGACTGAGCAAAAGCCCTAATTTCCAGCTGTCGTTACCCCGGCAACCACTAATCATTTCCTGTCTTCAGTTTGATATCTAGGCTTCAAAGTAAACATGGAGCGTTGTAAACATTAGCATGTTGCCTCTTCCGAGGTTGTGCTCGATGCTCAAATCCTGAGGGAATTGATTAATGCCCGTCTCCATGGTGACACAAAGCATAGCTGGTTTCACAGTTATGTTTTTTTCCCCACAATGAATAGATCCTGTAATCAAAGCAGAACAGACAAAAAAGTGACGGTCTGTCAAAGGCTGATACTCTTTGCTAACCGCAGGAGTTAAAACGGGCAAATACGTGATTTATTACGACAAATTTGACAATATTATACCCTATTTTTTATTATTTATTATACTTATTATCTAACCCCCTAACTTTTTTAGTTGTCATAATCCCCTATTATTTCCTGACCTTATGACCTTTTTTCTTTTCAATTTTTAATGCAAGTCACAAAGCTCTTCTAAACCGATAATGTTTGATTACATTCAACCCCCGAAGGGCTAATCAATAGAAATTGAATAACAACAAACAAACCATTTTTAATTATCTCAATATTACATTTTTGCATTTAGATTTTAAAAATGGAAACCGTAGAATAACAGTTATTTCTTTTTGCGTTAAGGTTTTGTAACAGAAAAACCAAAGAATAAAGCAGAGACAGACAGATTTATCAGGCTGCCGATATTATTCCTTTCTTCCTTTATCCGATTCATTAGCTCATTAAGCAGCCATACCTTGAGATCATATGAATCACATGCTTTTCTGCCCTTTTTTAATGTTTTATTACCAAAGTTCCTTATTTGTTTGAGTGTTGTGCAACATTTGTTATCATTGTGTCATCATTGTTGCTTTTTCTAACTTAAGTAGAAAAGGCAATATAGTAAAATTTGGCAGCTCATATCAAGGATAATCAGTATGAGCATAAAGAACCTGCATCAGTTAGTTTCTAGAAAGCACCGAGCACTGATTAGAAATATGCATATAGATCTTTTTTGAGGTTGCTAAAAGACATCCCTGGTAGATTTTGCATTGAGTCAGGCTCCAGGCCTTACATGTGAGGTTAACCCAGATCTAGTTAATTCTCTAATATTTACACCCAGCAGTGTTTGATGTGTGTTTTTAGAAGAAATCCTCCATTGGAGATTATGCCTTTTTTTTTCGCTGCTTTTTTTGTCGATGATGATAAATGCATGCGTTATTCTGTTAGTAATCCCTAGTTTTCTGAAAGAAGGGCAAAGTTTCACATGTTTCCCGGCACCTGGCTGTGATTTCTTGCAGGCTACAGAGACACCACGCTCTGAGCGGTAGTGGAGCGTGCCACTTTTTTTTAAAAGTGAAAAGCTATAGCTTTTTTATTCAGTAAGCATTTTGTTCCTCTTTCAGTTCAGCGACAGAGTAGCACCTCTCTAGATGTTACTAACAGGTGCTAGGCAGGTGAAAATGTGCTATAATAGTTAAGGTTGGGGGGCTAAGAGTGGGTGGGTGAGCTGAGAGGAGCTGTGGGGGTCGGTGGAGGAGAAGGGGGAGGGGGGCCGTGTCCACTAGACACCTTTCTAAATTGGTATTATTTCAGTGACTCAGCTGACATAGCTTGGAGTACCGTGTCACCCGGCCCTCCGCCCAACCTTCTGCTCCAACAGCGCTCTGAGCGCGCTCAGAAGCCGCTGCATTGAGGTGAACAGGTGTTTCTGGGATGGGGGAGCGGGGTAGGCCCGGTCTGTTTGCTCGATCCTCCTGCAGCACTCAAGTTGAAGAAGTTCTTGTCCAGGTTTCAGCCCATGAAAACAGGGGGTTTCAACCTAAAGGATCAACCCTCAAGAAACCAGGCCTGCTATAGTTGAATATGCCCCCCCCCAGTCAAAATGTCCTTTGTTGGCGTAAGGCAGGGGAAGTTTCCTGAGTTAATGCTGATTTATACTCAGAAACCAGGTCGTCTGAGAGTGTGTCGCAGTGAATGCAAATGTGCCTCCACCCCTGCTGCAGACACTCTCCAAAATTGTAGGTGACCATAGACAGGAGATCTCTGATTGGTCAAATCTGCACCCGCTCTACTCTATTCGTATTTCCTGTTTGGTACCTTACCGGCTTGTTTTGTAAAACCGAAATTGCGGAAAACAACATCTGAAGATGGACCAGCTAGAAGAGTGAGGTGCGCGAGAATGCTGGGACCCTTTTTCCACCTGGATCCCCGCTCTTTTTCACCCTCTGTCCCTCCTTTGTCGCACAAATTTGCCCTCACTTCCTCACCGCCTCGGCCGTATCTAGACCCACAGCTAGATGGTGATTGTCCCTGCTTTGTGGCGTGGAATAACATAGCACAGACCACGCTTCAATATTATAAATCAAAAATATCTGTGTCAAGCTCACTGCGACACACTGCTGCAGGAGGATAACCCGCCCTTTAGAACACCCAAAGTTTCCCATGCTGGAGGAAAGGGTCAGAGGTCGCCTCTGTTTGACAGAAATCGTCTTTTTGCGTGCGTCGAGTTAGTTGTGTTGGTTTGTTGGAAGTTATGTTTTCACCTTTTACTGCTACCAATAATTAGTTTTGTTTTTTTGTTTTTTTATCTGAAGGGCCAAATTTCAGAGCTTTTTCTTCAGGAAAACCAGTTTGTAAAAAATACACAATGAACAGTTAAGCCGAGCATAGACTGCAATATTTTCAATCGTTGCACGCAGCTTCAGCTCCAAATGTACAACCAAACCGCAGGGTTTAAAAGCTCACAGCTCATGATGCATGTTCTCACACTGTGATGCGACCTTAAGACGGCCGATACATGTTTGATTCTCTCCCGACCTTACGCTGATCGCCCCGCTTTAACCCCTGTGCACTACACGACGCACGATCAGGCTCAAAATCGGTGCAATTGAAAAATTCTTGCTCGCTTCTTCATCCAATTATCCCCTCTTCCTCTGTTTTTTCCTCTTCATCTCTTGTGATTTTATAAATTCTCATCAATTTCAAACTAAAAAGGTTTAACATTATTCATTGCTTTTTTGGTTGAATTCAGCTTTGACCTAGAATGTGCCATTTAGCCAGAAAAACTAAGCAGCTTACTTTATTTTTACTACATTGAATATACAATCTCAAAAATAAATATTTTTCAAATAAAGTTTATCGTTAGAACTAAATTTGGATCCATTTAATATTTTTTTTAGGGTGCAAGTAAATATTGCAAAAACCTTTAACAGTTAAAAACAGGTCAGCCCTGCTGCTAACTTGGCTCTGAGAGTTTTCACCCTTTCTGAATTTTAATCTAATAAACTAATAATCCACTTATTTTTTTTTATAAATTTATTATTTGTTTATATTCCTACATATGACCAATGGCTGTTATTATCACTCCCACTGATATACTCCAGATTTTAGTACAGATGGATAAATTCAGCGATCATTGTTCTGTGTAATTTGTTAATAAATGCTATTTTCTGTTGTACTTGAAACTTTTGTTTTTGTCATCCTTTTATTTAAATGGAGGGGAAAAAAACAAACTTCCGCTCTAAGAATTGGCTAAAATGTCAGCAGCACATATTGGGGATCAGTTAGACTGATGCCAAAATAATTAGTATCAATATCCGGATTTAAAAAAGCCTTATTGGTGAATTTTTAGTTCTTTTGGCACATAAACCGAAGCATTTAGGTCATCTTCAGCTGATTAAAGATCTAAAGTGTTTCTGTCTTTCTCTTCCTCTCTCTAAAAAGGTAAAGTCAAAGTTTTTCAGGGGATGATTTTTGATTCTTCTGAGTTGTTTTAACTTCAGAGACAAATTTTGAATAGAAAAAAAAGCAAAACAAAAAAGCATTTAAACGGAAGAAGACCTTTGAAGTCGGGAAGGTTTTCGATGCCTCAGTCTAAGGTCTTACTTCTTCTCTTTAGATTTGAGAAACATGGACACATTATCCTGTTGAATAAACTGCCTTCTATAGCAGCCATGATGATTTAATATCAGCTCTTTTTGTTATATTTTGTCGGTAGTTTAGCTGTGTAGATTTTTTTTAACAATAATGATGAGCTCAGTTAAGTGTCGAAACGTCTTTAAATTTTCCTCTTGATAAATCCCAGATGGATGTAAGCAGTGCACTGAATAACTGGAATTTAACTTTGCAAATACCATCAAAAATCATACTATTAGTCATTAGAATTCTATGGAGTGAACTTTGTTCCATTATTGTTGCAAAGAACATGTTTTGTAAATGGAAACCCAGAAATAAAAGTAAAAAAAACAAAATCAGGAGTACCTTAGCTGTTTTCTCAGATTTAATTTTATTTTTTTCAAATTTGTTTTTATTTTCATATTTCATATTGAGTTAATTAATGTCATTCTTTTTTTAATTTGTGTTTTCCTGATCACATTGTCTTCACCTCTAGGGGTGGGCTTTTACTCTGCGATGAGGAGTGAAGTAGGGCTGCAACTAACGATTATTTTAAAAATCGATGAATCGGCCGATTATTTTTTTGATTAATCGATGAATCGGACAAAAAATATTTTTTATATTAACCTCTTTATTCCAAAATAAACATTTTAGACAGAGCTAACAAGCACACAAGTACAGGTTGCTCATTAACTGTACTGGTGCAATATAAAAAATAAATGTTTGTGTTAAAACTACGCAAACTTACATGAGAAATGTAGCTGTACATCCACAAAATATAGGGTACTTTGTTTCATAAAGTGCAAAAAAATACATTTTTGTTTTTAAAAGCCCCTAAGGGGTTCAAACAATAGCCCCCCCCATTTCAACAAATGAGTTTTTTTTATACTAGAACAGTTCTGCCTTTTAAGACAGGAAAGTATAGCAGTTAAAGTTGCTACTTGAGAAAATACTGAACCATAGAGATAAAAATAGCCCTGTGATTCAAATTATAAATTGTATTTGGAATAAAAATGAGAGAACTAGGGGTGCTAAAAAACACATCCTCCAAAGACAGATATTTACATGGGAATGTGGCATATAATTAATTGACATATTACTGATCTTGCTGGATTTTATTCTGCTTTACTTCCATAAATTGCAGGATCTTCTTGACTTTATCTTTGCCAGAAGATTTAAACTTTAAAAGCCTTTCCCTCATAATTTGCAAGTTAATTTATTTATAAAGAAAATATAAACGCTGCTTAAGCTAATTCAAATGAAATTAAAAGTAAAATAAGTAGCCAACCTTATCACTGTCTGTAACCTACTAACAAGGTAAGGAAAGCATCAGATGAGCTACCTGAGAAACTAACGTTACGTTTCCCCACTTTAAAACGAAACAAACATGGTGGTTCCGTGCCATGTTAATTTGTTTTGACAAAAGTTGCATGTTACGACTTTTTTCACTTTACAAAGCGCAGGCTATTTTAATTATTGTGATCAATTTACGCCGTCAATCCCGGCGCATGCGCGCTTCATTTGCAGTCTGGACGCTGAGGGTAAGCATCCTGCAGCTCTGACTGCAGCGCTGAGAGGGAGAACGGGGTTGGGATGGGGGAGGCGCCCCACGGCAGAGTAGGAACGATACATGCTTTAACGTAAGAGTCTCCAAAAGCCGCCAGTGACACCAAAAAAAGTAGCCAGATTTGTCGCTAGTCGCTTTTTTGAAAAATAGTCGCTGGAGGGGTCTGAAAAGTAGCTGAGCTGGCAACACTGCACCTGCAGCGCTGACTCGCTCTGCCGTATTTTTTCTTCTTCCCCCGTCTTTCAGTCAAGTGGATGTGATGACGGCGGCGGCGGATGACGCATTAATCGCGCGACACAACTAATCGATGATGAAAATCGTTGCCAACACTTTTAAAAGTCGATTTTTATCGATTTTATCGATTCGTTGTTGCAGCCCTAGAGTGAAGATGCAGTTCTATTTACAAAACGTGTTTCATGCAACAGTAGTGGAGCAAAATTCAGCCCACAGATTTCCCCTTTAAATAAAACTTGAAAACAAACAGATAAATGATTAACATCTGTACCAGATTTGGCAAGTGCCTGATTAATCTATTCAGCCAAACAAAAATGTTTTAGCTCTTTTCTCTCTAGTATTTTTTTCTCTCTATTTCCGTCTCCCCAACCGAAGCAAAATGAGCAGCCCGATGCCGGTTCTGTAAACCAAATGTGTGAATGTGTTTGTAGGTAGCTCCATCAGGAGGTCAGTCATCATGTCCCTGTGGAGCTGAGGGTCCTCTGCAGACTGAGTCAGGTTGTTGGCTGAAATCTTAATTGACGATTGTAAATCTGGTTCAGGTGAGCAGCTGATGAGGCCAAGAGCCTCCTGAACTAGTCTACCAAGCTGCCCGTCCTGCAAGATTGTGGCTCTTCTGTGTGATTACATTTAGCTGATTTATTAAGCCTTTATATGACAGAGAATGTGATTAAAAAGAGAAAGCTTCTGGAGATTAGCGATGCAGCTTGATGCGGCTTTCTCAGCGGTCTGCTCAGACTCTAACTAGACGTTCTGCTTTTACAAAGCTGTGCACTGATCCTTTAAGTGGGAAATGGACACCAACTGAGTGCTTTTCTAGTCATAACAATCATTGAAAGCCTTTTCACATTCAGCCTCACTGAACCAGATGCCCTCACAGACGCGTTCATGAACTGATGTACGATCAGTCGCCAGCATGAGGCTGAGGACAATGGAAGCGTCTTTATGTGATGGGTGAAGATGCTATAATTGAAAGCAGAACTTTTTAGGTTTTAATAAGAATCAGAATCAGATTTATTGCCAAGCAGGTTTGCACTTAGAAGGAATTTGACTTGGTGTTGATGGTGCAGACAAATTATATATATATATATATATATATATATATATATATATATATATATATATATATATATATATATATATATATATATATATATATATATACAGAATCTATAGCTATTTCCAATATAAAACATACAATATACTATAGTACTTAGCTATGTACTACTTTGCATTAAGGTATCACAGGAGGTCTGCGTTGGTGTAGCTTCTAGGTCCTGAACGGGGGAGGAAGAGAGGAAGTGTCGGTGTCATGGAGGTCTCTGGGCCTTGTTGATGAGGCTGGTAGCGGATGGGAAGAAACTGTTGTTGTTGTGTGAGGTTTTGGTCCTGATGGACCGCAGCCTCCTGCCAGAGGGAATTGACTGGAATAATTTGTGGCTGGGGTGCGAGGGATCAGCCACAATCTTCCCTGCACACCTCAGAGATTGCAGCCAATCACCTTCTCTGCAGGTGCAGTCTGGCTGCAGTCTGGCATTGTCCGTGGTGGTGGCACCAGCGTACCAGATGGAAATGAGGATGGACTCCATGATGGAGGAGAAGTGCAACATCATTGTCCCTTGGATCAGTTGATTTTGACAGTTTAATAAATTGTGGCAGTACCAATCGAACGGCCGATACTTAGATGTGGAACCTTTCTTATCGTCTCTGCAGTTTCCAAAAATTCAGTCACTGTCAGTTAGGGCTGTAGGAATTAGTTTCTGCCGAATATTACGATTCTTCATTAGGCAATATTGATTTAAAACGACCAAATGGATTTTACATGTGAAAAATATTGATAAACATCCATTGTTTTCTGTAAATTTTACACACACACATATATATATATAAATGCTCTACCCCAGCTGCAGCAGAGCAATGAGATGTGGAGCAGTTTTCCTGAGCTTTATTATCATAAAAATCCCACTAAATCCTTTTTTCTTTTTCTTTTTCTTTTTTATATATCGGGTAAATCATAGTGCTACACACGTACTGTCTGTTAATGCTCTGAACTAGGATTTGTAAGATTAGTTTTAAATATTTTAAGCTCTCATAACAAATGACAGTTATATGAAATTCTGATTGGCCAGAAACCTGCAGTCGGTGCACCACTAACATCCACCTTTCAAGCTGATCGGCCTGCTGGTTTGCTCTCCTTCAACTAGCCAGCCCAGTCTTCCCATTCTACCTCTCTTTGCTTCTGGTTTCAGTGAGTACGCTCCCTCTTAGGGTTTCTTCCAGAAACAGTTTGGCTCTTTGCCAAGGAATGTCACCGGACCGGACAGCGCTGCGTTGCTCTGGGATGTAACCAGGCACTGTGATATTTAGAACAAACCTTTCTGTGGATTTTAACATCTTACCATCAAAACCAAACACTGATTTAGGTAGAAACCAGGAGGTTTTTCCTACAGCTGCTAAAATTGTTATTTTTTTATATATTTATTTATGAAGTTATTTAATGACTCTCAGAGATTTGGACTTTGATACGAGGTTAGTGAATAACTACCTGACTGAGGCTTACGAATAACTTTATTTATTTATATGTTAAAAAATGTGGTCAATGTCCAGAAGAATGTACCATTGTTTTACCCTTCTGCTATTTTCAGACCAATACTGTGAAAAAACAAGCTAATTAATAAAGCCGTAGGGTCATGTTTCCAGCCCCCTGCCTTTCAGCAGCACTGCCCAGCAGAGCATGTGAATGGAGCAGAGTGCAACTCCTCATGTCCGCTCATTCGCTTCGCAGCTTAAAGCTGCACCAGGACGCTCAGCTCAAAATCTGCTCTGCGCTCACGTTCATTTTCCTGTCGCTTCGGCGATATCGCTCCACGCTCGCACAAATTTTCAGGAGAAGGCGTTTTTCCTTTATGTAATTATGCCAGGGCCCTGGGACACTCAGCGTTTTGATTTAATGATGTGACAGAGCTGTGAACGTATATCCTCGTTCCATTCATGTTGCCCCGCCTTTCCTATTTAATTTTGAATTTATTTTACTAGACTTAAATCCAATAAAAGTTATTGTTAAAATTTTATAATCCAACATTTGTAATTGACGTGAGCGCATCGGAAGAAAACTGGCGCGGAGCGAAGTCCTTGCTCCGGCCTTTGAATTGAAAACCGCTCTGCGCTCAACCATATTTCTTCCTCTCCGCTCCACAGCTCTCTCCGCGCTCCGCTCGCATGCTCTGCTGTCCAGCTGTCTTTTTAAAACTACCTCAAAAGGATTCAAATTTATCTTCCTGGTGGCTTTGCAATAGGGAAGGATCCCCTTTGCAGCCTGCAAACCAGCAGTGCACAGCAACACTGGCAAAAATAAAAAATTAGTAACTCAATTTTTCTCAAAAGAAAATTCGGGGGGAGGTGGTAATTTGTAAGACGTGTTGCCAAACCATAGCTGCGAAAGGTACCAGAACAAATTTATTCCACCACCTAAAAAGTCATCCACTGCAAAATAAGGAATGTTGTAAATCCGGCATGTCTGCGTTTCCATACAAAAAAATAAAACGTTAAATAAATCAGCTGTGAAGCCGATGACATTGGCCTCGTCGTTAGAAAAAGCAATCCCATATGAGAGAAACAGGAAGAGATGGAGGGAAATCACTGACTCCATTTATTATGTTGTTTAAAAGATTTTTAGATGCTCGAATACCTGTGATGTGGTGTTGTTTAAAGGTTTTGCAGGCTCTCTCTAAACTTGGCAATGTTCTCAATTTTACAACTTTTTGTACACATATAAAACAATGCACATAGTTTTGAGATGCTCTGATAATGCTCCAAGTTTTTGTCAGTGTTTTTCCTTCTTTTTTTTGTAATTTGAGGTCAAATAATTTTTTTCAGTATGCATTGAATGTTACAGATGCAGCCTTGCTCTAATACAGCTAATTAAAATGACTGAGCTCCACAGCACTGGTTCTGTTGGCCTAATAATGACCTGGTTTATAACTCAGTGGTGTTGAAATAAGGGCTGAACTATTAACGTATTTTTTTGGACTACAAGCCCCAACTTTTCCTCCACGCTTTTTCTTAAACTGCCGGAGGGGGAAGTCAAAGTTGTAAATGAAAGAATATGGGGCTAATTTTTAGTTAGGCTCTATAATCCAGAAAATACGGCAATGAAATTATCATCCACTAATTTAGTAATTAATTAATAATTTCCTGGAGTAAAGAGACTCTAAAACATGCCTTTACCTGACCTACCAAGTAACCACTCAAAAATTGTGAAAAAATGTATAAATGTTTTTCATTTAAGATAAAAAAAATAAATAACTTTTTCTCCTTTCAATATGCTTTATCCAGAACGGAGAGTCAAAAGTTTTAGTTTCACCTGATTCAACACCCTTGTTTATAGATGTTGGAGCTCAGCCTGTTTTCCAGTGTAGTCCTGTTTCTCTGACTGTGACTGGCTGGATGTGCTCTCTTCATCCTCTGACATGGGAGCTGGCTCGGAGCTCGTCTGCCTGGCTGTGTGTTTCCTGGACGGGTCCGCCGTTATCAGTTGCTTTTTGTATCTCTTCTGTCTCCTTGAGCCCCAGTGCTCAGCAGATGGCCGCTCACACTGAGCCTGGTTCTGCTGGAGGTTCCTTCCTGTTAAAAGGGACTTTTTCCTCTCCATTGTCGCTACAAGCATGCTTAGTGTGAGGGATTGCATCCGAGTCAATGAGTCGATGCAATCAACTGGTTTTCCTTAGATAGAAAACTTTGAATCAATTTGACTGTATGATCTGGTGAACTGTAAAGTGCCTTGAGATGACGTGCTGTGAATTGGTGCTATAAAAATAAACAGAATTTAATTCAATTGATTTAATTCTGCATACAAGCTTCTTTAAGGAGCCTTTCTCTATTCGATTATTAATGGATTCATCTAAAAAAATGATCGACAGATTAATTATCAAAATAATAGTCAGTCGCAGCCCTAGTTGAAACATGGAAGCAACTTATAAATGTGGGGCGGGGGACCCCATCGTCTGACCTTTGACATCGTCTGCCTCAACTGTTTAAAGGGAGCCAAACAGGATGCTTTACATACTTGAGCAACTTTGTACAAAAACTGGACAGTTTAAAGCAGATTCCACTATTGTGATTTGGCAAGAATTTAGCAATACGATATGTATTGCAATACATGAGTAATCATAAAATGTACCTGATATATTCAGATACATTAACAAAGATTGTGAGAAAGGGGCTTCTCCACCCCCAGCTCATGTCAGGACTGGCCCTCACCAATAAAGGTTAAAGAAGATGGAAACTAGGCAACTGAAAATATCGTGAAGACGGGGGCGTATTTATTTACAGTGCGGAAGTGAGCATACAAAAATATGAGAAACAAAAAAACTGAATAAACGCAAAAGAAAACCGGCCTCAATCAGGCAACACAAAATATAAACTATAACCAAGACTTTAAATACAAACTTCCTTGCACTTACTTTTCCCTTAAACACAGCCTCGCAGCAAGCATGTGTTCAGCTCACCCTCTCTCTCTAGAATGAAAAAGCCCTGCCCTTTTAAAAGGCTTACAATCTCCAACTTACATCTAATTGGCTCAGAAATCAACCAATAGAAAAATAATGTTACAAAAAGTATTAAAAACACATTTTTAAATCCCCATACAAAATATCATAATATTCCCAAACCAACAATATAAATACTAGAAATGACACAGACAATATTTACACTCATACCTGTTTGCAATCCAACAATACAATAATATTTTCCCCAAAACATTCAACTTCCGGGTGCCAAAAGCTCTCTCCACTGCCAGATCAGTGTATAAGAACTTTGGTTCCGAGAGGCTCTGGTTTCCTCCCGGACCTAATTGTTGACGCACCAGAATGTGAGTAGAGCGGAATGTTTGAATGTAACGTGGGGGTTATTGCAATGCGTGTGGATTACGGTGTCGAGACAACGGGTACCGTGCTGCTCGCTAAGATGGTGAGTAACTGAATGTTCGGACCGAATGTACATACTATTTTGCGTGTGTGTCATCTCGCGCTAGCCGCGGTAAAGAGGAAACTTGTAATGAACAAATGTTTGGCAGGCTACAGGTGCTACGTGCGCATGCGCATGTGTGTGTGTGTGAATGAGAGTGTCTGTGAGTGTCGGCGAGTTCTGTGAGTGTAGGCGAGTGTAGGTAGTGGCGTTTCTGTGAAAAATGTAGTTATGATGTAATTACCATCCCTGGTCATTTTTCACATTTCCTCCCCCTTCGGTTGGCTCGCCATCCTGGCGAGACAGGAAGTCTGCTACCGGGTTTTCTGACCCCGCCCTGTATTTCACCGTGAACCTGAAGGGTTGTAAAGAGAGAAACCAACGTGTAATACGTGCATTAGAGTCTTTCATTCTCCCCAGCCATTGCAACGCTCTGTGGTCAGTCTCTAGCAAAAAGTCTCTGCCCAACAGGTAATACTTGAATGTCTCTAGGGCCCATTTCACGGCAAGGCACTCAAGCTCCACCACTGAGTACCTTGTTTCCCGGGGGAAAAGCTTCCGGCTAATGTAAGCCACCGGCCTCTGTTGCTCTGCCTCCCCCTGGAGAAGGACTGCCCCCAGCCCAACCCCAGAGGCATCCGTCTGCACAGTAAAAGTCTGCTCAAAGTCTGGACTCTGCAGCACAGGCTCACAAATCAGAGCCCCTTTCAAATCCTGGAAGGCCTGCTCCTGCACCTCCCCCCACTCCACTTTCGCCGACCCCGACTTGCGAGTCAGGTCAGTGAGGGGTGCAGCCCGGGCGGCAAAGTTCGGAATGAACCTCCGATACCACCCGGCAAGGCCCAGGAAAGAGCGGACGTCCTTCTTGGTCCGTGGTCACGGGCAGTCTCGGACCGCCTCGACCTTGTCCTTCTGCGGCTTGATCACCCCATTGCCAATGATATGGCCCAGGTAACGAACCTCCTGCTGGGCCAGGGAACATTTCTTAGGGTGGACGGTCAAGCCAGCCTCGCTGATGCGCCGGAACACCTGGGCCAGGTGTTGGAGGTGCTCCCCCCAGGTGGCGCTCCATACCACGACGTCGTCAAGGTAAGCTGCGGCGAAGCCCCCCATGCCCTCCAGGACATGGTCCATGAGTCTTTGGAAGGTCGCCGGTGCCCCCTGCAGGCCAAAGGGCATGGTTGTGAACTGGTACAGGCTTTGAGGGGTGCGAAAGGCAGTGTATTGCTTTGCCCCCTCGGCCATCGGGACCTGCCAATAACCCCTGCAGAGGTCAAGGGTCGTGATGTACGACGCCCTCCCAAGCCCCTCGATCAAATCGTCCAGTCTGGGCATTGGGTAGGCGTCGAATGTAGACTGAGAGTTCAATTGTCTAAAATCAATACAAAAGCGGATGCTGCCATCCTTCTTTGGGACCAGCACCACCGGACTGCTCCAACTGCTGCTGGACCGCTCAATGACCCCCAGCTGCTTCATGACATCCAGCTCCTCCTGCAGAGCGGGTAGCAACCGCTCTGGGATGCGGTACATCCTCTGCCGCACTGGATTAGTGTCTTTAAGCTGGAGGTCATGCTCCACCAAGGACGTGCGCCCAGGCTGCTCGGAAAACAGGCCAGGCGGGATGATGGCCTGCAACTCCTCTGCTTGCTGCACTGTCAGGTGGGAGACATCCGGGTCAGTTGGTGCAGCAGCTGCAGGGAAGAACTGCTCCTGCGGCTCCACATCACCCTCCACGTCCTGCACCAGGAGCTGCAGGCTGGGCGTCCCCCGCTCATGCCACTTCTTTAGCAGGTTAATGTGGAAGGCCTGCTTGCCCTTTCGTTGTCCCGGCATCTCCACCTCGTAGGTCACCGGCCCCAGCTGACGTGCCACGGTGTAGGGACCTTGCCAGCGGGCCAGCAACTTGTTCTCCGTCGTTGGCAACAGCAAGAGAACCTGCTGCCCTGGTGCGAAGCTCCTCTGCCTCGCCCTCTGGTCGTACCAGCGTGCCTGGGTCTGCTGGGCCTTGGTCATGTTCTCCTCCACCAAGCTGGCCATCCTCCCCATCTTCTCCTGGATCCTCAGGACATAGGAGAGCACGCTGTCTGGCTCCTGGAGTTTTGGGGTCACCCAGGTATCACGGAGTAGATCCAGTGGGCCCCGGACCTGGCGCCCATACAGCAACTAAAATGGGGAGAAACCAGTGGAAGCCTGTGGTACCTCCCTATAGGCGAAAAGGAGGTATGGCAACCACTGGTCACAGTCTTTGCCTTTCTCTGCTACAAACTTTCGTAGCATTGACTTCAGGGTTTGGTTGTATCGTTCCACCAGCCCATCAGTCTGGGGGTGGTAGGGAGTGGTCCGTATCCCCTTAATCCCCAGCAAACTATACACTTGTCTAAGTGTCTTGGATAGGAATGCGGTGCCTTGGTCTGTCAGTATTTCATGTGGTATGCCTACACGAGATATCAGTTGTAACAGTGCTCTTGCAACTGACCCTGCCGTTATCTTTCGAAGGGGGAATGCTTCCGGGTAACGTGTGGCATAATCACACATGACTAGAATGAACCTGTGTCCTGACCTGGTTCTTTCCAAGGGTCCTACAATGTCCATCCCTATCCTCTGAAATGGAACGCCTATGATGGGAAGTGGTTGCAGAGGAGAGGGTCTAGCCTTGTGTTTGCTAGTGAGTTGGCAGGTTGAACATGTGCGACAGTATTTCTGAACATCAGTGTAGAGCCCTGGCCAGTGAAAGCGTTGTGCAATTCTCTCTAGGGTCTTAACAGTACCCAAATGCCCCGCCCAGGGTATATCATGACCGAGACCAAGCACTTTCTCTCTCAGGCATTCCGGCACAACTACCTGCTCTACACTGCCATCTTCAGGTTGGTGGTAGAGTAGGCCATCTCTCACAAAATAATATTCACCAGTTAGCCCCTTAGCCACACCAGTTTGCACACCATCAATTTCTGTCACCTTAGCAAATGCATCCTTCAAAGAGTCATCATTCATCTGCAGATCACCAAGATTATGGGGAGGCTTCCACACATCTTCATCAACAGGTTTCGGCAACTGGCTGACAACCTTATCTGCTGTGCCTTGCAGCTTAGCACGTCGTCGTTGCCTACGTGTCTTGGGTGTTTTCGTGGCAACAGGGGGGTCAATGTCACACTGGCTATAGGGCAACATCTCACACACTTCTCTCTGTGCTTCTTCCTGAGCATCCTCCTCAGCAAACTGCTTAGCCATGGCCCTTGTTACGACCATGCTAACAGGCACTGATGACAACACCAGATCAGGCAAAATAAGGACGTCCTGACCTAGCACTACAGGATACCGTAATCCTTGTACAATGCCTGCCCTCAGCAAAAAGGCTTGCCCCTGAACCTCCAGACAAATATCTACCACAGGGTACACATGCTCGTCTCCATTCACACAACACACCCTAAGCTGCTCTGCCACCAATACAGCTGACTTATCAATCAGGTGTGGCTGGACTAGGGTGTGTGTACTGCCAGTGTCAA
The DNA here is from genome assembly GCF_016077235.1 of Cyprinodon tularosa. Taxonomy (NCBI): domain Eukaryota; kingdom Metazoa; phylum Chordata; class Actinopteri; order Cyprinodontiformes; family Cyprinodontidae; genus Cyprinodon; species Cyprinodon tularosa. The sequence continues at coordinate 1,071,151 of NW_024038438.1, read as the reverse complement.
GTAGCGCAAATGTGGGCTTGTCATTCACTGTTACAGGAATTGTCTGCACTTTGGATACAGCATCATCTGCTCTCGGGACATTACAAAAACTGGACCCCTGAGGCTTCCTGTTCGGGCAGTCTCTGGCAATGTGGTTAGGTTTACCACAGCTATGGCATGCAAAAGGCGGCCTATGTGTGGTAGTTGCGGGTGTCGGTTGTCTAGGCGACATGGGCGTAGGTTTGCATAGGGACCATAGGGACATGTCCCTACCAAAATTTTGAACCGACCTAATTGTCCCTACCAATAATTGGATGTGAGCAACATGTTTATAATTTACAGCAGTAGTTGTTGCAGCAGTGGCTTCTTTTCCTCTTGCTGCTCCTCTGCCTGGTTTCTCCTGTCCCTTTCATGTAGCAGCGCATGGAGCTGTGCTGCGCTGTTTAACTCCACTCTCATTGGTTGTTCTGCCTTAGGTTCCGCCTTCTCTCTCTCTGATTGGCTGTTTTCTAGTCCTGGCGTGCTTGGAGCACAAAATTGAAAATTTATTCACACTAGAATGCTGCGGTTACTACAATAAATATTAGGCTACAAAACTAGTCCCAATTAAAAAAAATGAATATCATGTACACTAAAAAACAAAAACCTTTTTTTTTCTTTTATAAAGCGAAATATTCTGAGTCAGCCAGGAGTTCTGAAGACACAAAATGGGCAAATAAAGGCTGTAAGCCATCAACATTTCTGATTCTTATCCACAGCCAACTAAAAAAGAAAATGTGAGGGTTTCCTTTTTACCAATATTTAGTTGCTATTACTGTTTTCATTTTTTATGACTCTTTGAGAAAGTTCAGGTATAATTATTAGCAGGTGTTATTTCTCTTATAGAGTACAACAACAAGAAATGGGGCCTAAACATATGCTGTTTTTCATTTAAAAAGCATAATTAGGGTTCCACATAATAATAGTTCTATTTTATTGACTATTTATACTTCTAGAAATAGGATAAAGACAATAACAAACAAAGGAAGAATATAAACATTGATTTTATCTTACATAGATTTCCACACAGTCTATAAGTAAATTAGTACAAACATTAATGTCTGGTAAAAATGCTTGAATCTGGCTGTTTATTTTGGATAATGTTAAATTACAGATAAGATAGTGTTATATTGTCTTTTATAATTGTTAAAAATTATTTTATATTTGAATACGGTACAATTAGGCTCATTCTTAGTGTTGTGTTTGTAGATGATTCCACTAAAAAAGAAAATAGACATACAGTAAGGAGCTATTTAAACAGTCAGACAGTAAGCAATATAGGACAATGATAAAAGGTTGTGTTACATTTAATCCTTTACTATTAAAATTGCACTTATACATTATATGATTAGGGGCGACAGTGGCGTTGGATGGAGGAGTTTGCCCTGTAGTCGAAGGGTTGACGGTTCAAGCCCCGACTCCGACTTTCATTGTCGTTGTGTCCTTGGGCAAGACACTTCACCTGCATTGTCTACTGATGGTGGTCAGAGGGCCCGGTGGCGCCAGTGTACGGCAGCCTCGCTTCTGTCAGTGAGCCCCAGGGCAGCTGTGGCTACAATGTAGCTTGCCACCATCAGTGTGTGTGTGTGTGTGTGTGAATGGGTGAATGAATGTAGTGTAAAGCGCTTTGGTCAAGTCTCCTAACTTGAATAAAGGCGCTATATAAGTACATGCCATTTACCATTATAGGAAACACAGATATCCAGTAATAATTGTGCAGGGCAGCTTGTAGGTGAAGCAGCTGCCCTTCAGTGCTTCAGGTGATGTCTAAATAAACCAGGTGAAACTAAAATATTTCCACATGAGGAGTTCTGGATGGAGAATATTGGCCGAAAATTTTTTTTTTTAATCATATATATATATATATATATATATATATATATATATATATATATATATATATATAGTATTTTTACAATTTTGGTATAATTACTGATCTAAGTTGATTGCTCTATAGGGGAAAGGGACATTTATTTTACATTTATATTATGTTTTATAGTCTCCATTCACCAGTTAATGATTAATCACATACTAAATTAGTTGACGATTATTGAAATAATCAATTAATACGATTCATTTTTTCAGCCCTAGATAAAATACATGAAATGGGCTATACAGAGTAACTACAGCCCAGATGTTCAACTTTCATAGTGAAGTTAATATTTTAATGAATGTATTATTTTGCTGGATACAGAGAGAGAATAGTAGGTAAAATATAAGAGTGGGGTTTTACTCTGCACAATTGTATATCTTCAAAAGAAAATACTGTATTTACCTTCTCTATTAGTCATGCAAATGAAACCATTTACAAAGTGGAAAACAGTCCTAATTCCACATTCATCAGAGCCAGTGATACTTCAAACATTGATAAACAGCATCTAATGAGTGTAGTGCTTATAAAATTTTTATTAATGTAGCAAAATGATGCTTTTCTCTTTTAACAATGAATTCGTCTTATCAGTACGGATGCCCACATCGAGCATAAAAAAGGGCATGCATATTGCATAGCACCAATGACACCCGACCAATAGTGTCCCCACCAAAGTTCAAATCAAACCTACGCCCTTGCTAGGCGATGGTATGTAGGGGCGTGTAGGAGGCCTAGGTGATGGGGTGTAAGGGGAAGTGTAGGTGTGGTGCTGTGGCCTAACCTGACCTAACCCCCTAGGACCAACTCCCCCACCAGGAACCCCAGACTTACCATTGCTGGCTGGTCAGCTGTAGTTCTGGCCCCGGAACACCTTCGGACCCGGTCGAGCTGCCAGGAACGCTTCCACAAGTTCAGCTGCCTGCTGGCCAGTGGCTGGGTTGTGCTCCTTAACCCAGACCCGGATTTCAGGAGCTAGGGTGCGCAGGTACTGCTCCAGGACGAGGATTTCTCCAATCTGCTCCACAGTCTTTCCTGCCGGTCTCACCCACTTCTTGTACAGGTCCATCAGTCGGTTGTACAGCTCCCGAGGGGTCTCCTCTGCTCGCACATCTGGCTCCCGGAAACGCTGCCGGTACGTCTCGCCGTTGATTTCATACTTGGTGAGGATTGCTGCCCTCACTTTGTCATAGTCCAAGGTGTCATTCATGTCCATCGCAACATAGGCTGCACGGGCCCGTCCCGTCAGGTACGGGACCAAGTAGATGGCCCAGTCTGCCCTCGGCCACCTGTAGGCCATGGCCAGTCTTTCAAATGTTGTCAGATATTGTTCAATATCGTCTCCTTCTTCCAGTTTTGGCACTGCTGCCCTCGTCCAGGACACAGGAGTCAGTGTGGCTGGACCCATTGCAGAGGGTGGTGCTGCTTGCTGTGCTGCTGGCTGCGTTGGTGCAGGAGCTGCTGGCGCTGGAGCTGCTGCTGCTGCTGCTGGTGGTGGTGCGGCGGCTGGTGCGGGAGCTTCTACTGCTGGCGCCACTGTTGCTGGTGCCCCTGCTGCTGGTGTTGCTGCAGGTACCTGGAAACCTGGCGGTGGCCCCACTGGGTTGTGTTGAAGTCTCAGCTGTAGCAGAGCCCCATCGCCTTCATCATCTGGCTGCTGATGCTGCCCCTCACTTGCCTTTCGTCGCTCTCTCTCCAGCTCATCGTGCACATTGTTGAGCTGAATCTGGACGCTGCGCCATCTCAATTCTTGCTTTTGCGCCTCACTTCGCTGGGCCAGCATCGACTTCTGTAGCAGGCTGTACAGCGCTGTCATGTCCAGGGTCTGCGGCGCACCATCTGCTCGGCCCATGGCTCCGCCCACGGCTCCTCCGGTCTTCTCACCAGCATCATGCTCCTCCACCTCTTCGGCTGTCAACTCCTCCACAGGGTCTTGGGGTAGACGCCGATACGCCATACTTCGTTTGGGCTGAACCCGTCTGCCTGTTGTCGTCGTCTTCTTCCCAGACTTCTTAGGCGCCACTGTCACCACTTCTGAACACCACTTGTGAGAAAGGGGCTTCTCCACCCCCAGCTCATGTCAGGACTGGCCCTCACCAATAAAGGTTAAAGAAGACGGAAACTAGGCAACTGAAAATATCGTGAAGACGGGGGCGTATTTATTTACAGTGCGGAAGTGAGCATACAAAAATATGAGAAACAAAAAAACTGAATAAACGCAAAAGAAAACCGGCCTCAATCAGGCAACACAAAATATAAACTATAACCAAGACTTTAAATACAAACTTCCTTGCACTTACTTTTCCCTTAAACACAGCCTCGCAGCAAGTATGTGTTCAGCTCACCCTCTCTCTCTAGAATGAAAAAGCCCTGCCCTTTTAAAAGGCTTACAATCTCCAACTTACATCTAATTGGCTCAGAAATCAACCGATAGGAAAATAATGTTACAAAAAGTATTAAAAACACATTTTTAAATCCCCATACAAAATATCATAATATTCCCAAACCAACAATATAAATACTAGAAATGACACAGACAATATTTACACTCATACATGTTTGCAATCCAACAATACAATAATATTTTCCCCAAAACATTCAACTTCCGGGTGCCAAAAGCTCTCTCCACTGCCAGATCAGTGTATAAGAACTTTGGTTCCGAGAGGCTCTGGTTTCCTCCCGGACCTAATTGTTGACGCACCAGAATGTGAGTAGAGCGGAATGTTTGAATGTAACGTGGGGGTTATTGCAATGCGTGTGGATTACGGTGTCGAGACAACTGGTACCGCGCTGCTCGCTAAGATGGTGAGTAACTGAATGTTCGGACCGAATGTACATACTATTTTGCGTGTGTGTCTTCTCGCGCTAGCCGCGGTAAAGAGGAAACTTGTAATGAACAAATGTTTGGCAGGCTACAGGTGCTACGTGCGCATGCACATGTGTGTGTGTGTGAATGAGAGTGTCTGTGAGTGTCGGCGAGTTCTGTGAGTGTAGGCGAGTGTAGGTAGTGGCGTTTCTGTGAAAAATGTAGTTATGATGTAATTACCATCCCTGGTCATTTTTCACAAAGATATATTCAGATTTTTATAATAATGTAGCTCTAAAATAATAAAACTCAAAGACGGCTCTAGTCTTGTCCGCCGATATTGGCAAAAAAATGCGTATCGGCAAAGCATGTAAAATGCCGATCCAGACTGCCGATCCAGTTTAAAAAAAAAAACCCAGTCCGTATTTTCCAGTTTCGCCGATTGAAACTCTCCATTCCACTATTTTGCGCCAGTGTTCCCCTGTTTTGCATTTTTATTAAAACTTACAGTAATACTTGCACCTTTAACTGTTTACGGTTTTACTGTTCACTGTGCAATTTCAGATTGCTATTCATAATTTTGTCCAGTTTGTGTTTATCTCTTAATAAACAGGTAAGTTTGTTGTTACCAAGCATTGTGTTTTATTCAATCTCACCTAATTCAGCTGGCTAGATGTTTTCAAGAGTACTAAAACCCTTTTCAACATGAGTCTTACAACTAATGCTAAATACTTTAACTTAAACTTAAATACATGCTCGGATAGGCTGGTATCGGCCAGTATCGGTATCGGATCGGAAGTCCAAAAACAATGTTGGTATCGGATCGGAAGTGCAAAAACCTGGATCGGGACATCTCTAGACGGCTCATTGTTGCTCTGCAGCCGGTGGTACGCTTTAGAGAAAGATGATACATCCGCCAGCCGATGTTTTTCGCTGATAGCATTTTTTCCATTGCTGCTCTCTAATTAGCTATCATTATTAACGTTATGTGTAATTTGTTAATAAATGTTTCATTTTGTTTAAATAGGCACATTTGTAACATTTGTTATCATTGTCATTTTTATCGTGCAAATAGAGGAAGAAATAAACATTGAAGATATCAGCTTAGACCGGTTTCAAAATAATTATCTCTAATACGCTGCCAACCAATGGCTGGGGGTGTTCAAGTGTTATATACAAGTAAATCATAAAAGTATGTTTGCCTATTAATATATTTTATGTCAAAGAGCCATTTGTCAGTATTTTGAATTCATAGCAATATTGTCTAATGAAAACAGAACGTTTTTTTTTTTGTTTTTTTTTCATTTTAACACCCATAGCGGCAGAAGAAAATAAGCCTTACTTGGGGATTTATTGATTTTTATCAATTAATTTTTTTTTGTGTTTTTTTTTTGTGTATGAAGATAAAATTTTTGGAAAATCAGGATTTTTTTTTTAACCAATCTCCTCCTTTGGCTTCCGTAGCTCAGGGTGACATCAGTTCATCACCTTTTTTGTTCTTAAATGTTTTCTGAAATGAGGAACCAGCCGACTGTGTGGAACCCACCGACAGTTTGTTTTACTTTCATTGTTTGCTGTGGAATCTGGTTGTTTTACCAGAATGTTTCACAGCTTTAAAGTTGCTGCCCTTTAGATTAAACTCCCCTCCCAGACGTGATCAGTGAAAGTAGTTTTTTCAAAGTAATGTTTTTCATTTGTCATTTTTATTATCAAACTTAAGTAAAAAGGAAAAAAAGATATATTGGATTTGGTAGGGAATAATCAGTGATTTGATTTTAATCTATACCTCCCTGGCTTAAGTCCTACAGCCCAAAAATTGGCAAATGTTTCATGATTTTATTCGATCAAATAGATACTTTTAAAATACCTGATCAATTACTCAGTATGTTCTGATTGTAATTCTGTAATGAAAATAAAAAGTAAAACAATGGCCCCAATATTCTTTTCTATTTGTGCAATTTTAAATACTTTTTAGAAAGCAGAAGAAGGGTCTGTTGCTTTGACTTGGCTGTATTAAGTCTACTAGTAGTGACTGTTTTTCTGTGGCTTGTTTTGCAGAAATGTGATTTCAATATGGATAACCTGAGCAAGCCGGAGCTGCTCACACTGCTAAGCATCATGGAAGGAGAGCTGGAGGCCCGGGATCTGGTCATCGAAGCACTGAGGGTGAGTTTGAATCATCACAGTCATTTGCAACAGTTTGACCCTGGATCTGTGTTCATTTCATCATCATGAAGGACTTTAAAGGGTCCCAAGAGAAAACCACAGCTTGATAGCTTTATCTCAGATATTTGCAGAATGCTTGTTTTAACAGCCAACATAATAAGATTATTTCATTCTAGTTATTTTTATATTTTTTTGTTCATTGCTTTTGATTTTACAAAGCTGCCAGTATGGAAATTAGAAAAAGTTATAAACAGCAGCAAAATGTTCTTTATACTTTATAAATGAATAAAATGACTTGCTTTATCAGGGTTTAGAACATAGTTATAAACCGACTCATTCTCATTTTCCCAAACTGTCCAACTTCTTTTGATTTGCCACATCCCAGTCACAGAGACCCTTCATCGGAGAAATGATCTGCTGCTGGAATACAGAGATACGGAGCCCCTAAAGGGACATGGAGGGAAAAAAAGAACTTTTGCGAGATCTTGCAAAAGTATTGCGGGATCTTGCAAAAGTTCTTTTTTCCCTCCATGTCCCTTTAGGGACTCCGTAGGATTACATGCTGACCTTGTCTCTCTTCGTTCATGTAATGTCGTCTTTTGGGACTTCTCTAGATATACATATTCACCATTTTCCTGCTTATTCAAATGAGGACCAGTTATCTGTCCACAATAGATTCGATATGTCTTCTTAATGCTTGTTTAAAAAGTGTGTTTTTTTTTTTTTGTCTCCGTGCGGACAGAGCATTGGAGCCGCCCCCAGGTCTGTCTTTAAGTTCTGGAAGGAAACGGATATTTGAATGTCTTTTTGCAGCTATTCTGTACTTTGCTAAATTGTAATGAAGAAAAATAATAAGAGGTTTGAGATGTTTGTTCAACTAGTTGAATTAAGTAGAAGGAAAATTAAGGAGAATTACTAAGAATTTCTAGCAGTATCCTGTTGCCTTCAAACTATTCCAACCTCACTGTCCTCTGTGCGTGAAGCATGCTGCTGAGGGCAGGCAGGATGTACAGTGGGTGATGTATTGATCCGTGGTTACAAAATACTGGACCTGTCTCTCCTCAGTGCTGGAGGATTTGTTTTTTTTCCATCTAAATTGAGAAGGAGGTGAGATATTTCTGACTAGTCCCTTGCAGGACCTTCTGTATTTAGGTCTCAGTTTGCCTCTGCTCTACTGAAGGCTTGTCCTCCTTTTCTGTGTGTCAGTCTGCAGCCACCCAGGTTTCTGTTGGGCTTTCTTTTTTCCTTCAGCCAGCTTTTTATTGATTTATTGACTTTATTAATCTCTCAGATGAGAAATTCACATCTCACATTGGCTCAAAGAAGGGGCCAAAAGGCGGGAAAGGTGCTGGGGTGGATATATACAGTTAATGCAGTATGTCCACATATATATATTCAGCTCTCTTCTCTTAGAAATGCCTCTCTGCCTCACCGCTCAGTGGCATCAGCTACGGAAAGCCCTTTGAATCATTACTGAACTTCCTTCCTCTAAAGGTCTATCTGGTTCCCCCTTGTCACTTTCTTTTAGTTGTATAGTTTGACATCTCGTCTGCAGTAATTGCATGTCTTTTTTTGGTAAGTTGTCCCTTTTTTACCAGCAGTTCACATAACTCTTTCTGTGGACGGATAACCTACATCCATTCTGTAAAAATGATCCATCTCTGCTGCTCCGGCAGAGCTTACAAGGCACAATGACTCTATTTATTCAGTCACAGATGGATCCGTTTGCAAAAGAGAGAGTGAGAGAGATGGAAAAGTGGGGGGAGGAACAAATTTATAAAGTAAGTGGGTTAGAGAAGGTTGAAGCGTGAGCTGTCAGCTCCATTTTGGACCAAGACGAAAAGGAAGACGGTGAAGATGGAGGCAGACAAAGCATTGCAGCGTGAGAGAGTGGATTAAGCCACCCCCCCATCCCATCATGTTTCAGCTTTTTCCCCAACGACCCTAAAAGTATCATCTGGCCACCAGCTGCCCGGCTATAGGTGCTATTGAAAACTCTGGGACGGTTTGCTAATGTTGCCACAGATTCAGCCAAACGGACGGCTTGATCGCCGTATCTAAGCTTGTTCTGTTCTCCTGTTCCCAATGCCAGCCTCTTTCCTTATGGAGGGAATTTTGTTCCATTATTGTTGCAAAGATTTGAACATGGAAATAAAAAAAATATTTAAAAAATGTTTTAACCAAAACAATGTTTTGCTCTTTTCTCTGATTTTGTTTTGAATAATTAGTTTATTTTTAAATATATATTGATTTCTAACATTTTTATTCTTTAAAACTTTTTTTTTTCTTCAAATTTTTTTATCCCACATTTAATTTTTTCTTCTCTAGTTTTTTGAATCGCATTGTTTTAAAAAATATGTCTTGCAAATCAAATTTTCCTCACCTCATGCGATACAAAGTGAGGAAATCCACTCCCAGAAGTGAAGAAAATCTTTATCTGGAAAATGCTATTTAAAAAAAAAAAAAGAATGCAATTTTTAAAACAAACAAACAAAAAAAAAAAAAAAAAAAAAAAAAAAATATATATATATATATATATATATATATATATATATATATATATATATATATATATATATATATATATATATATATATATATAATTAAACAAACTAATAAAATTTAAAAATATAACATCTGTAAATCAATTTAGAAAAAACAAAGTACTTTCAAAACATTTTTTAATGAAGACGTTTCATTTCTATATTCTGTATTTTTTACTAATTTCCATTCAAACAAATGTGTTCTCTGCTTTTAGCAATAATGGAACAAAATTCCTTTCATGTTTCTTTCTCCCTTTCCGGTAACCTGGACACCACTTCCCGCCATGACCGGTCCACAGCAGCTGTTTGTGGCGTCTTTGAAAGGCTCTCAGTGAACACATTAATTAGCCTGTTACCGTATCAGGCTTCCTTCTGGGGAACAAAAGCCAAAGAGGCTGTAAGACAAGCTGCAAAACACGAAAAGTATCACATGACAAGCTGCAACAACGAATTCATTCAGATTATAAACCTGTGTTCCTGCAAAGTTGATAAAACCATGCAGACGGTAATTATAATATCAACAGCTAATGTCTAGTGATGGTTTTATCTTTTTTAACCAACCGTTAACTTAAGCATTTGAGGATAGTGACGCCTGGTTGGTGTTTCCTGCAGCTACCAACAACACAGCAAGCCTTCCTCAGAGGGTCATGCCTTGTAACATATGACTTAAATTTAGCTGTCAGCACAACATCTATGCATGTTAAATGCAACACAACACATGCTGGGAGCTATCAGGCTTTCTCCAGAGTCACGTTATGTCCTGGCGTCTAGCTATTTAAGGCATGCCTTGTTGCTGGGCTTTTCCAGCTTCTCTCTCTCTGTGCAGACAGACACTGATGCTTCCTTCTCTCTCAGCCCTTCTTCATCCCCCGTTTGTTGTATTGTTTGAAGTTTATACCTCTTGCTGTGTCGCTCGGCGGTTGTTTTGATTTCTGCAAATAAGAGTCCCTCCTTTAGTTTCAAACCACTTTTATTCTTCTAAACTCATCAGGATTCTTGATAGTGGCTTTTTTATAAGATATTCTGTCCAGAGTTGGGGGCTTATGACTGAGTCCTGTCTGTTCTACCTGTTCCTCCATGCTCAAATAAGCCAATCAGCATCCCGCTCTGATCATCTGGGTGCCTAGCAACCAGAACCCTTTGCCCCCCCCCCCCTTCCGTCTCAACTCTCCAGCCCAGACCTTTCCTCATAATCTCTGCGGCTCATGTTTCACAGCCAGCCAGCCACCCACCCGACAGGCTGAAGACACTCATCACAGCCATGCTCTGGTTTTGGTGTCGAGTAGAACAGCTCCATAGCTGAGTCCATTCAGTTTTTAGGGGTTTCTGTGCGTGGATGTGTGTGTTTGCGCAGAAACAGTCAGTTAAGAAGATGGACAGGGGGGGTTGAGTTATCAGAGTGTGTGGATAATGTATCTAGGGCAGTGACTGAGGATTATTTAAATCATTACCCTATATATTCTCTGAATTAATACACTGAGAACAGCTGACAATCATATGACAGTTTTATTGGTTAACGCATAAATTGCTCTAAAATTTAGCTTTTTTGATCTACATAGTACATCATTCTCTATAAGAGCTGTTTTTCCTCATTATTAGATAAATACTTTAGTGATTTTCTCTTTTTTTATGAAGCGTTTCTCATTTATTTGAATTTCAGAAGAGCCTGATCTTCAGGTTTGCGAGTTATAACGCCGGTACGCTTGTACACAGAGATCAGATCAACAAAGAGGGTGCAAATTGATTTACTTTTGCATTTCAGCAGACAGCGTGTGTAAATGTTGTTTGACATGTTTCCCTTCATTGAAATGCAGACCATATTCTAATGACTAAAAGGCACTAATTCATGGGTGGAAGATATGCAAATGTTAAAATTTTAAGAAGACTTTCCAAATCTGAAGTCTGATTTACAGGTGCTGGTCATAAAATTAGAATATCATGAAAAAGTAGATTGATTTCAGTAATTCCATTTAAAAAGTGAAACTTGTATATTATATTCATACATTACATACAAACTCATATATTTCAGATGTTTATTTTGTTTAATTTTGATGATTACAAATGACAACAAATGAAAATCTCAAATTCATCATATCAGAAAATTAGAATATTGTGAAAAGGTTCAAAATTGATGGCCCCTGGTGCCACACTCTAATCAGCTAATTAACTCAAACCACCTGCAAAAGCCTTTAAATGGTCTTTCAGTCTAGTTCTATAGGCTACACAATCATGGGGAAGACTGCTGACTTGACAGTTGTCCAAAAGACGACCATCGACACCTTGCACAAGGAGGGCAAGACACAAAAGGTCATCGCTAAAGAGGCTGGCTGTTCACAGAGCTCAGTGTCCAAGCACATTAATAGAGAGGCGAAGGGAAGGAAAAGATGTGGTCGAAAAAAGTGTACAAGCAAGAGAGATAACCGCACCCTGGAGAGGATTGTGAAACAAAACCCATTCAAAAATGTGGGGGAGATTCACAAAGAGTGGACTGCAGCTGGAGTGAGTGCTTCAAGAACCACCACACACAGACGTATGAAAGACATGGGTTTCTGCTGTCGCATTCCTTGTGTCAAGCCACTCTTGAACCACAGACAGCGTCAGAAGCGTCTTGCCTGGGCTAAAGAGAAACAGGACTGGACTGCTGGTGAGTGGTCCAAAGTCATGTTCTCTGATGAAAGTAAATTTTGCATTTCCTTTGGAAATCAAGGTCCCAGAGTCTGGAGGAAAAGAAGAGAGGCACTTCATCCACGTTGCTTGAAGTCCAGTGTAAAGTTTCCACAGTCAGTGATGGTTTGGGGTGCCATGTCATCTGCTGGTGTTGGTCCATTGTGTTTTCTGAGGTCCAGGGTCAACGCAGCCACATACCAGGAAGTTTTAGAGCACTTCATGCTTCCTGCAGCTGACCAACTTTTTGGAGATGCAGATTTCATTTTCCAACAGGACTTGGCACCTGCACACAGTGCCAAAGCTACCAGTACCTGGTTGAAGGACCATGGTATCCCTGTTCTTAATTGGCCAGCAAACTCTCCTGACCTTAACCCCATAGAAAATCTATGGGGTATTGTGAAGAAGAAGATGCAATACACCAGACCCAACAATTCAGAAGAGCTAAAAGCCACTATTAGAGCAACCTGGGCTATCATAACACCTGAGCAGTGCCACAGACTGATCGACTCCATGCCACGCCGCATTGCTGCAGTAATACAGGCCAAAGGAGGCCCAACTAAATACTGAGTGCTGTACATGCTCATACTTTTCATGTTCATACTTTTCAGTTGGCCAACATTTCTATAAATCCTTTGTTTTTATTGGTCTTCAGTAATGTTCTAATTTTCTGATATGATGAATTTGAGATTTTCATTTGTTGTCATTTGTAATCATCAAAATTAAACAAAATAAACATCTGAAATATATGAGTTTGTATGTAATGTATGAATATAATATACAAGTTTCACTTTTTAAATGGAATTACTGAAATCAATCTACTTTTTCATGATATTCTAATTTTATGACCAGCACCTGTAGTTCTTTTGAAAGTTGGGTGCAAACTGACATGCAAATATTTATGCGATCATTGATTGCGATCATGATAGATGAAGAAAGATTATGCGTGCATGAAAAGCTATTTTTACTGTCAGAAACAATAATAGAATAATATTAGTAGTAAAAAAACTTCTACACAGGATCATACAAATTAATGAAGTGGAGCAGCAGACAATCGATATACAATTAAACCAAAATGAAGAAAATATATTTTTTTATGAATTAACAGTCAAAGACAACTTTCTCATGTTCTTCATTTATTTATTTTTTTATTCAACACCTGCCGACGTGTGGGATGTTTGTGTCAAAATAATTCAATCAAAAAAGAAAAAGCTCTTCAAAGGTTTATTCAGTAAAAGCAAAAAAAAATTCAAATTAATTAGTTTTTTTTGTTACACAAAAAAAATATTTCTTCAATCAAAGAAGAAAATTTAAAATTTTAAGTGTTCAAATTTAATTTTTTGAGTCTTAATTAGTACTTATTTGCAATCAAAACAGTTTTCAATGATTGAAAAACTTTTTTATAATTTTTATTGCTTTATTTACAACATATTTTTTGAATAAATTATAAATACACAGATTTCCTATGTATTATATGTTCCAAACACAAAACATTACTTCAATTTAAAAAAAGTTGCTTCAAAAGGAAAAGTTTTATCAAAGAAAACATTTTAAATTAAGGAAAAACCATGTTCAAATGTATTTTTTTTTATTTCCAGCTATATATTTTTTTGCATGATCATACATTCTTTTAATGAACTCAAGTTTTCTTAATTGAAAATATATTTTTTGTTTAAAGCAGCCTTTTCATATTGCATAAAACAAATCCACCTTCAACTACAGTAGACGACCTGAAGCCTTTCTCTTCTCCACTAGGTTTCAGTAGCTTTTTAATGGGATTGTAGTTGACTCCGTTATACGCTTTCTTTGACAAACTCTTTATCTAGGCTGCAAAAAGTGTTCATCTAATCAAGCCTGACAATCTTGCATATAGCTGAAAAGTATTTCATTTTTGAATAATAATTGATTCTGATAGCTTATTAATCTTTCTTTAACCCTTTATAGGGCAAGTTACAGTTTTTTAACACTGTCATATATACCCCTTACAAAGGGAGTCCCCCCCCGTTCCTCCGTGAGTTCTAGAAGCACTAGATCTATATCCAGCCATTCAGCAAATATACTGCTACATGGCCTTACAAGTAAAGTTCAAAAGTCAATAAGCCTAGTTAACAATTATATTTAGGTTTATAAACTAAAAAACGTAAGTGCCAGTATCAGCATTAATGCCTTTAAGGTTATTTTGTACCAAAAAAAACTTGTTTCTTTCACTCTCAGTGTTTTTCATGACTTGCATGAAAAAAAACATGAAGCAGTTTTTTTTTTTTTTTTCTTAATATATTTTTGACAGGTTGGCGTTTCTTATTAGATTGACGTTAGAGTAGATTCTACTCAGAATAAGTGTCCCAGTGCAGTGAGACAGTTGAACATGTTAAGATTTCTTTAAATCTTGATAAATTTATTCCCAAAAGACATGCACACTTTTAGCAGTGTTGACCAGGGATCTTCCATGCTGGTTGTCTAGATTTGTTATCCGTAAACGTTAGTATGGGTCTCTGGTCCCCGACTCGAATGGCTGAATTACCTCCTGACTATGCAGACACGGGAGTTTGTTCGCCTCGCCAGACTGACTTACTTCATACGCAACATATTGGAGTCCAAAGGAGCAGGTAGAGCCCAATTTCAAAGGCAGGACAAATGGAGTGGAAACAGTTTAGAACCAGACAGAAGAATATGGATGTTAGTGTTGCGCCGATGCCATTTTTTTTAGCCCGATACCTGGCTGTGCAGTATTGGCCAATTCCGATACCTTAGCGATACCATCTGTTTGAAATTGATGTGTGTGTCTGTATATAAGAATTGCATACTACTTGGTTGTAAAATAATTGCCATCATGGCTTTGTCAAGCTGCTGCCTACCTTTGTGAAACAGGAAAAAGACTAATACAAAGTGAATCCAGTAGAACTTTTTCTTCCCTACCTGGAATGAGTTACAATAGTTGAATAAACTTTTGCTCTCAAAATGGCATCGGTGCCCTATTTGTTGGTACTCGCCAATAACGATAGCACCATTTTAGTGCTGGATCGGGGCCCCGCCAGATACTGGTATCACTGCAACTCTAACGGATGTGATTCAAAAATATATTATGGAAAAAAAGGGAGAAAATCTCTTTCAGCACATAATCAAGGGGATCATTGAAACTCGTTTCTATTACAGCTGCAAAAAAGGGCTGCTGTATTGTGGGCCCGCCTCCTTTGCTGTGATTGGTCCATTCTGTTTTAGACCAGTGGGAATTGAGCCTTAACACTTTGGACTGTACCCACACCCATACTTTTCATGCTGTAGCTTCATCTCAGCTTTCCAATAGATGTCAGATCATTTGTTGGGTGTCCGAGGACAACCAGACAGAGATCTGAGAGCGGCTGGACGACTTTGTGGCATGGTGTAAGAAAACAATTAGGCCTACATGATAAAGGAGAAGATTAACCGAAAGAGTCGGAAATGTAAAAAAAACTGTTTCCATCATGGGAGAAGGTGTAGCGAGTCATGGCATTTAAATGCTCTGATAGTCTGTATTAAGGTTGTTTTGGTCTTTTAATGCTTTTTAACGATCTTCAGATCCTTTAGGGCTCAAAAAGGTAAAAAGAGGTCATCCATACCCACATCTACAACTGTCTTCAATTAGACTTTGACGAAAATCATCAGATTTATGGAAGCATGTTTAGTTTAAGGCAACACAACCTAAACCAAGCATTAATGCACTATTAAAAACTTCCGTCCAGCTTTTATTCATTAATAAAGGTGGCCTGCACATGCATCTACTGCTGCTCCCTGGTTTTTATAGTGGTGTTTCTTTGCACATGTTTGAGTAGTTTTTATACATTTGATCCTGTTTTCAAATCTTTTCAGACACTGAAAACCTTTGATGAACCACTAAAGACAGAAGGCAGATGAAAGGGAATACCCAGATGGCATGTTTGATATTTTTATTTAAGTTTTTTTTTAAATTGTGATCATTACTGAGATAATTTGTTTGGTTTGGACCTGCTATCAGATACCACTCCTCTCCAAGCTCACTGAGGATGTTTGCATTTCTGTGTGCTGTTGAAGTTATCACTGGGAAGCAGAGCGGTTGGCAGGGAGCTCAGGAAGTAGGTCACAGCATCTATCAATCTAGCTGTCCTCCACTTTTAATCCTCCTTCTAACCCCCCTCCTCTTTTATTTTTTGCACTAAGGTCTCCATCTCCGACTACCAATGATAGAAATATTCTTTTTTTCTGTACCTGGCACAGGAATTGCTTAATAGCTACTTAATGCGAAGTTTATCAGCAATCCCTGTTGAACCTCATTGTTATTCTGACCTTTTTTGTATCATATAAATTATTATGGGATTCCAAGTTGTTTGTGAAAATATTCATACTGAGAATGACGATAGAAGGATGAATGATTATTAGAATATGTAACTAAAGAGGAACCTAAAACGTTACTGAATAAAAAAAGATGGATGAAGTAAATGAAACACTGATTTCTGATGTACAGAGATATAAAACTGTCATTAAAAACAGGGTGTTGTTGCTCTGACACACTGTCAGACTATTTACCACTATGTTTTAATGAAGCAGTGTATCTGTGTTTTTAGCATAATTCAGCAATCAGTGCTGGGAGAGGCTTTAAGCTGTTAGAACAGCGTTTAAACAGGTGGTTATAGTTGCTCTCAGAGGAACGTTAATATGGCTCCAGAGGGTGCATTAAAGCCTTTCCCATCTGACCTGTCACCACTTTACCATCTATTCTATGATCTTTGTATATAGTATATGTTTATATACTGTAATTGTATAGAAATATTGTAGTATATTGCATGTTTTAAATTGCATATAGCTAAAGATTCTGTATTCTTTATATATATTGAATCTACACCATCAACACAAAGTCAAATTCCTTTTAAGTGCAAACCTACATGGTAATAAATCTGATTCTGATCACATTGCTACCTCCCAAACACAGCAGAGAATCTGATGCTGGTCTGCCATGCAGCATGGCTGGAGGGGGCGCTATTTAGGCAATAACTTCAGGAGTTAATTGATTGTTAATATTTACAAACTGAACCACACTAAGCTCACTTTGCATCCTTGCCACCATTAAAAAGTCAAAATATTCTGAACGGGGGGGAGAGATTTACCATTACCATTACTACATGATTTACCATATAGAGGAAAACGACAAGAATAATGGGTCTGTTTTATGGGTTGTCTTCTCAACTCAGA
Source organism: Cyprinodon tularosa (assembly GCF_016077235.1). NCBI lineage: Eukaryota > Metazoa > Chordata > Actinopteri > Cyprinodontiformes > Cyprinodontidae > Cyprinodon > Cyprinodon tularosa. The sequence goes on along the minus strand of NW_024038438.1, from coordinate 1,053,885 downwards.
GGGCCCCATGCCTGTCTTTGCCTAGGGCCCCATATTTCCTAAATTCAGTGCTGAATCTGAACCGAACTCTGGATCCATTCATGTTTCTGCTCTATCATTACTTTTCCTGCAGATACCAGTGAGACTCGAACTAAGACTGATCAGTGGCCCTCTCTAGTGGAAAAACAGCAGCACTAAAACAGTAAAAACAGTAGATCCTATTGACCCATATTTATGCTGGGTGTTCCTGTTCTCCCCACGTCCATACTTACCTGTGTTCTTGTCAAGAACATACTTGGCGAGGACACGCGTCCGTACTCATGTTCTTGTGATTGAGAAACTGCTATAGAGACGCTCCGCTTTGACATTAGTATCCAGTTAAGCCGGGCTTACACTGCGTGATTTTTGTGTCCTTTTCGGGGTGATATTCCAGTCGTGCGAGAATTTTCCGATCGTGCCGACTTTCATCCTGATTGTGCGTCGTGTAGTGTACAGGTGGGTAACGAGGGGTGATCAGCCCCCTCACGACCAACTCCGGCTCAGGAATCGTGAGGCCAAATCATGGCCAAATCGCTCGGTGCGCATGCTCAAACAAGGATTCTTCTTTTTCTTCTTCTTCCTCTTAGATGTAAACACAGAAGCATGGCGGGGGTGCAATGAGTGAAATGGAATTCTTTCTGTAACATTGACAGACCATAGTCGCCACGTTTGCTCAGTCATGTCTTTGTCAAAATACGTTGTCGCCTTTTCTTTTCAGGGATGTCGGCACAAAACTGCAAAAATTGCAAAGGCAGCGCGTTTCACTCTAGTGAGCTTCATATTCCCCTTCTATTTGTTTGGCTTCCAGATAGACGAGTCAGAGCAGCTCCATCTCACTGCGGAGCTGAGTCCAACATGGTTTTTAGACGTACAGTGTGAGCAGGTAGATCGCATCAGAGCATCGTGCTGCACGTACGTCGTGAGCTGCGGTTTCGTTGTACAGTGTGAGCTGCAGCTGCATGCAACAATGAAAAAAATCCCACAGTGTACGCCCGGCTTTAGTGTGTGCCAGCACCGATGCAGGATGGCAGGTTGTCAAACTGGGTTCAGGTGAGATGAATGTAGCTCTCATCAGCGTCGTCTCTAGCTTTAGTTTTTAAATAAAGCCCAGCCATTTTCAGTTTCATCCGCCTTTGTGGCAATGATGATGTTTGCTCAACCTTCATGTGGACAAGCATCAAAGATGAAGCAGCAGACATTTGTTTTCTGCTCCAATCGCGTTAGGTATGAATGCAACTTCAGGCTAAGGTGTGTTGTTAACATAGTGAAGAGTTTTTACTTAATTTCTAATTAAGAATCATTAGCCCATCTTTCTACGGCTTAAATAAAGAGCAACAGGTGGTTCACAATGAAACTAACCAGGTTGGACGTGTCTGAGGTAAAGAAGCTGCTGCTGGTTGGTAAATCTCATGCTAAATATTCTCAAATTACTCCAGAGCAGCAAGTGCTATTTCTGTTAACCGTGATTTTGTTTAGCCCCACTCAGCTGTTGCTGTATTCACAACAGAGGCAGCTATGAAGTAACCTGAGCTACAGAGCAAACACGGAATAGGAATATACCCCGTTTATACCCCACTGCTGCAGTAAATGCTCATCCTCTCTTATTCTTTCTCGCCGTCTCTCTTTGATTGACACTCTTCCTCATGCAGACAATGTCCACGTGTGGCATATATGCCTGCATGCGCATTTCTGTCCTGTGTAGCGGTGAAATGAGTGTGGGTGTTTACGCTGGAGGAGAATGAGAGCAGCAGCTGTGAGAGGCCAACTTCAGGTTACCACAGAGCAAGAGAAAAGGAGAGGGAGAGAGAGCAACAAAGATGAATCACTGAAAAAAATCATGGGTTTGTCCTTTCATCTTGTCAGTTTCATTTTTTTGTACTTCTCATCTCTGCCTATAAAACCGTATTCGTTATTGCGTTGAGCCGGTTAACCTGCTTTTTTTTTTACTGCTGCTGATGGAGCCAGAGGCAACAGGGATTGAGCGTGGGAGTTTTCCAGCTGTAGCTGCAGGAACAAACTCAACTAGAACACAGCAGGAGTACGGAAATATCCAGAAATAAAAGGCAATATGAAAATGTGCGATTATCCTGCTGTTATGCCGAGGCATGGAAATCGCATTTGTGTTGATGTGCTAATGTAGGTTGAATGCACTAGAAGAGCCTGTTTCCTGCATTCATCAGCCATTAATCAGCTAAAAGTAAAGACTTCTATTAATGTGGGTGTTTAATTAAATGTAGTCATTGATGAGAGTCCCGATTCTATTAACATTTTGTTTATGTTTAGACTCGCTATGTAAGCGAACCTAAAGCAGCGGCTCTCGTGTCACTTTATGGTCAACGTCAAAAAACACTAGAGCCATTATTGATAGTGATTGAACATCAGAATAAATGCACTTAGACAGAAAGAGATATTAGGAATAAGGTTATCACGATAACATTTTAGTATCGGTACTGGTGCCAACATGATTTTCATAGTTTTCTGTACTTTTTTCCAAAGAAAAAGAGAACACAAAAGATATGTAATTACCTGACTTTATTTCAATTTAAAAAAATCTTAGATCCATTCAATCAGTAAGCAAATAAAAAATAAGCTTTTCTGATGCACACAATTTTAAAATGAATAAAATATAAAACGATTCAAAACCTTTTCTTGTTGCACTATTTTGGCGCAGAGAGTGAAGAAACTAGCAAGTTCGGACGTGACATGATCGGCTCAAACTGCAACTTTTAAAGCAGGAAAAACTGATTTCAATCTTGAAGCAGAGATTATTTTATTGCAAAACTGTGCAGTAAAAAGGTAAATATTTGATTAAAATCCTGCAAGATCTTCATCAGCTTTGCACATCTCGGGTCCATTTCACGAAGCAGTTTTACTGAAAACTGAAAGTTTTTTAAAACCTGAAATATGGGAAACTTTAAGTTTTCCATTTAACAAAGACGGTTTCTTCAACCTCTGTTTCAGTCATCATAGTAACATTTTCCCCAGAGCTAACCTGGTCAGGAGCAGGTTTAGTTCAGTAAACTCAGTCTCCTCTTGTCTCTGCTCCTCTTACAGCCAATCAGCTTGTTTTAGTTCCTGATTACTGAAAAGTTTTGTTCCTTTTGGTGAATATCTTGCCTTAAACAGGCCCAAATCCAGTAATTAACTTGAGGTGGGGTTTAATATCTATAAATCAGGGTTGTTTGGGGGGCATGAATAGCAGAAGAAATTATAGAAAAAGTAATCCTGGTGGTATAATCTCACACCCAAACATGGACTGTTCTCGCTGCTGCGCTCTAGGAAGCGGCTTCAGTCCAGCAGATTCCGGAACAGCTTTTCCCCACTATCATAAGACTGCTGAACTGTTGAAAAAAATCTAAATCAAGTCACAGACTGCATCACACTGATAACCAAACTAAAATACTGCATATTTGCACCATATATATTTATCTTAAAATGCTCTGAACTTCCATATCATTGTGTTTTTGCACCATCTTTTTTCTGCCACACTGTTTACATTTGATCGCAGCTGCGCTTTAAGAAATGTTAATTCTACTTTCACTGCTATGCTGCTGCTCTACTGTCTGAAAGCAGTACAAAACAAAATTTTGTTTTGTATACAAAATGACAATAAATGTTGTCTAAGTCTAAGTAATCTGAGTATACAATACAGTGTTTTCCTACCATTTAAAGGCTATTAGTAAATTATCACTTTTGTATTTAATATGTAATTCCCTGACGTGTTTTCTCTGGTGGTTTTTCCTCAAGGGTGTTTCCCTACCATCCATCCATTTTCCATCACGCTTTATCCCACCTGGGTGTTTCCCTTATTATATAAATTCTTAATTTTTGTCACTGTGTGCATTCTTATAAAGATTTCTCCCTATGAGGACATAGTGAGTTGACTCTTCAATAAAACTATCCCGCTTCTCCAATATACAATCTATTACCAGGACTATCTGCCAGTTTCTTCCAGAAGAAATGGAAAAACAAAAACCCTTTATTCTAGTTTTTTCCACTTGTCCGGAAGAAACCTGTTTCTTTTGGAAGAACATTCCATTGGGCCCCATGGAGTCTTGGGCCGGCCCTCTGTGGCAGACTATGAAGCAGGTGGGGCTCCCCTGTTGGATAATGGTAAGGCAACCCTGAAATAATTGCACATGCCTTTAACTGTCTAAATAACATTTTTTCATGGCTTTTAGTTGACATCTTGCAACAGACAGGTTTCTTATGTATTTGGGAATAAGGAGGTCATTTTTTGCAGCTGTTGGCCTCATCGAAGAATGAAGTTTAAGAGCAAGAAAGGGTAATTTTGGGGTGAGTTGTCCTTGAAGTTAAAATTGGGGCAGGTTTCTTTGTTTTCTTACCTGCTTGTGTCAAGAATCCACTAGTTTGAAGGAACAAAATACTTATTATTCCACCTAAGGGAATTGGGAATTGCAAGTGAATGTCTACTGTCTACATGCTCAAGCAGGAGGATGAATCCTGCAAAGTCAATTTCTGGATGCAATCAGCTGGTTTCCTTAGACAGAAAACTTTGAACCCATCTGATCGGATGATCTGGTGGAATCGACTCTTAAAGTGCCCCAGGATGACGTGTGGTGAATTGGCGCGATATAAATAAACTGAAATTAATTGCTTTCCCAGTGAGCCATGTGGCTGTAATTGTTGCAGACAGCTTTTGTGTGCATGGTTAGCGATATGGGTTAGCAAGCCTTTTTTTTTTTTTTTTTTTTCCTTTTTACAACCTGAATTTGATATTAAGAGAAAGAGGGAGAGGCTGTTGTGGTCTTCTGTCTGTCCTTAGTTACACAGCTCAAAGAGCAGCTGGAAACATTAGTCTTTCACTTTAATGAAGTTCAAAACAAAGAGCCAAGTTAAGGTCACCTTCCTAAAAGAACGGCTCCATACCTCTGCCCTATTCTTAAGCTAATTAAAAAGCACTCCTTTTCTGGTGCACTGCCTGCCCCCTGCGTGTGGCTCCTGTTTATAGTGGTCCCTTTGAAAAGTCCCGTAAAGGGGAGCAGCCTTCACTCTTTAAGGTAATGTTATTTTCAAAGTAGACAGTCTATGTTAAAGCATCAGCCTTACAACTGGACCTCAACCCGCTTTTGCGATTCAGCCATTAATTGATCCAGCTTCCCTCCAGCACAACTTATGTCTCCCTGCTGGCTTTGTGGTAATGCATTTTGTTGCAAAGACAATTAAATTTACTCGCATTCAGCAGCTACTGAAGCACTCTTTGTGCTTTACCGCCTCTAAAATCAGCCTTAGCTCTCTGCAGCGATGGCTTTAACTATATCTGAGCCCACTCTAACACTTGGTGTGATCTTTGAGCTGTCCTGCTGTCTGGATTGGTGGGTGGGGGCTGCAGGTGGGAGCTGATGAAGCGGAGGACGCTGATGTTTGAGGGCGGAACATGAGTTCTGCTCCAGCACAGAAACAGCTTTGTCTTAGCTTTGGCTTCCTGACTAACACTGGTGGCTCTGTTCTTACCCGAAACTGATTTCTGGTTAGATCAGCAGAAAAAGAAGCTCTCTGTGTGGAGAATGGACTCCTGAGGATTTGGATCCTGTCCTTCCCAACCATTAGGAAACCTGGAACCATAGGATGAGATAGTGTCTTTATTATTCTAATGATGCCGCTGTTATCAGCATGTCTTACAAGACAGAATCATTAATTTTAGCTAAAGAATAATACAGAGCACAGTTCTTTGACGTACAGCAGGGGGGAGAAAGTCTCATTACTAGAGGTGAGAATTTGATTTCTCACTGACCAGCAAACACTTTGAGTCATTGTGCAGAACTGTGTGGAAACCTGCCTCCATAAGCTGCTTTGTTCTAGTTCTTAAAGGGACACTATGCAACATTTTTCAGTTAATTAATGTGTTCCATAACGTTATGGATGATTAAATGAGTCATTTCAGGTTGAACAAAGGTATTCTCGGCCGCCCTGGTGGTCTGTGGGGGAAATACTGCACTTGCAACTGCAGGAGCACCGACCCGCACCCACAGGCTCAGAAGTCTCGTGAGAGTCAGTCTTGCTTTACGGCGAGAACTGCTACACGCCCCCGGTTAAAAGCATTCTCGTTGCTAGCACAGTGGCAATCTTTGTGCAGTTATGCTACGTTCACGCAGCAAAAGCAGCAAAATCGCGTCTGCTGCTTCCTTTTTGCTGCTTGTACCAGTTAGTTCTGACGCGCAGCTTTGCTGCTCTGGCTGCGCGGTGCAAAAATGTGTCTGAGGCGCGTTGGGCAGAGCTTCACTATCCTTTCTCTGTGTCACATGCTTGTCAGGAGGCCAAGCAGTCTTGGAGGTGGGACCCAAACTGGTTGACAGAAGAACATGCTTTGTAGAGTTTTCAGCAGACAAAATTTTAATTTCTGTGCAGGACATCAACAAAACCACACCAACCAAGAACAATGGCAGACATGTTTCTTAAATAGAGGAGGAACTAAATTGGAAGAAACCATTTTTTAAAAAGACTGTTCAGCTTCACAATAAGAAGAAAAGGAAATTTTGGTTTAAACAAACAACTACTTAAGAAATACTTTTACCAATAAATACAGAAACAAATATATTAATTCAATCCAAACAAATACTCAAACTCAATAAAGAAAATACCATACATCAGATCAACCTCCACCCTCTTCAATTATCTAATGGTACAGTCCTGTACACACCTGCTTGGAGAGTGAAACAGCAGAGGTGAGTATTTCAAAATATTTTAAATATTTAATGTCCCTTTTATAAATAAACAAAAAATATATATATTTTAAAGTGAAATCAATTTACCTTTTTACAAAAATAAAAACAAGATGTGGCCAACCAAAGAACCAAAACCCAAACAAATATAAACCAATGTAGAAAACCAGATCCTGTGTTTAGCTTCTACTATGGCCAATATACAATTAACAATGGCTCATTGTTACATCTCCTCCCCCCTTCTCCCAAGAATAAAGTACTTCAATTTTCATGTACCCGGGAAAGACAGTCTGCCACCAGGTTTGCCTTTCCTGACCTATAGTGAATAGTGAAGTCATAAGGCTGAAGTGACAAATACCACCCTGTGAGACGAGTGTTCGATTCTTTCATCCTCTTGAGCCACTGCAGAGCCCGATGGTCAGTTTCCAGGTAGAAGTGACGTCCTAAGAGGTAGTACTTCAGGGAACTAATTGCCCACTTCATGGCCAAGCACTCCTTTTCCACAGTCGAGTAACGTGTCTCTCGATCCAAAAGTTTCCGGCTCAGGAACAGTACTGGCTTTCTTTGTCCATCCACGTCCTGCAAAAGCACAGCTCCCAGGCCAACTGCTGAAGCATCAGTTTGAAGAATGAATGAATTATTGAAATCAGGGGTGTGAAGAACAGACTCACTTGTTATGGCCATCTTCAGGTCTTTAAAGGCCCTGTCACAGTCCTCGGTCCATTTCACTTTCGTTGGTGCTGAAGCCTTTGTGAGATTAGTTAACGCCGCTGCTCTGTCAGCAAAATGTGGAATAAATTTGCTGTACCAACCTACCAGTCCTAGGAATGCTCGAACCCTCTTTTTGGTGCTTGGAACAGGATAGGAGTGGATGGCATCCACCTTTCCAACTCGAGGCTTTATAACACCTTGACCAACAATATGGCCCAGATACTCCACTTCACTTTTTGCTAAGGAGCATTTGCCAGGATTGATTGTAAGCCCAGCATTTTTTAGCAGCCGAAGAACCTGCTGAAGGTGAGTAACATGGTCCTCCCATGTCTGGCTAAAGATGACCACATCATCCAAATAGGCAGCAGCAAATTGTGGTACATCTCGAAGAATCTGGTCCATGAGTCTCTGAAATGTTGCTGGTGCCCCCTGTAGACCAAACGGCATCACCTTGAACTGGTACAAACCAAATGGTGTGGTGAAAGCTGTCAGTTCTTTAGTTTCTTGTGCCAAGGAGAGTTGCCAATAACCTTTGCTCAACTCAATAGTGCTGATGAACTTTGAATTGCCAACCTTCTCCAACAACTCGTCTATTCTTGGCATTGGGTATGACTGACACTTTGACATTGAGTTAAGATATCTGAAGTCAATACAGAATCTTAGAGAACCATCTTTTTTTGGAACCAAAACAATAGGACTACACCACTCACTTGTAGATTGTTCTATTACATCCAGCTGCAACATCACCTCGACTTCCTCCTTGAGTTTCGGCAGCAGACGTTCGGGGATCCGATAGGACCTTCGGCGTGGTATAGCATCAGCTTTGAGATGAACTTTATGCTCAACCAGAGTAGTAAAACCCGGCCGTTCTGTGAAAAGGTCTGGGTCAAGCAATGCCTGGATATCTCTCTGCTTACCAGGCTGAAGATATGACAGATCCACTGTCATGGATTTCTGGTCTTTTCTTGGGAACTCCTGTTCTCTGTCCTCTTCCGCTTCACAAATGAAGAGATGTGGCTGAGGTGAGTCCTGTTCCAACAGTTGGACCTGCTTGGATGAAGGACAGTGAAACTCCTTCAAAAGATTCACATGAAAACACTGATGTTTCTTCTGTTTATCTGGTGTGTGGAGTTCATACGTGACCTTACTCACACATCTTGTGATCTCATAGGGGCCATGCCATTTGGCCAGCAGCTTGTTGTCACTGGTGGGTAGAAGAAGCAAGACCTGCTGTCCAATCTGAAAAGTTCTCTGTCTGGCCTTTTTGTCATACCAGAGCTTCTGGTTAGCTTGTGCGGTCTTCATATGGTCCTGTGCTAGTGTCGTCATCCGCTCCAACCTGTCTCTCATCTGAAGAACATAGGCAACCACGTTGTCCTGTTGAGATGTCGGAGTCTCCCAGTGATCTTTCAAAAGATCCAGTGGTCCTCTGACTTGGCGACCATAGAGAAGTTCGAAAGGAGAGAAACCTGTGGATGCTTGTGGAACCTCCCGGTATGCGAACAAAAGATATGGCAGCCACTGGTCCCAGTCAGAGCCTGTTTGGGAGACAAACTTCCGCAGCATGTTTTTTAGAGTCTGATTGAATCTCTCCACCAGCCCATCCGTCTGGGGATGATATGGGGTGGACCTAATACCCTTAATACCTAACAGCCCATAAACCTGCTGCAGCAGTTTTGATAAAAAGTTTGTGCCACAGTCAGTCAGGATTTCTCTGGGTATGCCCACTCTCGAAAACAGCTGGATCAAACAGTTAGCCACATGCCTAGCAGTGATGGATCTAAGAGGAAATGCTTCAGGGTAACGAGTGGCATAGTCACAAATAACGAGGATATATCTATGGCCAGATGAGCTTTTCTCAAGGGGCCCTACTATATCCATTCCAATTCTGTCAAATGGAGTAGCAATTAGCGGCAATGGCTGAAGTTGGGCCCGTGGTACCCCCCTAGGAGATGTTAGCTGGCAAGTTTGACATGTAGCACAAAACTCTTTCAGTTGTATGTACATACCAGGCCAAACAAACCTACTGGCTATCCTTCTGAGGGATTTCTGAAATGCTAGATGACCTGCCCATGGAACAGAATGACCAAGCTCCATTACTTTCTGTGTTAAACATTGTGGTAATGCCAAAGCCTCAATCATGCCCTGTCTTTGATAGAGAATGCCATTTTTAATTATATATGTAGTATCTGCTAGACAATCTGCTGTGTGTAGTTTGTCACCCTCTACCTCTGTAACTTTATCAAACCAAGCTTTTAGTTTTGGATCAGCCCTTTGAAGTGCAGCAACATCTGAGGGAAGTTCAAAATCTATGGCCTCACTTGGTTCTTTAATAACTTCACACAGGTTTTTTGATGAAACCAAAAACTTCTCCCTCCTCTTTTGTGCTCTGGTCTTCTGTGGCCTCACTGGGCCCCCATCTAGCTCTGCATGGTAAAAAGGTAACTCCTCAAGAGTGTTCTTTGCTCCCTGAGCTCTGGTGATTGCCATATTACAAGAAGCATGAATATTCCCCACTAAATGTCTCTCTACCCCTTGAGCTTCTGCCGAGACACTATTCTGTCCATTCAGCTGGGATTTGTTTTTTGCTAGATGGATGAGATCAAAAAGAACTGGAACATCACTGCCCAAAATAACAGCATAAGGGAGCTTATCCACCAAAGCTACTGACATAAGGTATGTTTGACCATCAGCAGTTAGGTAAACCTCAGCTGTAGGGTATACCTTCTCATCCCCATGAACACAGCAAATGTTAGCCGAAGCATCAGCCCACAGGTCTCTTGGCACAATACTAGAGTGAACCACAGACTTAAAGCAGCCTGAATCTAACAAGGCCTCCTCACGCTGACCATTAATCAGAACAGGGACAGTTAAAACCTCTTTTTGAACTGGAAGAGGTTGAGACGGTCTTGGAACTGTACACAGCAGGGAGGGTGTAGTATGTCTGCTTGAAGGGCATGTATACTGAGTATGACCTAGTCCATTACAGAGGTAACAGCGAGTGTCTGGTCTAGAGTTGGAAAAAGATTGTCTATTCTTATTCGGTCTTGAAACACCAGGTTTAGAAAAAGGTTTTCTGAAATTACAGTGGGACCTATTTTGAATTTGTCCACCCCCATCACCCCCATAGGACTTACTGCTTCCAGTGAAACGGCTGTCACTGTAGAAGGCTGAACTGTGGCTCCCGGTCCTGGCAGACAGGAACACCTCTGCAAGTTGAGCAGCTTCTTCAGCAGACTTGGGGTCCCTTTCACGTATCCAAATCTCCATCTCTGGGTTCATCATTCTCAGGAACTGTTCCAGAATCAGAAGTTCTGAGATGTCTTTCACTGTAGAAGTATCAGGCTTCACCCATTTATTAAAAAGGTCTTTTAGTCTGACATACAGTTCACGTGGGGTTTCACCAGGATTGATGTCCAGTGCACGAAACCGTTTCCTGTATGTGTCACGTGTGATTTCATACTTTGCCAAAATCACCTCTTTGACCTTCTCATAATTGGCTGAGTCATCAAAGTCCATTAGAACATATGCACTTCTTGCTCTACCAGTGAGCAGGGGAACAAGCTGAACTGCCCATTCATCTTTTGGCCAACCGCAGACTGTAGCTATTCTTTCAAAAGTCATCAAATAATGTTCAATGTCATCTTCTGGTGATAATGGCAGGATCTTAGGCTGTTTGGGTAACCTTAACACTCTTTGAATGGGTGGGTCTTTCTGTCGATCACGTGCAGATACTTCATAATCAGCACCATCAGAATCATCATCTTCAGTGTCTTCAGTTTCATCATCATCAGCAGTTACTTGTGGCCCAGTACTTTTGTCAACATCATCTCTCAGTTGTCTCACCTGAGCTTGAATCTGCTGGAACTGATGTTTCAGTGACTTCATCATTTTTTCTTGCCGTGTGGACTCCTTTTCCAGTTGTTCATCTCTGGAAGCCTGGGATTGGATTAGAGACTTTACCAGACTGGTTAATTCCTCCAATTTATCAGGATTGCTGTATTCTGCTGCTGGTGCTCCCTGCTGCTCATCAGAGGGAACTGGTTCACCAACATCTGGTCCCTCTTGGTGCTCCACCTTCTTTCCACCTCGCGGCATAATTTAGCATGTAGTTTCAAACCGTAGCTTCTGACACCACTTGTCACATGCTTGTCAGGAGGCCAAGCAGTCTTGGAGGTGGGACCCAAACTGCTTGACAGAAGAACATGCTTTGTAGAGTTTTCAGCAGACAAAATTTTAATTTCTTCTTGTGCAGGACATCAACAAAACCACACCAACCAAGAACAATGGCAGACATGTTTCTTAAATAGAGGAGGAACTAAATTGGAAGAAACCATTTTTTAAAAAGACTGTTCAGCTTCACAATAAGAAGAAAAGGAAATTTTGGTTTAAACAAACAACTACTTAAGAAATACTTTTACCAATAAATACAGAAACAAATATATTAATTCAATCCAAACAAATACTCAAACTCAAAGAAAATACCATACATCAGATCAACCTCCCCCCTCTTCAATTATCTAATGGTACAGTCCTGTACACACCTGCTTGGAGAGTGAAACAGCAGAGGTGAGTATTTCAAAATATTTTAAATATTTAATGTCCCTTTTATAAATAAACAAAAAATATATATATTTTAAAGTGAAATCAATTTACCTTTTTACAAAAATAAAAACAAGATGTGGCCAACCAAAGAACCAAAACCCAAACAAATATAAACCAATGTAGAAAACCAGATCCTGTGTTTAGCTTCTACTATGTCAATATACAATTAACAATGGCTCATTGTTACACTCTGCCTTGCAGCTATATTTGCTGTGATCAGTGGGAATAAAGTAGTTTTAATATGTGTTTAAGTGAGAAAATACACCTGAAAACGTAATCAGTGCCGTCAGTTCATTCAGATTATTATCCTGCCTTCAATATTTTTTCTGTCGGAGCCGCTCAGACCCCCACATACCAGGGATGCGCCGACAGTATGGATCCCTTCATCAGCAGCGGTTCACCGCGGCAGCTGGTAGGTGTTTTTCATCTAAATAATCCAAACTGCATATTCTGCCGGCAGATTTCTGCATTTTAAGTTAATTTAGGCGTCAATAAACTGTTTAAGAGGACTGATCATCAGCGCTGTGTCTCTCTCCCTGCGTTAAACCCACCCGACGCGCTGCTTCAGCTGCTCAGATGTGCTGCGCCTGGTGCTCAAAACGCGCCGCGGGACCTTTTGCGGCGCCTTGACGCGCGTCAACCATTGACTTTGCATGTAAACTCGCTGCTTCTGTCGCGCCAGCTACGTCCAGTGTGAACGCAGCGTTAGTCATTCGCTGCTAAGCTCAAAACAACCGCGCCTGGCTTGACGGAGAAACCAGGAGAACAGCTGTGCATATTTACGACAGTGCACTTTTACTTTCGCCCTCTGGAGGGAGCCTCGCTGGAAAATCAACACCGGTTGCATAGTGTACCTTTAATGAGAATTGCCTTGGCTGGAAATGACCAGATTTCATATAGCGTGTTCTGCGCTGTGAAGCCTGGGATACACTGGGCCATATTTTCAGTCCCAACTCAAATGTGTGCGATTCAATCGCAGAGTTAAAAGATTCACAGCTTGCGATGTATGTCCTCACATTGTACGAACCAACGCTGGGATGCGATCTGACTGTTGACTCTGTACGTCCTCTAAGACAGGTCGGGGTCTTGAACAATCCCGGCATGCAATGCAATAAATATAGGTAGGTAGTAATAGACAACGAAGAAGGAACCTCTGTTTTTGTTTCATGCATGTGTACTGTGAGGAAGAAATTCTCAGTCTGGTCGTGTTGCCACTTCAACATGTGATTGTCTCACAAGCCATGACCCGAATCAAAATAACAGGTTTGATTTTTTTTTTGCAACCAAAGATTTCTGATTGTGAGCTTATTGTGAGTTGACATTGGCCTCTAGTGACCCTCTTGTATATTGCAAGAGACCCAATTTGGCCAGGAGTCAGCCTTGTCACACGACTGGAATATTGTCAAAAATGACAGAAAATTGCACAGTATATGCTTGACTTAACTGGGGCTAATATCTAATGACTTGGTGTAATTCTCAATCTAAGGTTGTCTCTTGTAACAAAAACTGTAGGGGTGTGAATTGCCAAGGTGATGCGTATGTGATGCATATTGCGATACATGGGTCAAGATATTATTTATCCAAATACATTAAAAGCATGGTATTTTTCAACTTTTATAAAATGATAGCACTTGAAAACCTCATGACATCTTGTTGCTCTGCTGCGGCTGATGCAGAGCAGCTATATAATAGGCTGGGGGTTGTAGAGTTATAAAAAAGTTAGACAATAACCTGGATCTTTGACTATTTGTTTTTATTTAAGATCCATTTGGCCCTACTTTGAATCGTTGCTAGCAATTGTCTAATTAAATATTGCAATATTTGATTTCTTACATCCTTACAAAACAGTTCTAAATACTCTTATTTTTTTCTTCTTTGTTTTTTTGGGGTTTTTTTTTTACCAACATGTTGCATTATTACGAGCCCTCTTCGTGTCTACGGGGGCAGGTCTTGAGCTCATCACGACCACCACTGAGCATTCAATAGTATGCAAGCGTACTTGCATATAAACCCAAAGGTGTTTGAATCCATAGGTGTTTTAATGTTTGTTATTAAAGGAAAAGTCCGGTCAGCAAGGAATAATCAATGGATCATTATTTATACCTAAAACTAATACGTTCGCGGTGATTTAATTAATTTAGCGTTAAGCAGTAAAAAAATAAAAACAATTTTCATTGCGATCACGGAACCTTGGTTCGGCCATTTTTGCCCAAATATAGTAACACCGCATTCCTGACACCTTTCGGCAGTTATGTCACGATGGGTTAAGCCTAGCGCCATTCTCCCAACTTTACAAGCAAAATCAATGGGAACTACTAGACACATCAGCAATCAACAACAATTATTTTGAGATTTTGAGAGGACTTCACCATTGAAATTCACGAGAGCTAAAGTTAAACTGACATGCCCACATGCATGGCAGTTGGATGTTGTTATACATCTGGTAATTTTTTCACCTTTTTTGATTCATGACCCTCTACAGATGGGTTACTGCGGTCCTGGTCGTTGGATTGCAAACTTGAAGAGGGAGGTTTTACCATCAATCTTCTGGCCAGATAAAAAAACCACATAATATTACGTGTTTTTATATAATTTGTTTAATTAATTAATTAATTAATGTAAAAAAAAAAAAAAGTTCACCAGGTCAGTTAAAAGTTGATGCAATATGTTTTACATGCTTACATATTTCAGACCTAAAAGTTTGCAGGGTTTTCCCCTTCTATCAAAGAGTGAGGACAGGGTGAGGACTCACTAATCACTGGAATCACCATCTCTACCTGTTTGAATGAAGAACTGCAGATTCCGCTGGCTCACTGATGCTGATTTAAAAGGTTCTATTTTTATTTTATTTTTTTAAGGCTAATTTCTCCCCAACCGAGATGGATTAGAGAGTATACCTGCTGCCAGTGTGAAAGTGACCCTCTGTTTCACACTAGGCCTGGCTCTCACCTCGCCAGCCAACTAACATGGAAGGGCTGGACCGCGCCGTAGCCAAGTCCTGGCAGTAGAGGCATGAGGGAGAGATTCATGTGTGCAAAACCTGCTGAGATATTGAGATCAAAATGCTTTGACTCTGATGAAACTAAACACATTTAGATCTAAACTCCGTGATAAGGGGAACAAAAAAAGAAATAAAAGCCGTCTAAGATGATAAAACCACACACTGCAATAATGTTCTGACAATAAGTGTATTTACCCTTAATTTGAGTAGGAAAATAAGATGATCCTAAATAAGATGCACCAATAGGATTTTTTTCCCTTAAAATAAGATGGATATTATACAATTAAAATAAGAGACTGCAGTTGTTTTTTCTTATTTTAAATGTAAATTGTCTTATTCAATTGACAAAGTGTCTTACTTACCTGCTGAATTAAAGAATAAATGCAACTATAAAAAAAAAAGACTTACATTTACATTTTTTGCAGTGCAATCCTTGCTTTCAACATAAAATGCAAAAGTAAATGTAAAAACATGAGTAACCAAATTGAATACAATTTAACCTCTCGCACTGCGCATGTGCAAACAAGGGATTTCTTCTTCTTCCTCTTCCAGATTGACTAATTCGCATCAGAGCGTCGGGCCGTACAGTGTAAGAACTCTCATTGTGAGCTATGAACCTTTCAATACTGCAATTTCATCATACAGTTTGAACTGTAGCTGAGTAGAAAATATTATACAGTGCAGGGCTCGATGTTAACCATCGCCCAATATCCCGGGGCAAGTAGTTTTTATTGTTGGGAGATGTTGTGATTCTATAGTTAAATTCTATTCCCAGCCCGCTGGGAATTTATGTTTCTGATACTTTAAGATGTTTATTGCCCTCCCCTGTAGGGGTGGTAAAATATCTTATTTAATCAGATATTATTTCAGCTGTTATATACTGTTTATGACACACAGTCCTACTAACTGTGTGTTAGAACAATAAATGAAAGAGTGATTCGAGCACTAATCATGATCAAACAGTTATTTCTGCACATACATGGAATAAATTCACCACAACTTCTGTTCAAAATATAAGATTTTATTAACAAAAATCATTCAGCTCCAAGTCAAACATATTTCAGTTTAGCACTCTCAACTAAGACTAGTAAAACTCAACTAAACTAAACTAACTACTATGTACAAAGAGGAAGGGGAAAACGGTTGAAAACCATATTACAGTTAAAGATGGATCTTGTGTTTGAAACCAAAGTTTATCTGGAAGAATTTGGGATATGATCAAATTAGCTTTTCACTAATTTTAAAGAAATTGTAATGTTTTCAGACCAATTCACAATGCAAATCCATGAGGTGAATAAAACATTATTCGGCCAAATAATGTTTTATTAAATGATTTGCTTAATCAAGAACCAAAAACCTTTAGTTAAATGATTCTTTACCCTCTTTGAAATAGCTAGCAGCGAATAGACATCAGGCTTCCACTAAATGACTCTTGGTCATACTTGGTAATGGAAATGTAATGAGCATCTGAAGAACACATGAACACTAATGTTATATCAGTGTTTAAATCCTTAGTGAATAAAGCTTGTCTAAGCTTTAGCAACAGCTCAACATATATTCCTGTAGCATAGCGTAGCATGCAGTCCATTCTTTAGCATCAATTAGCGTTGTCTTTACTCAGCAGTAAACACACGATATGATTAGCATCATCAAAAGACATATTGCTTTTCCTGTCCCTAATCATGCTAGACCTGCAAACCTTTTTCCATGTCCGTTTGGAAAGCTTGAGTTTCATCCAGTTTTGCAGCTCTGCAGTCAGGGATTCTTTGTCTCAGTCTCACATCAGGGGTCCCCTCAGTCTCAAACCCAGGGCATGGTCTTCATCCAGTTTGGCTCTGTAAGTTCTGAAACTCAAGAGAAATGTGTTGCAAAGGTTCTGTTTGCAGCAGTTAGGTTCTGAAGAGTTCTGACTCATCCTTGATGGTTCTTGGGATCCGGTTTCCCTGGGGCCTGCATCTCCACTGTGGGCCACAGTGGGCCCCAGCTTTGAGCGCAGGAGCAGAAGCAGGCTGGATCAGACGAGGGAGAAAAAGTGAAGAGAGAAGAGGAAGAATCCTGTGTGCTCTGTGGTTTTGTTCTGCCCTCACAGAGGGGGGTAGGTTTTCACACCTCTGTGACTTCCATGTGACTTGCTGGCTGAAAAAGGGGGGCGGCAGAAGTCCCCCAGCTGTTATTCACCAAAGCTGCGTTTTCTTCTCTGGTCATCCTATCAGGATGAAATATGGACACTGCTTCCCAATGTCCAAAAAGTATGATCATGGCATATGGCACAACAGAGAGTACAAATTTCATTGCGTTTGCCCTCTGGGCAAGTGCAATAATCGCAAAAAAAAAAATTATTTATCACTCAAAATTACTTTAAAATCACCGACATTCGATGAAAACGACCCAGAATTTGTTGTTCTGTACACATTTGTTGTTTTGTACACATTCTCGCGTGATTTGAAAAAGCCTGGTGATTTTCCGCCAGATGGCGTGATTTTTGTCCACCTAGCAGTAATTTTGATGTAGTTACCAAAACGACAAACAAGCTAGAAAGCGCTATCATATGGCAGTCTTCTTTACAGTGATACATTTAAAAAATATTCATTACATTTTTTTCTCTTAGACATTCGAGAGGTGCATTTAAATGTTATAGAGCTAAACATTAAATTGGTGACCTGTTATGTTATTATTATTGTCTTGTTGTTGCATTTATTTTGTCAGGGAAACTAATCCTGAAACAGTTAAAAGTCAGGGAATTCTGAAATTACGTCAGACTGTGGAAACCCTGTATAAAATAACTATGTATAATGATTCTCTAGAAAAGTCACATTATATTAATAGTATTATCTTGTATAAACATACCGTGACCATAAAATAAAAGTTATTCATTTGTGACATTAACTTCTGTCTTGTGATTTATCTTAAGTTTTAACCTGTCAAGTTGTTTTTTAGATTTTTAACATTACAATTTATATTTTTCCAAGCACACAACAGTTTAAAGCAAAGTTTAGTTTGAAAAGAATGTGCAAGAAGGATTGAAAAGCATGTTAACATGGTAATGTAGGCTGGAGTTCATTATCTGACACATGCATATACACAGCAGGAACCTGTAAACTTAAAAAATACTGAATAAAAAAAAACATGTAAAAAACAAACATGTTTCATTGATATATATATATATATATATATATATATATATATATATATATATATATATATATATATATATATATATATATATATATATATATATATATATATATATATATATATATATATATATATATATATACAAAAATAAATAGTAGTAACTATATTTATCAAACTATACTGGGCAAGTAAAAATTGTTTCTGGGAAAATAAAAATGAAATGTGAAATGTAAAGATCCTTAACGTCAACCCCTGCAGTGTATGAACTATATATATATATATATATATATATATATATATATATATATATATATATATATATATATATATATATATATATATATATATATATATATATATATATATATATATATATATATATATATATATATATATAATACATTGGGAAAGTATTCAGCCCTCTTGAACTTTTCAACCTTTTGCCAAATTTCAGGCTTCAAACATAATAAGAAGAATCAACAAGTGGGACACAATCTGAACTGAATTTTTTACTTTTTTTAAATAATAAAAGAATTGGAAAATTGGCTGTGTAAAATTATTCAGCCCCCTTGATTTGATACTACTTTGTAGCGCCACCTTTTGCTGTGATTACATATTCAGGTTGTTTGGGATATGTCTCCACCAGTTTTGCATGTTGAGAGACTGACATTTTTGCCTATTGTTCCTTGTAAAACAGCTCGAGCTCAGTGAGGTTGAATGGAGAGCGTTTGTGAACAACAGTTTTTAGTTCTTTCCACAGATCCTTGATTAGATTCAGGTCTGGGCTTTGACCTGGTCATTCCAACAACTGAATATGTTTCTTTATAAACGCTTCATTGTAGATTTTGCTTTACGTTTTGATTTTTGTCTCCATCCCAGTCTCAGATCATTTGCAGACTCCAACAGGTTTTCTTGCACAATGGTCCTGTATTTGGCTCCATCAATCTTCCCATCCATTTTAACCATCTTCCCTGTCCCTGCTAAAGAAAAGCAGGCCCAAACCATGATGCTGCCACCACCATGTTTGACAGTGGGTATGGTGATGAGTTGTGTTGCTTTTATGCCCAACATAACGTTTTGCATTATTGAAAAAAGTTGGATTTTGGTTTCATCTGATCAGAGCACCTTCTTCCACATGTTTGCTGTGTCTCACAGGTGGATTGTAGCAAACTTTAAACAATACTTTTTACGTATATCTTTTAAGAAAAGTCTTTCTTCCATAAAGGCCAGATTTGTTGCAGTATACAGCTGATTGTTTTCCTATGGACAGTCTCCCACCTCAGGGATGACAGTTGCTTCGTAGATTCTCAGTGGTGTGATACTCCTTCCATTTCATTATTAGCACTTGCACAGTGCTTCTTGGGATGTTTAATGCTTGGAGAATCTTTTGTATCGAAATCTGCCTTCCAACTTCTCCTCAACAGCATGTCAGACCCACCTGGTGTGTTCCTTGTTCTTCATGAGGCCCTTTGTGCTTTAAACAGACATCTAAGACTATCACAGAGCAGGTGCATTAATAGAGACTTGATTACACACAGGTGGATTCTATTTATCATCATTAGGCATTAAGGTCATTATTGGATCGTTCAGAGATCCTCACTGAACGTCTGGAGAGAGTTTGCTGCCCTGAAAGTAAAGGCTGATTCATTTTGGCTCTCACTCTTCAGTTCTTTGTTTGTTAAAAAGGTTAAAATATCCAATAACTTTGGTTCCAGTTCATGATCGTATCCAATTTGTTAATTCTTCACATAAAATTATTATTTTGTATCTTTATGCTCCTCTCTGTTGTTTCATTTGTAGATCATTAAAATAAGATTATTTCTGATCAAAATCACACTCCTAGACCTAACTGTAATAATATAGTTTCTAAATTAGATTTTTGTAACGGAAAATAACAAAATTATACTAGTAAGAAGTTTTCTGCGTAAATGTGAACACATTTTAAGTTCTAACATTTATAAGCTCGACTGAAAATATATTTATATCTGAAAAACTATTTTTCATAGTTAAAATGATACAAATGCTGAGCAGTAATATTAGGAATATAGAGATCTGAAATTAATTTCTACACATCCAGAATGTTTATTCTAGATGTTTAGATGATTAGATGAAGATTTTTTTCAGATGTCAGGAATACATATTCAGTAAAACTAGTACATATCAAAACGGCTTGCCATAGTGGTTGTTTTCATGAAAATAGTACAGGATTAGTTCTTGAATGGTAGTAGATCAATGTATCTATTTAGGTAAAATCTGGCAGCAGTTGAGCATGAAAAATAAAAACGTTCGAATATGTAGAACCTGTGGATTGTCTCATGCCTCCTTCATGTTGATTCAGTCTTCATTTACACAGTAAAGTGGCTGCTTGCAGACAAATGGCCGTTATAAGCGGATATCAGTCCCATAGAATGGCTTCAGTTTGTGCAAGTAGGCTCAGTAGGTTGTCATCATTGAGTGAATCCTAATCCTAACCCTAAAGTAATTCCTTTTCCCCCGTGGAATTTATGAATTGATTTGTGTAATCTAAAAAATAATTACAGTATTTCTTCATGTACTGTAAATATAACTAAATAGAAATAAAATTATCCACATCTCGCTCATATTAAACAAACCAAAAACAAGTCATCTCATATCATTTCAACTGAGTTGTAAAAAAGCTCTCTTTATAAATATTTAATTCTCTGTGAAAAAGTGCAGATCATTCTTTAATAAGATCCTCAAACGGAAATGTATTGCTTGTTTTTAAAACCTAACGCATCTAACGGACCTAGTGATTTATATCTATTTTTTTCTATACACAAAACTACAACAAAAGTCTGACTGTATCAGGAAATAAAAAAGAGTGATTGGATGTAAGGAGAGGGAAAAACAGCGGGCACTCCATTTACTGAAGAAAACCTGCTACCAACCAGGTTAGCTCTGGGGAGAATGTCACTACAGTGACTGAAACAGAGGTTGAAGAAACTCTCTTTGTGAACTGAAAAAGTCAGAGTTTCCCTGTTTTCAGGTTTGGACAACAGTTAACAGTGACTGAGCAGGAGTAGTATATATGGGAGAACAGAAATAAAGACCAGGCTAATTAGCAGATTGGGAGCAGGTGTGGACAGAGGACTCTAGAAGGGACCTAGGGAAAAGGAGACTAGCACAAGAGGGCAAACAAGAAATACCAAAGAACTCAAATGCAATCAAATATAACTAGAACCACAAAATGGAAATAAATGAATGAAAACTTAAAGACAAAACTTAAACAGAACAAAAACTATGACGTTTGTTTGGTCTATTTTATATGGCAGGTGCATATTTTTTATAAGTTATAGGGAATAAACTTTGTGTTGCACTTTACAGCAACATTTTGGTTTGAAAGCTGACCTTTAAATTGAAATGATTCTTCTAAAAAATAATTTTTAGTTAATATTTCTAAATAACCCAACATTTGGAATAAACACATTTTTAATATGAATTGCAGATGCAAGATGTCAAAAATCCATTTAGATATACATGTATTTATTTATTTTATAAAGAAAGAATTTATTCTTTAATGAAAAAAGATTACATATTTTATGTTAACCAGCATTTATAGTTTATATAGTAGACTTTTGTCTTAGTTATTACTGTAAGCAGGGTATTCTTTTAGCAAATGTTTCAGGGCCTTTGTAAGATCACTCCAGGTAACAGTTGGAGTGAAGATTAGTTGATGATTATTTGGATAATAGGTTCAGGGTTGAAACAATTAACAAAATAATTTGATTAACCAAACACTAGGTATGGTCTAGGTTTTAATTAGTTAGGTGTTTCTTTTTTTAATGCCAGGTTACAAACAAACTACCTTTTATTTTTACAAATAAAACTACACCCCAGTCCAACCTTGAGAATGTGGAGTTCTTAACAGAAGGGTCATGCTGCCTGGTGGACTCAACTCCTGGCAACTATTTATATCCTTAACGCCACCTTAGATCAGCACAGGCTTCCCTTACCATTAACCCCATGGTCTCTGTGCCTTCAATCACAAAAGTACCTCACTGTTGATAATTAAATTGAATTTAATTTATTTATTAAGTGCCAATTCATCTCATCTCTAAAAATTTTACAAAGACAATCCTATTAGATCATACAATCGGACAGGTTAAATGCTGATTGGAAGGAGTAATTCACTTTGCAGTTCACACTCCACTATGTTGAGCATGTACAGACAGTAGACACTAGTTTGCATTTTGTCATTGACTCTACAACAATCCTTCACACCAAGCATGCATAGAGCAACAGTGGAATGGCAAATTCCCTTTTAACAGGAAGAAACCTCCAGCAGAACCAGACTCATTGTGGGTTGCCTCTACTGAGGCTGATTGGAGGTTTAAGGATGCAAAAGCTGACAGATAAAGGGGTAAAGAAGCACTTATTCATAAAAACCTTCTACGTATGCTATAAAAAGTAACATTTAACTAGCTCCATTTGAATATGTATAAGAAACAGTTAAGCAGAAAAGCTCTAAGCCAGTTTGAATGTCAAAAGTGATGAAAGACAGCACATAGATTTAGTCACAGTAAAAGCAGAGCCCATAGTTATGTCTTGGAGCAAAACAGGAATAAATACTGAAAAGGCGGTCGTCTGGCTGCTCTTCTCCTCCAGGATGGAGTCACAGCCAAACAGGAACAGAGCAGATGAAGCTACTATCATGAGAAAAAGCAGAAAAAAACATATAGTTAAGGGTTGAACTGACAGACACTGCAGAATGGAAGAACAGAGATGGGCGAAATAACGATGATAAAAGGGGTCCCTTTGTCCTCCAGCAGCCTAAGCCTATAGCAGCATAACTATAGAGAGAGCTCAGGATAACCTGAGCACTCTGTGATGTGATTGGGGGGTGGGGTGATTCTAGAAAGGAGTCAATATCCCTGATATGAAAGGCTTAAACCTTAATACATTTTTAACCATAACACAATAATTCAGCTTACATTGTCTCCATTAAAGAAAAACCATCTCATCGAAGCGTAAAAATCTTTTCTAGAAAAAAAATAGCATCTGAGGTCTAATCAAACTTTCATAGAGGTTTGTCAGCTGAGCTCATAAAACATTTGTGAGAAGCTCTCGGTTTGTTGTTGCCGTTTTAGGTTCCAGCATTGGTCTGCCTGGAAGATACAGAAGGGTCCTTTATCGTATGATGAAGAACAACCTGTCTTTTGTTTTCCTTTGTTCCAAAGTGATCCTGCTGGCTTTTTTTTTTTTGCTGTTTAAAAGCACAATCTCGTGTGCCAAATGTTCAGCTGACCTCTAAAGCGGAATCTCACTACAGTAAGAGGGAAAACCCAGGAGCCAATCGTTGCCAGCCTGTCCTCTCCTCTGCTGGGCTGCTTATATAACTGTGGCCTGGTTTCTCATTGTTGCCAGCCTGATGCCTGGGGGAGGCAAGGCACGCCTCCATGACCCACCACCTGCCGTAACCCTCCACCGCCGCCCCTTCCTCACAACCAGAAACATCTCAGAAGAGATGGCTCCATGTTATTCCTGGTCCGTTTGTGTCTGCAGACATTAGGGATTCTTTAACGACTATTGGAGAACTTTTTAGTGCACTGAAAGATGAGGCTGTTCTTCATTTGTGACACTTTGAACCATCAACATGTTGCATAACTGTGAGAGCCTGTGGCTCTGTGCGAACGCTGTTTGTTCTACCTCCCAGTCATCTCTGTTTCATCCTCGCTCTCTGTCTATTTTTGGATCCATCCATCTCCTTCACTTTCTGTGTTGTCAAAATGTAATTTTACCTCTTTTATTTTCCGGACATCCGTTCCTTTTATTCCTGATTTAATTGTCCACTGCTCCTCTTCCTATCCACCCACTGCCCAAATCTCTGCTGCCCAAAGCTTCTGCTGGTTTTTAATGATCTCTCATCAAAGCTGTCCAATCATATCCTTCTGGTCCTATCAATGGCTCTAGCAGAGTGACTGCAAGCCATGATGTGTTCGATGGAACCATGGCTGCAGCAGTATTAAAACGGCAGTTTTTCTCACTAATGTGAAGTCTTCCACATATTAAGTGAATGCAGATGAAACCAAATTAGACAAGTAGCAAAGCGTTGCTTCATTACCTTTCCAAACGGTTCAGCTTTTGTCTGCACCGATAAACTATGTTTCTTTTCTCCCCTCTTCTCCTGCCATTGGCCTATCCGTTTACTGTGACAGCCTCTCCCCATGCGTCTGGGTTTTGTGAACCCTCTCACCTATCATGTTCGGCGTGCTTGTAAAGGTTGATGCTAATAATAATGATGTCTCACTGCTGCATTTGTAAATACTCTGAAGTTACAGGCATAATGCCTCCAACTCTCCCTCTAACCTGGTAGGTAAACAAACATTCAGAATTTAGTGTTTCACTGAATTTGTATTCCAGCTTCACTGTGAAGGGATATACTTATTTAGCAGAAACTTTCCAATATTGACCTTTTGCTGTTTGAATTTAACAGTTTCCTGTCAAAAAGTCTAATTTACCTGTTTACATCACACATGGAGTCGAGGTCGGTTCCAGGAGCAAGGTGGAATCTTTATGTTTTGGGACCTTTCTTGTCTTAAAAATAAAGCAAATATATATATATATATTTAGAGCTCAAAATAAATTTGAACAATATTAATTGAACAATCAATTAAACACTTTTCTTGGTATAAATCCTCATAAAAAAAACTAAATGTAACCATACATTGATTTGCAGAAAGTAGACCACAGCTGTAGCAAAAATGTCAACATTTTCAGTTTAAGAGGAAATCTCTATTCAGAACTCCTCAAGTGACAGAGATTGTCCCCAACGAAGCAACCTCAGTGAGCAGGAAGGAACAGTTCTGGAATCCAGGAGTCTGCAGCCTGGTCAGGGGTTCCAATCCGCACAGGAAACACTGAAATGCTTTCACCACTGGCTAGTGAATAAACTCGCCTGAAGACACTGGCTCGTGAATTAGTGTTGCACCGATACCAATAGCAGTATTGGACGGGGTCCCCATCCATCACTTAAATGATGGTATGGGTATCAGCGAGTACCAACAAATAGGGCACCGATACCATTTTGAAAGCCAACTATTGTCACCCATTCCAGGTAGGCAATACAAAGTTCTACTGGATTGAATTAGTCTTTTTCCTGCTTCATAAAGGTAGGCAGCAGCTTGACAAAGCCATGATGGCAATTATTTTACATCCGAGTAGTATGCTGTTCTTCATATACACACATCACACATCATTTTCAAACAGATGGTATCGGTATCAGCCAATACTGCACAGTCAGGTATCGGGTATTGGTATCGGGGCCAAAAATTGGCATCGGTGCAACACTATGGTGAATAGTCTCCTCACTGGAATGAGGACATGTACCTTGGACTGACTCAAAGTAACGAAACAGAACAAAGTGACGTCAAACAATGATCTGGCCCCGATAGCTGGAATGAACCGTATATGAAGCTGAGGGAGCAGGTGGATAAGATGAATGATGATTAGAGAGTGGTGGGGGAAAGAAGCAGTATCGCTGCCTCTTTTTGTATCTCTGCTTCTGTCTCCTTGAACCCCAGTCGGCCTCAGCAAGCCTTGTTCTGCTGGAGGTTTCTTCCTGTTAAAAGGGAGTTTTTTCTCTCCACTGTTGCATGTTTGGTGTGAGGGATTGCCTTCGAGTTAATGAGTCGATGCAATCAACTAGTTTTTCTTAGATAGAAAACTTTGAATCAATCTGACTGTATGATCTGGTAGAATTTTCTCTGTAAATTGCATTGGGATGACATCAGGCTCGGAATAGGAACGATTTTCAGCCCTGGCATTTTTTCATCTACTATTACTTCTTGAGCACCTTGAGTTATTTACTGTCACAGGTAGGTGCTTCAGCCAGACTGTAAGTGTTGGGGCCGGTATGATTTAAGGAGGCCTTGGCACGCCGAAATTAGGACTTGCCCACTGGGCAAATGTGGCCAGCCAAAGTATCACAGATTACCAGTCCAAGCCTGGATGACATGTGTTGTGAATTGGCGCTACATAAATGAACTGAATTGAATTGGAAAAAGTAATTAAGGTCAGCAATGAAAATATACTAAGATTATCGCTTTTTTATTTTAATAAAATATGTAACTTGTTACTAAAAACTTCTAATGCTGTTACCCTTGTTACCCAAAGTAAAAAATTGAAAGGGTGTGAATACTTTTATGATATATTGCTTTTGCTGCTGAAGTGTTATAAAGTCTTCCAAGTTCATGAAGCAGTAGATGACAAAAGCAAAGGTTGAGAACCTTTGACTTAAAATGATGAAGTTCTACAAACCAAACCATGATTGTTTATTATAATACATTTTCTCTAAACTAATTGTTTTCTGGGACTATTTGTCTTTTACTTGACAAGTTCTGGCAAAAGAAGCTCATTATGATCAATTTATCTTTTTATTTTTAAGTGTTTCTTTAAGATTCCAGCCCAGCACCGGTTTTTCTCTGTCCTCCATTCCTCCAGACTCTTTAACAGATCCTCAGAGTTGTGTTTATATATTCTGGCCCACGCCATTTCGCTGCAGCTTTCTCTGGTAATCTTCACACTGTGTGTTTATAGGATTGTTTATGAGTTGATATTCCACTCTAAAAGCTAGATCTCCTTGTTTGGCAAGGCGTCTCGTGTCGCTCTTTTCCTTCCATCATCAACGCCTCATTTTGTTTTCGTCTAGCTTAAAAACCTTTTCTCTCCTTTCTCATACATCATTAAAAACGTTGGGGTTAGACTGTTGAAAAACAGCTCCATTCAGAAAACTACTACATTTATGAAGGTATTTTGTTGATCGAGGTATTCACGTCATCCAGCGCGGTTACTTACTCCTGATGCTTGACTGTTTCTGCAGTCTAACTACCGAGTCATTAAGCCCCTTGAGGCCATTTATGGTAAAGGGTTTAGTCTCCGTGCAGCTGCTTCACTCCAACCATGTTGGATTTCCTTTATGAACATGTTTTATTTTTATTAGAGGTTAAAGTGGGAGTCGTTATAAGGTCAGTAGAAGCCAAATTATTCAGATACACCGACTGTCAGTGTGCAGCTCTAATGTTTGGGTTCAACTTGTCTTGTTAATCACAGATAATTATTCACACCTCATGTTGAATAGTCTTCCTCTGATGTGTGTTCTTTCTTCTAGAAATAGTGAGGATTTCCTTTTTCCTGATAAAGCTCATGGCAGGGATGCTCTTACCCCCTCTATTATATACTAAATCAGGTAGCTTCCTCTGTATTCTCTCAATGGTAACCGACAAGCAGTTGTTTGTCTAGGATTTCTGGGTGTTCAAATAAACTGTTTTTGTCAAAATCTAAGCTGCAAGATTCAGAAAGCTAATGCATCTCTAGCTTCAAAATCAACTCTTAAAATGATAATTACTCCCATCTTCCATGAGTCTACATGTACTCTCTATATCCCTCAGCGGAACGTAAATGATGAATTTTTTATCGTAACTGTCATTGTTTGCACACATTTTCACTAACCCTGCTTAGTAATTTAGCTAGGCCTCTGTTAAATGGAGTTAGCTACCTCAGGACCCTGGTTGTTATGTTACCAAAGGCCTCCATGCATTTCTGTAATCTGAGAGCGGATGTACTCTGTGTAGTGCAGAGTGCCTGTGGGGTCAGGAGGGCAAATGGGCTCCCAGCAATCATGGACAAGTGCTGGCTGGTGTAGACGCCACAGCACGCTGTTTGAGATGGGAAAGGATGGTGGGAAAGGAGCTGAATCCTGAGGTGGATTTTGATGGTGAGGAGGAATTTAGGACCTAAAGTGATCTCTTGGATTTATTCTAGACTCTGGGTCAAGACTTTTCTAACATTTTACACTCTGAAATTAGTAATAAAAGTATGGGATAGGGATAAAAGCTATCATTTAATGAATTAATTGAAAGTTCTTTGATCTTATCAACAGACTGAGTAACTGATTAAAAGCCATTTCCTTAAACATCCAAGTCTTTTCTTGTATCCAGAGGTTTTTTTTTTCATAGCATGAAGAGCAAAGAATGTTTTGCAATACAATTATGATTTAAAATGACCAAGATAAAGTTCACTTACACATATTTTTACCTACATATAAGATATAAAAAAAAAACAGGAACCTATTTGGTTACTGAATCCAAAAAAGGTTATTAAAAATGTGAAACTAATCTGTAGCAACTATCAATCACCTTTTAATCGCTTCTGGGTGCGGGGAATCCTGGTATTAACGCGCCTACAAGATGATGTCCAAACCAGGAGATGAGTTATGGGCATTCCCATATATTGAAGTCAGTTTGTAGATGAACAAACTGTTGGAGTGGCAAGTCTGTACGATGCACAGGTAATTATGGAGAGTGTATATGACAGATCTTAACCATATGACGCAGGCTATTGTGTGCCAAAGAAAACGGTAAAAACCGTATGACCTCCCGTCACCCAAACCCTTTCTGCCGTCTCACCGTTATCATTTTCTCCTCCACACCGCCACCAGCGGTAGAGCAAAATAGGTCAGTGCCTCAATCTAAACTGAACACCACCACCCAAACCAACAAACATACCTAAACCCCAATGACTATAAATGGCTCCCACATCTAATTTCCATTGAACAAAGATGTAAAACCATCATTCAAAGAAAGCGTATGTCGCTCTAACATACTGTCATTAAAAAGAGTGAATAGCATAATCTTTCCCATACACTGTTGTTGTGTACTAAAGAACAGCTTTATCCTCTTTCTTTTTTTCAGGCTCAGAGAAAAGAGGTGTTTCTCCAAGACCGATATGGCCACTATACCCTGACCGACCCCTTCCTTGCACTTCAGAGAGACTTTGAGTGCAGAGCCCCTGGTGGGGACAAAGAACGGCGGCCGTTGGGGTCCAGCCCTATCTCCGTCCTGGAAGCTGTCATGGCCCACTGTAGGAAAATGCAGGAACGTATGTCAGCCCAGCTGGCTGCTGCCGAAAGCCGCCAGAAGAGGGTAAGAAGTGCTTTATCAGTGAATAACATTCAAGTTTGGGACTTCAACAGGATGAGCATTGGTTCCAAACTGAAACACAGTGCTATCCTTCATACTGCTATCAACTCTCTTGTGTATATAACAGCCAAAAAAGATCTATCTTTTTTTAAGACATGTTGGAAACTGGGTAACTGATGCTTAAACAAATGCATAAATAAAAGTTTTTAAAAAACTGGTTGATGGTGCCACAAAACTCTTGTTATCAAATTTGACTGGTTTCTAACTGGCTTCTTCTCTTTAATTCTTACTTTAACAAGTTATCAGTCCGCTACAGCTGCCTAGGAAAAGATTTATGCTTTTTACAAGGTGTGTTTTTTAAATCTAACTTAGCTTTATCTGCTGCCATTCGACTGGGAAGAGGAAATGTAGGCTTGGACATCAACGGAGGTGGAGGAAAGCAGTCCATGGCAAGAAAATATGAAATTCCTCAATTCTAAGTGTCTGCCAGAGGAAGACTGTACTGTATAAATGCCTGTCTGTAGGAGTACATAAAGCAAATGCTTGAACATTGTTCCAGATTGTGTCCTACAAGCTTTATTTGCAACTCATTCTGTTCTCCTGAGCAATTGTGCAGGATTACAGTAGGCAGCTCTGATTAACTGGGCAGCCAGATGTCAGCTAAGACTTTGCCCCATTTTCCTGATCTCCCTCTTTTGTTCATGCTCTTACTCTCACTGTCGGGTCACTCAGGCACATTTTCTGATGTTTATTATTTTAATTGACGTTAAACAGCAAAATTTAACAACTGTAGCTAGGAGTGAAATAAATAATTTATCATCTGAGTTGAATCAATACAAAATATTTCAGTATGAGGGACAAGACAAGATTTTACTTGGATGTTTTGTAAAAATCTCCCAAAATTATGCTTTTAAAAATCTGTAATGGATGTATAATACTTCAGCCTGTTTCATTTTCAGCTATGAAGCTTTAAAAACAACCCATTAAAACATGCTCCCATTGTGTGTTTTAAATCATGTATCAAATGTTACATCAATATCTCATTGTGTTTTAAAGGGTCGATGTTTAATAGTGGGTATTTTATTTTTTGCGCTGAATTAAATAAGAATGCAGGCCTTGATATCAATCTTGAATACAGCCAACAGTTTGCCAGTCACAATGTGGTCACAGCACAAATACTTTACTTTGCTATTTATTTAAACAAAAAAATCCAGTAAAGCATTAAAAAATAAAAAATCAAAAACGGTGGGAGAATTGATTTAATAAAGGAAAGTTTCTTTCTAAAAAGTCCTACAGATTATTTCACATTCCTATTCACTAGTTGATGTCCAGATATCTGGAAGTAGGGATGCAGGTTATCGATTATTGAATTAATCTAGGTTGATTGATCATATCTATCAATTAACAATTAGTTGATAAGGGGCTATTTTACTTTAAAAAATACTTTTTTTGTTGTATCCAGAGGATCTTTCAACAACTTCGGCTTAATATTTTGACAATATTAAAAAATACTATTTATAATACTATTTATCAGGCCAGCTGTGTAAAATATTATTTAAATAAACAACTTTTTTCTTACTTATTAAACATATCACAGAGGAACTATTTAATTTACTTAATAAAAAAAATATATATATTTATAACACAACTTCCAAAGTGCAGAGATGTAAAACTAGTATTAACAGACAGGTTATGTTGCTCTGACACACTGTTTAGTTTTATTTTAATGACATGGATGCTAACTGTGATATAGCTCCTATTATTAGTGTAATCTAAGAATCGTATCGGGGCTCAACTAATAATGGCTTTTCATACTTGATATGCATGTGTTTAACTCCAATTGGACCTACCCAGAGTTGAATAACATAACAAGCTGAAAACTCATAGTTTCCACCTTTAGCCTAGATCAATTTAGAGTTGAATATTTGAGTTGAAGTATGTTGTATGGAGTCTGGGAAATGGGCCTATGGGCTCAAATTCTCATCACAGTATTTCATAGTACTGTCATCATACCGATAAAAGCAAGGATAGAAAATTTCAGAGTTATTGTTCTTTTTTTTT
Organism: Cyprinodon tularosa; assembly: GCF_016077235.1. Taxonomy (NCBI): domain Eukaryota; kingdom Metazoa; phylum Chordata; class Actinopteri; order Cyprinodontiformes; family Cyprinodontidae; genus Cyprinodon; species Cyprinodon tularosa. The sequence goes on along the minus strand of NW_024038438.1, from coordinate 1,022,734 downwards.
GTTTGTTTGGGGTCTTTCTCAGCTATCTGTAAGGCTGTGACCGCATGTCCCAAAATTTATAGCCCAGCAATCACAAATAGTGCTCTTCCAAAATATTTAAATTGAAAAAAGTGGCAGACTTTACGGGCTGCATCGGTTCACAGACTTGAGCATCTCTTCTATGGTCTGAGAAGTGGAGGAGACTTGGCAAGCTAAGACCTGGTTGTAAAGCAAATTTCCCAATACTACGGTAGAGGTGGAGGGGTGCTCAGACAAAACTGCAGCTGCAGGGAAGATAAAAGTTGAAGGTTTAGCACTGGACATTCATTAGTCATGGTACACAGCTATGTAAACAATCAGAGCCTTCCTCTCCATCAATTTCAAATGTCTGGTGGTTGAGTGCTACTTAAACTTGTTAGAGGACTCAGCTTTGTTAAAATAATGATCAGCCTATATACCACCTAGTGTTAATTGTTAATGCAAAGCTAGCCCTTGAGATCTGTCTCACTAGCAGCCAAATTTATGAAACCAATTGGTCTCTCCATGTTCCATGATTAAAAGCATTCTGTGTCTAAACCCTCTTTCCCACTGAAAATACCACATTGAAGCAGGTTTTTCAAACATTTTGGCAAAAAAAGCCCTAGCTGGCAAGCTGCACAACCTCCGTCCCCCCACCGCTGCGTATCTGATGACACCACCACACTGTTTTAGCTTTGATGATGTCACCTGTGCAACGGAAATCAGGAAAGTAACCAGTGGAAAGCAATGTGTAAGGGAGGTAGGGTGTAGTAAGTTAGAAATCCCTCTTACCAGCACTGCAACATTGTCATTGACATTGCAACGAATGTAAACAGAGTTGTTTCGGCTCATTAGATCAGATGTGGCTGGTGCGGTGTGTTGACGTCCTTACGTTGCATTCAATGCAATGGCGTGATGACACAACAACAGGCCCGTAAGCAACATTATCTGGGTGGGCCCCATATTAAGTACAACATCTGATAAAGGTTCAGGATACTGCGACAGTTCCATAAATCGGCCAAGAAGATATAATTCTCAGTAGTAAATGATCACGCATCACACCCGGAAAAATAGTGACTGCGCACCTTGAATGGAACCATTGGTGACAGTGCACCACTAAATGTTACAGACATTCCAAGTTCCAAAAACTAATTGCAGGGAAATTCTTATCTACGCTTATCTATGTTCTGGGTTACCCATAATTCCAAGCTGTATTGTAAAAAATAAAATACTCAAATACATCGTTCTTTTAAGATCTTTATTGCGGTTTGAAACATGTTATGAGTGAATTTTTTACCAAATGAAATGGAAATGAAATCTCCCTGTCTATCTCCCTGTAATATTTGGATATATAGTGTTTTTCTTCTGATTGTGTTTGATATTTTTATGGGTGTGTTTTTTTTTTTTTTTATAGGTGTGTTCATTCTGTCTCTGTTCTATACTTGTCTTTTTACCTTGGTGTCTTCATGACAATAAAGCTTCTTTATTCTCAATAAAAGCAACCAAGTAAAGGTGCTGAAAGACCCTGGTTTAGCCTTATAAGAGGATTCCTCTGGTAGCTTGGTAGACTGGGGAATATTTTTATATTCCCAAACCCTTTTTCCCTCTGGCTGTTGGCCTGTGGGAAAGCTGCTGAATTATCCATACTATCCCAAGCAAGATAAATTTAGGCCACCATATGCTGTGCATTAACATGCTTTAAGCTAGAAGACAGACCTGTAGAAAACAACGTTTTAACTACAATTTTCAATTCAGTTTATTTATATAGTGCCAATTCACAATACATGTCATCTCAAGGCACTTTACAGAGACAATTCAACCAGATCATACAGTCAGATCAGTTCAAAGTTTTCTATCTAAGGAAAACCAGCTGATTGCGAGGACTCATTAAATCGAAGGCAATCCCTCACACTACGCATGCTTGTAGCGACAGTGGAGAGGAAAACTTCCACTTTAACAGAAAGAAACCTCCAGCAGAACCAGCCTCAGTGTGAGCGGCCATCTGCAGAGGCAGACTGGGGTTCAAGGAGACAGAAGCAGACATGCACCTGCAAACCAATAGAATTTATCAAAAAAAAAAAATCATGGTTATATTTTCTTAAAGCAGTCCATCTACCTTTCTGAAAAATACCTTAAGTCTAAATTTTACACAGAGAAGAAGGATTATGAGTCTGGAAAGGATTGATTCTCCACCTGGTATATTTGGTAGCTTAGCATTCTTAAGATACATCAATCTTTTTGGAACTATCAATAAACTTAAGAGAATGTAAGAAATGTAAAAAAAAAAAAAAAACGACGAGTATTTATTTTATTTTATCAATTTAATTTGAATTGTTAATAAACACTAAACAGAAAATAAATGTTTTGTTTTAACTCCATTACGGTGAAGCTGACAGTTTTGTTTTTTTTTTGTTCGCAGTCCATTTTCTTTCCTGAGTTTTATATATAAAACCGTATACCTTTATGTCAATTCCATTACTATATTTTGCTATGGAAGTTATTAGCAATAAAATCTAGGAAGGGGATTCAGCAAAATGTGTTTTATAAACCACCTTGGTAATACAAAACTTCTTCGAAAACTACCCAGAACTGATTTAGATTAAAACACCAGATGGTAGAGTGGGCCTGGCACATCTTAACTTATGACTGACTACCTGACACTTTTAAACATACATGCTGGAAAACCACAATGATTTTATACATCTGAAAAGTCTGTTACATGTTCTGTCTGGTTTTAGTATGGCATTAAACTCAAAACCACGCCTAAATGTTCTCTGTGACAGTATTTATCCTCATCCAGTCAGCAACTAGTTGTAGCAAATCTACCTCAGGAACAAACGCTTGCTTTGCTTTTAGGACGGTGAGATGTAATCCATAAAGAGAGAGATATTTTATGCATTGCATATTACATCTAAATCAGAGATATGAATCGGTTATCAGGGGTTTAAGGGGGTCTACTTTTAGGGAGAAAATGAACACCAGCTGGATTGTTTGGGACTTATTAAGGTAAAGGAGGCATCACAATCAGGTGGAGATCCTCCTGGTAAATCCTGATACCCTCTGTGAAGCCAAGACTGAGCTAAGAATAGCAATGGTCCAGAGATAGAAGTCAGCCATAAGCACATGTAGTGCCTGGAATTTTTGTAGTTCTCCTTTAAACATCTTTAATAATGGCAATAATAATGATTATTTGTTCTCTATATGTTATGTATTTCTGCAGACGCCTGATATTAACCCCATTTATTTAAAACATGACGCGTGGTAAAGAGTTTGCAAAGAAAATAATCCAATGTGTTTATGTAGGACACTGGTAGGGATGCAAATGTGTCTGAAAAGCAGATTAAGTTTAAAAATGTCTAACAGATGTTATACTAGGTTTAATTTTCTGTTATTTAAAGCAACACTTTGCAAATTTTGACCCAAGTATTGCACTCAGAAAGGCTGACCCACGATGTTACAGGTCTAGCACCCCTAGTGGCTAAAACGTACAAGCTTGTGCTTTAACAATAGACATGTTTTCTTCAACCTACATTCATCACTATCATTTACTGACTTTATGTTTTTATTTCAGCTGGAGATGGAAAAGCTTCAGCTGCAAAGCCTGGAGCAGGATCACCGTAAACTAACAGCACAGCTGAAAGACGAACGTGAGAAGAACAAGCACATCGTTATGATGCTGGTGCGTGAATGCAAGCAACTCGCCACTCGGGTGGTGGAGGAGTCGCAGCGCTTCGACGAGCTCCAAGCTCGCCTAGATGAGGAGAGCCGCACCTCTGGCCGGCTCCAGGAGGAACTGAGCGTTGAGCGCCAGCGAAGTCAGCAGATGGAGGCTAAGATGGAAAAGCAGCTGTCAGAGTTTGACACTGAGCGCGAGCAGCTGCGTGCCAGGCTGGGCCGAGAGGAGGCCGAGAGTCAGGGCTTGCGGCAGCAGGTGGAGCAGCTTAGAACTGAAAGGGGTGATGGGAAAGATGGTGCAGCTGCTGCTGCTGGAGAGGAACCTGCTGCTGCCACCAGTACCCCCCCAGCACCTAAAGATATGATCTCTGTATCCATAGCAACAGAGCCCATTAGCTGTCAAACAGCATCTTGCCAAACAGATGTTCCCCCTCCTGAAGTTGAGGGTCCTAAGAAGACTACCCTCACTATACCTGCCAAACCAAATCCGGCCAACTATGTGGGCCTCAGCTTGCCAAAGACCACTGGAAGGGGGATAGTCCACAGCAGTTCAGGAGGGTTGGCACAGACAGAGAATGGCTCAGAAGGCCAAGTTCCTCATGGACTACCCACCGGGGTCAGTCCCCGTGTTCAGGCAGCCCGCTACAAGTTCCAGGAACAGGACCAAAACGGAACGGCGTCTCAGAGTCCTCCAGCCCGCGACCTTTCCCCAACCAACCGTGACAACTTTGCAGCCAAGCAGCAGGCACGTCACACCGTGACGCAGGTCCTGTCACGCTTCACCAGCCCTCCCGCAGGAGGTTCCGGGTCCCTCCGTCCAGGCCTGTCCCACTCGGCCTCAGAGGGGGGACCTTTTCCAAGCCGCCTGAGCCATCCCATTGGCCTCAAGTCGCCCACCGTGACCAGGATCGACCGGGGAAACCCTCCTCCTATACCTCCTAAAAAACCAGGGCTCTCCCAGACCCCCTCACCCCCCCATCCATCTATCAAGGTGGTGGGGGAGAGCAGCCGCTCCCCTGGGGCTGGTCTAAAGCCAGCCACCCCCCAGCTGCCGCCAAAACCTGCCCTGGACCTGGTCCCAGCCCTGACTGCCTCTCAGGTGGGTGCTCGCCCCCGCTCGCCTGGGCCCGGCCGGGGGCCTCAGCGGCAGGCAGCAACAGCATGTGCAGAGTCGCCGCAAGACATCAGTCCTGCCACTGCTGTCAGTAGCTCCTCCTCCATACACCCTCCCTCCTCATCCTCCTCCATTAGTGCTTCATCTTCCTGTAGTCCCCGTGCCTCAGCAGGCAGCCCCCTGGCAACAGCATCAGGTAAAGGGGGCTCATACAACTTCTGTCTCCCTCCAGTTCTTTCTGCTTCCTTTGTATTTCCCTCTACAGTCCTTGAAAGTTCATTCTGTAGTCCAGGGTAGCGTAGTGATCAAAGCAGAGTACGTCACCGGCCGATTCAGTTCGCCTCTGACCGTAAGGCTCCAATGTTGCTCACTGCACTCTCCCTTCACTCATCTTTCTTCCTCTAATAAGCCCTTGTCTCTGGGCAGCTCTCTTATCACATGCTGCGACCTCGGCTTTGTCGGTATCAGACACTGACAGCATGGGGAGAACTTTAGGGCAAACTGAATCTAACGTTGAGCTGAGGCAAACCAGAGACCCTCGGTGCTCCTTGTATTCTGATTGGTTTGGCCTTTCTAGAAGTAACCCCTGTCCTCTCTGAAGCTGATGCCAGAGGCTGCTTTCTCCTTCCCCCTTTCTGCCATTTCTCGCAGCACGCCATTATCGTTCCTCATTTTACTCCCCGTCTTCCATTAATGTCAATCACTAACCTTTTCATTGTTTGGCTGCCTTGTTTTTTGTTTTGGATTTTTTTTTTTTTTCAGACAAAACATTATTTTTTTTCTTGCAAATGTTTCTATCAGTTTTACTTTAAACCCAAATGAAGTGATATTTATTTTGCCTTCATTCTACCTGTTTGCATGGCTTCAAATCTGCCAGACATGATAACAAAAGCCTTTCAGAGATCCACGACTGGTTGGCAAAAATATGTTGAAAGTTCAGAGAAACTTTAAAAAAAAAAATTGACACATAGATGTCAATGGATGATAATAAATATATTGTTTTTCATCAATAGAGGTAAACATTTTTTTCACCTGTGCAATGCATGCTGGGTTAATAATGCGGTTAGGACCATAAAGGCTAACATTATCCAAGTTTGAGAGCGTAAACAACATGGTGATATCAGTATGACAGTATTTTATTAAATCTGTAGTAATTTTACTATTTAGTATTTACATCATAAATATTTCGGAAATCTATTGTTACAACTAATTATGGATTCCTCTTACTAATCGGAAATATCCTAAAACTACTTCAAAAGTTGAGCATTATAAAGTATTGCAACATGTCCTGTTTTTAAATATATAGTTTTGGAGTTTTTAGCTCAAATCTTAACTCTACGATTAGTTAACTAATGCCAGGTGCTTGTTTGACCAGAACTAATAATAAGGATATCCAACACATTCCCTAAAAGGACCTCAAAAGATATAAACCTGGGCTTATTTCTGGCCTCAGCTCACAAAACTAGCATAATGTTCCTTTATTAAATCTGGATTTTTAAACATATTAGGTAATTTTTCCCTCACTGCTTGCTCCATATTCCAGCTTCAGTAGCTCTTATTTTCTCTTATTAATACTCTTCAGCGTGTTTAAAATGTCTCTAAGAAACATTGTCAATTAATAACTGCAAAATATTATTAATCCTTGAATTTAGAAGTATTCAGTTAGATACCGTTTGTATTTACTGTGGTTGACTTGATTGAAAAACTGCTCTTAGGCTTTAAAATGTTAAAAACTTCTGAGGATACAACTGCAAGCTTTAATACATTTTATAAGGATTTTATATGATAGAGCCACACAAAGGAATTTCTTAACTGTGAAGTAAAAAAAAAATAAAAAAGTTATGGTTTGTTTTTAGCCTTTCTTTTTTTACAAATAAATAGTTGTAGTTTAAAAGCAGCTCTCTAAAAACTAATGCCTCTGAATTTTCACCTCAAGCGGTGATGAATGAACATTGGAGGACAGAGGAGCATACAAAACAAGTTAAGGATAAAGAGAGTTAAATGGAGTTTATATTGATATGAAACACTTAATACAAGTTTTCTTAGGAAGCAAATTAGTCACGGTTTTCTATCTAAAATTAATAGAAATGCTTAGGATCATAGGATTTAAAAAAAAGCAGGTTTTGACTTTAAATTAAAAAGGATGTTCTGTTCATGCAATCGTATAGATTTGTTGTTACTCTTTGCTGGTACATCTATTGAAAATTAAATGTTCAGTTTTATTTTATTTATCATTTTGAGTAGCCTTGGGGAAGAAAATATTGTCTAGATGTTTACATTTAAGAACCTTCAACAGCAGTAGCTGCTGCTCACTCACCATGTTTTTCCACGTGGATCTGTCAAATATTCCTAGGAGCAGAAATCGTGTCGGTTCCATATAATGATGTAATTTTGGCACCTTAAAAGAAATGTATAAAACAAGAAACTAAACCGAAACATCTTTTCAAGCATGTTTTAAAGTCAGATGTAATCTTACACCCAAAATTCTTCCTGACCACATGACCAGAGAAATTTTTGAGTTTGCACATGACTTTTAAAATGACTATTTATACACCATATGATTTTTTTTTTTCATAAGACTAGTACTTTCTTTCTCCATGACTCTAGATATTCTGTGGACGTACAACTTTGATTAAAAGATATAACCTGTAATGAAGGTGCAGACATAAAGAAGTTTGCATGATCTTCTCCATTTAGTTAAAACATGCTGCCAGGGACCAAGCAGTCAGGCAAAGGACAGAGGTGTAGAAAAAATGTAATCTATTTATTTTCCACGGTACTAACAGCTAAAGACTAAATTCAGAGGGAAAAAAATGGCCCCAAAAGAAGATATGAACTAAGACAAATCTAACTAAGGATAACATACCAGTACTGTCCTATACAATGAACAAAGGGGGATTTAAACACATAGGGTGTTTTTGATTTTAAAGGCTGCATCCTCCAAGGACCCGGTCTATCTGGACTGGATCCTTCAAGGTCCGTGAAAACAGGGAAACCGGAAGAGTTTTGGCTGTGGACTCAAACAGGTCCAGCCTTCGTCGGCTTTTACCGCCATATGCTCTGCCGCCTAGCAACCATGAAAGATGACAAAGAAAGCAGGAAAAGAATTAATACCGAACTTCTCACTGCTGTTTTGGGCCTTAACATTTTCGAGGAGCTTCAACAGCTGCATCGTATCGGAGTCCCCCAACATATACTAGTTTATTAGAATTTGTCATTACATATTAGCCGTATATATTTACACAGTAACGGATAAAAACATTTCAATAAACCAAACATTACCCGCCTCATATCTGACTCAATAACCATTTAAAACAACTATTTTCATTAATTTCAGACCAAATTATTCACATACCTGTATTATATTAAACTGCAATTCCAATATTCACCACTGTTTGGCGCCAAGTACCTTTTTCATCTGATGAAAGAGCAGCCTGCTTGCTTGGACTCGCAATGAATCACAGGATATCAAAGGCTAGGTAGGATACACCGGACCTGTCCTTAAAAACGGGCAAAAAGAATTTGAGTTTTCCAATCCAAACAGAGTTTTCCAATCCAGACAGACCTCGGCGCCTCAAGAAGATTTTGTAAAAGCTAATTAGCTAGACAAATACTAACTACAATAAAAATATTAAACTAAGACATTCAAACACAAAAATATATTTTAAAACAGTGGAGTTTTGAGTGTTTGACAGCTTCTCCAGACTCGAGTCCCCCAGTTTCAGCTGCTTGTTGGATTCCTCCACTTCCTGGTGTTACAACATATTTGCCCCCCCAGCTAGTTCTTTCAACCTCAGCAGAAGAAAACAGTTAGCATATACTGTTAATAGTGTGTTTATTAATGTGCGCACCCATATGAGCAACAATCCTAAAATAGTTATGCTGTGTGAAAGAAATATTAAAATTTGTGACGTGAGATGCTTCAAGTGAAAATGTCCCCACCTACTGGTGGAGGGCAGAACTACAGTTAGCAATATAATCTGTGATTTTTTGCAATTGTTTTGTCTGTTTTCCCATTTAAATTCCTTTGAAATGGTTAATGGGTGGCGTGTATAGTGAAACCTTTTGTAAGTTTTTGTGTGTGTAAAGTGCAGACATGGGCAATGTGGAGTCAACAAGTCATCTCTATGTCATGTATTTGTTCTACCCAGCTACTGAAGCAGGTGAGTCCGATCTTCACCGTGAATTAACCTGTGCAGATTGGACTCACCTGGTTAATTGGCTGGGTAGATTAAATACATGACATGGAGATGACTTGTTGACTCCACATTGCCCATGTCTGGTAAAGTGTCTTAGAAGAGAGCAATAATTTAAGGTACACTGTTTTTCAGCCATTTTAGTGAAATAAGCCATAGCAGACAGTGAAATTGTTGGTGAAAATTGGGCAATAGTGAACGAAATGAAAGGTGTTAGTCATTCTTCAAACATAATAGTTTTTCCACAGTTTTTGGTTTTAATGGGGTTGGAAGTTATGTATTCAACCAATCTTTTGGTTAAACCAACCAGTTTAATTTGGCAGTGTTTTCACCCAATCTACATTTGCACTAGGGCAAACCATTACAATTTAGTCACATAAGTCAAAATACTTGTTAAGTATTATTGCAAATTTGAAAAAAGTCTAAGGTGTGTCTTGAACCAACAACCTTAGGAGTGGAAGCCAATGTTTTACAGCTGATGCTGTTAGGAATGGCGAATGTTTGTAAGAAATCAATACTACTTAAAAATTATATAACAACTGTATCCAGTGGCTTGTTCAGATTTTGATCATTACATTGTTTAATCTAACCAAAATGGTTTATACCAACTGGATTGGTTGGAAAAACAACCAATCTATTCTTAGATATATCCAAACTCTATCCAACTGACAGCAACTCCTATAAACTCCCCAGTGAGGCTGTTTAAATGCCTGTCGAAGTTCTCGAGCCGACTGAACCACTTCCTGAAGCGGTCACGTAGTATCACGGCAGAGAGGCTTCTGACGTCATCAATTTTGCCCCTCCCCTAAATGAATCACACCTCGACACGCGCTTCGGGGAAACGCCCCCTCCATTACTCGACACACAACTCGAAGCCTCTGCTCATCTCATCACATCACTAATTAAAACACTGACACTGAAAGAGCTGGAGGAACCTCCACACATGCATTACGAATTGCATCTGCTTTGGAGATCAGCTTTCCTCATGCTAGCAACTTTGCTGCCAATTTAACACATGCGCCGTTTGAAAAATCTTGTTATTTAGCGATATTTTCTAATTTTTTTGTGTTTGTTTTTTGCCTTGTCCTTTATTTCTTATCACTGCGTTTATTAGATTTATTCAAGCAAAATACTTTCTGTGAGACTTAAGATGTTTTATCAGCTCTACTGGTGTTTCACCACATATGTTATGATAATCACAAAAATAATATAATATTTTGACTCTGCAAATATATTGAGGGAAATGCACATTAATACACTGTTCATTTTCACTTAACAGTTTTGAAAAGCACAACTACAAGAGATTTCAAAAATTTTCTAAAGTTGATGTAAGGGTTGAGACAAACCCTCTTTGCATTGGTATTCGTTCAGATCCAGGATTACTACTTGTTTCTGTCCTTTATCCTCTCTTTTACTGGTGTTTTACATTTAGGACTGATCCAACGATCAAACCTGGACATGCAGCTGCATGTGCATGAAATGCTATTTTTCACATTTTAGTCACTCTTCTCTGCATTTTTCTAAGCTGTATTTTTGTCAGTATTAAATCATTGTATTTAAACAGTTTATAGATTGCCTATCCACATTTTAGATACTTTATGATGCATCTGCTGCAAGTGTTTTTGCCTGAGTTGTTTACTTCATTTTACAAAAGTTTGAGTAGTATTTTGGTGATAATTGGATGTTTTCTTGTTTCCTTTGCACCTCCTCAAAACCTTGCCATCCCCTGCTCAGCACTTCTAGTCTCACGTCTGTTCCTCCTCGTTGTAGTTTAACCTATGCTGCTCCTCCTCCTCCTTCCACCCTGCAGGCTGGTGTCCCTCCGTAGTCTCCTCTCTAAGTAGCAGTGGGCCTGCTGCCCTGGACAGTAGGCACCTCCTGCTCCTCCAAGCTGCTTCCCAGGGAAATGCCACTTTATTGTCAATGCTGCTTACCCAACCAGACTTGAACGAAACCACCATAAGTATCACTTCTACCACCTCATCCATGAACATCACCTCTACTCCTACTCTGGAAAATATGCCCAATCTTCTTGACCCAGACTTCCACCTCAATCACAACCAAACTTCCGCCTTGTTTGCTGCTGCTCACCATGGACAAACAGGTCAGTAAACATCTTTTTCTTCATGTGTTTTCATGGCAAACCATTTTTTAAGCTTTTATCAAAAGATGGGAATGTACTTACGGAAGAGTAAATACTTTAATCTCAGAATTTTGGATTTTAATGTAGATGGGCACTATGAAGGAAGAGATGTGGGAGCACTCAGCTTCCCTGACAAAGATGTGAGTTGTTTGAGAGGACAAGTGACACATTGGTGGAAAATGACGGAATTAGGTGACTTTTTATGTGCCTGAGGGGTCTCCAGTGATGCTGTTTCATCAATGGATGAGCAGAAGGTGATTAAAACAACAGAACTAGTTCAGTCTTTAAAACAGACATGGCTACAGCTTGATGCTAACATGTTTGTTAGCTGTCAAAATTCAGCCAGAATTCAGAGATTAAAATCAGAATTCTGAGAAAAATTGTTAGAATTCTGAGATTAAAGTCAGAAGTCTGATTTTTTTTTCTCATATTATACTAAGATAAAATTTAAACATCAGTTACATTTTTTAAAATTCTTTCAGTGGCCCTAATCCTGTTCTGTATGTACTTTAGGTAATATAAAATAAAAAAAAATGCATCTGATAACAGAAGGAACATCAAGTATTGGATGAAATGTTGAAATATTTAAAAGCACACTGTATCATAAAAGTACACTTTTTTTTTTTTTTTTTTTTTTTTTACAATTTACAGGTTTATATTTGACAAAAGAAAATGGTCTAATGGTCATCCAATAATAATTTCTGGAAGCAGCCTATTGAACTAGCCTATTTCAATTATCTTCTTTCTTGTTGGGTTGGTTGGAAAATTGCACAAAAATGTACTTCACAAACCTGAAAGATGAGAATACCTATAGCTTGTTGCTTATATGAATAATGCTTCTTTTTGCACCCCAGAAACTGTAGTAGGGATAATTTGATGCCATCTAAGCTAGGCTGTCATATATTGGAATTGCCAAAAAAGTTAAGCTGCTTTTCGTCACAAAGTAAAGATGAAAAATATGTCTGGCACTGCTGATTTTATGCAAGTGAAGCTTAAACATGGTAAATGTGTCATAATCTTACTTAATTTCATCCCACATCATGAAAGTTCTCTATTTGTGCTGATGAAGATTTATTCACCTCTGCATGCTTTATTCTTAAAGTATCTGAGGGTGTACCATGCTTTTGGATGGTGCAAAGCAAGTTTCCCCCCACCTAAAGCCCTACATGCATTTAGTCATTGGAAAGTGCAACACTCAGTTCAGCCCAGGAATCCGTTTAATGAAGCAGGTTTACTCCACCTGTTTCAGTCACCGTAGCAACATTCTCCCCAGAGCTAACCTGGTCATGAGCAGGTTTTGTTCAGTAAACTCAGAGTGTCCTGTCTTACAGCCAATTGCTTTGTGTTATTTCCTAATTAAGTCAGATTTTTTCATTATTTTGTGCATTAAAATAATCATTCACTAGATCTGTGAGAAACATTAGCTATTAAAAACAAACTTTGCTTGTCCTTTTGACGAAAGTCTTATTGAATAATGATCAGCATTATTTCACAGAGAACTAAATACTTATAGGGAGAAGATTCTACAACCCAGTTGACTAGATGTGAGATTTGTTTTTGGTTTATTTAATATGAGCGACATGCAGATTATTTTATTTGTATTTATTTTACAGCACACGAAGAACTAGTGATTTTTTTTTTTTCAAATTACATATAAATAGATTCATTCATTATGTTGGGGGGTTAATTTAAGATTCACTCAGTGATAACAATCTACTGAGCCTATGGGACTAATAGCCGCCAATAACAACCATTTATTGGCATAATCATCTCAAGCAGCCTTTTAGTATTTGCTGTGTAATGGAAGACTGAATCAAACTAATTGATGGGATCAATTTAGTCTTGCAGATTTTAATCTGAGTTTGTTAAACCTGATTCTTGAAATGGACCCCAGGTCAAATCCCAATGTGCAAAAACCTGAGATTCTCTCTTTGATTCCTCTATGACAGCCGTATTTCCTGGAAGCCCACAAAGCTCATCATCTCTACCCTAACCTGTAGCTGGGGGCTTATGGTTATGTGCCTATTGCAAAACTATATCGTTTCATTCTATATTATAGGAGCATGAAGAAAAACAAACAGTCCACAGAGGAAAATATTATTTAATGTGCAATTTTTTGTGTTCACTCTGACTTTAATATTTTACACTAGAGATGCACTAATCCAATATTTGCAAAGAAGCATTTGTATCCGTCTCATCTGGCCTGAGGTAAAGACGGTGTGTTCTTGAAAACTCAATTTGAAGTTAACTGTGACAATAGGAAATGCTTATACAAAAAAGTTGAAAATAAAATTTTAGGGAAAAACGATACAATAAAATCTAATGAAATAAAGTACCTTTCGAAACCTTTTTTTTGGCTAAAAAGTTTTTCAGATTTTCATTTCTGAATTGCCTTTTATTCAAATTTCCATTCACAAATCGTGTTCTTCGTTTTAAAAAAATATTGGAACAAAATTCACCCCACCAACCTACGATTTTCACAAAGAAGATTATGGTGTACACTCTGTCACCCAATCAGACCTTATAATGCTGAAGTTCTGCAGTTTACCACTGCATACTTAATATATCTTCTTTAGTTGTTTGCAGATAAAACGTTGAAGAACTCAGAACTTCAAACAGGTTCCGCTTTATTTTACATTATGTGAAAATCGCTTGTAAGCCTCATTTCTATGCGCTTTATGTATTGCATAAGGCAAATAAATATGCGATGACTATACTTAGTGCTCTTTGTGTTTTTTTGTTTTTGTTTTTTTTACAAGCGTGGGAACAGACAGGGATTTTGAACAGGTTGCTGCATCACCTCTCCTCCCTCTGTTATTCTCCCCTTCAGAGTGTGTGAAGCTGTTGCTGTCTGCAGGATTGCCTGCTGACATTTCGGATGAAAATGGATTTACACCCTTACACTTTGCTGCCGCCCACGGCCATACCAGGTGAGACTCAGTTAAAATGCTTTTGCAAAAGTCATGCCGTATCTGTCATCTTTGTACATTTGATTAACATTTATTACACAAGAGTTATGAAAACCAGAAACATGAAGATTATGATTCGGTAACACTTTCTTTTACAGTACATCAATAACCATGTAATAACATTGTAATAACATAGCAAGTCGCACTATAGTACTTGGTAACAAGCAAAACTTTTTGGGTAATTACCCCAAGGTAAAGGTATTTGATTTCAAAAATGATAAACTGCACGTAATTATTACAAATGTATGTGACTATGTAACATTTTAATTACCATTAGATTACCACATAACATTTTCTATTATTAGCCACCACCTACAAATATAAAACTGAACTCAAGATGTACTGATGAATGAATACTGCTGTCACTGTGCAGATCATCTGGTCTCAACTTTCAGCAGATGTTTTTTCTAATATGTTCTATTTTAATTTTTTTTAAAGTCTTTTCAATGTATTTTTTTTACAGCTTCCATATATATTTTTTTATTATTATTTTAACAAACATTCTCTCAAAACAAAAACAAATGGAAATAAAAGTTACATATGATAAATATAATTTGAATTTCTAACATTTAAAAAAAATGGGCAGTACTATTTGAAAAGTATAATATGAACTTAGTTTTTGAAAAAAAACACAATTTTGAGACGGCAGCATTTACTTTCAAAACCTTTTTTGACTGAGAGGTTCTGTTCTCTAGATACCTTTTGTTATTTCGATTTACAAAAAACATTTTTTTCACTGCAACAATAATGGCACAAAATTCACTTTATATGAAGGTCGGTGCGTGTTTACCTGACTGTAGTTTTCCAGGACCGAGAGGGGATGCTGCTCGGAGAGCACAACACCAGTTTGTTATTCAACAAACAATTCAGTTTATATCTATAGCACTAATCACAACACGTCATCTCAAGGCACTTTACAGTTCACAGTTCAAAGGAAAACCAGTTGATTGCATCGACTCATTTACTCGGATGCAATCCCTCACACTAAGCATGCTTGTAGCAATAATGGAGAGTGAAAACTCCTCCAGCAGAACCAGGCTCAGTGTGAGCGACCATCTTCCGAGGCCGACTGGGGTTCAAGGAGACAGAAGCAGAGATACAAAAAGCAGCTGTAAAAGGCGGCCCCGTCCAGGAAACACAGCCAGGCAGACAAGCTCTAAGCCAGCTCCTATGTCAGAGGATGAAGAGAGCACATCCAGCCAGTCACGGTCAGAAAAACAGGACTACACTGGAAAAACAGGCCGATCTCCAACATCTATAAACAAAGGTGTTGATGGCAGCAGCACAGCTGATATTTCTCTCCAGGATGGTGTCGCAGCCAAACAGGAACAGATGCTATGAGAAAAAGCAGAGAGAACATAACATTAACGATTGAACTAACAGATTCTGCAGAGTGGGAGAATAGAGATAGAATGAAACAAGATAATAAAATAGGGGTCCCTATGTCCTCCAGAAGTCTAAGGCTATAGCAGCATAACTATAGTGATAGTTCAGGATAACCTGAGCCCCTCTAACTATAAGCTTTAACAAAAAGTTATGAAAGAAGGTTTTAAAAAAACAAATATATTTAAAACTTGTTTTTTTAAAGCTGACTTTACATATTTTTTTGTTTTATTACTCTTTTTCTCACTTCTTTATAATGTCAATATTATCTCCCTCTAATGGCGACTGTCTTCACAGTGTCGAGTCATATATTTTATCTTTAGGAAATTCTTTTTTCACCTACTGCTGACTGATTTGTTCATTGGGCCTTTTCATGGACAATGGTATTGATGTTCAGGTTTTCTTTAAATGTAGGTACATATTTGCATTTTAGCAGCAGAATTGCCACAGCCTGATCATCTTCAATATGTTTTTTTAATGTGGTAAATTAGGCCTGATAGATGGCCTTCCTGAATCAGTTGGCTAATTATCTTCCTCAGAGACTTGATGTATTATTAAAGAGGTTTCTAAAGTGGCCGTTGTTCCTGCAGCTGCGTGGAGGTGCTGCTAGCGTCCAGAGCAGCTGTGGACCCCGTAGCCTCCGAGGGGCAAACTCCCCTCTTCCTGGCCTGTGAGGCAGGAAGGCTGGACTGTGCTCAGGCTCTGCTGAATGCAGGAGCCAACCGGTCACTCACCACCACTGTAAGTCTTTCTTTAGCTTTCTTTTTCACTCATCCTGTCATTTAGGTGCAGCTGAAAACCATGTAAAATGAGGTATTTTCATATGCTTGCTCCTCAGTGAATAGTAACTGTTGTTTTTTGGTTTCACACAGTGAGATGGAAGCCAAATAATTGCACAGTTGTAAGATGAACATCATTAATGCTGAGAAAATCCCTCCGCTGTCCTCACTGTTGTCTCTTCGTTACTACGTAGTAACACTCTTTGTTTCACACCCGCGCCGCTCCACACAAAGGATTTAAGCAGTCTCAGGGGTTTGGTCGTCTGATTACTGCTATCCCATTGATGCACAAGCTTTCTGTGTCTCCATGGTAACCATAAAGCTCTCCATGAGTAGCTGTGGCAGCCTGAGATGAGCCCCTATATTTAGTTACTTTCTTTGTTCTATATTTAACCTGCTGTGCTCTGTAACATATCCGACCTGCTGAGCACTGGGATATTTTGAGCTGAAACAAGTATGTCTGCCACTTAGTGGGTCATAAGCCGTGTATTCCATCTTAACCCCAAATTACTGCCTGATGTTGATTAATCCTTTTTTTATCATTATTTTTCATCATTGTTTATTTATTTATTGTTATGATTATGGTTTTGGAGAGGTTTTGGTGCATAGTAATACATATGGTCCCATGTAATTAGATGATATGAAAAAAAGTTATTTAAAGGGATCATAGAAAGCAAAACTGAGTTTACATTGTTATAGATGAATGATGATAGTTCAGTGGGTGAAATGGACTTAAAGAGAACTTCAAAACCCATTCACACCTCCTTTCTCTGCAAATCTCACAATTCTAAACTTCCACCATAAAACGGCGAATTAAAGCACAGGGTCGCCCTCGTCCAGGCTACCGTCACCGGGTCGGGTTTGGTCGCTCCGTTCCACACTGGCTCCCTGTTTCAACTACGTGCTGCGCTGTAGTCGACCAAAATCCCGGATGATTTTGAAATTCCCCCCAGACATTTTTTTAAGTATGAAAAGTAGGACATGTCCGGGTAAAAGGAGGATGTCTGGTCACCCTACCATATCAACAATTACTATGTTTCAGTGAGTGAGTGCTTGTTGCTATGATGCATCTTTGCTCAGCAGCTTTGCTCGTTGTAAACCAACCAATCAGAGCACAGTTCATCTAAATATTCACAAGCATACCATAAAAGGAAGAAAACCTGTTGTTTCATTGTGAGGCTTATAACCAGGCTTGCATTAGGGCTCATAGAACAGTAAATATGCCGTTTTCAGCCTAACCAATGTTACACACCCTATTCAGAGACCTTAAGGACCGGCACCAAATACCCTATAGAATCATTCTATGACCCCTTTAAAGAATAAAAAGCAAGTTTGCAGGCTAGGCAGCTATTAGTCTATTAGTCTCTGTGCTAGAAGCAAGCAAGAATCTCCAGCAGGTTATGGGCGATAGGACAGCTTGCCAGTGCTTTCACAGGGCTACAGAAACACATATGTTCATTAGATTGCAAAAATATAAAAAATAATTAATAAATAAATAAATAGTTTTCCTTTATACGATCTATTACCTTTATTTTATTAATTGATAACAGTTGGCCTGGTTTTCTCCACCAGAGAAAGATGTGAAAATCTGGATTAATGTCATTATGTCCAGGCTTAAAGTCTGAAATCCAAAAGGCCAAAGCTAACGTTCAACATGAGGTGGAAAAATTCTGTTTCTCTACTTTGCATCTAAAACTAGAAGCATTGTTTTACTTTACCATCTCCTCTTAAACTAGAGACAAAATGTGAGGATAGCTCAGTCAGTGGCTAAAAAATTCCTCACTATTTCAGACCCATTCATTCTAATTAGTGGAATAAGTTAGTTTTTTAATTGACTGCATTTCTTGTTGGTATATGTAAATATGGTATAATTTATGATTTTTATTTTTATCTAATAGTTTATTAGTTTTTCTAATAGTTTATGATCTAATGGTGAGGACATATGGGACTAATTCACTTCAAAATTATCAAAGAAATAAATGTTTGATAATTATAACACCTCTCTGTACAGGACGGGTGCACAACGCTGCATGCTGCTGTCCGCTCTGGACACGTGGACACACTCCGTCTCCTCCTCCACCACCCAGCTCACGGTGGTCCTCCTGATCCTGCTGACAGACCACCACTGTCTGCTGCTCTCCTGAACCAGGCCAACAGCGATGGCTGGACGCCTGCACACATGGCCGCCGCCCTGGGCCTGAAGGTATGATCTATTAATGATGCACTTCAATCTGACCCAATCACTTGGAAACCACGAGAGTCTAAACACAAACAGATGAACAACCTGTAGTCACTATGATGTTGTTGGTTCTGATAGAAAATATTCACTAAACAAGGAGCTGTTAGGTGATGTTTTTGGGGCTCCTAACATTATGAAATCTGTCTTCTGTCAAATGAATACGGGTTGGTAGGAGATGGGAGCACCTTATCGTTTTAGCAGACAAAAATAATATTGAAAGGCCATAATTGGAGCGAACCAACTCTGTATTCAACAGCTCTACCATAATAGTCTCTCGGGTCTCAATAAATCCAACATAGTCTTTACTTCCTTCCTTAGAGTTGATCATTTTCCAGATGAATCAAAGGTCTATTCGTGATTTTATCTTTATCTTAATTTTAAAAACAGGAAGAAATTGAAAGAAATCAGTCCTGACTCAGCATTACTGCTGTTTTACAGCAGGGTTCTGTTCTGCAGTACATAGGAAATGTGATAGAAAATGCACCGACAATTTTCTGCCAAGTAGTTTGACAATTTTGTAATTGATTTATTAAAATTACTTTTGTTTGAAAAAATAGGATTTTTTTAAGAGGGTTAGGAAAAATCTTAGCCAAAAACGCCATGGCTCTAATATTTGATATACTGTAATAATTTTTTTCAGTGTTTTGTTTTTTTTTTTTGGCCTTGGGTTCCTAATTTTTTTTTTGTTTCTGGTTGAGGTCAAGAATTTTAATTTCAGTGCATCCCCAATAACGTTAAAACAATGTATACGGCAAACAACACAGACACACTCTGACAGCAGCCATTTAACGGTGGTAAACAGTGAGAGCAGTTTTCCCAGTTAGAAATGTCCAGCAGACCTGAAGAAGACTGAGAACAAGTTTCCTGTAAAGGTATCAGCATGGCAATAGTCTGTATTTGGTCCCAGCTTTGGTGGAGATGATTTTTGTCCATGTCAGCTTCTAAAACCTGGCAGAGAATAACAGAAAGCAATGGGCCCAGTATTCTACCCTGCGGGACCCCCATAGAGCAGAGCAGGGACTGTGATGTAAAGTTTCTATTTTACATTACTTCAGATCTGTCAAGTTACATTAAAGCATTTATTGTACTGGAAAAGAGAATTTAAAAGAAGACAGTTTTTGCCAAATGATACGAGGATCTACAGTCATTTGGTCTTTGATTTATACGCTGATGTTTTTTGCCACTTTGAACCACCTGGGGACTCCTCACAGAAAATTCAAAGTTAGTTCTCAGAATGTCAAAGCTGAGTATTTAAAGCTACAGTGTGTAACAATTACAGGGATATACAGTCAGAAATATAATATATTATACATAACTATGTTATTTGTCATCATCTACGAGCTCAGCCTCTTAACCTTAATATTTGCGTTGCCTTAGAATTCGTTATTTATAATTACATAGGAGCGGGTCTCGCAGCCATGGAGGCAGACATCTTTGCGCTACGGCAGCGCAGAGCCAACAAACTAGCGATTGCGAGATCGCCCATTACGCTTGAAATTAACTACGGCAAGTTGAGAGAGATGAACTGAGACGGTACTGAAATCTATACCCTACACAGACCAATTAAAATACTATCTGTAAAATTATCTATGTAAACAAACCTCATCACTTGAGAAGGTAGGTGATGCGGACATCGTGGAAGACATTTTGTCCCGTAACGCTCGCCGTACTGTTGGGGGGGAGAAGCGGTGGGGGGGAGATGTTCATGTTGCTGCGGTCTGCAGTCTGGACTTTAGATGTCGCTAAAAATTACACACTGTAGCTTTAATAAATATGTAAAATAAAACATCTTGTCAACCCAACTACTTTAGTATTGGTATTGGAAGTATTATAACTTATATACATTTTATTGCAATTTACACTGCCACACAAAACGACACACACAGAAATAGCTGGATGCCAGGATTCACAAAATGCACTTCATTTCCTAATGTTTAGATCCACTCATCAACAGGTTTTTAGATATGATCAAATAAAAAAAAGACTTAAATGCTGCACATTTCTGTGCTCAGCCGAAACTTCTTGATTGGATTCTTTTTTTTCTCGGATCCTAAACCTTTTCTTCTCCTCTCCAATATGGAGTATCGTTCAGTAAGGTCCACCTTTTCCATCTCAACACCAACAACTAATGGAATTACTGTCCTCTGAGGGCGGGAAACATTCAGCCTAAATGGATGCAAGAAAAGCCTGACTTAACCAGCCTGCCTGGAATAGAAATCAGAAGGGGTCTCCTTGTCCTTACACAGCATTTGAAACTGTATGCATGCTTGATTCTAACACAAATTGCAGTTCCTTTAAAGTGAGAAGTTTTTTTTCTGTTTCTCATATTAATTTGTGGTGTGTGTTTGGATATGCAGGAGTGCCTGGAGGTCCTGTGCAGCCACACTGAGCAAGATATCGAGCGGAGGGATAAGTGTAATCGCACTATTCATGACGTTGCAACGGACGACTGCAAAGATCTGTTGGAAAACCTCGGTGAGTTTCCTTCTCTAGTTTATCGATGGGGATCAGAGGCCTGATTCACTCTGGGATGGACTGAAGGGCAGAAACCATGAATTGTTTACCCTCCAGATTTTTATGTTGATCATGTTGATGCATAAATCTGAGAAAATGTATTAAACTGTGTTATTATTAGGTTTAGTTGCTGTACCACAGCTCACTCCCTTCTCTTCCCTTCCCTCAAAGAAGCGTACCGGGTCCTGGTGCTCTTAGAGTGCTCAGGTGGAGGAACTGGGTCCATATGTCCTATGGAAGCCCTGGAGGAGGAGGAGCAGGGCAGGGGGCTTCCCAGCAGTCAGCTCGTGCTGGGCAGGGTGACGGTGGACCGCTCGACGCGCTGGGCCCAGCTGAGAGATGCCCTCCGCCACCTGTTCATCTCCCACCTCCAGATCCTCTGTGGAGACTCTCAAACAGCTCGAGAGGAGGCGCAGTCCTCCCTGCTGGGTCTTTCTCCTGCCAGCATCTCCTGCGTTCTCATCGGTAAGGAAAGCAGCTCTTCTGTCAACATGTTTCCTCCTCTTACTCGAAGCCTGCCATTGGGGGAGGCGTTCAACGATGCCACTGCAAAAACTAGTCGTAAATTTAAAAAAATCCTGAATTAAAGCAGCACCTTAATTGGAGCAGGTAGATAAAATAATCTGCGAAAGGACTAATTAGTTCTCCTTTTGAATAAGATAATTAGGTATCTTCTTGCTCCTTTTTACACTTGATCTTGAACTTTTCTCTTTTATGGAACAACTATGCTGAGAGTTCAACACTCACTCGCCCCCATTTCTTCGGCTTGTTCACTTATTTACATGCACAGTGACATGTCAGTCAAATCATATGACTATTTACAAACTGAGCAAAAGCTAAGCTTAAAAGACTAAATTAACAAATGCTATGCAAGCAGGATGCAAACTTGTATTTATCCAGAGTGACTTACTGGTGTATAAATAAAAAAAAAAAAAAGTCATATAACATGACTATGTACCTTTGAGACACCGATATCATTGACGAGTCAAAGAGTCTATCAACAGCTAATAAGAACATGACTCCTAAAAATAATACAGAAATCTAAACATGTGTTTAATTTTTCTAGAATGTGACTATTTGTATTTGGCTTTTTTTTCTCTAAAATGTTTTTTTTATGGCATTTATGTAAATCTTTTATATGATTCCTTTTTCCTTCATCCTCATGTCCCCTTGTTGTCTTCCAGGGGACACTAAGTGGTTGCCTGATCAGGAGCTGCCTTTATCTCCCTGGGATTTGGTCAGAAAGCCTCTCAGCCAGTGTGCCACCATCCGCCTCAGAGGTAACAACCCTGGAAGCCTTTATCTGCTCAGCCAACAGCAAAACGACATCAGAGCTCTGATCACTGATGACTAACACCGTTTGGTGGATAAAAGGTTTTGGTTCTTTGGCTGCATTTCATGAGCAACAGCACATGAAAGAAAACTCAGCCTGGATGGGGCATGTGAGCCAAAGAAGTGCTTTGATTGGTTAATGAAAACTAAGCCAAGCATTTTGTTTTTTTAAATAAGCTGCAGCTCACTTAATAAAATGTACAGATGAATGCAGATAGATGAAATATTAGGTCTGGTTGTGGGGAAAAAAATGGGGAAAACGTCTGAAAAGTCAATCAACATGGCCACTTTTCTTATTTACTATATCCTTCAAATAAAAAGGCTTTCGTCTACAGCACTTTAAATTAGGACTGAAACAATAATTCAGATTATTGTCAATCAATTGAAACAACCGTCAACTAATTTGATAATCAAACTTAACCTTTACTTAGAGTGATGAAATTATAAGCTTCTTAAAGCCTATAAATATGTACAATATAATTGAATTATTTATATATTACCACACATACACATGTGTGTGTAAATGTCATTATAAATAGAGTCTCCGCGGGTTATTAAAAATCATTAAATTATAATTTTTTTAAATTAAGGCCTTAATTGACATTAAAATTCATTAAATGTGATTATCATAGCATTTAAAATGCTTTATGTTTAGAGTCATGGGTGCCTCGTTGATGGCATTAAAGTTATTTCTAAGAGCATTCAATTAGTTACTCATTCCTGTTTAAACCCTGATAAATTAGTTGTGGGCTTATATAATTTTTTTTAGTATAGATTAATCTGACTGTAATCTTGGAATTAATCTAGATTAACATGGCTCATTTGAATTTTGCCAAAGGCATTCATGATATGCTTGTGCTACCTAAATAAGAAAAAGTAAGTCTTAGAACAGGTTTCTGAAGCCAGGTGGCGCATTAGACCAGGGGCTAATCCAAAATGAATCACAAACTGCTTAAGAAAGCTTTTCTACTATAACTGGTGATGAAAATAAATAATATTCAATAAGATGTGTTTGTGTTTATTCAGATAAACATGACTTCTGAACTGGTGGCCTACATAATAGGTCATGATGAACTGTTTACAGTCAGTAGCTTTGTGTCAGTCAGTCCAAGCTCTATTTCTCCTTTTCCACCAGTCACTCAGGCAGAACAACTTTGGGGGCAAACTTTGGATCAACAGCATTTGAAGATAATACTAAAATCTCTGTTCAGAATATCTCTTATGATGTGAAGATCCCGAGTTTTTTTTTTTTTTTCAAATTAAATAGGCAAAAAAACAAAACACAGAACCTACATTTTCAACAGGCTTCCCACTTTACCCACATTCACCAAAGCAATCATCAAAAAGCAAACAATGTTGTGGTCATCATTTGTGGTGTCATAGTAAAATTAAATGTTAAATTACATAACACAGCCTACCTGCCTTTAGGTGGTACTTAAGACGGGAGGAACTCCTGCAGTAAACTAATTCCACATTGCACAAGGTGCAAACAATTCAATTCAATTCAGTTTATTTATATAGCGCCAAATTCACAACACATGTCATCTCAAGGCACTTCACAGTTCAACCAGATCATAAAGTCAAATTGATACAAAGTTCTCCATCTAAGGAAAACCAGTTGATTGCATCGACTCATTGACTCAATACAATCCCTCACACTAAGCATGCTTGTAGCGACAGTGGAGAGGAAAAACTCCCTTTAAACAGGAAGAAACCTCCAGCAGAACCAGGCTCAGTGTGAGCGGCCATCTGCCGAGGCCGACTGGGTTCAAGAAGACGGAAGCAGAGACACAAAAGCAGCTGTAATAGGCGGCCCCGTCCAGGAAACACACAGCCAGGCAGACGAGCTCCGAGCCAGCTCCCATGTCAGAGGACGAAGAAAGCACATCCACCCAGTCACAGCACAGCTGATGTTTCTTTCCAGGATGACGTCACAGCCAAACAGGAACAGACAAGGCAAAGCTACTCTGAGGAAAAGCAGATAGAGCAGAAGGTTAGAGATTGAACTAACAGATTCTGCAGAATAGGAGAATAGAAAGAGAATGAAGCAGAATGATGAAATGGGGGTCCCTATGTCCTCCAGCAGTCTAAGCCTATAGCAGCATAACTATAGAGATAGCTCAGGATAACCTGAGCCACTCTAACTATAAGCTTTATCAAAAAGGAAAGTTTTAAGCCTAGCCTTAAAAGTAGACAGGGTGTCTGCCTCACGGACTAAAACTGGTAGTTGGTTCCACAGGAGAGGAGCCTGATAACTAAAAGATCTGCCTCCCATTCTACTTTTAGAAATTCTAGGAACCACTAGTAAACCTGCAGATTGAGAGCGAAGTGCTCTGTTAGGAACATAAGGAACAATCAGATCTCTGTAATAAGATGGAGCTTGGCCATTTAAGGCTTTATATGTGAGAAGGAGGATTTTAAATTCTATTCTTGATTTAACAGGAAGCCAATGAAGAGAAGCCAGGATAGGAGAGATGTGATCTCTCTTTTTAATTTTCATCAGAACTCTGGCTGCAGCATTTTGGATCAGCTGAAGACTCTTAACTACAGTTTGTGGACTTCCTGATAGTAAAGAATTACAATAGTCCAGCCTTGAAGTAACAAATGCATGGACTAGTTTCTCAGCATCACCCCTGGACAGGAGATTTCTAATTTTTGCAATGTTCCTCAGATGAAAGAAGGAAATTCTAGAAACCTCTTTGATATGGGATTTAAATGACAGGTCCTGATCAAAAACAACACCAAGATTTTTTACTTTATTATCTGAAATCAGTTTAATCCCATCCAAATGAAGTGACTGACTAATCAGCTTATTTTTCAAAGACTCTGGTCCAAAGACTATAACTTCTGTTTTGTCTGCATTCAGAAGCAGAAAGTTAAGAGTCATCCAGGTTTTTATGTCTTCAAGACATGCCTGTAATCTATGTAATGGGTTAGCTTCATCTGGATTTATAGACAGATATAGCTGGGTATCATCAGCATAACAGTGAAAATTAATCCCATGCTGTCTAATAATTCTACCAATTGGGAGCATATATAAAGTAAATAGAATTGGTCCTAGCACTGATCCCTGTGGTACTCCACAGGTAACCTTTGAGCATGTTGAAGATCTATCATTAACATGAACAAACTGAAATCGATCAGATAGATAAGATTTAAACCAGTCTAATGCTGTTCCTTTAATTCCAACAAAATGTTCAAGTCTTTCTAAAAGAATATTATGGTCAACTGTATCAAATGCAGCACTAAGATCCAACAGGACGAGCACAGATACAAGTCCATTATCTGAGGCCATGAGAATATCATTAGTGACTTTCACCAGAGCTGTTTCAGTGCTATGATGAGCTCTAAAGCCAGACTGAAACTCTTCAAAAAGTTCATTATGGTGTAAGTGATCGCAAACTTGCTTGGCAACTACTTTCTCAAGAATTTTGGATAAGAAAGGAAGATTGGATATAGGTCTATAATTAACCAAGTCATCTGGGTCAAGAGACGGTTTCTTAAGCAGAGGTTTAATTACAGCAACCTTAAAAGCTTTAGGTACATATCCCTGAAACAGAGATAAATTAATCACATCTAAAATGGAGGAGGAGATCAAAGGGAATGCCTCCTTAAATAACCTGGTTGGAACTGGATCTAACATACAAGTTGAAGGCTTAGATGAAGACAATAATTTTGCTAATTCAGAGAGTTCAACTGGATCAAAGCAGTCTAAACCCGGTTCAGATTCCATGACTACCTCAGGTACAATCGCGGATAGAGGAGTGCTTATGATCTTATTTTTAATAAGATCAATCTTATTTATAAAGAATCCCATAAAATCATTGCTGCTAAGAGCAGGTGGAATGGACGGTTCAACAGAGCTATGGCTCTGGGTGAGTTTGGCAACTGTATTAAAAAGAAATCTAGGATTATTCTTATTCTCCTCTTTTAATGAGGAGAAGTATGCTGCTCTTGCTTTACAAAGGGTCCTCTTATACAGCAGTAAACCATTTTTACTGCTTTATTCTTGTTGAGTTTTCCATTGAGAAGCTTTGTAAAAATAAATATTCTCTGAAGCAAACCTAGCGTCTTTATAGCTGCATCCATGTCAGCACGTCACGTTCAATATGGTAATTTCACAGTATATATATAACTATATATGTATATATAAATATACATATATATATATATATGTAGATTTTTTTATACCTGTTTCAATGCTGCTATAAATTAAAACTTTGCTATTTTGTAATTCATATGAAATCCACAATAAATGTTTCATTCATTTAAAAATTTTAATTTAATAAAAGATTCTTCTAAGATACCTGAATAAACAAAACAATAATCACTTGATTAATATGTCTGTATGACTGAAATAATAGATGGATGCAGCTCTACCTTAAATAAAATAAAACAGATGCCATTTAAGGGCCTCGACTGATTCAGTCCTTATTCCCTGCACTTGTAGCAAAGACACTAATAAAAAGCATCAAGGACATTTCCAAGTTTTCAGATTCTGTTTTTATTTATTCAAAAATATTTTTTTTGCACCAGAACGCCCTTGTATGTTTTTTCTTTACACTGATAACCATACTTTCTAACTTTGAAGCTGTACTTCATTTATTCACATATGTAATTTTAGGTGGAAATTGGCCCTAAAGCCCTCTGGCGTTTTAAGACGCACGCTTCTCTCTGTAAACTAATTGTTCAATAAATGTCTCGAATGCGATCGAAAGCTCTCATCTCTACCACATTCTCACTGCAGCTGTTAGGAGCTGTTAAACCAAACACTTGTTATGCAATATTCCCTCATAGATTGAGCGGCTGGGATGTGGTTTGGTCAGATGGATCGATGAAGGACTGACGTTCATTTATTACTCATTACTTTCATTCGACCTGCAGTTTTACAAACCAGAACTGAGCCCAAAACTTTGAATAAATAGTTTTTCTTTAATTTACACGTGAGGTCCCTGTAGTTTCACCTTGATCTTGCACTATTTAAAGCCATCAAAACATTGTTGGCAAAAATTGGTGACGTTTTTTAACAAAATATGGCCTCAATTAATCTCAATAGCTCCTCTTGTTCACTTTTTCTGATCAGACCCTACCCTCTGATAGCATGCACAGAAATATAGACTCCATTATCTAGATTTCCCATGTTGATGCAGTTAATCACGGCTATCGATGGTTCTGTTTCCATCTCTCTCTGGCAGGTCTGCAAGAGTCGTGTCTGGATGAGTTGGCCCTGGAATCCCTCCTCCCTTTGCCTCTGCTGCACAACTGCGTCCGCCTGGTAAACAAAGACAGTTTGGGGAAAACAGGGGAGGCAGAAATCAGCAGAGTGAAAATAAATGAGGAAGCTGCCACTATGAGACACGCTTATAGCAGCTGTGACGCCCTCTGCTGGCTTTTGCTTAGGGAGAATGATGCAATCTGCATGAAAGATAAGCCACTTAGATGTTTTTAGGAGCTTATCCGTCACACTTTACCATTCAGTAATCAGAAATAAGGTTACATTTTCAAAGAAGCTGATCTGATACCTTTCTGGGGTCTGCTTCTCTGTGTTAAGGTGGAGCAGTATGGGAACCTCTTTTTTCACGGCCTGGAGGGCAGCTGCCAGGAGTACATCGCCAACGTGGTCGCTCACTGCATCAAGGTACCAAAGCCGATCGGTTCCACCAGAAATGAAACAGAGACCCTCCGCAGTCAGCCGCGGGGGGTTGTGAGGCGTAGTCTGTCACTGTAGGAGCCGCATCATTGCTCTGGTTGCCATGGCAAAGAGTTTTTAACACAGATCTGTAAATGTGTGAAATAATCTTCAGAATACTACTAATCCTCCTTAGCCATGCTCCAGGCTTTGACATTCTTTAGTGTTTTGTTGTCATAGCGACGTGAACAAACGATGTACAGACCATAAATGCTCCATCTCTCTTCAAAAAACAAAATAGAACTCCTTTGTTTTCATTCACATTCTCCTCCTGCTCCACTGCTCCACTTCCCTCGGCGCATAGTAGTACTTCTCTTTTGTTTCCATGACAACGTGCGTCTTCCCTCACTCATCCCGTCCTCTCATTTCTGCCGCTGTGTTTGTATCAGTGGAAACAGGAGGCGGAGGGAGCGAGCTGCGACGTGGTGAGGGTGGAGGTGGAGGAGAACCTGAGCAAAGAGCAGCTGCTGGAGACCTTCATCAACTGTGGTGAGAAACTTTCAGAGCTGGACGCTCATCCACGTCATCTGATTCTTCTAAAATAAGCACTAAGAAGAACATGTCTGAGTTTTTGGGGAACCGCTTTAGATTTGGTCCAGTGGGCAGATTTACAGGTTTTAACTCAGCAAATTAACTTTATGACCCAAACTGCAGAGAGAGGTACATAACAGGGGTTCCAAGATAGGGGGGGCAGGACCCCAAGGGTGCATCACAAGATGGTTTTCACCATCATTGTGATGTGATGCCAGAGGCAAATTGAGGGCAAATTATAAAAATATAATATATGAATAAGTACAAAATTCATATTTCAATTATGAAATATCCCATTAAAGGATTCAAAATACATTTAAAATGATTTAGATTTTTTAAAAAAATCTCCCTTTAGATAATAAAAAATTTAAAGTAATGAATTATGTAATGTAATTATTTGTTTTAAATCTATGTAATTTAATAAAATAAATATTAAAAAGAATTGATATACTTCACTTTTTATATATATGTAGAAATTACTACGGTAAAAAGTGATCATCTTTATTTTTAGGGGTCTGTTGCCTTATTTATTTTGGCGTCATAGGCTGAATTTTTCGGAAAGCCCTGGTACTGTACCTGTACTATCTATACTTTCACTTAGTCATTATGTCAATAGGCACTTTTGCTCTTATTTATTTTACATTCAGTGCATAGAAATATCGATTTGGCTAAAATTTGAGGTCTTGTTATTGAGGAAGGATTTGTCAACATCGCAAAGATCGGTCTAAAAGTCAGTCATTTTCTTAAATAAGTGTACTTGCCCTTAATTTGAGCAGATCAATAAGATGATATAACAGTGTGTATGAATAGAAAATATGCCTTTTAAATGAACAAATATCTAGTGTCTCCATTTGCTCATCCAGGAGGAGCGAATCCTGCAGACGGAGACTGGATGCAATCAGCTGGTTTTCCTAAGATAGAAACTTTGAACCAATCTCATTAGATGATCTGGTTGAATTTTCTCTGTAAAGAACCAACATGTCATCTATGTGTTGTTAATTCACATTATATAAATAAACTGAATTGAATTGAAATTAGATTAGAAGTTTTATTTTTTTCAACATAAATCATTTTATTCCAATAACAAATCGATTTTACCTTCAAAGGAAAACACTTATTTTAAAGAAAATGGATTCATTAGATATAAATTGTTTTAAATGGAATATGTATTAACTATTCTGCTGCATTTAATTCTGCATAATTAATTACTGCCTTTAAAGCTGATAAATCTGAGCTATTGTGAACACTCTGCATTAGTGGTGCTAAGGTGTGTTTTTTTTTTTTTGCCTGTAGATGACTCTTTAAATGATGCTTTTTACTTGTGGTTTATTTCTTTATTTCTAAGATAGATGAGATACATTTGTTTTTTTTTTAGAGGATGTACATATAATTTTCTCTTCAGAGAACAGAGTCGTGAACGATTCACTGACTTCATTTGGAATACCAGGATGTCTTTGGGCTTAATTCACTATTTTCCTAACCTGACAACAGCCAGATGCCAGTCTCGCTCCGCCTAGCTCCACTCACATACATCTGGGAAACCGCCATAGGAATTGCCTTTACTGAAGGCTGGGCCTTATCAAAACTTCTTGCATATGATTGGATAAGCCACTTGTCTGTCATCTTTATCGACGTGCTATTTCAACCACTCACACCGAAGCTAACCCGTGATGCTGTGAGAGCTACGCAGGAAAAAAACAAAACAGAACAGCGAACATCTTGGATATAGCAACAGTGGAATCAGCGCAATGTCGGTAAATGATCAATTTCATTTGTGTCATGAAAATGTGCGGATAAAAGTCAACATTGTGCACAGCAGACTTATTTTAAAAAAAGAAGCCAACCAAAAAAGTATAGACGAACGACTTACAGAACTCGCTTCTCCACTACGTCACATGCAGGACACACCCACCCTGCGTCCTGATTGGCCAGACCATAAATTCGGTTGGGGAAATCACTTTCAATGAGCGGTGTCCCAGATGTATGTGAGTGGAGCTGGGCGGAGCGAGACATGCATCTGGCTGTTGTCAGGTTACTATTTTCCTCCAATTCTATAGTTTATTGTTGGAAGAAGGATTATTGTGTGATGTTTCTTTTCCATCTCCAGAAGAAATAATTTTGATTTGTGGCTCAATGAGCACAGTTCAGCAACATAGAAACTCTGAATGAATGAAGGACAAATAGCTTTCTGTTCAAATTGCGTTTTCCAGATCACCTTCTCTTCACTCCTGGAGGCAGGCTTTCCTCTGAGAATGTGATCTGAAAAATGCAATTTGAAAAGAATGAAATTTGTAAAATAAATTTGAAAATTTAAAATAAAACCTGAGAAATGTTTTTTTTTGATAAAGAGTTTTTTCAGAGACTTACTTACAGAACGTGTTATTTGCAACAATAAAGGAACAAATTTCACTCCATTTAAATAACATAGTCTAATTTTAATGTAAAAATGTTAAACGACCTCATCAGCCTTAATTATCCTCCTGATTTTTCTGATCTCATCCTGACTGATCTTCTGTCGGTCGTCCGGAACTTTCTTTTTTTTCTCCAGGCTTCCTGGTACCAGCGGTACCTTCAGGCTTTGGACGGGTAGCTGGACACACTGACCGCTCCGTAGTGGTTCTGCTGGAGGGATTGGAAAAGGCTTCGTCATTAACAGGCTTGCTTGGAGATCTCTGTGTCAGCTTGGACAACAGAGGCTCCGCCCCCCCTCTGATTCTGAGCACAGGTACGCAAAGCCCAGACTCTGGGTAGCAACTTACAGTAGGTACAGTTTCCTCTTTGCTTAACTTCTCCTATCCAACACAACAGGGCTTAGAGTCAACACTACAGCATTAACGGCCTTGGAATAAAATCAAACGTTGTCCTCGATTGAAAAACAATCAGAAAAAACATTTAGAGTTTAGAATACCGTAAACCGATCAATTTCTAATTCAGAGGCAGCTGGACATTGGAGTTCGATGGACTCGGACTTGCAGCTGTTTGGTGTTTGCCATTATCAGGATGGCTGAGAATGATCTCGACACTAAAACCTGATTTAATAAGAAATGTCTCAACCTTTAGCAAGAGTAAGAGTGTATTTCCCCTAAATATTAGCAGCTAAGTAAGATGATCTGTCACTGGAATACGTATTTATGCACTGAAAATAAGATAATCAGATATTATGCAGTTGAAATAAGATAAAAGTTGTTTATTCCTCATCATTTTATATTGGTAAATTGTCTTACCTGTTTGAATCAAGGGGAAATGCATTTAGTATAAGAACAGTTAACTTCCTATTATTATTTCTGAATGTCTTTTATGCAGAGCAAACGATGCTCCACTGCAAAATCGGGTAAAAAGATAAATTTAAATTTCTTAAAATAGGCATATTGGTCTTTAATTTAAGCAGGTGAATGAATGATTTGCAAATACAGTGAGTGAATTTTTAACATAAATCCTAATATTCCAATGGCAAAATGTCATGATCTTGGCACTGATGACTGGATTATTGGTTAATTTCATCCACCTGCCTAGCTCCGCCCAGTTTTCATTATTCAGTTCCTATTTAATCTGCTTGGTCCCAGCCATCAGCGCCAGGTTATTCAAGCCGTAGGTGAGAGTTCTCTAGCTTACACAGTTTGTCATCCTGATTGCCTGATCCTGAATAGTTTCTGCTCCCTGACCTCTGAGCCTGCCCGCCTGTGTTCTGATCCGTTTGCCTGACATGTCTTCTGACTCCTGCTGGATTCTGCCTGTTACTGACCCTGGAGCTGTCTCCCGACCCCGGTTTGGATTTCATTCGGTACCTCTTCGGATCTCTGATCTTCTAGCCTGGACTTCTGGTTCCTCATTGACACTGGATTTCGCTTCTCCCTCCGGAAACTCCTGCTCTTCTTCCTCTGCTGGCTCCTTCTCATAAGTCTGCTTTGCAGCACCTTTGGCTTCTACTCCTGGAGCTCTCTGGGTGGTTTCCACCGTGTGCTGTGTGAAAATCATCCAGCTGGATTCCACTCCTTCCTCTGGACTTGGACTGAACTTTACAACCAAAGATTCCAGCCATCTAATCCTAGCTACTGAGACGCAAACCTTCTAGCAGCAAATAAATGCTTTTATAAACCTCTTTAGTCTGTCAGCCTGAATTCTAGGTCCAACGTTCTGAGTCCTGACAGAAAACATCTTATCTGTTTAAAATAAGAAAAAGATCAGTTATTTCAAGAAAAATAATATTACTTAGATTTTAAATTTTTACAGTAAAGTTGTCCCCCACTCACCCTACCTGCAGACAAGGTCACCTCAGTTATAGCTTACCTGGATTTATGAGGATAATCAACTTAATTTGTTATAGAAAATGTGTTGTCTGCATTGAGCCTATCCCTCGAGCAGGGGTGGGGTTTAAACCTGCAGCCTTCTTATGGAGAGCTCCTGCAGCGCGTTCCGACTTTTAGGCACATCTTAAAGCATTTCAAGCATTTTGAACTTCTATTTGAGACGCGCATAAATTTCAGCCAAATCTCAGATGCTGGAGTTGGAAAATCTGAACTCTGCTGCTCACAACTTGCAGGAAGACCGACACTGCATCCAAACCGTGATCATAAAACCATCAAAAATAAACTTTATATTTATAAAGATGTTACTCTTCACCAGTTCTACATAAAACACCATTAGTTAGTATGTTTTCATGACAAAAAAAAAAAAGTGAGAGTGCAGTGACTAAACCGCTAAGATATTTTGTAACTGGATTGTGGCACAATAGTTTATGAATATCTGCATACAATAACAAAAGTTCCAGGCAAAATATGTTTGGGTTTTTTATTCCGGAACTTTCGGGTTTTGCTACCTAAAAAAAAAAAGTATTCCCCTCCAGCTGCTATGACCAGTAACAGGGAAATTTAATGACCAGAAGCATCCAGGATGAGGCGTTAGAAGCCTTTCTGATGCTCTCTAATGATGAAATGCGCTGGAACAGACAGTGACTGATAGCTCACCCGTTTCATTTTTTCTTTCAGTTCTGTTTTAACTATTACTTAAAAATGAAGGTGCTAGATTCAGTCATATTGAGATAGACTTATTTAAAATAAGCAAAAAATATGTGATATTCCTGAATTACTGATGCAAGTTTATTGATTTTATATTTTAGTAGTTATTTATTTAGCAACTAGTTTGATTGGTTTCTCTTTTTTTGCCATTTTCTTGTTGGTAAAATTAAAATTTTTAAGCCAAAAATACAAA
This sequence comes from Cyprinodon tularosa, assembly GCF_016077235.1. Lineage (NCBI taxonomy): Eukaryota > Metazoa > Chordata > Actinopteri > Cyprinodontiformes > Cyprinodontidae > Cyprinodon > Cyprinodon tularosa. The sequence continues at coordinate 988,965 of NW_024038438.1, read as the reverse complement.
TTTTCAATTTGAATAACATAAAACTTTAATTAAGTTAAATTTCACTTGATTCAGTCCAGAAGTTGCTCTTTTGTTCTGTGCCACTACTAGTAAATACTGTTTAGAACCGCCACTGGTTCTTGGACCCGCCTGCTGAGGGGTCCTGTTTCCAGTTGCAGCTGTATCTGCAGGTCTCCTGAAAATGGTCTTCCTTTGGTTTGATCTTTGAAACTTCACATATATTCTTAGTTGGAGGAACTGCTGCCAGTAAGGACAGGATGTAAGCACCTGTCCGCTGTCACTGTCTGGAGAAAGGAAGGCAGCAAAGACTCCAGGAAACCTGGTTTTCCCTTTAACACATTTGGAAAATAAACAGGAGTTAAATGCAGTGTTTGACATCCAGGATTAAAATGAAACATTAAATCTGTTTGGATTATTAGATCCATTTGAGATTATTTGTTTTAAATCTAAAGGATGAGGATTGAGCTAAGCCATCCCGGACAGCACTGGGCTGGACACTTTAACATCTGCCATCTTTCTTTGCATGCAGGTTCACACAACGTTGGAGAGAACAACTTCCTGATTGGCACGTTATCTAAGCCCCGCCTCCAGGGATCAGAGCTCCGCCTCCAGCAGCATTTCCGCTGGGTGATGCTGCGCTGGGACCAGGAGCCGCTGCACGGCCTGCTGGGAAGGCACCTGCGCAGGAAGCTGCTCCTTAAGGTGGGTCAGAGGTCGGACTCCAGCTGCCTCTGGTTTGAGTCGATGAAAGCAGGTTCTCTGGTAGTGATGCTCCTGTTAAACCTCTGCCGTGATGTTCCAGCTGGAGACTGGAGTTTGGTCGGCGGATGGCCTCATGGAGCGCTCCGTGTTGTGGGTGAGTCAGGTTTGGCAGCAGCTAAATGCCTGCCTGTCCCGCCTGGGCACCCACGAGGCTCTGCTCGGGCCGCAGCTCTTCCTGTCCTGCCCTGTGGTTCCCAACAACGTTCAGGCTGTTGTCAGGTGAGCATCTGGATAAAAGTACTGCCTACCGTTGTTCTGACGGTTTCCTGCCTGTTGTCTGTATGATGGGGTTATTCTCCAACAGGTGGCTGGCCCGTCTCTGGAATGCCGTAGTCGTACCAGGGGTGGAAGCGGCGGTCATCTCTCGCGTTATAACCAAACGCCCCGCCCCCTCACCCCCATCTCCGTCTCCCTCCCAACGACCATCTCTTAGCAACTGTGGTTTGAGCGCCGGACAGCAGGCGGTGGTGAAAGCCGCCCTCAGCATCCTGGTCAACAAGGCTGTCATGCTGGGATGCCCCCTGCCTCGCCACGGTGGGTGGGCTGCAGAGATGACAAACCAGAAGAAGAAGAAACACATCCTGATATATTTTTTTTTTATTTAATCCTATAGAAATGGACCGGTATCTGCTGGAGTTTGAGGGGAGCTCGTCTCCTCTGCCAGCCCTTGGTTCATGTAAGGGAGGCGCAGGAGAAAGGAGACGAGGACGAGACGGCAGCAAGCTGAGACGCTCCAACACCAGCCCCAGAAAGAAGGGAAGCCCCTCCTCTAGCTGGAGCTCTGGAGGCTCCTTCAGAGAAGGTAAGAACCAGAGGATCTGTTCAGGCACAGAATCAAAGAGGGACTTTATCTCTTTAAGAGTTCAGAATGCACCCTAAATGCACCAGGGAGCATTTTCACAGCTGTAAGACTTTATAACCATCACCGTTCCCAACAAGTTTCTGTCTTAGTCAGTCAAATAACTTTCTGCTGTCATTTTTTTACATATCTCTGCTATTTTTCACATATTGATTACTGTAAAAATGTCCACAGCTGTTATTGATTTTTGTGTGACAATTTCTGCTATAACCTTTTGCTGCTGTAAACACCACAATTTCTTCATTGTGGGACAATAAAGGGATTTTCTATTTATTTTCTATTTTAACATTCTGGTCCACATTTTCCGGGGTGTAATGTTTGAAGTGTCCACAAGGTGGTACTGCTTGATAGTCCTGATAAAGGTGAATGGAACACAGCTTTAGGCTCTACTGCCAGCATTGAAAAACTAAAATAAATAATATCTACCTACTATGACCTATCAGATGCTGCAAAATCTAAGAAAGAGAATTCAAATAAACTGAAAGCTGCAGAGTTTTGCAAAAATTCGATAAAATTAGTTGAATTTGTGTGATTTCAGGTGCGGCCTCCGGCTCTGACGTCAGGTTCATGTCCAACGGCCACAGGTTGGTGTCTGAGCTCAGCCCTGCTGCTGCAGCTGGATGTGACTTAAACGTAGACATAAAGCAGCTAGAAGCTTCACCTGCGATGTTATTGTTTGGGTTTGCAGGAGGTCGGCTGGTCTGCCAGCGTTCCTGGATGATGAGACGGATCTGATCAGGGAGCTGCAGAACTTGTGTTCCAGCAGGTCCGAGCCGGACATTAGCCAGGTACTGTTTGGGATGGAGAGGAACCTAGAGGGTTAAAAAAGTTAATGCTTAGAGAGTTCAGGAGATTCACCAGCTTTGTCCAATTTTTAGGTATAGATTATTAAAAATAATAAATTAAATTTTAATGGAAAACCATTTATGGACTTAACACACATCCTTTTGGAATCAAAACCTTTTTCCAAATTCCTCTATAAATAAGCACATTTATTGCATTATTATGTTATACATATTTCAAATTTATAATCTCGATCTTTCTCTTAGAAACTCCTTATATTTTATGCAACTTATTAGAAAAACTACCTCAATAGAAGAGCAAGCAGTACATAAACATTAATAATAGCACAATTCCTTCTATTCAATATGGTAAAAGATATTTAACAGCAAGCAATAAAATACTTCTTTTAAGTTCCATTTCTAAAACTGACAACAGAACTACAGCAGTAGAACTGTGCTTATATAAAGCATTGCCCTATTTGGTCCATTAAATCATATAAACCATTGAAGAAACTTTCTCTCCTTAAGCAAGTTACTAAAACAAACAATCCATGTTGCAAACTGATTTAGTGCGACAGTGATGTTAACTCTTTGAACATCTGTGCAGCTGAAACATGAGATGGTTTTAAACTTGATTACCTGTGATGCTGCTTGTGCGTCAAATTTATGGGTAGAAAGGAAAAAGCAAAAACAAAGGTTCACGCTCGAGACTTTAGTCTGTAAAAAAAATCATGCAAATGTTTACAATTGCTTATATTTCAGTCTCTCTAATGTCTCCAGGGAGAGTCCCGGGCAGTGGAAGCAGTTTGGAGATAGCTTGTTGCTCAGAGACAAAAGGGACACAAAGATGTTTATTTGACTCCCTGATTGTCCAATTCAGAGACCAATCACGGCTGCTGGTTGATAAATAATTTGGATTCTGATTAAAGATGCCAAATAGATTATGGTCTATAAAAGGCAACATTAGTTTAAAACGACCAGAAAAAAAAACAATGTAATTGTCTCAGTTTAGACCAGTTTTTAGGTATTTTCATTCAATCCTTGCTTTTCTGATGCATATTTTAAGGTTAACTTTGGTCAGTCACATGTTTCTGTTAGTAATTCTTTGTTAATAATCAATGTTATTAAAAGTTTTAGAATGAAAATGGTGGTTGGACTCTAAATATAGAGGCCCTCTGCTGACATTAATGTTTAATGAGCTCCTGTTCTGGTAACATGATGTAGGAGAGAGGCGTATGTGATTAACTGTGTCAGATATCAGCAAGGGAAGATGAATCACTGCAGCTTAATTCTGCACACTCAACAGGAAGTCAACTTGCCTCGTTTTTTACATCTTTAATTGTTGAGGCTTAGATATTGCTGAATAGTTACTGACCTGTTTCAGATGTTATTAAACTTCCCCTGGATCCTGGTGATCTGCATTAATCAGCTGTTCTGTTGCTTTTTATACTGGTTTCGACACGCAGCTGCAGCCGTGGGATGATCCTTCTGCTCTCTTGTCTCCCCCATAGATCTCTGAGGCCAAAGACAACCTGATCCATTTTCCTAGCACTCCCAGTGTGGCGCCGCCTGCCCAGGAGTCCAACCAGGAAACAGCTGTCCAGCAGCAACTAGAGGTGGGGGAGAACATTCTCAGTGTTTTTTTGTCCAGAGATACTGAAAAAAATTCCTTTTTCGTTTTAATGATCCTTCCTGAGATGACCTCGAAGGTCGGCGCGTTTCATGAGATGCAACCAACACAAAGTATTACATGATTCTGAATTAAAGGAACAATGATTCCTTGGTTTCCTAAAGTTTTATACTTTGGAAACCAAAGTATATCTTTGGAATGAAGTCCAATTAGCTTTTAAACTAATTTAGAGCAATTTGAATGTGTTCAAACCAATTCACAATACAAATCCTTGGAGGTAAATAAAACATTATTAGGTGAAAAAACATTTTATTAAATGAGTAAACAGTTTAGATAATTGTTTCTTAATGGTTCACTGTTTACTTTATTTGTCACCCATCCTAGAGCAGCATGGACATTTTTTTTTTATTACAGCCCATCCAGGAAAAGACAAAAAACACATACATTCAGGGGTCGCGGTGTCAAAGGCCTCGCTATATAGTCAGAGGTGCCGACCTTACAGCTAAGAAAAAGATTGATTGGAATAATTAGGGTTAGGGGTCTTTTTTAGCTCCCTTAGCTAGTTTTGTTTTATGAAGCTAATAGCCCCAGACACAAGGGGACCCATTTTAAAGGACTTTGGTCGGATTTAGATATCAAACATCTTGAGTGTATCAGGAAACACATAAATGTCAAAGTATTGAAACACTTACTGAGGTAAAGTCTTTACAAACAGAAGATCAAAATATCTTACAATCAGGGTGACCACGTGCAGTTGATATTAGCTTCTGTTAGAAAACTTTACTCAACAGTAAAACGATTGAGATGATCGCAAATCTTGAAAAAAAACAAAAACTAAATTGTTTAATTGTAAATTATTACCCCATCTTTTCCCAGACCTTTGACCTCTGATGATCAGCATTTCTAGGAATGATGGGGATTTTCCAATATTCTGAAATGTTCTGGGTGGGCTCTTTCTGATTCCAGTCCCTAGTTCTGGTTCCGGTTACTCTTCATCCTGATTCTTTTAACAGGATGGATCCTGAAAGGTCATATTTTATAAATGAGCTGTAGTTGAGCTGTCAGATAAAATGGTCTAAACTTCTCGATGAAATAGTGAGAGAAAATAAACAATCAATGAAGTCACAGAAGTATTCATACGTTTGGCAGACAGGAAACGAGGCAGGTTTCTGTTAAGACGTAGAGTAAGAGGAAGAAAGTACAAAATAGGCTCTGCTCTTCTTGCAGAAGCTATGAATTAAGAGGAGGAACAGATTCCCTAAGTACATGGTGTCTATCTTCCTTTGCACAATATAATACCTGGTTCTGATTGATTCTCCATGCCCAACCCTCTTACCAAGTTACTCCTGTAGACTCAGAGAATGGTGCAGTCTGTGTTAGAGCAACCTGGTTCTGAAGAGCAGGGGTTGAAGAATGAAGTCTAATAAGATATGTTGTTTCTGTTCTTTCCAATGTAGTCTCCTCTCTTGGGGACTTTGCACAGAAGAGAGTGAGTTGGGGGTTTGCAGGCTTTATTAGCAGGCACGGCAGGGGGCGGGGCAATCATATGTCTCTAGCCGCATTCACACAAAACCCGGGTTTTCAGAACCATGTTGACCCACAAACAATTGGCTTTTGGCTCTTTTCCCATTTGACCGAAAAGCCGGGTCTAACAGCTAGCTGGCAAGCTCCGTGGCCTCTGTCCCCCTGCCGCTGCGTGTCTGGTGACGCCATCACACTTGGTGAGCGTTGATGATGTCAACAGTGCAATGGAAATCTGTGAAGTAAATAATGGAGAGCAACATGGACGGGAGCCAGAGGATAGTCAGTAATCTTTATTGTTTCCCTCTTTTATCTGTCTGATTCCCTCTCATCAGCGCTGTGCCTTGTTAATCGAATGTACATTAGACAGAGATGTTTCGACCCGTTAGATCAGAAGCAACTAACACGATGTGTTGACATCTGTGTGTTGCGTTCAATGGTGTCACGTAATTTAGCAGGTCAACTCCGGTTTGGCCTGAGGGAAAGGGGTATGCGAATGCTGCAGCTCCTCCTTAGGGGTTCTTAGTTCAGAAAGTAGAGCAAAGCACTTAACTCCACTAATGTTAATATCATGGCATATTGCACAACATGTGGTTCTCTTTCCTGTCCTGCAGAACGCCGTCAGTGAGCCGGGCCACAGCTCCGACCAGCCAGCCCTTCAGAGCATCAGCCGTCGTCCAGGCCCTCGCGCTAGGTCGCAGCTCCCCGTGCCAAGCAGCAGGGGGCAGCAGACGCGAGCGTCCCCGACTTGCAGCAGCAACACTAACAACAACCAAACCCAGACACCCCCCAATCTCAGCAGAACTGCAGCCAGTAGCAGAACAAAGCAAGGTCCCCCGAGCAACAGCAACAACAACAACTACTACCGCAACCATTTGAACGACCGCAGCCGCTCACGAGAAGATATCTGGATTCTCCACAGAGATCTGCACCAGAGCAACAGCGAGTAGACCCCCCCCATCGCCCATCCCTGTCCCATCTCCTCCATCTCAATGTAAAGACTAGGTACCTGATGACCGTTGACTTGTACTTATCTGTACTTATTACACTGTACTGCAGTTTTGTACTTGGGGACCATAGTTTATTCTACTACAGTATTTGAATGATGCGTTTAAGGAAGGAAAACACTGTAAAGATAAAGAAGACGAGCTTAAGCAGCAGGTTGTCTCTCTCTGTTGCCTTAATTCCAGTGTTTTCAGCCTGTATTCAGCTCCAGTGGACGAAGAGACGCTTTATGAAGTGTTAATATGTCAGAAACTGCCTCCGAAACACTCCTTCAAGTCCTTCGGTGTTCTTAAAAAAAAAACTAGTGTACTTCTATAGGAAATAAGGTCCCTGCAGAAATCCAACGGAAACAATCAGGCTTTTCTTTTCTTCTCTTTCTTGTTTTTTTTTTTGAAATCCTTAAGTGTTTTATCTCCAGATAGTCGCGAGGTTGGTTTAAATACTGTTGAAAATTAATCAGGGTTTTACCAAATATATTTGTAAATAAGAGTAAGTCGAAATGCTCTATAGATTGGTGTACTTTATGTGGTATTACGCTTGTACAGTGATGAAAACTTAAAAGAAACTGCTGAGGAAAAAATAAAAAAATGAACACTAAACCTTGTACATAAGTGTTTGTAGAGATGAGTTTGGTTTTAAACCCTCCACTTGCTTCAAAGTGAATGGGATGTGGCAATAAGTAATAGAACTGTATAAACACAGGATGTCCTCTGTCAGTTTTAAGCCATAATAAATCTTTTAAATGCCAAATGTTTCCCTGGATTCATGTTGTTTTTTTTTTTTTTATTGCAAATGATTTCTGATTGGTGAAGAAAATAAAGGCCACAGCATGATACTGTCACCACCATGTTTTGCCCCTGGAATTCTATCTCCAGGTTTATGTGCAGTGTTGGTTTCAATTAAATTTGATATATTTATGTTCATTTTATTGCTAAAGTATTTAACCTCTTCCATGGGCACAGGTGTGTAAAATCAATTACCTTGTTATGCAGACCTTTGTTATAAACATTTATGAAAAAGAATGGGTCTCTACCAGGAGGGAGGGAAGTCCAGTGGGACTGTGACAAGAAGCCACCTGTGCAACAAATCCTGTTGTTAAAATTCCATCAAAATATTCCATAGTCAGCTGTAACATAAGAAAATTGGAATGTTTAGTATTTAGAGCCACAAAGCGGTAGGGCACATAACCTGACTTCGCGGGATCAGACGATGCTGAGGAGCGTACTGCGAAGAGTTCTGCGATTTTCTTTAGTCAGTTACTACACACCTCAAACTTCATGTGGCTCTCAGATTAGCTTAAGAGCAGAGAGCTTAATGGAATGGGTTTTCCAGCTGCATCCAATCCATGCATCACATCAATATAGATGGCTCAGGATAACCTGAGCCACTCTTAAGAGCTTTATAAGAAATGAAAGTTTTTGATAAAGAAAAAAACAACTGCAGTCTCTTATTTCAAGTGCAAAATATCTAGTTATCTTATTTTAACTGTAAAAATATTTAATTTAGTATGTTTATATAGCGCCAATTCAAAACACGTCATCTCAAAGCACATTACAGATACAATCCAATCAGATCGAACTGTCAAATTGATTCAAAGTTTTCTATCTAAAGAAAACTAGCTGCCATCGACTCAAAGGCAATTCCTCACACTAAGCCTGCTTGTAGCGACAGTGGAGAGGAAAAACTCCCTTTTAACAGGAAGAAACCTCCAGCAGACGCAGGCATAGTATGAGCGGCCATCTGCTGAGGCCAACTGGGGTTCAAGGAGCCAGAAGCAGACAGAAAAAGATGCAAAAAGTAACCAGTTCCACAGGCCGCCCCGTCCAGTAAAAAACACAGCCAGGCAGAAGAGCTCCAAGCCAGCTCCCATGTCAGAGGATAAAAGAGGGCACATGCAGTTAGTCACAGTCAGAGAAACAGGACTACACTGAAAAACAGGCCAAGCTCCAACATCTATAAACAAAGGTGTTGATGGCAGCAGCACAGCTGATATTTCTCTCCAGGATGGTGTCACAGCCAAACAGGAACAGACCAAATGAAACTACTATGAGAAAAAGCAGAGAAGACAAAATGTTTTGAGATTGAACTAACAAATGATGCAGAAAGGGAGAATAAAGATAGAATGATGAAAAGGGGTCCCTATGTCCTCCAACAGTCTAAGCCTATAACAGCATAACTAGAGAGATAGATCAGGATAACCAGAGCAACTCCAACTACAAGCTTTGTCAAAAAGGAAAGTTTTAAGTGCCTCATGGACTAAAACTGGAACTAATAATTCCACTGGCAGATTGTCTATTTACCTACTCGAAAGGTAAATACTGTAGTAATTTTCAGAAATTTTTTTTGAAATTCAGAAAAAAAAAATTAAAATTATTGGCTATGGTAAAGTGTAATTAATTTATTTAATCATAAAGATCTAAAGCAATATTTTCAACTTATTAGACTTTTTTTTCTTTCTTTTGTTTGCTGTAAAATTGTCTCCACAGTATCAGATTTATGGTGCACATGTTTAATATGATTCTGTTTGTCTGTAAAACTGCATTAAATGGGAAAGAAGTACTATAAGGCTATAGGCTGTCTTCTTTGCAATAGGTGTATTTCCCTTTTTGTTAAGGAGGTAAGTCAATCTGCCAATGGGATAAAATCATTCATGTTCAAAATCTGAACATCTCACCAATCTTATATAGAGTGCATATTATCTAATTATCTTACTTTGAAGACAAGCATTAGCAGATAATGTTACCAGCTCAAATGAAGGGAAAATGCATTTATTTTAAGATTTGTAATTTACTTCTGTATCAGCTTTTGTGGTGAATCAACACCGGGTTTTTCTGGTTTCAACTACACTGAAAAACCTATCTAGAAATGCATAAGTAAATTTCTTGAAAAAATATTTTGGAGGGGAGGTTTTTAGCAGGTATTATTTACAAGTGGAAAGACAATTTAGAAATGCCTATCACTGGAAAAACAATCTAGAAATAAGTAAAAATGTCTGAAATGAAGTGTATTTACCCTTAATTTGAGTAGGTAAATGAGAGTTTACCAATGGAATGAGTATTTTTTCTTTTAAAATAAGATAATTAGATAATATGCGCTTGAAATAAGACAATGCAATTGTGTTTTCTTATTTTAAGTGTAAATTGTCTTGATCCATTGGCAAAATGTCTCTTTTTCCTCCTTAATCGGAGAACAAATGCACTTATTTTAAGAAAATATGAGTTATCAATTTTTTCCAGAGTGTGTGTGTGTGTATATATATATATATATATATATATATATATATATATATATATATATATATATATATATATATATATATATATATATATATATATACACTCACCGGCCACTTTATTAGGTACCCCATGCTAGTAACGGGTTGGACCCCCTTTTGCCTTCAGAACTGCCTCAATTCTTCGTGGCATAGATTCAACAAGGTGCTGGAAGCATTCCTCAGGGAGTTTGGTCCATATTGACATGATGGCATCACACAGTTGCCGCAGATTTGTCGGCTGCACATCCATGATGCGAATCTCCCGTTCCACCACATCCCAAAGATGCTCTATTGGATTGAGATCTGGTGACTGTGGAGGCCATTTGAGTACAGTGAACTCATTGTCATGTTCAAGAAACCAGTCTGAGATGATTCCAGCCTTATGACATGGCGCATTATCCTGCTGAAAGTAGCCATCAGAAGTTGGGTACATTGTGGTCATAAAGGCATGGATATGGTCAGCAACAATACTCAGGTAGGCTGTGGCATTGCAACGATGCTCAATTGGTACCAAGGGGCCCAAAGAGTGCCAAGAAAATATTCTACCCGGTGTGATCTTCTGCTGCTGTAGCCCATCTGCCTCAAAGTTCGACGTACTGTGCGTTCAGAGATGTTCTTCTGCCCACCTTGGTTGTAACGGGTGGTTATTTGAGTCACTGTTGCCCTTCTATCAGCTCAAACCAGTCTGGCCATTCTCCTCTGACCTCTGGCATCAACAAGGCATTTCCGCCCACAGAACTGCCGCTCACTGGATGTTTTTTCTTTTTCGGACCATTCTCTGTAAACCCTAGAGATGGTTGTGCGTGAAAATCCCAGTAGATCAGCAGTTTCTGAAATACTCAGACCAGCCCTTCTGGCACCAACAATCATGCCACGTTCAAAGTCACTCAAATCACCTTTCTTCCCCATACTGATGCTCGGTTTGAACTGCAGGAGATTGTTTTGACCATGTCTACATGCCTAAATGCACTGAGTTGCCGCCATGTGATTGGCTGCTTAGAAATTAAGTGTTAACGAGCAGTTGGACAGGTGTACCTAATAAAGTGGCCGGTGAGTGTATATATATATATACAGCACTTGAAGGACTACCATTGACTCTTATTTAGGAATTTAATTCTTTGAAAACCCTTTCTGTAGTGAACAGAAGTCATTTAGCTTCCTGATAATAATCACGATTGGCTCATCATCTTCAGCAGACTTGATATAACTTTAAGGAGCCGACAGGAGAAGTTATTCTGTGCGTTTGTCACTTTTAAATCACCAAATATTTCCAGAAAATCTATTAAGGCCAATTTGCTGTTAAACGCAATTATGTAATAATGTAAAGATAAGAAAAATAAACAGTCTGAGGTTGAACAGTTGAACCCCACAAAAAAAAAAAAAAGACACAACCACTGAGAAATTATTAAATTTAATTTTACTCCAAATACAGCCGATTGAACAAAAGCACAAACAGTTATTTGGACATTTGTGTCCATTTCCTACGAATAATAAAAAGTTTTGTTTTTTTAATTTACAATATAAAACAACAAAAGATATTTATCAGGAGTCTCCTTTCTGCGGTACCTTCAGTTTATTCTTACTGCTTCAGGAATACTCTGGTTGGATTTTAAAGAGAATCCCACCACGAAGCAAACAGAGAATGATTGTTTTCTCCTGAAAAAACCCGAACAACAGCCTGGACACACAGGCTAATAGCGCACGCTCAAACCTTAAGGTTAGAATAACTTCAAAGATTTGATTCTGTGCAGAACTGAACCGCTTGACCCATTTCTTCACGATGAGAGTACCTCAGGGTGTCTGTAAAGTGCATACAAATAGAAAAATAGGGGTGCTTGAGTCATCGCTCATTCCTTGCATCAGTCAACAACGTCATGCCATGATGGTGTGTGTGTGTGCTGACAGCAGAGAGGCCACCTATCAGCTCAGTTGATTAATTGAAGGTCCTGACGCACACAATCAGAAAACAGTTCTGTGTAAAACACAAGAGGTGACGCAGCGTTTAAACAGGGAAGCAGAGCCGCTTTTCTCACATTTTATTAGCTAGAAATCACATTTTGAAGGGGTCTGCAAGGACCTGCTGGATTTGCTTATGATTTTAAAGACCAGGAGGAAACTTAAGACCAAAGTGAGCAGTTGAATGTGACTGAATGAGGCTATAAGTAACCAGATAAATGTTACTTTCTGATCCATTAGTGCAAAACTTTAAGGCAACATGAAATAACAGAAAGACTTATGAGCCAATCAGATTTGGTTCCCTCCTTTCTAGGGGGCAGCAGCTAGAACCTTTGACATTGCTTGCTCGTTATAGACGTTGCCATTCTCAAATGTAGACCCGCTGAAATGTAACAGCTACCTTGCTCAAATTTAAAACAAGATCAAAAACAGTATTTGGCTACATCTAAGACTTTGTTAAAAGATGCTTTTTTGCTTCTTTTTTTTTTTTTTCTAGCTGCATTTTGTGGTATAAAACAGGTGGCTGTTAAATTCTCACTGAGTTAAAAGATATCATGTTAAAAAACTTAAATTTATATGAGCGAATCAAAGAGATTCCAACTGAGTAAAACTGGGGAGAGAAATTAAAACTAAAAGACCTAAAAAATTTTGTTTTCAAGGAAAAACAGTAGAACAGCTGGAGAAACCATGATCCAGTTTTTTAAAGAGAAACTCCTGATTGGATCCAAAGCTTGAATCCCTCCCTGCTGTATGTTTGCTTCATGCATGAATGCAGGTTTTCTAACCTTGTAGCTGTTTGGTACGATGCTAAGAGGGGAAATTTCTATTTCAGAACAGTTCTGATTCTCTTTATCTCTGAAAGACATTTAGGCTGGATTTAATGCAGGAACTAAGCAGACGTTTCTGCAAATGATTTTAAAAAATCAAAACAAAGAACTATTTCCAGCCGTGGTCAATTTTCGGATGATGGATTATTGATTGAAAGAGTTAAGAAATATAACATAAGTTTAACACATTTATTTAGAATTATAAGAAATTCTGAGAATCTTTAGTCTTTAGTTTTTTTGTTTGTTTTTTTTATCACAGTTCTTTGAGGAAAACTCTTCTGCCTAATGTTTTGTGTTCATTTTCAGAGGGTGCAAGAATCATCTGCAAAGAGACACAAAGAAAAATGTATATAACTAGTAAAAATATGCTATTTAAATGTTTAATTAAAAAACTGTAAAAAGAAATGTTTTGGTTTTGTTTCCTTAGCTATTCTTAAATTGGATTTTATTAAAACCGATTCATTAGAAATCCACTGGAACAGCCGTAGACCAGCTCATGATTGATTAAGAGCTTCATCACAGTCTAGCTTCCTTCTTAAAGTCGAGTGTCGTGGATTTCATCCTCAGCTTCTTCAGGCAGGGAGGAGATCTTGGTGGTCTGCGGCTGCGGTCTCTTGATGGAGTTCAGGCGGTGGGGCGTGGGGAAGAGGCGGAGCCTGTCGGCCGGGCTGATGGCCTGCTTCAGATGGCTCATTTCGTTCATGAGTTTCTGAATGGACTCGTAGCTTTTGACGCCGTTCTTCTCAATCATCTGTATAAAAAAGGGGAGGCGAGAACTAAATGTAACGTTTAAACAGATCGACCATTTCTCTTTTCCCCTGCCGCTCTCCTATGCAACCCGGCACACCTGTCACATGTTACAGTCATGCCAGCAACTTGTTGAGCCCTCATCATAAACATGCCAACAAACACGTCTAAACTCACAACATCAATGAAGACACTTTCACTTTGCAGCACTTATTAACCAAGGTCAGATGAAACTCATGGAAAAGCATCTAATGTCGCATCTGGGTTCCCTCGAACTCACCAGGAAGGACTGACACTCCAACAGCGGCTCCACTTTGTGTTCTGATAGGATGACGGTGCAACCGGAAAACGAATGCTTCAGCGTCTTCCTCAGGACCTGCAGTGTTCTACAAACACACAAATCATCATCATGATCTTCATCAAACAAATCGGTTCAACCTGCAGGAAAGCCTTTCTCATAGATCGCTCATATTAAGCTTAATTTCCCCCCATGTTCAGTTTCTGCTTGCATGGTGGCTCCAACATTACTGTAAGCACACCAGATTGCCACCATATGCAGTGACAGGAACGGCTCACGAGGCGGACGCGCATGGTCTGCGTTACACTCTGACCTCATCCTGCAGGATGCCACAAGCACAAGAAAATACACAAACTTTTAATGACTTTCAGAGAGCGACTGCTTCCTGTAAGCGATCAAACGCCACGGTGTGCAGAGGGAAGCTGCTCATCGGCAAGAATGGTTTAATTATACGTCAAACGGCTAAACTTGTGTTTTGAGTTATTAGGCGACGAACAGACAGGCGTAAGGAAGCAGAACTGCTTCAGTCTGCAACTATGTAGAAAGTGCTGAGTCACGAACCAGAACTCTTGACTTACTGCTCCGTCTGTGGTCCTGAGTGGTCCTCAGTTTAGGTGATCCAGGCATTTGATCAGTTTCTACATCAACTTTTAGCTTTATGTTCTCTCTCTCCATAGCTCCATCTTTTTAGCTGTGAAACCCTCTTGGATGGGGGGGCTTCAGTGGGCCCGCTACCATCAGCATCTTCGGCTTTGAAGTTTCTCTAAAACCATCATATATTTAAAGTAAAAGGAGTCCGTATTAAGTCAAACTCCTAAATGTCAGAATCACAACACTGATGTTTTTCTGTATTCATATTGAATATTAATCAAATCCTCATTAGAACACAACAATAAACTTTCCTACATTTCTGGTGAAAGCAAGATGTTTTGTTTTCAACTGCAAATTGATAAGATGGTTGATTGATAGGATGTTGATCCCGGGGTGGAAAAAGTAAGTAAACAGAGTATTAAAGGTCCAATATGTAATTCAGCACGTATCAACATCTACTGTAAGGGCCTAAATAGGAGATGCTTTGAAATAAATATGATAGTGTTATCCACATATGGTCATGATGGGAAAACAGCGGAACATTAAACACAACTGGGTTTGCCTAGAAAAGCCACTTTAGCCACTCGTAGAAAAAGAAGAATGGTTTTTAAATAACAACAGATGAAAGCAGTTGATATAAAAGAGTTGATGCGGATACTAACATGGGGTCCAGGTAGGAGGAAGGCTCGTCCAGCAGCAGAATGCGGGCCTTGCTGAGGATGGAGCGGGCGAGGCACATCAGCTGTTTGTGGCCGTTACTCAGCACACTGCCTCCGTCCTTCAGCTCAAAGTCCAGCTTATCTGGGAACTGCTCGATGACGGACTTTAAACCGACCTGTGGACCCATCTAAGTTCAGCACCAGATCAATGTTAAATAACTCTGGCTCTGAGGGAGCCACAATAAGATAAATTAACCGTAATCCATCGTACACTATATTGCCAAAAGTATTTGCTCACCCATCCAAATTATTGGAATCAGGTGTTCCAATCACTTCCATGGCCACAGGTGTATAAATTCAAGCACCTAGGCATGCAGACTGTTTTTACAAACATTTGTGAAAGAATGGGTCGCTCTCAGGAGCTCAGTGAATTCCAGCGTGGAACTGTGATAGGATGCCACCTGTGCAACAAATCCAGTCGTGAAATTTCCTCGCTCCTAAATATTCCACAGTCAACTGTCAGCTGTATTATAAGAAAATGGAAGTGTTTGGGAACGACAGCAACTCAGCCACGAAGTGGTAGGCCACGTAAACTGACGGAGCGGGGTCAGCGGATGCTGAAGCGCATAGTGCGAAGAGGTCGCCAACTTTCTGCAGAGTCAATCACTACAGACCTCCAAACTTCATGTGGCCTTCAGATTAGCTCAAGAACAGTGCGCAGAGAGCTTCATGGAATGGGTTTCCATGGTCGAGCAGCTGCATCCAAGCCATACATCACCAAGTGCAATGCAAAGCGTCGGATGCGGTGGTGTAAAGCACGCCGCCACTGGACTCTAGAGCAGTGGAGACGCGTTCTCTGGAGTGACGAATCGCGCTTCTCCATCTGGCAATCTGATGGACGGGTCTGGGTTTGGCGGTTGCCAGGAGAACGGTACTTGTCTGACTGCATTGTGCCAAGTGTAAAGTTTGGTGAAGGGGGGATTATGGTGTGGGGTTGTTTTTCAGGAGCTGGGCTTGGCCCCTTAGTTCCAAGGAAAGGAACTCTGAATGCTTCAGCATACCAAGACATTTTGGACAATTCCATGCTCCCAACTTTGTGGGAACAGTTTGGAGCTGGCCCCTTCCTCTTCCAACATGACTGTGCACCAGTGCACAAAGCAAGGTCCATAAAGACATGGATGACAGAGTCTGGTGTGGATGAACTTGACTGGCCTGCACAGAGTCCTGACCTCAACCCGATAGAACACCTTTGGGATGAATTAGAGCGGAGACTGAGAGCCAGGCCTTCTCGTCCAACATCAGTGTGCGACCTCACAAATGCGCTTCTGGAAGAATGGTCAAAAATTCCCATAAACACACTCCTAAACCTTGTGGACAGCCTTCCCAGAAGAGTTGAAGCTGTTCTAGCTGCAAAGGGTGGACCGACGTCATATTGAACCCTATGGATTAGGAACGGGATGTCACTTAAGCTCATATGTGAGTCAAGGCAGGTGAGCAAATACTTTTGGCAATATAGTGTATCATTAACATTATACAGTAAAGAGCCTTACTTCTTCAGCCACCCTCCAAAGCTCATCATCGCTGTACCGCCCGTATGGATCCAGGTTCATCCGGAAAGTTCCAGTTAGAATAAACACTTTCTATTGAAAAGAAAATAGGAGGAAAATTTGGTGTCTGGATTAAAAGATGACAAAAAGCAGGAGCTCCAGAATCATCCACTCCTTTCATTTAAGACTTTGAGTGGTTCCAGAGCTACAGATTTATTACCTCCAAAAAGCTTCACTTATTTTAGGGTAATAATATTAAACATTGAGGAATTTCTCAATTGTCCTTCATTTATTTATTCTTAGATTTAAGCAATACACAGAACATATTGTTTCAAATTCTTCCACAAAAAAAATCTCACCAATAAGAGTTGGAACAAACTACAACTTCAGAAGAAGTACAGTATTATAATAAATTTGTAATTAATATTATTATTATCTTTTATAATAAACAAAAGAACAAACTTCTTTTTTGAATCATCTGGTTGGTAGTTTTGTACCTGCGGCAGCACTCCGAAAGCTTTCCTCCATGTTTGCACTGGCATGGAGCTTGAAGAAACCCCATCGATTAACATTTCACCGTCAGTGTAGGTGAGGCCCAGCAGAGCCGACAGCAGCGTGCTTTTCCCAGAACCTGTTCGACCCAGAAGACCCACCTAAACAGAAACAGAGCAGAGATTTATTTTTATTTGGCATTTATTTCCTTTCAAGACCATTTCTAGATGTGAAAAAAATGTCATTGCATATATAAAAAAAGAAAACGCTGTTATATGAAGGTAGTACCAGCAATCATACTGAGTAGAAAGCTCTTAGCTGATTTAGGTTGTTTTTGGGAGGTTAAGCTGTCTTTATATCCGGTCAGAAAGGGCATTAAGGATGTTTCAGTGCTGAAACACACCAGGTTTCATTCTGAGAAGCTCCTAATGATTATAATTATTCCCAGAAGAACATAACTTAAAGTCCAAAGGAAACAGATCCTCAGTTTTCCCTTTGACTGCAAGTCAATCATTTACATTAGAAAGCAAGAACCGGAATAAGTATTACATATGTTGCACTTTTTTCTAAATTGTCCCACTATATCTCATTTCCTAGTTTTATCTTATGTCACTTAATGTCTTATTTGGCCTGATGTAGTGATATAGGCATGTAAGTTATATAAAATAATCGATTTTTGTTAATTTATTCTAACAGAGTGAAAAGAATAATTGTCCTGACCAGCAAGGACTAAAACATTTGCTGTTGGACATATTAAGGAAATTTTAACTGCCAGAGACAAACGTCAAGAAGTCAACACTGTTGATGGAGAAGTTATGTGTTACCCACTGTTGAGTAATTAAAAGTTCACATTCGCCTAGAGTGAGTGGACATTTGCTGCATAACCAGGCAGTGGGATGGCGGGAATTATCGGCTCAGTTGGCCCCTTTTATAAATCAGTGGAGCAGTAGCGCTTTTATGCAGAGCGATTTAATTATTTTGTGGAAGCTAATTGCATTAAGGAGGAGAAAATAGTGCCAATTTTTTAAAGTGTGATAGCACCATGGACTTTTACACTGCTTCGAAAGCTGTTAAAGCCTGCAAAGCCTGGCTGTAAAATGTATGGAGAAATAGTGGAGCGTTTGTCACCCAAGCTCCTCCTGATAGCTGAGAGGTTAAGGTTCCACAGACGTAATCAAAAGGAAGGGGAATATGTTACAAACTTTGTTGCAGCTTTGAGGAAATTAGCTGAACAAAGAATTTAAGGATGCCTTAAATGATACATTAAGACAGTGGTTCCCAAAGATTTTCTTCTGGGCCCCCCTTTGGATTACAATAAAATTTCCACGCCCCCCCATCGCCCCCCCCCCCCCCCCACTTAAAAAAAAATAAATAAATAAAAAAAAGAATAAACTGGGCACACACATCGTTCAACCAGATATAATAAACCTATACACATATTTTGTTTTCAAACTCCACTGAAGTTTATTTCACACTTCAGGTTGCAACAAAACAAACTATACACCATCTTTACAGTGGAACACTTTTGTGTAACTGTATTTTTTTCATACTTCTATACTGTAGATTAGAAGAGGATTCTTTGTTGTCTGTGTTATTTTAAACATATTTCTTTTTTTTTATTTGTAACAATATTTAACTTTGCTATAATCTATACATTAAAAAACCTCTGTGCAAAATGGAGTGAAAACATTGAACAGCTCCCTGAGAGTTTTTTCTTTGTACTTTAATCCTCCATCTTTTCAGTGGCTGTAGTGAGCCTGCTTTTTGCTGTAGATCTTCTCAAATCTGGGTTGCAGTGTCACAACTGTCCATTATGCTCAGTCAAGCAAGCGCTGTTTTTTTTTTTTTTTTTTTTTTCTTCATTCATCCATACCGCTTCCCGCGCCCCCCCTGCAATGGCATTGCGCCCCCCCTAGGGGGCGCGCCCCACACTTTGGGAACCACTGCATTAAGAGAAGGACTGGAAAGAAATGAAGCCGCACAGAAAACGTTGCTGACTGAAAGTGACCTAACACTGGAAAAAGCAATCAATATCAGCGTTACAATGGAAATAGCAACTAAAGAAGCCCAACAACTTAATGCTACTGGCAGCAACCAAAGTAGCGTTCAAGGCCCATGTTTTAAAACAGGACATTTAGCATATGCATGCTGGTGTAAGGAAATGGATTGTCGGAGCTTTGGAAAAAAAGACCATGTAGAACGAGCAGGAATAAGAAAACTACAGACAAGAAAAGTGACTATACAAAGTTTAAAAACAAAATACATATCCACAATGTGCAGTATAATAAGCTCTTAATCAGAGGAAGAAACAACTGTAATAAATACAGTATATATAATGAGTGTAGAAGAAAGTTCTGATGGGTACTGGGCAGAAACTGAGCTGGAGGGACATGCAGTCCAGATGCAGATCGACACAGGGTCCAGAGCATCACTAGTGTCTTATCAGACCTATAAAAAATACCTGAGAGACCTTCCCCTACCTCCCTCAGACTGTGTTCAAAGCGCACACAAGCCACAAAGTGCACATGAAAGGAACCATGGATGTTATTGTCCAGTGCAACAATCAAACTGAAAAGCTACCAGTGTATGTCACCTTGGGAAGTTGCGGGACACTCCCATTGTACCGCTTCCCAAAAAGGGTGAGGGAATACGGAAATGTGGAGATTTCAAAGTAACAGTAAATTTAGTGCTAAGTGCAGAGCAATATCCGCTGGAGGTTTCTTGCTATTAAAGGAAGCCTTTCCTCTCCACTTTCGCTACAAGCATGCTTGGTGTGAGCCGAGGGATTGCTGTAGGGTCAGTGACACAATGCAAGTAGATATCTCCTGTTGCCAGAGGATCATGCAGGAGGAGCGAATCCTGCAAGATTGACTTATGATGACATGTTGTGAATTCTTGGCAAATAAATGGTCTGAATTTTCTGCATTGAGTTTGCATGTTCTCCCTGAGCACGCGTGGGTTCTCTCCGGGTACTCCGGCTTCCTCCCACAGTCCAAAAACATGACTGTTAGGTTAAATGGCTTCTCTAAAATTCTCTTTAGGTGTGAGAGTGTGAATGGTTGTTTGTCCTGTTTGTCTCTGTGTTGCTGATGGACTGGGGACCTGTCCACGGTGTAGCCCCACCTCTTGCCCATAGACAGCTGGAGATAGGCACCAGCACACCTCATGACCCCACTTGGGATTAAGTGTGTCAGAAAATGGACAGATGGATGAATTTGTGGGAGGAAAGTTTTAGGTCAGAGAACTGGGAACTGGGTTTCTGGTATGTTTTGTATCATTAATGTTTCCCTAAATGATATTTCTATCATATCAGCTTTTACAGATTTGAGTTGATTGTTTTTGCCCTTGAAATACTTCAGTGACTGGACCGAAATGTCTGCTGAGTCCGTCTTTAAACAACAACAAAAAACTTAATGTAACACATGTCTAGAAGAGCAGTTTGGTTCATTTGGTTTTTATTTCATGTTAAAGTTTGTAGGAGTTTAAAGGCTTAGGACTTACACTCTGGCCGCCCTCCACGGAGAAGGAGATGTCGTTGAGCACGGCTCGCCCAGCTTCTGTGTATTTAACAGTGAGGTGCTGGATGTCCAGCTGGCCCCGGTTGGGCCAGTGGTTGTAGGCGTTCGGGTTGTTGATGACAAGGCTAGAACCTCCTTTACCTCCAGGTTTCCCCTGAAACGACTCTTCTGACACCAAGTCGATGAATTTGAAAACTCGATCCACTGAACGCATCTGAGAGGAGAGGAGGACAATGAGGTGTTTTTGTGCCTAGTGTGTGAGCAGGCTAACAAATATTTTAAGGCTCAACTTCAAAAAAAGCTGTTATGAAGTTAACTGTTAGGATAACAAAGCTTTATATCCCAATGATATGAAGAACACTATCAGTTTGAGCTGATTCCAAAAAGCAGCTAAAACATATGCTGTGCCTCTGATGAGCAGGTTCACCTCCAACAAACTGGAGATGAATTTACTCTTCTATGGAGTGAATTTTCTTTTTATTATTGCTGCAAGCAAAAAACACGTTTTGTAAAAGAAAAATCAATCCAGAACTTAAATGTTGAAGAACGATTACTTTTTAGAGTAACTTTGCTGTTTTTTTAAATGTATTGTTTGGATTTTTTTTTTCAAATTATTATTATTATTATTTTTTTTTTTAAGATTCTACATTTTCATGTCAAAATTGTTCAAACGTTATTCAAAAAAACCATTTCACTTTTTTAAAATTAGTTTTTTAGATTATGTTTAGTGAATTCTTTTCATGTTGCGATTATGCCTCTTTCCTCGCTCCAGAAAAAAGTTAACATCCAGAATGTGAGTTTGGAAAGAACAGTTTGAAAAGAATGTTATGAGGCACACATAATCTCAAAAAATAAATCTGAAAAACAAACACAAAAACAACAACAAAAAGTTAAATCTGAGAAAACAGAAAAGTTACCATCCAACCATTTTTGATTAAAAACACTAAGATCCTGTTTCATCTCTAGATTGCATTTCTTTATTTCATTTTATAAAATGCTTTTTTTTATTTCCATTTTTTTGGAATAACAGCTTGCAGTAACAATTAAACAATATTCAGTCCATACTCTTCCTACCTTGAGTATTATTATAAATACCAGAATATAACTTGACAGAACCTCAACCAGCAGAACATGGTTGGACTTTAATCTAACATAGATAATATTAAACAGTGCGTTTATGTATAAAAACCCTGCCGATATGACAGATTGAAAGAAAAATCTTTAAAGAAAAAGCAGCCAAATGTCTGCCCCTATGGCATGAATGGCTTTCAGTTACAACCTCTTGATAAAACTTGTTTGGTGGCAAAAGCAGTTGTTAGGTCAAAGGGCTAACAGCTGTTTTTCATAAGATCAGTTCTTGTTAACCATCATAAAGAAACTCAGGATATATATTATAGTTGGCCTTAAGAGTCGATGTGTAAAAAAAACAAAAAAACAACAAGAACAAAGAAAGTGGATCTAGACGGACCACCAAATACAAGTCGATTAGATATTCAATACCAAATTGCAGGATTTCAGCTCATCTAATGAAATAGCACAGCTGCTCCCAGCCTGTAGAGCATCGTCCCTTAGGGCAGTGTTTCCCAACCAGGGGTACGCCTACACCTAGTGGTCAGCAAGTGCATTGCAACGGGTATATGAAAATGTATTATTTTATTATTTTTATTTCTTAGATAGTAAAATAAAACAGGGATGGGATCTGTTTTGCTTTGTGTGGATCGAATTGAGAAATGAAACAAGCTTTTTTTCCCAAACAGAAAATATGTTTTTCTTATTTGTTTAAAGCTCATCAGTCTGCCTATACTTTTTGTTCGATATTTTGTTCCCAATTCATCAAGTTTAAATGTGTGTAGGCGACTATCATCCAAAAAAATAGTCACTGAGAGGAGAGCAGGGATCTGTTCGACGCGCTGAATCCAAGGAGGAAACATAAAGCTTTTCTGCAGTTAGGGATGTTTATTGTACTCTTTTTCTGTGAGGCATTGTACAACAGGTCGATTTGCAGATTTATTTGCTTTAAACTTGCGGTCAACAGAAATATTGGCACCCTGTCTTAACCTCTCCCTCTGAATCAAACAAACAAAACAGCCTCAGAGCAGATCCAGGTGATATTAATTAGACAATCACTCAGACACATGCCAACACCCACTTATAGCTCCACCCACACATGCCCATACATACCTTTAACACATGCAGCCTACCCTTAGAGACATTACCAAAATGAATCCTTGCCTCTACAATGTGATTATAAGGGATTTACTCAGAGGAACTGCAGTTTTATAAATAAAGGTTTATAATATGATTTTATTTTGATTCCTTACTAACTTCCACTCAACATATTTATGTTTTCTATTTGAAATGGAAAGAATACAATAGGCTGCCGGGTGTCTTTCTGCGTGGAGTTTGCATGTTCTCCCTGAGCATGCGTGGGTTCTCTCCGGGTACTCTGGCTTCCTCCCACATTCCAAAAACATGACTGTTATGTTAATTGTCTTCTCTAACTTCTCCTTAGGTGTGAGTGTAAATGGTTGTTTGTCCCGTTGGTCTCGGTGTTGCCCTGCAATGGAATGGTGACCTGTCCAGGATGTACGCCTATAGACAGCTGGAGATAGGCACCAGCACCCCTCGCAGTGTTACGGAAAATCGCACACAGATGAGATAAATGACAGACAGACAGATAGACAGATAGCAACGATAAAAACATATAAAATAGGATAAAAGACATAAAGTATTATAAAAAAAACTCAGTTTTTCGAGAGGCATTAAAATGCCTGATGGCAGCTGGGACAAAATATTTTCTTTATCTCTCCATTCTGCTTCTCACAGAGATCAGTCTTGAAATAGTCAGGTGTTTTACGTTCCACTTTTGGATGATCAAAGGGGAACACAATTTAAAAAAGGTTGGGAAACACTGCCTTAGGGGGGGTCTAAAGTTTGGCTTTATGAGTACATCTTTACTAAAGCCAGGGTGAGGACAAAAACTATGCTTTGAAGCTATGTAAAATCAGTTTTCTTGGTTACATATTTGATACTTTGTATTGTATGTTTAGGTGGATGCTCCTTCTATTAGGACCAGTGGAGGCAGTCTGCTTATGGGCATCTACCACGTCCTGCACATGGTGGTTCAATAATAATCCATGAATACATTTTTGAACTAAATACTGTTTACCTTCACCAAAATCAATAGCATTTGGTGTAGGTGAGATAACTCTATAATGTTTGGGTCTCAGCCCCGATGTGCAGCAGGAGGAAGACTAAGGGAGCAGCTAAATGCGAAATGGCTGCCAGCATAGGGCAAATGGCAGAAAGAACCCACTGAATCTACATAGAAATGTGCCTTTTTCTTGTTTTCTGTCAGACATGGTTTTAGGTTTATTAATTAGTATTAACACATTTTAATTTCGTTTGATTGCTGTATTCATGGGGGTCCTTCATTTTTACGTAGCCGCTCTTAAAGGTATCTTTCCTCTAAATTTCCTGGGTGAAAACTCTCTTGCTTTGCCTCGTTTCATATGTAAACAAGGAGCACGTTATATTATGCCTGCTTTGTTTGCACCAGTTTATAAGAAATTATGACAAGAGTCTTTCTGGTGCAGTAAAGGAAGTAAAGAAATGCTCACAACGCTTTGTGGAGTGGAGCCAGTTAGAGTAAAACCATGGAAAAAAGGCATTAGCATTCTGTGTCACACCTGAAGTTCCCAAAAATTGAAAAATAAAGACATGGTTGGATAAAAAAAGACATCAAATTAGAAATAATCAGCTTTAAATGCTCCAGCATGATTCAAACTATGTTCCAGGGATTCTGACGTATTAGACATAAAACATCCAGTTTTACATGTGTTTACATGTTGTGTTGGATGTTCCCAGGAGTGGAAGACTCCCTGAACTGTGTTGGTAACTAAAACTATGAACTACTTACCAGACCGTCCACATTGATGCTCGTGATGATGGCCCACTGGAAAGTGCCCAGGATGAGCATGGCTAGGGCCACGATGATGCCGATCTCGCCTGGTCTGTCCTCTGTGAAACACACACACTAAATTTCATCAACAGCATCCAATGAAAGCTCACCTCTCTGATGTCAGAGCTGAACTCCTGCATCACAGTTCTCCTACTGGCTCCATTGGAAACTAATGAGCTGTGAAATTACCCTTAAACCTGCACTTAACATAAACCCAATCTGTGACGCAGCAGCATGTTTTATTGTGCGTTCGCCTTTCCCATTCCTTTAATCAAACACGTTCTTCCCTTTGCATCGTATCCAGTGGCCGTCCAACAGTATGTAGACATACTGCTCTGTTCGGATTCTGAGCACACAGACAAGATTTATGTTTCTAAACTGATTATGCAAAGAGTATTTATTAGGACTAGATACCTGACATTAATTCATAAACCCAATCTCTAAACTATAGAATTGTATTTTAAGGTCTGAAGGTACCATTGATAATTGACACCTGAAACCCTTAGTAAAATGTGTTTTTTTAATGACATTTAATGCTCTCTCTATTAACCACATGTCCTTGCAGTGGGCTATTATAAGGTATAGAAGATTTCTTTGTATCAGTTACCAAAGGAGCTGCGAACGGATTGAAGCATGGTCAGGAATGGGTGATGCTCTTAGTCAAATAATTACTGTTCCTTCTTGATTGTTGCAAACGAGCCCTCTGTGTTTATTTTGTAGATTAACAGTGATATGTGAGCAACAAAAGCATGCAACTCTCTCATGGAGTTCACCCAGATGACATCAATTTGAAAGCATCTGACTGTAATCAAGTGTCCTGTGGTGGGACCGAAGCAATCTGTTGACCACACCACTGGGTCCTATAGCATGAAATTGAGCACATTTAAGGCAATTTGAACGTTACAACACCAAAACTATGTAGAACTAGATACAACCGGTCTATTCCCTAAGCTATATACTAGCTGGTTTTGTATTCATAAAAATAAAAAAATGCATCGTACCAACTTTCTACATCTATCTAAATGGTTGAGGTGATCTTAATTGTATTATTATGAGGTGATACTCACCAAAAGTTCTGTAACATGAATTCTGTTTAGTTTCCTTAAGAGACTTTCCAAAATCCATTCATTAAAACATATAAGACAGGTCAAAATGTTTCCTGGCTAAAGGAAATACTACAGGTTGCTGGTTTCAGAATCAAATGCTGGTCTCAACATCTTTTGTTAAGGTTAATGAGCTTTGTGTGGTAAATATAAAAAACATCCTTTTTAAATTCTCTTTCACTCAATTCACTCTGTACCACACATTAAGTATGGGATATCGCCGCATGGTCGATAATCACGTCTTAATGCTAATGACGTAATAACAGATGGAAGGCTCCACCTGCACTCAAATAGACCCATAACCATTGTTATTATTTAGTGTTTAATGCTCTCCACCTCACTTAGAACATCTGTTCAGTAGTGTTGCACCGATACCGATACCAGTATCGGACGGGGCCCCGATACTGCCCTAAGATGGTGGTATCGGTATCGGCGAGTACCAACAAATAGGACACTGATACCATTTTGAGAGCCATAAGTTTATTCAACTATTGTCACCCACTCCTGTTGGGCAATAAAAAGTTCTACTGGATTCACTTTGTATTAGATTCTTTTCCTGCTTCACAAAGGTAGGCAGCAGCTTGACAAAGCCATGATGGCAATTATTTTACATTATTATGGTATCGGTATCGGCCGATACTGCACAGCCAGGTATCGGGTATCGGTATCGGGGCCAAAAAATGGCATCGGCGCAACACTACTGGTCAGTATTTGCACAACCTGGCTTCTGCTAGGTAGCTCTGTTTCTTGGTAGAACTAGCTTAACTGCTCTTCCTACTCTGTTGCCCCCTTGTGTCAGTCTCCCTACCCTAGCTCCCTTCTAGATGCTTCCATCCACATCTGCTCCTTGTCCGTCTTTGTTCAGCCTGCCATTTATACTCCTCCTTTTCAGTTACTGTTTGTTGGTTTCTCGTTGTTTCTTTGCTCCTCATTCGTGTTTTCACTGATGTCTCCTGGTTTATGGTTTTTTAATATTTTGTTTTTTGACTTTGCTTCTGTTACCTTTAGATGGTCATTAAATTTGCATGAAACCACATCAGCTTCCGTCTCTGCATTTGGGTCCTCTAAAAACCTCAACGCAACCCGACAGTCATTTGAGATACACTTATTGTACCACTAGATGGTAGTAAATCTGACACACTGTCTCTTTAACATTATCCTGGGGCTGGAAAAAAAAAGCTCTGCTGAGTTCATGTCTGCTGGATTGAAGGATTTACAGGATTAACTTCAGGTGACGCACTGTGTCAATCGTTAAAAGGAAATGTTGTGTTATGCAAATAGCTACTATTACCGTAAGAAGAGATATGAGTTACACCTCTCCTCCACTCTTCTGATAGCTGCAAGTCTGTGTCTACACATAAGATAATGTCCAGTTTTTTCGTCATTGACTTACGGTTGGTTCCCACAGCAATGAAGGCAGCAGCGGTGAAAAACAGAACGAAAATCACATCGCAGCGGAACAGGAACCATCTCAAGGTGGACAGGTAGTGGAACCAGGTGGCTGTATGGGTGTTGAGGGCTTTGTGGAAAAGTGTCTCGAAGTAAGTTTGACGTCCAAATGCTCTAATCGTCCATAAACCCTTTAGTGAGATGATGAGGTGAGAGAAGAGGGGACTACGAGCTGCAGGGAAAGAAGGAACGTGGAAGGTTTTAATATGCGAATGAAATCCACAGTAATTAGTAACAATCACAATCTTTTTACTGTAGTTTTTTGTTTTCTTTAAAAGGAATAGAAAACTTAACCTTCATTTCATGAATTAGTGGCGCAAAAAGAAAACAGCCATCAATCAAAATTAAAAGATCAAATCAGAGCATGCAAAGTGACGTAAGAACAAAGAGGCGGGGCGTGTCACTTTGAATAATTCACTGCAAAAAAACAAATGCATCAGACCAGACTGTGTGATAAAAAAAAAACATATTAAAAAACAAATAAAATCTAAAAAAACACTTTAATAAGCAATAATAGATTTCCTAATACAAGCACAACCTTCACACTTTCACAGATTCCCAGATATAAAAATGGCAGCTCTGTTTAATGAAGCCATTATCTAATGAATCAATTCAGACCAACAGGGTTCAAAATAAAGTTAATAACTGAAGAGTGTTGTAACATCTGCGGTGGAATGACGCAAAATGGCGCAAAAAGAAAAATCTCTTAACATTTATGACTGTGTTGCCATTTAGACATGCTTTTAATCAGAAAAGCTGCTAAACGCTTTAATCAGCAAAACATTTTTTAACAGTTTAGCCTCATTTTACTAATGGTTTAGTTTTATCCTATAACAGTTGAACAACAGCCTATTAACCGTTTATTAACAACTTATTAACTGTTGTTAACAGCTTTTTAACAAGGGTGTCGCAAAAGCTAAATGGAAATGGGCAACTTTTCTCATTCCATGTAGGTCGGTCACAGAAATATAAAATGGAAAAACTGAAATACATTTAGAAAAAGGGACTGGAAAATGCAAGGTGAAAATAGAAAATGAGTGGAAAATGGTATAAACATTATAAATTAAGGAAAGATATTTATAATCATTGGTTTTTAAATCTTCATTCGGAGATCAGATTCAAGCATAATGTAACAATGGCTTAATAAATACAATTCAAAAATTATAATTATTTAAAAATGTGCAATTAAAAAATGTTTTTTAACCTGGGTTTCTAATCATGTTTAAAAATTTAAATGATTTTATACAAACATATATAATACATATATGTATATATGATTTCCAAGTCCTCCATATTTGTTTGTTATTGTCCAGTCAAATGCTCTCATCTTTACCTGTTATTTCTAAGTGGTGACTGTTTTTTTAAAGGCAGAACATTGTTGTCCTTAAAGAGAAAAGGATTTTGACTAAAATCCCAAACCAAAAAATGAGCATCTGAATCAGGCTCTAATCTGGACATCTGTGCTTAAATGTCTGTCATGGATTGTTTAATATACCAACAGTGTTGACATTTATTAACTTTATTTATTATCTTTACTTGGTGCGTACTGTGCAATAGAAAGAGTGTTTAGTAGGATGTTTAGATCCTTATCCATCATCTCTCTCCTTAACTCAGATGTCACTCATCCTACCAGGAAGCCTCCAACAGCCTGATGTCTTCTTAATGTGAAACTTCTCTATTCCTGTTTTTAAAATTCTGATCTCAACAGACAGCAAAAACACCATACAAAAAAAATAGGAAAAAAACTACACCCTCTGTGAGCTACGGGTAAGACTGAGGAATGTAACTCATCCAGCGCTGACAAATACGTTTGCTTTCCAGTGCATTTTGTCTGATATGTTGCATAAAGCAGCAGAAAGAACAACACCAGGATATGGCTGGAGGAAATCCCTGCTCAGCTCATCTCTATGACCTCAGTGTGCTTCGGAAAGACATCAGCGTCATTACAGAAGCACGCACTGAGCACACTGCAGAGACATCTAATAAACAGAGGGCATCCACAGCGGTCCGGGGACTGTTTTCATATCCTAGGGCAGGATTCCTCCATTCCAGAGGTCCAGGTTTGTTGTCCTGCACCTTTCCACGGTTCAACACAGCTGAGTAAAACACTCAGTTAAACGAAAAACGAAAGTGTACGAAATACAGGAAACAAGAAATGGCTCATTTAGCAACTTAAACCATGAAGACAAGCGTCTCTTCTCACCTTCGGCCTCCAGCTGCTTCAGTTGCTGTCCGGTTCTTAAAAAGTACTTC
Source organism: Cyprinodon tularosa (assembly GCF_016077235.1). Classification (NCBI taxonomy): domain Eukaryota; kingdom Metazoa; phylum Chordata; class Actinopteri; order Cyprinodontiformes; family Cyprinodontidae; genus Cyprinodon; species Cyprinodon tularosa. Next base: position 959,731 of record NW_024038438.1, on the reverse strand, counting down.
CTCAAGACCACAAAGATAACAGCCAGCGGGATGGCAGATATGAAGATGTATGGTCTCATGATGGACACCGTGAAGATGCAGCCGATGACAAGTAAAGTTAACTGGAGTGAGGAAAAAAGATGGGATAGACACCAAGTGATGAACAAATGACTTTAATATTACATCTTCACAGTTATAAATGAGGTGGAGTGTTGGCCTAGTGGGTCAAAGCAGTGCACTGGTGCTCTAAGAAGGTTGCAAGTACTCTGGGTCCCTGACATTTAACGCCCACACTGCTCTCCGGGTGCCGCACAGTGGCAGCCCACTGCTCCCCTGGGGGATGGGTCAAAATGCAGAGGGGAATTTCTCCAGTGGGAGATTAATATTTAAATTATATTATAATCATTAAGTCATAATTTGCCAAAGTTGCACACACTTCCTTCTCTGCACACTTGCGTTTTTTTATGTGCCTCTAGATTTTCTCCTACCAGTGTTTGGACCTGTTTCTTTGTCCTCATGTCAACATTTGTCACTTTGAGTCTGAAACCAGCCAGAGAAAATAAACTGTCTGTGATTGGCTCCTTTTCAGGAAATCCCGCCTCTCAAAACATTTTCTTGGTGCAGTCTTCAGGCTAATTGCTAACCTGCTCAAGAGTTGAATTCTGACATCATTTCCATCTCTGTCATCAACTGACAATTTTATAAACAACACATAACAGAGGACATGGGCGGTTTAAAACGGGTCCAGGGCCCCTATAGAACTGGTCCTGGCCCCCGTTAGGGCCCCTGTAGTAAAAATATAAAACAAAATAAATGTATGAATACTAAATTATGACATTTGCTGATTTAAAATAATTTTTTTGTTTGTTTTTTACAGTTTTATTTTAATGATGACAGAAAAATTAAGTTGTTGCCCTTTCAGCTTAAGTTCCATTAAGATATGATCACAGTTTTCCTCTGCTATATCTGAGGTTTCCAGACCTGCAAATTGCTCCTTTTTTTCCTCAATATTTTTAATATTTTAAACTCATTCTTTTGTTTGGTGCCCCCATTAAAACACCCACCCTGACCCCCTGATGAACTAAATTTGTAAATTTCTGTATTCATTCAAACCTAGAGCTAAAGTTAACTTATCTTTGCAGAGTTACAAATAAAACATTTATTTTAGAGCACATTTCTGCTGCTGTCAGAACACATTCATGACTGTTTTAAACTATTGTACAACATAAACATTAAAAATACATAAAAAAAAGTTTGAATGTTTAATGTGTTTTTTTTTTTGCTTAAAGAAAATAAATGAAAAAAATAAATAAATAAAAATGTGAAAAAAAAAATTTAGATCACAGATTTAGAACACAAGGTAGGACATAGAATATTTTAACATTTGAGCATTGAACAAAATTGTAATTAACCAAATAAGGAATTAATTTAACCAATTTGCTAATGTTACTAGCTACAACTAGGAAAATAAATAAATAAATAAATAAACAGCACTTGCTCAAGAGGAGGGATTTCCTGAAGATAAGCCAATCACAGGCAGTTTAATTTCTCTGATTGTTCCCCCCTCAGAGTGACAAAAGTTGACATGAAAAAAATTAGCAGATGCTTAAAAAATACACATTTGAATAACTGATGTAAAGCCTGTGCACCAGGAAATTTTATAAATGCAATACGTGATTTAACACAGAAACCAAATCGTACCGTAAAGGTTTAAATTACTGAGACAGGTGATAACACTGCCTGGCAGTGATTGGAACCCTGCTAGATTGGTTTTTATTCTTTAAAAATACCTTGATGCAGATTTTTAAATGACTAGATATCAGGTAGCTGGCTCTATAGACATATCAGCTTAAGTTTTATTAAAGAGGCTAAAGAATGTCAGTCACCTGTATGAGGTCAAAAAGCACAAGAGGTAGCATGTCGTCAATCACAGCCATATCTTTGGTGAATCTGTTCATAATCCGGCCTAGAGAGGATAAAGAAGATACAAAAAATAAGGATAGGACTAATTAATATTTCGGAGAATTCAATGAGAAGAAGCAGCGTCAGACAAAAGGAGAGCACCTGTTTTCATGGTGTTGAGCACAGACATAGGGGCCCTTAGCACAGAGCTAAGCATCTGTTCATGCAGTCGTTTGGACACAGTCAGTAATGTGTGGACTAAAGGAAGACCCCTAAAGACTCCGAGGGCCAGTATACTATCTGAGTGAGCAAAGAAGATGTAGATGATGTAGTACGTGCTGGTTGGTGTAACTATGACTGCCAGGTGGACAGGGGTTGATGAGGCGTTCGGGTGTTGCTCATCGATGTAGTTGGGTGAATTTGGGTTTGCACCGTCCCTCCAGATCTCGCTGGTGGAACAAAGAAAAAAGATGAAGATCAAAAAAGAGCTGAAGAGAAACCGTGAAGATGGTCCATAGATGCTATCCTCCCAATTCAGCAGCTGCAGAATCCAAAGAAAACAACAACACCTGCTGTTATTTCTGCTGCAGAGACAATCAGACTTAAATTCTCCTCTTTTAGGGGTTTGGAGGTTATCGAACATCTTGGAATGATCCCTACCTTTTATTGTACTGTAGATTTAACTACCGTACTTCAAAGCTTACATGCAAATGTAGTGTGCAGATTTTGGCCAAAGTTTGGAAATCTAAATTTAATTCTAATGTGGTGAGGATTAAAGCTTTAAATATAGTTATGTAGTTTATTCATTTTGCCACATCCTCTCCTGAACCTATGTAATGCAATTAATATTTATAGAAACTATGAAGTAAATTAGGGGGGTGAGAAAAAAAGGTTTAAATTAATATAAAAAAAAGCTTCTTCATTAAGAAAATGTTTTTATTTCTCAATCTCTTTTTCATATTTTAGTTTTTCAAATTTCTCATTTTCAGGATTATTTTACACTGCATTGTTTTTCTTTCTTTTTTTTTTTTTTTTACAGCACCAGTGCCTCGTTTTTCTGACAGTAAAGGGGGAGAGACATGCGGCAAAGGACCACAGGCCAGATTCGAACCCGGGTCGGTCGCGTCGAGGACTAAGGCCTCCGGACGTGGATCTTATACGCTAACCACTGCGACATCTGCATGCACACAATTCCTTATTTTCAAGGTGCGTTTTATCGATTACATTCTTTATACTTGAAACCCAGTGTCCACGCAGACCAATAAAAATGCATATTTTTTTCCCGATCAAGAGGAAAAAATTAAATTGGAAAAAAAAAAATACAAGTTTCAAAAGAATATCTTAGAAAATAGCAAGCTAATACTTTTTTTATTTTATTTTCTTTTATTTAAGAGGTTTTTCAAAGTTTTTTTCTGGGTTGTCTTTTATTTTATTTTTCATTCTCAAAACATGCTCATTGATTGCAACACTAATGGAACCACATTTCCATGAGAAACACAACATGATACTCACTCTGTTATGAGAAAAATCCCAATGACACAACCAGCAACCTAATAGTTAAAAAAAAGAGAGAAATTTAGAAAAATTAAAATGACGAAATTCTGAAAAAAAAAATCTTTAATAAAGGGGAGCATTTTACCTCAATGGCGAAAACAATCACAATAAAAATTAAGACATAGATTAAACTCCTGTTGGTGGAAACATAGCGTAGGTAGGTACTCCATGAGGTAGTTTCAAAAATGTCCTCACGTTCATCTGCAAAGCACTCCTGTTGAACAGTAAGAATCTTTTTTTTTTATCACAAATACTTAACATGCATGAGTATTAGTAAAACATGTATGATTTTTATATTTGGATTTTTGGGGGGAAAATTGTAGATATCAACTGCTAATCTTCTAAAAACAAGAAATGTTTCTGTAAACTATGGAGCCCAAAAGGTGAAAATGCAATGCAACGCACAGCACATGCAAACCGTTGTGTAAACCACAACAAATGGGGCTTACACACAAAACACAATGCACAGAAATTTGCTGAGGGGGCGATGCTTCAAACACTGAATCCACTGTAAACACATAAATGATGCAAACACACAAAAAAACATGGGAAATGTTGCAAGAAGCAAAACAACAGCAAGATGTTAGGAGGAGCTGCAAGCTCCACTCCACTAAGTGGGATGAAACCAAAGACATTATTACAAATTCATCTTTATGAAGCAGAATATTTGGCTTGCTTGCTTATTTCCTAACATATTTCTTTTAACTAATTGCGGCATTTACTTTATGCATCCATTTTATTAGTTTGCTTCATTTATGTGTTTGCAGCAGGTTTTGTGTTTGCAGTGCATTTGCTCCTTGCTGTGATTGCAGCACATCTATATCACAGCTTTATTTCTTTAAACGAATTTGATTTGTTGGCCTCATTATAGTGTTTGCACTACACTTTTGTATTTGCAGTGCGTTTGCACATGTCAGCCACAGTACTCATAGGATTGGGCCAAAATCTATTTGTTTCAAATTAATTTGAAAACATGATGTAATGATGAACTGAGGGGAGGCATTTATGTGATCATAAGATTAAATCTTACCTCCATGTCTTCTTCATCCACTTCCTCGCTGATATCGAAAACACTGTCCTTGGACAAGCGGCGGGCGTAGATGTCGAGCTCTGATGCCAGGTTACACTGTGGGGTGATGGACAGCTTCTTCCTGAAGGATGACTGCATCTGCTCCCTGCGCTCATGACCTTGGGCATTGGTGATAAATGCCAGAACAGACTGGCGTCTGTCATTGAGGTGCTGTAAGCCATGGTGATACATGTTACCCCGTGGAAGCGCCTCCTCTACCTGATCATCCTCAGGTACTACAGAAAACCTTCTCTCTGAAAGGCCATGGACTCCATCTTCCATAGTCGCGGACTGGTAGTTATTTGTCTGCTGGGAGTTCCCGATGAAGGAGAATTTGCGGGCAGCTGCAAGAGGGTTGAGGATGAGCGACGGCTTGCGTTTTTCAGGATAGCCATCACCCACAGTATGGCTATGAGGCGCCGCATGGCGGAAGGACTGGCGGTTGGGGTCTGTGCCACGGAAACCAGCAGTTTCATCCACTGACACGCGGCGAAGAGTCTCTGTGAGGATAGAGCTGCGCCGCTCTGCGTTGATGTTGTCGTAGGCTTCAAGTCCGAGAAGGAGGGAGCTGAAGTCTGGCCGCTGTGCTTGCAGCTCGGAAAAGGTGCCGTAGAAGTAGCAGTCTCCATTGTGCAACAGAAGGATTCTGTCGGCACGTTTCAGATGCTCCAATTTGCTGGTGACCACAACACGAGTCTTGGAGGCCATTAGTTTGCAGACACATCTGAAGAATTAAAAAAAAAGCTATAAACAGATGATCTGGACAGAAGAGGCTTTTCATTACTACTCATATTATACAACCCAGGAAAACCTGTATTGAATCAGTGTTCTTGGAGGATTTTCAGTCAGTTTTACTGCCCTATAGAGAGGCTACAAATACACTAGTTCTTAATTTAATATTATTAAGATGTTATAAATTAGTGGACTATACAAATAAAGAATGTTTAAAGCAAATACAAACACATTACCAATAAACATTCAGAAAATCAAGAAATTAAACTTTTAATCAAAGCAGTTTTCTCGAGTCTTTTTTTTATGTTTCATCTTGCACTCAAATTGTTGTAAATTTGTAAATTTCATACTTTCAAATTTCTTATTGTTTCTGTTTTTCAGATTGAGTTTTATAAATTTCATTCTTTTCAAATTGCATTTTCTGGATCACTTTTTCCACTCAACTACCAGAGTTTGCTTTGGGTTCAAGGTTAAGATAATGAAATGTAAAAAGAATGAAATTAGATTAAAACAAAAGAAAACATAAATAAAAAAAAATAAACAGTAAAACAAAGTATAACAATCTGAGAAAACAGCTACTAAATTACTCTCCAAACCTATTTTTGTTAATTAAACAGTTCAAAGTTTCTTAACTTATAAAAAGGTTATTTGCCACATTAATGGAACAAATTTTCCTCCATATACGATTATGCAGAAATAAACCTAAAGTAAAAAGTAATTATCAGTTTTGACAAATAGTTATTTAATTTCATTACCTTTTGTCTGTTATGTATATTTTGATGCTAATTGTGTTGTTGTTGAGTTTTTTTTTAAATCCATTAAAAGTTTGTTTTAATTTGGAGTTTTTTTTTTGCTTGAACACAACAACAACAAAAAAGTGGAAAAAAAAGATTTAGATCACAGATTTAGAACAAAGGTATGACATAAAATATTTTGTTTAACATCTGAACATTAAAAAAAAAGTAATTAATCAATCTTTGTTCAGATCTAAAGCAATAAAAAGAATATAGAATGGCTTTTATATGTGTTTTTAAACAAAATAACCAGAAATTATCTTAAAAATAATTAGTGTACAGGTAAAAGCAGGGTCATTGCAGAACTTAACCCTCAGGTGCACAGACCAGACTAATGATCTGCCATCAGCCAAATTTATATAGTTTGTGTTGTACGAGTCCATAGAAGGGATGAACGCTGTTCCTCAGAACCTAACCACCCAGGCTTTTTGTGTTTGTCCCACTTCCCTTCAGGAAAAGGATTCAACCATATAATGTTTAGATTAAATAGACTTAAAAACAGTTTCGCTACCAGCGAAAAAGCAATCACCTCCTTAAATGGTAAATGGCATGTACTTATATAGCGCCTTTATTCAAGTTAGGAGACTTGACCAAAGCGCTTTACACTACATTCATTCACCCATTCACACACACACTGATGGTGGCAAGCTACATTGTAGCCACAGCTGCCCTGGGGCTCACTGACAGAAGCGAGGCTGCCGTACACTGGCGCCACCGGGCCCTCTGACCACCATCAGTAGACAATGCAGGTGAAGTGTCTTGCCCAAGGACACAACGACAATGAAAGTCGGAGTCGGGGCTTGAACCGTCAACCCTTCGATTACAGGGCAAACTCCTCCATCCAACGCCACTGTCGCCCTAAAGACACTAAAGACAGAAGCATCTCTGGGTCCCCTCCTATTCAATATCTACATAGATACATTAATAAAAAACAACATCAGCTACCATAACTATGCAGACGAGACACAGCTTTACATCACCATGTCACCAGGTGACTATGAACCAATTCAAGCACTGAGGAAATGCTTAGAAGAAATCAATGCCTGGATGTGCCATAATTTTCTTCAACTGAATAAAAACAAAACTGAAGTAATAATCTTTGGACCCACAGAGGAGAGATCTAAAGTTAGCACACAGCTTCAGTCGCTTCAGCTACTAACCACTGATCAGGCCCAAAATCTAGGTGTAGTGCTGGATTCAGACTTGAACCTCCAAAAGCATTTAAAGACAATTACAAGGTCGGCTTTCTATCACCAGAAGAACATTTCCAGGATTAAAGGACTAATGTCTCAGCATGATCTGGAAAAACTAATCCATGCGTTTATTTTTAGTCAAATTGATTACTGCAACGATGTTTTCACAGGTCTGCCTAAAAAGTGGATCAGACAGCTGCAGCTGATCCAGAACGCTGCTGCCCGTGTCCTCACTAAGACTAAGAAAGTAGAGCACATCACCCCGGTTCTAAAGTCCTTACACTGGCTCCTGTATCTCAGAGAATAGACTTTAAAATACTTCTGTTAGTTTATAAATCTCTGAATGGCTTGCTATCAGTGTATCAACCCTCCAGACCACTCAGGTCTTCTGGCTCCAGCCTGCTCTGCGTACCTAGAACCAGGTATGCATTTTTCATTTTATTTATTTATAAAAAAAATTTTTTTACAACTTGCTTTGATTCTGTTTTATTTTCCTATATTTTAATCATGTAAAGCACTGTGCATTGTCTTTGTACTGAATTGTGCTTTACAAATAAATTTGCCTTGCTTGCCTTGTATGTTTTCAGCTGCTATAAAAGTGTGTCTATTTTAATCTTCTACTTTGTTACAACTTTATAAATGCTTTTAAAGATGCTCGTTAGTCTCCATTAAGGGTCCATGATGAAAATTGAGATTCCCTGATTCTAAAGAATGTAGATCCACAACATACTCGGTGAAAAGGCTGGCTATTCTGGCCTCTAAAATGTGAAGCAACTTTAAACTACATATAAAAGTGTCAAAACTGATAACCAGGTGCAGAATTCTTGAAACAGAAAACAAGAGAAGTGAAGTTATTAAAGCTAACACACCAAAGATAAAGCCTGAAAACTGATCTTCAACGCTAAATTAATGCATTTTTAAATTAAATAAAGTCCTGAGGTACTTAAAAATCTCAAAAAAGAACATAACTAGCCTCTTTTAATGAAAACATAACTTTAACATTCCTTGTGCATGTAAAATTTTACATTCAGCTATTAAATAAATTATAACCATGCCATATGTGTAGTATGTGATTCCATATTTGTTCTGCTCCCTCAGATGATTTTTAACCGTTACCAGAAAAACTTCCAGCACAGTCAACAAGCATGTGAGACTGCGGCGGAGCGCCTTGACCTTGAACTTTCTGTAACTCTCCCATCCCCCACCACCGCTACATGAAAGACTCTCTGTTGGGATCCTTACTTGTCAAAGACCTCTTTCTCCGTTGGGATGTCCAGGTGGGTGAAAGGTGCGTCCAGCAGGTATAGGTCTGCATCTTTATACACGGCCCTACAGTAAAGGAAACCCACATATGTTGAGAGAGAGATACAACAAAAATAGAAACTGCAACGTGTGAAACGTTAGGGAAAGCAAATATTGGAAATAAAAGGAAAAAAGGTAATTGGTGTAATCTATCAAAAAGGTTGGAGGCATTCAGTGGGAAGCAATTATGTAGACACATGCCACAAATCAATGAGCAGATAAAAAAAGCATGAGAATATGAGAGAGTCACTCTGACTGACAGGCTGCACAGAGATTTAATGAAGCAATAAAGCTTCAGGAATAAATATGACCGACTGGTGTGAAAAGTATATTATATACATACTATATATCACCATGAAAGATTAACAGATCCAGGCTCAATACGATTGGCATCTCACAAACAAGACTTTGGACATTTTTGTTCCTCTGGATTTTATTTAACTGTACTGGGGAGTGTGTGGCTACCTGGCGAGGCAGATTCTGGCTCTCTGACCGCCACTGAGGGTAACTCCTCCTTCTGCTATGGGCGTCTTGTCTTTCTCAGGCAGCGACTCAAAATCCTTCAGAAGAGAAACACCGTGGCTCAAATTTGTTAGTTTGTTTTCTTGAATTGCAGCTTAGAAAACACCATAAACAACACACACAAACGCCAAAATGTCTCCCAAAGGGAAAAAAAAGCCATAAGTGATGCAACATGGAATAAGTCCAATACGAATTCTTGACCTGCCAAAAACAAAGTAAGACAGTGGCAGAGGGTTTCATGTTTGCAGAGCGATAAGCCCTCACAGAGTGAAGGATTATGGGACATAGAGACGGGTTTGATTGCTGTGTTCGCCAAAAGGCAGCAAGATGGTAATGATGATCCCACATAAGGAGAAATAAGAAAATAAACTGAGACGACAGTGATAAAGATGAGCATGTGCTCTATGGATAGAAACATAGAAGTACATGAAATAATTAAGGAATTGACTTGACCCAATACAATATGTCTCAGTGAAATTAAATACTAAAAAAAAGGTCAAAAATTTAATAAATTAGCTGATTGATTAAACATAAAGATTTAAATGCCTAAAAAATGCAATATCCAATCAATTGCATTTCTTAAAATACACATTAAAGTCCAAAGTGGAAACCTTAGTATTTATAGTTTTTTTTGCACACCCGTAAATTTTATGCACATTAAAAGCAATAGGCTTGATTTGAATGCCTAAAATTGGTAAGAATAATTAAGCTACAGCCGATTATTTAAATGGTTTTACAGCAGGTAAAGTAAGTGTTGAACATGGCGCAATTTTTCTCAGTAAATGTATTTCTATATTTTGCACCGTTTCTGTCTTAATCATTTATATAACATTCTGCTGTCATTTTTGCATATCTCTGAAGTTGTGTATTTTTTTTTTTTCATATTTCCATTAATGTAAAAATGTCCACAGCTGTTCTTATTCTCCAGATGCACGGTATTTATATTGTGAAAAAAATGCACAGTATAGTATTTTATTTGTTTATTCTGTTTATTCTGTTATTTTTATACACTTTTTTTAAGGTCCACATTTGTGCGACCACTTTTGCTATAACCTTTTGCTGCTGTAACACCACAACTTCCCCATTTTGGGACAATAAAGGGATTTTCTATTCAATTCTATTCTTCTAGAGGTGCTATTGAGATGACATTTTCACCAGATGTTGGTAACAATCCATGCAATCCACACATACAAAGAAATCAAACCATGGAAGTGCAGCAATTTAGTTATGCGTAATAATATGAAATGACACAGGGAAAAAGTATTGCAGTGTTTGGTCATGTTTTTCTCTTAGACATAGCTATGGACTCCCCTCATATTGTGTTTTTTCTAACATGGAAAGTATTTATAGATCTATGTTCATTTTCTATGTCTGCTTCTGTCTGGTTGAACCCCAGTCGGCCTGGGCAGAAGGCTGCTCACATTGAGACTGGTTCTGCTGGAAAGACCTTTTCCTCTCAACTGTTACTACATGCATATCAAAACTCAAAGCAATTGACTGCTTTTACTTAGATAGAAAACTTTTACAACAAGCTGCATGAATGACTGATTGAATAATTTATGTAAAGTGCTTTGAGATGACAGGTGTTAAAAATTAACCTGTGTTTATATAAATAAACTGAATTGTAAATATTTTTCCAATATGTTTTTTCATCCCATTATTAAAGACAAAAAAAGAGAGAAAAGAATACAAACAAGGGATGGTAAAAGGACACAAGCTTCACAGGGAATTTAATAATCACTGGTAAATAAGGAACAAACTCAACGCACCAATAAGAAAGGAAAATTCATGATTTCACTTTCCTACCTGTTTAACGGCTGCCTTTGGCATCCCAGTCGAAATGCATAGGGGATCAAAGTAAATGGTTGTTTAACACCTTGGACAAAGAGACGAGATAGTAAAAATGAGCTGGATTAACCAGTTTGAGGGAAGTGGCGGCCTGGGATTGGGTGTTATTTTTTTGGTGGGGTGGTTCTGGGATTAGCTCTTGACATCTTTTTCCAGCGGTCTGGCTCTCCCTGTCCCAGGTGGGGTATGGAGCTGGGGTTGGGATTTTACGGTTAGGGAGTGTTGGGGGGAGCTGTGGGCCCCTGCTCTGGGTTGTGGTGGAGAACAGGGTGCCCACTGGGGTTACTGGGCGAGCTGGCTCCCGGGGAGAATCTCGCTCCCCAGTTATTTGCTCAACGTCTCCTCACCTGCTCTATCAAACTACCAGACACATGGGATCCTGGTGGAAGAGATCATCACCTGGGTGGGTTCTCCCCACATTTTGATGAACAGCCTACAGTTCATGTCAGATTTAGACATTCTGAGGCAGGGGGGTTTGATACCAGATACACATTGAAAGTAGTAGGACTGTGGCTCTATATTCATTTAAACTTCCATCCATCTATCCATCCATTATCTTACACGCTTGTCCCAATTGGGGTCGCGAGGGGTGCTGGTGCCTATCTCCAGCAGTCAATGGGCGAGAGGCGGGGTACACCCTGGACAGGTTTCATTTAAACTTAGTTAGCTGAATTTTTCTAATGTAGAAATGGTTATTAAACCTGTAAAGCCTAAAAGAAAATTTAATAACTGTCAGAAAATTCTACTTTTATTTTGAAACTAGAGCCTTCCTTAAACATTAAGACAAAAAAAAAACAACTATTTGCACACTTGAGTTTTAATTTGCATTATTGATCCATCAGGTGTTCTTTTCATCTTATGTGTCTGAATGTATACATTGGATTTTTCAGGAAGAGAAAAATCACACTGATTATTTAAAGATCTAAAAACCTCATGTCGCAAGGAGGAGATCAATGACAAGTTTCCTGTAAAACTACTGCTGTTTTAGAGAATGTGTACAGATACTGTAGGTAATTCATTTTGATAACCAACGCAAATCCGTCATGACCATATGCGTCAAAAAACACCAGCTTGGTAAAATAAAACCTAAAACCTTTCAAATAAGAACTAAACATGTGAATTCTTCATGTCCAGCCCTTTGTGTTAACACAAAACGCAGCTAGAATGTGAAGAACTTCAAGACGCCGTTGGATTTTGACACTTTCTTATTGCTCCCTTCCTAAAAACAAAACAAACGCCTCTGAGATGAGCTGCTGGCTTTGTTTGCTTTGACAATATCAGGTGTTTTAGTTCCAATGAAAGAGATGCCGTCTGTTCCACAGAGGATAAAACATGGAACTAAGTTAATAGGAAGACCAAACACACTCCTTTAACCTGTGGAAAAATCCTGTTCAATACAAATAAACAACTAAAACACGAAACTTTTCATTTCACGAAGTTAGACAAAGTGATTTAATAGTACAGAATGCATCGGTAAAACTTTCACAAGTTTGAAATGTGTGTCCAGTTTTTTTGTTGGAAAACTAATGGCTGAAAGGAAAAGGCTCAGCTTGCACAGCAGCGACATAACCAGAAAATACCGAGGGTCCATCACTCAACACTGGAGCCCAGGAGAGCCCGTGCTTTAGTGTCAGAAACATAATGAGCAAATGTCTGCTCCTGTTTTGGAATCACTGTGAGGACCATCATTTCACCATTAAACTGAGGACCTTTGCTGATCTTGACTTCCTGTTTGGCCAACGATTAGGTTTAGAACTACGATGTTTTTTTTAGGGTTAAGTAAGCTCTGGTAATGGTTGGGGTTGAGGTTATTTTCAGCGTTAGGAGACAGCAAGGAACTGGAAATAAATGGAAATTAACACATGGTCCTCACTACAGACAGCAAGACGAGGATGTGTGTGTTTTAGAGGGTTACATAACTATTGTAGACAAAGGAAACTTGAAACAGTTTTCGCCCTGCAGAAGTGAAGCAAATGAAAACTTTGAGTCAATTTAGCAAAAAAGTAAAAATAAAAAATGCAATAAATTGCAACTGAGGTGTCAGCTGCTCCAACAGTAGGAGCTCCACAGAGGTTGGACATATCATAAGCTGTTTGATCCAAATGCAAATAACACCTGAAAATTACAAGAGCATAGAAAACATATTTTGGTATCTTTTGTGTTGGACCAAGTTACAACTATGGAGGACCAGAGGAGTCACTGAAAAAGAAATACAATTCAACATTTTAATCATGCAACAAGATTTCCACTTGGAAAGGTGTTTTGCAATTCCACATTTTAAATGTAATAATTAGAGAGGAATTATTAATTGTCTTTAAAATTAACCAGTATAATTATTATATTCTTCATTATTAAAAATTAAAATAAAAAATATAAACACTGTGAATCCTGGAGCATAAATAACCAATAAATAGCTAGGGACATTTTTACAATAATGGATATTTGAAAATAGAGGCAACATCAGAGATGTGCCAAATTACAGCAGCATGTTATTTAACTGACTAACTTAAACTTTGCAAAAATCATCATTAATGTTTAAAAAAAAATATTGTAATGTAATAATGTAGCAACTTATTGAGGTTGTTTGGAACAGTGGTGGTTATAAAGTCTTACAGCTGCTGGCAGGAAGGGTCTGTGATAACGCTCCCTGGTGCATTTAGGGTGCAGCGGAGAAACTAGTGACAACAAATTAAAAACAAAACGCTATAGCAAAAAGGATTTGAAAATCTAAGGTGAAAACGAAAATGGAAGTGGTAAAAGGAATTACATTTTCAAATGTTCAATAAGGTAAGGTATTTTTTAAATTATTTATTTTTTTTAATTAGTGTTTGAAAATACTATTTATTAATGGATTATTAAAGACCATTTACAATTATTATGTAATAATTTGATTTCAAATGTGCAATTACTTAACTCTTTTAAAACTGGAATTTCCTAGTTTATGATTTAGATTTTAAAATGTAAAACAATTGAATCTCATGTTCAGTGACTCTCTTGGTTGTCCCGCTAAGTTGATGCAAAATGAGAGTAAGTTATGAGAACATTAAAGTGGTGCAAAAAAAAAAAAAAAAAAAAAAAAATATATATATATATATATATATATATATATATATATATAATTTTCTTTTATTTTTTTTTCTTTTAGAGCAATCACAGAAAGAAGGCACAGAGCGAGTTCTACAGACGGGGATGTACCTCTTCCAGCTGGCAGGCCCTGATGATAGAAGTGTAGCGAAACTCGTCATAAGTCAGGCCAAAAAGGATGTTGTCACGAATGGTTCCTGGCATTATCCAAGACGTTTGTGGCGAATATGAAATCCGACCGCTGTGTCTGATTTTACCCTCGGATGGTATCAGCTCTCCTAGGATCATCATAAGCAGGGAACTCTGAAGAAAACAGGAAGAGTTATTTCTAAAACATTAAGCTGAACTCAAGAGACTTTTGCAGACATTTGACCTTCAGGACTCAAACAGTTTTAACATGATGAGCATAGACAGTGCTTTAACTGCTGTATTTCCCAGCTACCTTTCCTGATCCAGTAGATCCGGCCACTGCGAGCATCATCCCTTCCTCTAAGTGTAGGCTGATATTTTTCAGGACGGGAGTGACGTACAGATTAGTGAAGAAGAGCCCGTCATCACCGGTCAGATGTCCGTTTGCTTTGTTCTCCCGCTTGATCTTTTCAAAAAGCTCAACAATCCCCTGCCAGATAAATTAGGAGTTTGAGTGAACATGTGGGATCAGTTGAGCATTAACAGCTTTCTCTATTTTTAAAGGTGGCAGACTTGGTTTACTATTCTAGTGCAAAGAAGATGACCCTGCCCTTATTTTGTATCATATTCCAGCTACAAACTGTAATGTATTGTTTTCTAACTTTATGTGACAGTCCAACACAATGTTGTCCATAATATATTGCAGTGGTTCCCAAAGATTTTCTTCTGGGCCCCCCTTTGGATTACAATAAAATTTCCACGCCCCCCCCCCCCTCTCTAAAGCTCAGGGAGCTGTAGGTTTTCCACAGCAGCATCATTGGCTGTGTGGTAATTCAGCGATCCTATCAGTAGATGGCACCACGTCTGATTATGTCAGCTCATTGCACCCACTGCTGATGCTCTATTTAGGCTGTAAAAGGACGATCAGAACACTAGCAATACGGACGCTGGGAGTATAGAGCCTAATTTTATCTTAACTAGATTTTTGTTTTTTGCATAGGCATATAATGGAAACAATATTTTACAATTATAAACTCTAACAGCATGGGTTAGGGATTAATTCTATTCACTGCAAATAACAAAAAAAATTCAATAGTGGGAGGATTACTGTACGCAGCTTTTTTACTCTTTTCCCTTTATTGTGTTTTACCATTTTCTAAATCGGTTTCTGAAAGTTCTGGCAGCTTTTTAATTTTGGACACAGACACAAATTTTTTGTTGCTTTTGTATTTTGAACTAGATGCATAAACAGAGGTGGGTAGAGTGGCCAAAAATAAGATGTTTTCCACATATTTTTACTTTTGTTAAAAGGAGAAAGTATGAAAATCACTCAATCAAGGGTTAGGTCATCTAAGAATTCCCAATGGCCATGCTAATATAGTCCCTCTGTTTTAAGTTTACTTTCTTATCTATTTGTTCTCCTTTTTTTGCTTAAAAAAGGGTCTTAGGCTGTGATTTCTACCATGCATGTTAAATGCAGAAAGGTCTCAAAGATGTTGTCATGTTGACATTTTTTTTCCAATCGATAGAAGCCTTCTGGATCACAATCTGGTCTATGTTTTAAAAATGCCTCAATATTCCTGAAAGACTCATTTCCACCTGAGCTTACAGGCCAGACAAATTGAGCATTAACTGTACAGGCAACCAGGTTGTATCCATAAATACAGACTTTATGGAAGAGTGACATTTTTACAAAATGCTGTACAAGTCTATTTAACTGTTAGCTACATGATACACATGTTAAAGATGCAGAAGTGCTATCTATGGTAATTAAAGCTGAAAATGCAATCATTTACAGCATAGAGCATAGAGCTCGGGGATGATTTATGAAGATAATTTTGTTCCATTATTGTGTGTCATGGTTTTGGTTCCGTTGCAGTTTTATCTCTGAGTTTTCATTGGTCTTATTTCCATTTTTGTGTTGTAGTTATTTTTGATTGTATTTGAATTCTTAGATATTTCTTGTTTGCGTCTCCTTTTCCCTAGCTCCCTTCTTGCCTCCTCTGTTCACACCTGCTCCCAATCTGCTAATTAGCCTGGTCTTTGTTTCTCTCTCCCATATATCCTCCTCCTGTTCAGTCACTCTTTGCTTCTTTGCCCCCTTTTGTAAGTATTCCTGGTTCTTAGGTTTTGTGGATTTTGCTTCTGTTGAACTTTTTGGTTAATCAAATATTCATGAAATCACTTCAGCTTTTTGTGTCTGCATTTGGGTCCTGTTAAACCTCCACCCACACTTGACATAGTGGGCTTTATTTTATCTTTTTTTTATTTCTTTTATCTTTTACCCAATTTTGTTGGTGAAATGTTATTTTTTACCCATGTTCTAACTTTTTTTGTTTTTCTATCTGTACTCTTATTTATCTTTTTTTTGTACAGCACTTTGGTCAGCTGTGGTTTATTTTAAGTGCTTAACAAATACAATTGGATTGGAGTAGATAATTGTTGCAAGGATTGTTTTGTAAACTAAAATTTGGCGGGGGGTAAACCCACAAATTAAGCTTTAATAAATTTGCTCTTTTCTCAGATACATTTTTTTTTTAAAACATTGTTTATTAAAAAAAACATTAAAATGTTTGTCTTTGAGTTTTACTGATGTCGTTCTTTTAAAATAGCATTTTACAGATCACATTCTCTTCACTTCTAGGGGTAGCAGGCTTTCCTGTGGAGTGAGGAATGAAGACGCATCTCTATCGGTCTGCTGGAGGTTAGCAACATTTTTATTGGTCAAAAGCGAGTGTTATTACTGCACTCAAGAGAAGGGGATCTGCCAAAAACTATTAAAAAAATGCAATTTGTAAAACTCAATATGAACAACACCATTTAACAAAGCATGAAAAAAAATCTAACACTTATTCTCAAAACTTTTTTTTTTTTTTTTTTTTTTTTTTTTTTTTAACATTTTTTAAAGTTTCATTTCTGGATTTTTATTTTTTATTTTTTTTCCAAAATTTCCAATTACAAAACATGTTTATAACAGAACAAAATTCACTCCTTAATGATTTACAACATAAAAATTCACTTGAAACATTTAACTGCATATAAAAAAGAAAAAAAACCTAGTGCTATTATCATGGTCTATGGGAAAAACACACAAAAAAAATACGCTAAAATGTGAGAAATCAGGAGGTGTGAATACTTGTAATCTGTTGTATTTTTCAGATTACAAAACTGGGGGTAAACTTTTGTAAGGAAATAAAAGTCCAAGGACGAGTCGACTCACAAAAGGGTTTTTCAACCTATCTGTCACTGCCTCTGATCAGATTAATGGATGACGCAGAGCTATGTTAGAAAAGGGGAACCCTGCGTGACAGACTGGGTTATTCATTGACCTCTGTGATGTTTTATGAGCCTGAGCTCATGTAAAGCCAAGATAGGCTGCAGTTTGTTCACAAAGTTCTCATTCTAATGAGCTGACGTTGGTGCTGTGTGCTATAAAGAAAAGTGATGATCGCCTGGCATTTTTCTGTGAATCCACTCATTCCTGGAAGAGGAGGCTAAAGGAGAATTTGGGAATTGGGTAATGGACTCTAGGACTCAAAAGGAGAACCAGAGTGTTCCCAGCAAAGACAAAAAGGGGTGACACCACCTGCTTAATTAACAATGCAAGAGGAGGGATTACCGGGCGTCTGTTTTCTCACGGTATTGGGTAGACAGTGAATCACACCTGTTAGACTAGGTTTACAGCCTTTGCCTATAGATTAGAAATTACAATTCTTTCTTGGTGACAGTAAGGAATTTACTTTTACAGTCGTAACTCATTGTGGATTAAGGAGTTGACTTTCTTCAGCACTGCGTTACCTCATGATGGCAAAATGATGCAGAAAGCGGAGCTGTAAACATCCCGCCAACTGAGAAACCATTGCTGGAACTCATGCTGAGATAGTTTTTACCCTATCTGCACGTTTATCTCATATTCCCTAAGCGTTAAAATTCTGATCATCTAAAACAGGGGTTCCCAATATTACCCCCAAAACAGCAATGCAATATCTATTTTATATTGTTTATACATATAAACTAATTATATTAATTTTCAATGTATTTTTAATAACATTCAAGTCTTAGATTTTAACCTCAGGGATCACAAGTGTCACTTCTTAGAAAAATTGATTTTTAGCATAAATACTTTATGTTTAACTTGTAAAATATTTCTTTGATAAGCACATGATTAACAAATCTTTGCAGCTAACTAGAAGGTGTTGTGCAAAAGAGGCTCCTCACCATGGCTCATTGAGGATCATAAAGAGCTTAATTTTAGAAAAAGAGGATGAATTTCACTGCTATAAAGGTTTGGCTTGTTAATAGGATGAGGAATGCAGGCCTTATTAAACAGGACTGCTTTAGATTCTCAGGTGTCCAGTTGATTATATTCAGGTATTACTATCAGAAGCAGCCGTTTCTTATCAAACACACAAATATCAATGTCTGAACAGCAGAAAAACAACATAACATTCAAATATACTTATAGAGTCAATTTTGTTCCATTATTGTTGCAAAGAACATGTGTTGTAAATTGAAAAAAATATCTAAATCTGCAATCTAAAGATGTTAATTTGAAAACCTTTTTTCTAATTTTTCTTAGAGCCTGCCTCTTCCCACACTGGGGAACCAGGGTCTCCTCCTGGGTTTGTGGGCCTGTTCCCCCCAGACCTGTAAAGGAGCTGATAAGTCAGACACTGCATTTGGATGGGATTAAATGTTTGTCAGATAATAAAGTAAAAGATATTGGTGTTATTTTTTATTAAGACCTGACATTTAAATCCCATATCAAAGAATTTTCCTTCTTTCATCTGCAGAATATTACAAAAAAAATAGAATTATCCTCTCCAGGAGGGATGCTGAGTAACTAGTCCATGCATTTACTTCAGGGCTTGACTATTGAAACTCTCTACTATCAGGAAGTCCATAAACTATATGGAATATATATACACCACTCTGTACATGTGTGTAAAAAGCTAAATCTGTATATATATACAGACGCATGTCAGCCTCCACATAGTAAGTCATGTGATCCGTCCTGCTTTAAACTCCCACTGTCTCGCTGCAGCAAAACAAGCGCAGGTTTCCCAAAGATTCACTACTGTTGTGAGTAGTTAATAGGCTGTTTTCATGCATTTTTCTTTTTGTGGAGTCTTATTTTAAAGGCATGTTTAAGGTTGCCATGGTGACCAGAGAGCACTACAGCTACAGACGGGTCTGTGGAAAAAAAATTCCTGACAATAAGCCGGTCTGTAGCTCCAGAAAGGTTGGGGGCCACTGATCTAAGGGATACTCGCTGCTTTTGAAGCAGTTGTATTTAGTTTCTTCTTTTCTGTTTTGTTCTGTTTTCTTTCCCTCTCGTCTTTAGCAGGTCGAGAAGAAGACGTCTAGGAGTTACTATACAGGTGCTGGTCATAAAATTAGAATATCATGAAAAAGTAGATTGATTTCAGTAATTCCATTTAAAAAGTGAAACTTGTATATTATATTCATACATTACATACAAACTCATATATTTCAGATGTTTATTTTGTTTAATTTTGAGGATTACAAATGACAACAAATGAAAATCTCAAATTCATCATATCAGAAAATTAGAATATTGTGAAAAGGTTCAAAATTGATGGCCCCTGGTGCCACACTCTAATCAGCTAATTAACTCAAACCACCTGCAAAAGCCTTTAAATGGTCTTTCAGTCTAGTTCTATAGGCTACACAATCATGGGGAAGACTGCTGACTTGACAGTTGTCCAAAAGACGACCATCGACACCTTGCACAAGGAGGGCAAGACACAAAAGGTCATCGCTAAAGAGGCTGGCTGTTCACAGAGCTCAGTGTCCAAGCACATTAATAGAGAGGCGAAGGGAAGGAAAAGATGTGGTCGAAAAAAGTGTACAAGCAAGAGAGATAACCGCACCCTGGAGAGGATTGTGAAACAAAACCCATTCAAAAATGTGGGGGAGATTCACAAAGAGTGGACTGCAGCTGGAGTGAGTGCTTCAAGAACCACCACACACAGACGTATGAAAGACATGGGTTTCTGCTGTCGCATTCCTTGTGTCAAGCCACTCTTGAACCACAGACAGCGTCAGAAGCGTCTTGCCTGGGCTAAAGAGAAACAGGACTGGACTGCTGGTGAGTGGTCCAAAGTCATGTTCTCTGATGAAAGTAAATTTTGCATTTCCTTTGGAAATCAAGGTCCCAGAGTCTGGAGGAAAAGAAGAGAGGCACTTCATCCACGTTGCTTGAAGTCCAGTGTAAAGTTTCCACAGTCAGTGATGGTTTGGGGTGCCATGTCATCTGCTGGTGTTGGTCCATTGTGTTTTCTGAGGTCCAGGGTCAACGCAGCCACATACCAGGAAGTTTTAGAGCACTTCATGCTTCCTGCAGCTGACCAACTTTTTGGAGATGCAGATTTCATTTTCCAACAGGACTTGGCACCTGCACACAGTGCCAAAGCTACCAGTACCTGGTTGAAGGACCATGGTATCCCTGTTCTTAATTGGCCAGCAAACTCTCCTGACCTTAACCCCATAGAAAATCTATGGGGTATTGTGAAGAAGAAGATGCAATACACCAGACCCAACAATTCAGAAGAGCTAAAAGCCACTATTAGAGCAACCTGGGCTATCATAACACCTGAGCAGTGCCACAGACTGATCGACTCCATGCCACGCCGCATTGCTGCAGTAATACAGGCCAAAGGAGGCCCAACTAAATACTGAGTGCTGTACATGCTCATACTTTTCATGTTCATACTTTTCAGTTGGCCAACATTTCTATAAATCCTTTGTTTTTATTGGTCTTCAGTAATATTCTAATTTTCTGATATGATGAATTTGAGATTTTCATTTGTTGTCATTTGTAATCATCAAAATTAAACAAAATAAACATCTGAAATATATGAGTTTGTATGTAATGTATGAATATAATATACAAGTTTCACTTTTTAAATGGAATTACTGAAATCAATCTACTTTTTCATGATATTCTAATTTTATGACCAGCACCTGTAGAACTTTTTCAAAAATTTGATAAATAGAAATAGAATATTTAATATTAAAAACCTAAACAAGAATTATAAAATACAAAAACGATATAAAAAAAAAATTGGAAACAAAATAGAAATGCACAATAAAAAGTTTCTCTCAAAACAATTTTTTGATGAAAATGTTTTTAAATTTGTATTTATGGATTAATGTGCCCCCCCCAAGTTTCAATTTACAAAATGTGTTTTTTTTTTTTTCAAATTTTATTAGGGAAAAATTCACTCCATATATACTTCCTTTAAATTTTCTTTTTTAAATTCAGCGTAACACTAAAAATAAGGAGTAAGATGAGCTTAAACCTAACAAGCCCTCGGTTACCCGTTTTACTAGATGATCTACACATCTGCAGCCTTACTATAACCAAACTAGAAGCGCACTCATGGAGCGCAGACCTCTGCAAAGCAGCACAGTTTGCCACAAATTGTGACTAACACCTATAGTTAAAACTAACACATGATCTGGATCATTACTAAATTTTAATACCTCCTTAGCATGAGGGACACCTCTGATAAAAATGTGATTAAAATCAGTTCATAATAAACATCAATTATTCTTATTTGATGAAAACACATTTGGAGCGATAACAAGAAAGCATCATTTTTTGTGCTCAGCCTGTTTAAAACTTTTAACACTTTTGTTGTGCATTTTGTCTCTCTTTATCAGTATAGTACAAATCTGTAAATATCATATTTAAAAAAAAAATTCAAACATTTTGCTTTTAAATATATATAAAAAAAGACACTCTTTTTCCACAAATGAATATTATCCAGTCAGATTCAAAGCCTAACCAAACATCTATGTGAAAATCTGTATCATTGATTAATGCCTTAAAAGAGCGCTAACTTTAGGTATTGTACTTAAGGAGCAAACGAACCTCATCCCAGGATGCTGAAACATTCACCAGCTCCAGTCCAACTGTGGTCAAACTGTAATCCATAATTTTGTATTCTTCCTTCAGCAAGAAATCCTGCAGAGAGACAAACACAAAAACACACAGCAAGGAAATGATCGACGTTTCCAGCATTAGGCTGCAGATGTCTGAGAGAAACAAGAATATTTTGGTTACTTTTTCTAATATTAAATTACACTGTGAAAAGAGAATGAAGCTTCAACTTAAAATTGCTTTTATATGTAGATTACATTTTATTTAGTTAGTTTATAAGTTGAAAAGTTCAACCAAATCAAACAGTGGAAAAAAACAATAAAAAGTACTTTATTGTGAATAAATATGTACTTCTCATCAAAACTGCAATGTTTTTGACTAGATTTGATCCCACTGATCTGTGGTTTTCAAATTTAATACCATCTAATGTTAAAACATTGAAATCTAATTTGGGCTCCTTCTAAACAACAGTGTCAATAGTTGTTTAGAATAATTTTTTTTGCATTTTCCTTATGCCATAAACTTTCTTTTATCTGAATCCAATGATCACTTTTTTTTTTTTCCCATACTTAAGGTTTTAGTTTTCCCAGTTCTATAGTGACCACTTCTAAAAGTTGCTGAAGGTTTCTCCCATTCCAAAGATATTAATATCATTTCCAAATATAATGTACTTGACCTGGTTTAATACTTTCTTTCGGTCATTTACATACAAAATAAACAATAGACAGATACTGAACCCTGCGGGACACCACAGGTAATGTCTAACAGTCTGGAATAGTGAATGTAACTAATCTAATATCTGAAAACCAATATAAACTATTTGAAACAGTCAAAAGAGGGGTTTAGCTATGATTGTGTTTTGAAAAGGTTTATATCACGTACAGTGCCTTGTGAAAGTATTCACCCCCCTTTAACTTTTTAACCTTTTGCCACATTTCAGGCTTCAAGATAAATATATAAAATTGTATTTTTTTATTTAAATGAAAACTCAACAACAAGTAGGACAAAATCATGAAGTAGAACAAAATTATAAACTGTTTTAATAGATAAAGAACCAAAAATTCTGTGTGGAAAATGATTCAGCCTATTTAAGTTAATACTTTGTAGTACCACCTGTTGCTGGAATAACAGCTTGGGATATGTCTCTATCAGTTTTGCAGGAGTTTTGCAAGAGACTGACATGTTTCCCCATCCTTCCTTGTAAAACAGCTGGAGCTCAGAGAGGTTGGATGGGGAACGTTTGTGAACAGTAGCTTTCAGTTCTTTCCACAGATTCTAGATTAGATCCAGGTCTGGACTTTGACTAGGCCATTCTAACACCTGCATATGTTTATTTGTGAACCATTCATTGTAGATTTTGCTTTATGTTTTGATCACTGTCTTGTTGGAAGATAAATCTCCGTCCCAGTCTCAGGTCTTTTGCAGACTTAAAAAGGTTTTCTTGCAGAATGCTCCTGTATTTGGCTCCATCCCTCTTCTAATCAATTCTAACTCTCTTCCCAGTGCCTGATGAAGAAAAGCAGACCCAAACCATGATGCTGCCACCACCATGTTTGACAGTGGGAATGGCGTGTTCAAGGTGATGGGCTGTGTGGCTTTTACGCCAGACATAAAGTTTTGCAATATGCATGCACAAAGGGACATTTAAACAACTTCTGTCACATTTGCAGATCAGCTCTTCAAGATCAGCACACAATTTACCATTGTATGCCAATCTGACAGGTTAGCTGCTATGTCAGGGTGTGAAGTAGTGAACAAAGAAAGTGAGGCTGTCTGTGTTTCAGGCAGTTTAGCGTCATATTCCTATTACCTAAGACTATAACTTTTTGTTTATTACCGGTACATCACGCATAAATAAACTAGCCTACTTGACTTTCATTATGCTTTTCTGGTAATTTTGTGTGTTTACCTTGAACTACAAGTTGTTTAGCATATCAAGTATAAATAAAGTAGCCTAGTAGACTTCCTTACCTCCTTAGTGTCCGAGGTATGCAAATCTGACATCTTGTGCATGCATATTGACAGGTATGCAGGTCTGACGGGGTATGCTGATTTGACAGAACACCGATTCATTTTAGCACTCTTCAGTTCTTTATTTGTTAAAAATTTAAGATATACAATTAATTTTGCTCCCCTTCATGATTGTGTTTCACTCGTTGATTCTTCAAAAACAGTACAATTTTATATCTTTATTTTTGAAGCCTTAAATGTGGTAAAAGGTTGAAAAGTTCAAGGGGGGGTGAATATTTTCCCAAGCTAATGTTACGTTGACTTTTTTAGAGTCTTTATTTTGGCTGGAAGAAAACAGCTAATATTTCGACACAAATAATTACAATGTTGTACCAAAGCTGGTACTCTATCCTCTATAAGCCCATAGGTGCCATTAGAAAAAATTAACCTTTAAAAACATATTGGCAAACTTAATAAAACAACAGATGACCAACCTCAATCTTCTTGACCAACGTCAGCGTGTCGTACCACATCTGGATGGATCCCGGGAGCTGGCGGGTGAGTGTCATACGTAACACCACGCAGTATGACGCCGTGGTAAAAATCCGCCGCAGTATAATGCCGTTACTGAGCGCGTGCGGCACAATGGCCGACACGATGACCAGTATGGCAGAAAAAAAGTAGGATGCACTGTAGAAATACCGCAGTGATCCAATCTTTCTGGTTAGAGTCATTTCATCCCTGAGGAAAGATGAGATAAATAAAAACACATCTTAATGCAACACTGTGTAACTTTTAGCCACAAGGGGCGCTAGACCTGCAACTTCCAGGTTCAGCACCTCTGAATGCATCTGCCAAAACTGCAAAAAGAGTCTCCCTTAGTGTGTTTTTTTTATTTTTTTTTATTCAATAGACGTCATGGATTTCCATGTAAATTTAAGGCGACATTCATCCCTCTGAATTAAATCCTACATCAGAGAACCAGAAACGGGTCTGAACAGTATCTGTTTTTTTGCCCAACAATTTTTCAGGTTAAGTTCTGGGTCACATGACTCATTCAGCCAAAAATCTGACCCTTTGTAATAGTTTTTCAGAAAGGCTGCCTACATAACGCATCAATATGCACCAGGCGGTTCATATTGACCTCTCAAATTATGCTAATAGTTTGGTTGAAAGTTAGACAGTAGATTGTAGTACACTGCCCTTACTATTATTATTGTGTTAATTTAAGGAAATTCATCATAATTAACACCTTTTACTTTATCCTGTAACCTGCATCAGTTTCCAGCAATTTGATATTTAATGTGTTAAACTCATAACCATTCTCTTAGATTATGTATATATTATAACTTGATACTTCAACTGTACTCTTGAAAACTCCATATCTAAATTTACATTATTAATATTCTTAAGAAATGGAGGATCTGGATGTCAGATCTAAAATAGATGTGGTCAAAATACATTAACCACAGGCAATTTTAAGAAATCAATCTACCTCTCAAATATGTACTGGGTTCCAGCAACTCTTTATTTGCCTCTTTACTGAGGAAGAGAAAGAAATTTGATACGTCTCCAACTTTCATTGCAAGTATGTTTTTGTTTTTGCTCTGATTCACAACTTTATGACTTATACAGACAATACAGATTTTTGCCAGATTACAATACAGATTTAGTTTAGATTTACTGACTCCATTTCCTTTTTTTTTATTATCAATTTTTAAATGTGCTTTATTTACAATATTATCCACAACTTAAAATGTTTTAACAGATAATAAATAGACTTTCTCAGCATTTAACTTTTTAACCAAAAAAAAAACATAATTAGCCAATAAATTCATGTAGCTTTAAAGAGCAACATCAATGTTTTCTACTCTTAAAATCCAGATCTTTAAGCTTGGCAAACAACTTTTGTCAGAGAATCCAAACATCTCTCCTAATTAATAAAAAAGTTTTTTGAAAAAGAAACAGCACAGTTATACTCAAACATAATTTGTGTCATCAGTCATTTAAAAGGTTTCCTTATTGCTGTTATTTTAACATTAATATTTGGAGTACTTTAATGAAATGGCACCTTAAAAAATGAAAATAAGAAAAAAAGCATGCTAGTGTGAGTAAAACAATGGATGTTGTCTTACTGTCTAATGTTCTTGATGATTGTTTCCATCACTTCCTCCCAGCCATACGCCTTCACAGAGTGAATGTTCTCCACGATCTCGGACGTAAGAGCCAGACGTCGGTTAATCAGGCCAGCACGCGCCGCCCTGTACACACCACGCAGTTCTTACATCAGCACAGACACAGATTTGTGTTCATAATACAGAGGAAACGTTTTTCTAAGCTCGCATAATACAATAATAAATGCTGGTTAATATGTGCTCACCGGGGAGGCCCCATCTTGAGGGAGAGCCAGGCTTGGAGAATGCCAAGAAGAGTCAGAGATGCCAGGGCACAGAATCCGTTCACCTCAATCAGCTCCCAGATCAGACCAGTACACAGAATACACTGCAGAGGTGTGATCCACACAAAGTGTGCCAGTCCCAGGCTCTGTATGCGAAAACACACACAGCTCATCGGCACTCATGAAACACATTGCTGCTACTTTTATACCTTGAGGGGAAAAACTTTCATAACAAAATTTAGAACCAAGAAACTAAGAATCTAAGAGTCTAATCCAACATCAAATTAAACAACTTAAAAATGTTTTTTTATATATAATTTTAAAGAACATTGAAATGCTTTGCACTAATATTAATATCAGCGAGAAGCAGCACAATTTTTTTATTTATGAATTATACTTTTCTTGTTTTAGAATACAAACTAATTCAAACAACAGCAAATTAAAAACAAACAAAAAAAAAATAGCAAAAAGAGCCCAGGGCAGCGTTGGTGTATCAAGGGTAAAACTTCAGCATGGAAATTTGACTAGAGACACCCGTACCATTAACATATGAGGAATCACAGTCCTTAACACGAAGTGTCTGTATTATTGTCCATGTTACTATTGAGGCGCCATCACCACCTGCATTTTGCCACCATAGTAAGTTAAATACACATACGCAGGCATACGAATATATTGAAAATGCAGAACATTTGTCATGACGGAGACTCACACTGTATGATGGAATGGAGTACAGCTTGGCAACCGTAAAGTAGGTTAAACAAGACCAAGAGTACAGGAATAAGTCTGTTAATTTGCATGTAATGAGTGATATTGTGGAAACTTTCCCTATTTGTCATTGTACTGAGAACAGCACAACTTATTAGAAAGAAAAATTGGGATGAAAAATGGGAAAAATGTGTTTGCAAGTAATCCCCAGCCCCTCTCTCTGCACAAAAAGATAATAAACTAACATATTTAGATGTATGGCTGGACAATATTTTGTTATCAATACATATTGCGATATAATTTGATTCATTATCAGCACTATGAAATTTCCAACATCTTAAAGTACATTACAGTTTACGAATACAGCATTTGGTACCAACTGAGGTTCCAGGTTTGATATTGGGTTTTCATTTTTTTAAAGCAAATACTTATAAAACGTTATGTTGGGAGACTTTTATAAAAATAGCTAAATCATTTAAATTTGTAAAGGCATCTGTTGGTTGATATTAATATCAAATTATATCATATTGACCAAATGTTCTAGTCATATCATCCAGGCTGGTTAAAATCTTTTTTTTTTTCATCAACATTAATAAATTAACCTTTTTTATTGCTAGCTTAATTAATGCACACCCTGACTGATTTCTGTTGGTTGACATGCGAAACTATTGAGCAGCTGCAGCAGTATTTTGTATCGTAACCTGAGACTGAACTGAATAAATGCATTACAGCAGTGGTCTAAACTGAAGGGACACAAAGGAGCTGCATCGCTTTTTTTTATCACTTCTATTGTGATTAGTTCACTGGAATCAGAGGTGTAGTATTTAGCATCTAAGAAGGATTATTGTACATTGCACTTCTTTAATGTACCTGAGCTTTAGGACTTCTTTGGGGGTTCCTAAGTGATAAGGAATAGAGGAAGCTTTTCCTGAAAGTTGGGTTAGCAACTTTACTTCAGTTTGGCTTTAAGATGTGGGTAAATGTTCACCAGTTCAGCTGGAAAGTGTAACCTAAAATTAAGTAACTGTGGTAACATGTGAAGCAGGACCAGGGCAAAACCTCATGGGTTCCCAGGGCTAAATTTGATTTAGGGGCAAATGATTTCTATTGCTGCAATCATCAGTCGGATGATCAAATCACCTGCATCTTTAAACTCATTGCAGCTCATGGGAATGCTATTTACAGCCCTTTATCTTTATGCATCATGCAGTGTTTCTAAAAATAATAGACTAGTGTAGAGTTTATTATTTTCATATGGGAGTGTTGGTTTACTGCTTAGAGCAGTACACTTGTGCCTGGTTCGATCCCCACAGCCTCCCACTCTGGGTCCCTAAGCAAGACCCTTAACCCCACACTGCTCCCTGGGCGCCACACAATGGCAGCCCACTGTTCCCCAAGAGGATGGGTTAAATTCAGAGGTAAATTTCTCCACTGTGAGATCAATAAAGTTCCATTATTATTATTTAAAGGTTTTTTTAAACTTTTTGGTTCCAGCTGCAAGAGCAATTTGCTAGAAAAAAAAACCTGTAGTACTGCTGTGGAAAAATGTCTGAAGTAAATTTATAGGAAAGAATGAGCTGTTGACTAAATGGAAAATATATCCATGATTGCCTCAAAATGAAGAGCAATTTTATTTGGCTTGAAGTGCAAAATGTGATCTGTAAAACACAATCTGAAAAGAATAACATTTATTTAAAAGAAAAAAAAAAGTAAAAAGAATTTAAAGAATAACATTTTTAAAAAGGACATTTTAAAAAATTAAAAAATTAAAGTGTAAAAACATAAAATCTGTACGTTAAAAAAGTTACTTTTGAACAATTATGGTAAAAAAAAAGAATAGTACATTTAAAAAATGTATCAAAAACCAGCAAATTTACTCTCAATATGTAGCTTTAGTTAAATTCTGGATACAAAATAGGTTGGTTTTTTTGTGCACAAATGATTAAACAAATTTCACTTGTGATCAACCATTTTCATTAAAATGACCTCATATGTTAGAAATTCGATGCTAACATTTTTCTTTTCAGTGTAATTATTTAAACTTTCTTCAGGAGAATCCTTCAGTGCACCCAAAATTATTTAGGCAGTGAAGGGAACTTTGGTACTGTGAAGTGAGACACAGAATGGGCCTCTGCTGCTGCAAAGGTTGCTCAGTTCTGGCAAAAGAGAGTCTGCAGCAATAATTAGATTTAAAAAAAAATAGTTGCAAAGAGAATGTTTCCTCCTTTGGATTGTATGGGACATTTAGAAGTATTTGACCAGAGAAGAAAAGGTTAGCTCCACAATGAGTTTTATCTGAAATAACACATGTGCCGATTTGTTCACTACCAAAGGAAATGAATCCAAGCTCTGATGAGCAACACCATGATAAATAAACGAAAGGATTAAAATGTCCCCATGTTTTCTTATAATCCCATCACAATGTGGTCCTTATTTTCCGAAATCTTTAGGTGTGCTGTCAGTAAACTTTCCAGTGGCTCGAACAAGTGCGGTCTTAGAGACATTGGAATGAGCTCAAACATTCAGTACGAAAAAAAAAAAAAAAAAAAACATACAGAGAAACAGAAGCTAAGAAAGTCTGATCAACTACAGGCACTGATAAGATAAGGAAGACTTCAGCACCAGCCATGGTTACGCTTAGAAGAAGATTTCTAGCATATCTGAGAAAATCCAGGAAGTTCAGCAGTAACAGTATCTACTGGCTCTTTGCATGATATTTACACAATGCAATCTATAGTTCTTAAACACATGAAATGGTTTAGATTGTTGCTATTTTGTAGGAAGTGGCGGCCTACAGGTATAGCATAGAGCTTGGAGTCCTGAGGTTCTGAATTTGAGCCCCACTCCCACAGACTGCCACTCTGGGTCACTTTAGAAAAGACCCTTAACCCCACAATGCTCTGCAGGTGCCCCACGATGGCAGCCCACTTAAATGCAGAAGGAAATTTCTCCAATGGGAGATCAATAAAGTTCATAATTATATGTTCTAGTGTAGACACATTTAATTTATGAACCGGGATTATCTACCTCTTAATAGCAAACGTACTGCATATACTTAGGTGCAGCTTCATCTTTCTAATGTGATGTAAATTAACTTGACAACTCTTTACCCCAGCAGCTCCATCTGGTTGCAAACAAACTTTCTAAATAAACGATGGTTTCTTAAATACTGTTTTGTTCCACTTGTTGGTAAACTTCAGCGTTTACTATATTTGCTAAAAGTACCTAATTTGCCAAGAGGTTAGATGTGAGAAATTAGTAAACAAGGAAGTTATGAAGCTTTGTAAGTCAGCATTTCCCAAGTAGAGGTGAGAAGAGAAAGAGGAAAAAGTCTAAGATCAAGTTTGAAAAAACACACATAAAAAATACTGGAATCCAAGAAATAAAATCTGAAGTGGGAGCCAAAACTGCCAAGAGTACATCAAAGAGGGTCCATCAAGTCAACCAAGCAACTATTTCACAGTCTTAGTGCCATGGATTCTTTGTTTTTAATCTGGTTTTTGGGACAACCAACAGAATCAACAGTTCCGAACAAAGGAAACAAGCACAGCTATATTTTGGAAGAAGATTGCATATCATACATAAATGGAGAGCTCCTTCAGTGACAGACTTCAGCACCCTAAATGCACCAGGGAGCATTATCACAGATCCTTCCTCCCAGCAGCTGTAAGACTATAACCACCACTGTTCCCCACAAGCTCAATACGTTGCTACTTTATTAAATTACAATAAACATTCTTGCTGATTTTGCAGTTTCTACCTTAGTCAGTTAAATAACATGCTGCTGTCATTTTGCACATCTCTGATATTGCTGCTATTTTCAAATATCCATTACTGTAAAAATGTCCATAGCTGTATATTGGTTATTTATTCTCCAGGTGCACAGTATTTATATTGTTAAAACACTTTACAGTATAGCATTTCATTTGTTTATTTTTTAACTCTTCACTATTATGTTATTCTCATACACATTTCTAAGGTCCCTATTTGTGTAACCATTTTTTCTATAATGTTTCTGCTGCTGTAAACACCAAAAATTCCCCATCATGGGACGATAAAGGGATTTTCTATTCTATTCTATTCATAAGTAATTTGGTGCCCAGGAATTTGGTAAGGTGACACTTATTGTTTAATGCCGCCTAGGATGTCTTGTCAGCTTGAAGTCTCAAAAGGGTTGTTTCAACATCAAAACTCCAAATGTCGGTCAAAATGTATGTAGGAACAAGTGAATATTTGCATGCAACGTTCATAAGCTGTATGTAACGCAATTTCGTTCTGTATGCACCCTGTGCATACAAAATGACAAATAAAGAAGTCTAAGTCTAAGTCATATTTAAGCCACTAGGAGTGCTAGACCTGTAACCTAGAGGTAGAAATACAGCGAAGCTAAATGAACCTGACTCTCTGTGTTTTGGATTCTAACTGCAGATCACTTTTTAGTACCAGATTGAGAAGTCATGGAGTTCCTTGAAAATTCAAGTCTACATTTATCCTTCTAGATTAAATCCAACATCATAGAGCCAAAAATATGTCTGATAAGCCAAGTGTTAGATCTGTTTTACTGCCTAAAAACAACTTTTTAGGGTTAGCTCTTGTGTTTAAGATGAGATCAGGCTGCAGTAAAGTGGTGCTCTTGGTCACATGACTCATTAATCAAACTCTACTCCTATCGTTTTCTCACCAATATTATTGCATATGATGCATTTGCCTCAGTACCTGAGAGAATACTAGAACTTGAAGCTCAGCAGGTACCGTATATCTATTTAAATTGACTTTAAGATCATTTTGTTGGATAAAACAAGGCTTAGAGAGTGTTTTTTTGTTAGTGAATATAAAGACATTTTAAGAAATGTGTTTATCATGTTCTCATTCTAACAATAGCTACAGGACTGTATGTAATATGACTACAATGACTATGTAACAAGCAGTGTAAGGACAAAATAAAGAGAAAGCTATGGTGAAAAGATCTAAGAATCCACTTTTATCATTTCTTGCTGTTGAAGCTCAGCTGTAACACCTGAACCCTAGTGGGGTTCATCCTTTGATTAATCAGACAACCCTTCATACAGACACCAAGTACCCCAGAGCCTTTGTATCAGGTTGGCCTCATGTTAGTTAAGTGATAATTGCCCTAAGGCAGATTGCAGAGTGTTTCTACATTCAACGCCTGAGTGACATCCCACCAACACAGTTGATAGCCCTCACACTTGTTTGCATTCCCTCCAGCTAGGTTGTTATGCATCGCCTCCCATTTATTTGCCAACATCTTAAGATGATGACATAACACACCGTTTATGGAGCAACACTTGATTCACGGTGTGTTCTGTCCTCTCGTTCTCATACCAACACTGTGCTGAGTGACATCACGAAAGGACCTGCAGAAGTCTCTAGGACCAATCGGATCCTAAGAAAACTGGCTGGCTTTTTGTAAAAGTTTAAATTTGACATAATTTTACAGCATTCCTCCAGGTATATTCTTTTCTCTTACCTCATCCAGCTTGTTGAGGTTGGCTGACATCAGGCTGACGAGCTGCCCTGTGCTGATCTTATCCAAGACTTTACTAGACAGCTTCAGAGTCTGAAAAGTTCAAATGTTGGCAGTTAGCTGTAATAAAAGGAATGTAAGTGGTTTTGGTAAAAGCAAAGTGGGTAATGCCACGCGGGCTGGTACAGTGGAACCCCCTCTCCTCATACCTTTTTGTATATAAGGCTGAAAAGGGCGATGCGAATCTGCATGCCGAGGTGATGAAGGCCATAGATGGCGGGCTGCAAAAGGATGAAGCGAGCGGTGAAGAGGAGGCCAAGACCCAGGGCCAAATAGTATCCCTGACTTCGTTCTGGAGCGTGGAAGGGATCAAAGGAAGCAATGATGCGACCTGAAAGCTGAGGCTGCACAGTCTTTGATGCCTCCTACAAAGGGAAGATGACACAACAACCAACTGTAAATAATTTTACCTCAAACTCTCCAGGCAAGAAGTTTCCAGTCGGGTTTAGGGAGAATGAGATTAAGGGCCCAGATTTGATCATTGAGTTTGGATTGGTGACTTTAAATGAGCTTTTATTTATCCATCTATGCATCCATTTTCTCCCACTTAGTCCTGTCAGGGTCGCAGTGGGGACGGTGCCTATCTATGGCAGTCTACGGGCGAGAGGCAGGGTACACCCTGGACAGGTCGCCAGTATGACGCAAGCACTTTATATATTGAATAATGAATTTAATAAGTTAAATAATTCAACAAACTCCCAATGTCTGTTGATCGCCTTTACATTCCCAAAGAGTTTTTGACATTAATTCAATACAAACAATTTCATATTACAACTTTTACCAACATGTTTCTCCTGACTGAAGTCCTGATGAATATCTGCTAATGGGAGCAAAAGTTTACGAGTATAGGTAAAATGCCTTTCAAAGTTAAAGACTTTAAGGTGAACACCCCAGATTATCCTTTATTTGCATGAGGAATCATGCAAAATGGCTGTGTGATATCAACACAAAGTTTTGTTCCACTCATGAATGAGAATGATTTTACATATTTCAGGATAAGATGTCATGACTAAGAACAGAGAACCCAGTTTTCGAGGCAAGACAGACAGTGGGCTAATTCAAAAGTGTTTATTTAAAACACGGCTGACTGGAGTAGCAGCGGCTAGGGCGTCTATCACAGGAAATTCTGTTAAGCCTGTGTCCTGAGAACGTTCAGGCGGGAGCAGGCAGGCTCAGTGGTTGAGAGGCAGAACAGGGA
Organism: Cyprinodon tularosa; assembly: GCF_016077235.1. Lineage (NCBI taxonomy): Eukaryota > Metazoa > Chordata > Actinopteri > Cyprinodontiformes > Cyprinodontidae > Cyprinodon > Cyprinodon tularosa. Next base: position 925,915 of record NW_024038438.1, on the reverse strand, counting down.
AGGATCAGGTCATTAGAAACACTTAAGTACGGTATAAAACCCTGTTAACCACTGGTTAAAGAGAACAAGATAATCTGGCGATGACAGGATGCAAGCGTCTTAAATAGAGGCAGGAGCAGGTGGATCAGATGAGCAGTGATTATAAACCGGGCAGAGTTAGACAGGTGAACGAAATGAACAAATGATAGTCATCAATGCCAAGATCATGACACAAGATTAGAAACAACACAGTCTTCTTCCTTCTGAATTTATACTTCTTTTACGCTTTCACTACTTTTGGATTATTGTCAAAACTGTGCCAAAAGTGAACACATATAATAAATACTGATATCAGCAGTTTTATGTAAAACATATACATATAAACTACTCTCCAGGCACATTCAGACCTTTCTAAGCATGTAAATTCAATAATACTTGTTCTTTTCGCTGATAAAGATTCTCAGTCATCCAACTTGCTCTTGTTCAACTTGTTCTTTTGCTATCCCTTTCTAATAGAAAAACAAAACAAAAACTAGAATATACAGTAACCCGACGGTGACTGCAGCCTAAGATCGTTTTCGTCCTAAAGCTGTGAACCACCCCATGAAGAGATAGCATATCAGGCACATATCAGTAAACTGTTATACGTGTGTTCAAATGAGGCTCGTATGTCAGTTTAAAAGTTCATTAAAAAAAATGAAAAAGAGTTTTCATGAATTAATTTTGTCGAAAGTGTTTTTATTTGATCTGATCTCATCTTATGTAGTACTTTTATTCCTATAATCAAACAATATAGCCTGTAGACTTTAATCACACTGTATAATCAGTTTCAATTGGTGAAATAAAATATGTATTTGCTGGTTGAAATATCTTTATTGACATTGTAAATCTTAAACGAAGGATAACAATAAATAAACAGCTCTCTTAATACTGGCATACTGACAAAGCTCGGTCTGAGACACAACTTTGTTCCATTCCAATTAAACATGAAGGACTTCCTTCTTTTGTCAGAGCACGTTTCTATGCTGCACCGTTTACAAAGAGAATAATTCAACTTCAGTGTCTCTTTGTGATCCTGCTGATGATGTCATCACTCATTTATATCTCTACTCTTATACCTTCGAACCCCATTTTAACATCATCATCAACAATGAATTTGACTACAGGATGACCGACTGCAGACCTGAAACCAGTCCTTTCTGGGCACTTTTGTTAGCCCTGTCGTCTGCAGAGCAAACAGGCATTCTTGTTGTCCAGACAACCATCTCCAACTGTACAAAGTCAGGCAGTAGCGGCTCCCCTCATGCTCCCCATATATATCCAGGACAATAAGTCGGTCTGTGACACTATAGTGCAACATGCTAGAAAAGTCACTAGACTGTGGCTTTATTGGTCTTCTCTGGTGGGTAACAAGCTTTTTACACATGTCCCTGGTTGCCAGGAGAGGGAATATATTAGACATAGTTCGGTAATTTATAGTAAGCTGAAAACTTGGAGCACATACACTGTAACACACAAACTCATACCAAAAAAGCTTTTGTTTCCCCTCATACATTGGATCGGAGCTGGCCCAGATCAATAATGTGTAGAAAAAACCTATACCTGGGTGTGCAGGTTATATGGACCAGACTCTTGGAAAGAACATGCAAGGGGTGTCGTGCTCAGAAGATTGATGAAAGAAAGTTTTCCTTTGAATCTTATTTTATACAGTTAATCTACTAGTTAATTCTGTAAATATTTCAAACAAACTGTTTTTTAAAAATATATATTTCGTCAACAAACAGTCGACGACAGCAATGTAAAGGCTAAGACTTCCCTTCCTAAACAGAGCAAGCTATGGAGCTAGTTTACGTAACCTTTTCCAACATAGAAAACATTTATAGATCAGTGCTTCTATGTTCCTTTTTGTGTCTGCTTCTGTCTCATTAAGCCCCTGTCGACCTCAGCTGGCAGCTCACACTGAGCCTAGTTCTTCTGGAGGTTTCTGTCTCTTTAAAAGGGAGTTGTTTTCCTCTCCACTGTCGCAGCATGCATTCTCAGAGAGAGGAATTGCTGTAGAGTCAACGAGACAATGCAAGCGAAAATCTACTGTCTCTACCTGCGTATCCAGGAGAATCCTGCAAAATCAACGGCTGGATACAATATGCTGTTTTTTTCTTAGATAGAACATTTTTAAACAAACTGTCTTGATGATATGATTTAATTGTCTGTGTAGGGTGCCTGGAGGGGAATGTTTTGCAAATTGGTGCTGTATAAATAAACTGAATTGAGTTGAACAAAGCAATGCAACAAATAGGCCACGGCTTAAGTTGTGGATAGTCTAATTAAGGGTACAATTATAAAACACAAGTCTTGCACATTTCAGTGATAGTACATCACTATCACAATTCATGATATATGAATCATGAAAAACTGATATAATGTAGCAAAACTGCAAACCTCCCAAGATTGCCTAAGCTAAGAATCTAGGGAAGGCCAGCATAATCAGACAGCCTGGAGGCTAATGGTGACCCTGGAGGAGCTGCAGAGATTACTATTTACAGTAGAAGAATGTGTGGGAATGTTTTTCTTCAGCAGGAACAGAGAAGATGGTCAGTAACAATTAATTTTGCCAAACAGGTACACAGATAATGACTCGTCATTCAACCCATTCTATTTAAAACACACTTAAACTACTTGCAGAGACCTTTTTGAACATTCTATATGTGCAGATTTAGTAACAAGGTGACCCTAATGTGTCATTCATGTGAAATCATGCTCCATCTCTGTGCTTATGACTTGCTTTTTATGTGCAGTAGATTCTCTCCTACTTGCCTGTGAACCCATTTCTTTGGGCTCGTGTCACCTTTTCGGACTTTAAGGTGGGAGGCAACCAAAGAAGGTAAGCTGCCTGTGATTGGCTACTTTTCAGTAAATCTTGCCTCTTGAGACAGTGCTGTTTTCTTCCTGGCTGTGGCTAGTAATGATAGCAAAGCATCTTCAGCCTAATAGATGATCTCTATTGGATCTCTATTGAATCGGCCAAGTGATGCACGCATCACCCATAAAAGGAGAAAATGCTAATATAAGCCAAAAGTATCGGCCGGCCAATGTATCAGTGTTTCCCTACTGGGTTCCCTAATATATATCCTTATGCAAGGTTGGAGATGCTGTGATCGTCAGAATATGTTTATTAACTACAAAAATATATCAAATAAAACAGTTTTTTAAAAAGAGCTTGTAGGTATAATGCTTCAAACTGTAAAACAAAGTGACTTCTTAAGAGTGAAAACTGAAATATACAACAAAGTTGCTAAAATAAAACTAAAATAAACAGAATAAATCATTATAGTAAATTAGCCATTTCAAATAAAAGTGCTTTGGAGACACTAAAAATGTGTGACTTATAAATTGCTGCATGCTATATCATCTTATCTCGAACCTTTACTGTGTTCTAACTCAGACAGACAATGGGTTGTAAATCCATCCAGTGCACTCCCCATGAGATCAGACTGGAAGTGTGAGCAGACCCCTCCCATTTAGGGAAAAACAAAACGCCACACAGCAGCAACCTTCACATATCCATAAACTAGATGCTGGATGAGGCAACAAGCATCAAAACACCACTTCCTGGAAATGTTTTTCAAAGGTCAACATAAAAAAAAAAAAATGTGTTTCTCTCTTAGAGAAAAACCATGTGATGCTTGATGTGTCACATTTTCAATTTGTTGCATTTTAGGAAACTTTAGCTACAACTGTTCAAGAATTAAAGTTCAATCACTTTTACCGAAAGATCTGAACTTACCCCGAGGTAGAGGAGGACCCCAAAGAAGGCAAACGGGAGGAAGAAGCATCGGGCCAGTGCTTTCAGCAGCTTTGGCCTGCCTTTGGCTAACACCACCTCTTTGTCCCATTCCCTGCAAAGTGGTCAGAGTTACATTACCGTTAGGCAGCAGTTGGAACCCAGCAAACACATAAAAGATGGTAACAAACACACAGAACACATGGAAGGAGAAAATGTTAGATAAAATGGTTAAATTCTGGCTGCTATTTGTCTGCTGCTACTTTGTAAATAATCAGGTTCAGGAAACAGTTTAACATATTTGTTAAGTATTTAATTCAAGGAACATTTACTGATGCATAATGGGAGGGGTGCAGTGGTGTTTATTATACACTAATGTCACAAGAACAGTATGAATATGGCAATAATACCTGCTGTATGTGCCCATTTTAATCCAAAAATGCAATTATTCATTACCACAAAATCTCTGTGAATCAGTCGTTCGCTCAGAAGTACTTGAATAAGGGTTTGGACCAAAAATTATAATAATCCAACCTTAAACAAACAACAAAAATTTCACTCTATCATCATTATTTATAAAATAGTAAATCTAAAGTATACCCATGCTGCCTTCAAACAATTTATGATATAAAGTAGCAGGATGTTAGCAGGCTGTTTAACAAATCTATTGATTGAGCTGATCATCAGCAGGTGGGACCAAGAAGTTTTGAGGAGTGTGTGTCACGATAGGAAACAAGATAGGAAACTCTCGCCATAGTCAGTATTTCTCTACATCAGTTTGAAAACAGCTGTAATGTTACCACAAAATTTAAAGTCTATCATTTCACGTTAAAAAGATCAGTCACAAACGGAAACCCTTTAGGACAGCTTCCGATCTTTCCAAAAGTTGAAAAACAACAAAACTAACCTTCATTTCAGACTTTCCATGCCTTTGCTAGGTTATATAATGTTAAAGTTCATGACAGTACAGTCAGACAAAAGACTGGACAGATCTGATTGGAAGAAAGTTCCCCTCTCTGCCAAACAGAAAGGTGAATCTGAATAAACAACAAAACCTCTGATAATGTTTTTTTTTTTTTAGGATATCAGACCATATTAGAGATGTTTGTTAGCAAAACACAATGCCATGACTGCATAAACGAAACACGATATCCCACTGCTAAAAGTAGGAGTGATGGTATGGGCTGTGTTTTAAGCCCCGGCTACAGCGGCAGAGGGGTGCAAGAGTCCTGCAAATACATGAATGTGCAGCAATATCAAGACTAGCAAACATTACATTTAACACAAAATACATGCAATGGAAAAACACTGCAAAGGGGAAAAGCTAAGGGAAAACACTGCAAACACATAAAAGATGATATGAAACACACAAAACACGTGCAAGGAGAAAATGTTGCAAATAGCAAAAATCCCTGTAAGTTAAAGGTATAGAGGATGATCTTTTATTTCTGGGTGGAGCATCTAAATAAGTGGTTCTTCTAATTGTCAATCATTCTGTTGATATGTTTATGTAAGGCCGTCCTATGTGCTCCTCCCGTAAGCTATCTTTTTCTGCACATGCGAACTTTAAGGCGTATATGTGGTCATTGAAGCTGACCTTTCTCCCCACGGTTCTTTGAAAATGGCCGAGGGCTATAAGAGAAAACGTGCCTATGAGGTGCATAAGAAGAAAAGTAAGTCCTCAGAAGAGGCAGATATATCCCGAAATGCCTTGAGAGCTCTCCTCACAAAACATTATAGGATATGCTTTCACAGCGGACCGCTGTTGCCACAGGCTGTCGCTACCCAACAGTGGTGACTAATAACAAAGATGGCAAAGGCACTGCGCAGTGGAGGAGTGACCAACGGAAAGCAAAAAGCAGTGATCATCTGTCTGAACGATAAGTTAACTGAGTTGACAATAAAGTCCACTACATAGTCCCCGCTCTATATAGTGATTGAGGGATTTAGGGGTTAGGGCGCATATTCAGACACAGAAAACATCCGCTATGAAAACAGAAACTTTTAAAAAGAGCGTGCACAAGGAGAAATGGGCTTGTGCGTTTTCTTGTACGCTTTTAATAGGCGTTCCCTCTGGGTTGTGGGCACAGGGTTGTGCATGCGCATTTTTTGTTTTTTTTTTTTGGAGAGGGCAGGACTTTTTTTTTAAAAATTTGCGAAAATCCTCCACAATAGCTTTAAGAAAAGCTGGAAACTAGTTCCGCATGACATAAATGCTCCAGACCACTAGAGGGAGACAATCATCAACGTATACTGTTCCAGACCATTAGTGCAGACATTAACTGGGAGATTAAGTGTATTAAAAAAAAGGATTCAAAGGAAAACGCTTTCTTTCATCAATCTTCTGAGCACTACACCCCATGTATGTTCTTTCCAAGAGTCTGGTCCATATAACCTGCAAACCCAAGTATAGGTTTTTTGATCTGGGCCAGCTCCCATCCGATCTATGAGGGGAAACAAATGCCTTTTAGGTATGAGTTTGTGTGTTAGCAACTTTTATGGGTTTGCCAGCTTTGTTTTTGTATTGCATGTTCTGTGCATTTGTGTATTTGCAGAGCAGTTGCACCTCTCCCCCACCATACTTGTGCATGCTGCAGTCACTAAGCCAACCATGAACCTCCCTGTATATCAAAGTTTTCTACAGTCTAAGATAATGCGGCTGCTAAAACTTAAGCGAGGGGACAGTCCACCCAACATGGCAGCTAATCCAGTTCTTTTTTAAGTATTTTTTTTTTTATTCCAGTAAAGAGAGAAGACTTGAACTGAACAACTTCTGTTGAATTGTTTGATAGTAAATCTCAAACATTCTCAGATGCCTCAAGTGTTTGCTGATCGGAAGGGCGAAACTACAAAAAAAACCTACCAACAGCTAATTTATCAGGCTGTGGGCACATTGACATTTGTTAAGGTTGACTTTCCAAACACCCATCTGTAACTGGTCTGTTGGCATCACTCAGGTGATAAGCGCCTCTGGGAGACCAGCAAGTCCAAGGCCAATACAAAATATTTGAGAAACTTAACAAAAAAAAACAATAAATGAAAACCGACAAAGAAAGAAAAGTTGTCCTTCAAAGAAAGATGGCAACAAAATGCAATAAGGAAAACCCTGTGTGAAACAACTATTGATTTTAGCCTCTAATGCTTATTAGCATTCTAAAATCATGCAAATACAAATGTAAAAATCATAAAGTGACCAAGCATTTAATAAGAAATGTTAAATGAGAGAGAATGAAGGGACAGCAGCATAAACGGTAGAAAACCTTCCACCTATCGCCTTGCTGTTTGTTGGCATACACAGCTTTGGTTTATGTCTAACGCTGTTTCAAATGCCAGCCCATATTTTAAGTGTGCTCAGGAGAAAGGATGGCATGGAGCCAGCTACTGTAAACAAATGAAAAGGTCATGTGCACCATTTAAAGGCAAATTCATGGGTTTCGGTGTCTAAACCAACTCATCTAACATAAAACTTAATAAAAACAAGATGTTCAAGTCTTTTTGGAGCTCATTACTGCTTTCAACCATTTTTTTTAAACATAGAAAAGTTGTTATGGGTAATAGATAACCTCTATAACAAATACCTGTGGAGCATTTATTTTTGAAGCCATTGTGTAATCCTGGTCAGTGCAATAAATTCAATGCAATAAATGCTGATAATGTTTTTGAGCTACATGCTGTTCACATCAACACATCCAGCCACACAGTGATTAAAGTCACATCATAGAGATACTGCTTTGTTAGCCACACAGCCAAGAATTATATAAATGAAACAAAAGTACTGTGACCGACTAAAGGAGAGATTAAGAAAGGCTTAAGTGTTGATGTGATGCTTTTTCTGCTGTCTGAGCAGGATATTGGTGTTTTAAAGAAATATTGGTTAAAAATGCAACCTTTTAAAGCTGCTCTTTAAACAGATTCTCTGAATCTAGTTCAGTGGATCCAATAAGGTAGCTTTAGAGGTTCAGTGTCCTGAAAAAAACATTCATACTCAAATCCTTCCATTTCTGCCCCTTTACAACTGCAAACTATCATGCTTTCATCTTATGCTTTATGTGAGATAAATAACCAAACATGATGTAGTCTATAATGATGGGGTGAAAGGAAAAGGATTAAATCACATATTTGAGAAAATAAACACCTTAAAAGTGTGGTATGTCTATACAGATTGCCTTCTTTCAAGACCACACAGATTGGATGGATGGTGGGCTCTCAGTTTGAGTCTTGACTTTGACTAGGCCATTCTAATACATGAACATGTATTAGAACATCATATAAACAGGTAAAGAGTAGGGAGGTGGGGGACGTGTCTGCATGCTGAGGAGATATTTCAGTTATTAGATTCCTTCAGGACTGGAGTTTGACACCATTGATTCCAAATGGAGGTTTCATTTACAGTTATTGGTGACCCTCCAACCTGGAATCAGATATTATACACTCTCTAAGGAATGTCCTTTATGCCGATCCATTCAGCTTTCTATTAACTCTGCACAGCTTCCCGGTCCCTGTCAGGAACGTGGAGACTGCCAAGTCTCACGGTGGGGGTGGGGTGTTTAGGGCGATGTCGGGGGGGGGGGGGGGGGGGATTTTCTCCTGCGTACAATATTTTGCATGTTGCCCTGTTAGTTTAAAGCATTTCTAACTGTTTTTCTTTTTTATAAAACTATAACTTAAACCTCTGTCGTCTTTTCTTACTTTTTGCTACTCTTTACTTTTATCCCCCCAAATCCCCCTAAAATGAAGGGTTTGGTTGACAAAGTGTTCAGTGGTCCGAGAAATAGTCCTCTAAAGCAACTAAATGTTGCCATCAACAAACCTTTCAAGTCTCTCGGAGAGGGTGTCAGCCAGATCAAAAGAAGGAGCCTTATACACGTCAGTCAGCTCCAACTTTTTAGTGAAACCTTTCCTCAGGAGCGGGTATATCCACCTGGGGAGGGGGCAACCACAGAGCAGGTATCAGTTGTTTGAAGCTATAAATGCAGTTCAAAGATATTGCTCAACAAAGCTGGTTGCAAAATCATAAATAAATATGTATTTAAATTGTCCTGAAAGTCTGGAGCGCATACATCACATAAAGTACACTTGGAACATGAGGGTTTAGCTTTTAGATACATTCACTGTGTAGTTAGATGGTAACAAGCAATACTGGGCAGTATTTAATAAAGTTTAGTAGTAAAATTAGTATGTTTTCCTTTGCAATTGATGGCAGGTTCAAACTAAATGCAATATAAAGTGTAGCAGTGTGAAAAAAACTGAATAAAACTAATCCAACCACATTCATTTAGAGCTGACAAACTTAATAATAGTGCTTCTTTATGCATTTCTCTATACTGTCAGAGTGAGCGTGGAATAAAGGTGAGTGGTTCTGTTCCCAAAGGTTTTGTAACTGTGACTGTCTTTCTCGGATGTTATATCCTTAATTTCATTCGTTTCCTAAACTTTATGTGGATTACATCTAAAAAAGGCGCAGTCTGGTAGGACGCACCAAGAATAACGCACAGATTTGATGAGAGTAACGTTTATTTACGAGAAGAGAAAATGTGTCATTATTATTATCCACAAAAGATAACTAAACTAGCAATTTATTTTTTATTTTTTTGATTGATTGTTTAAAATCACCCGCTTTATTAAAAAAATAAAAAATAAAACAAAGTGCAACAGATAAGAACTAATCAAAGCCAGGTCGGACACTTTGTGCGCATCAGAGAAAAGGAGCATTCCTGCTGATCGTGTCTCCTCTTTTTGAAGCCGAAGGAAAAAAAAAAAGAAAGAAAAACAAGAAAAAAAGAAAGAACTCTTACCAAAATATAAATCTAGAGAAGAAATTTGCATCTTCCACCGGTGACTTCTGCATCCTAAGAGCGCCGCCAGTTTGCTTTCTCTGCACCTGAGGGTCCCTGAGTCCCGATCCCATTAGCGTGTCCCCCCCACGAAGCTCCCGTGGACCTTTAAACAGGTGGGTGTGATTTTCCTGTCCTCCACTCTAAAGGTAATGCTGCAGCCTGAGTCCTCTGGTGTCTCTGCTCAGCCCGCTCCTGGACTCTGTCTCCTGTTGGCTCAGCGGGACAATGAAAGGACAGTCCATCTTTTATTGGCTGACTCGCCTAAACCTGATGTGGGACGTCATTTCCACGCCGCGTGGCCTCAGGTTGCATATTGGCGCAACAAGTGGAGGGGGGGTTAAAACCAGCTGGTGTGAATATTAGAAATCCCATCAAGTCATGAATTGCCCCTATTTGACGTATATATATAAGTATATATATATATATATATATATATATATATATATATATATATATATATATATATATATATATATATATATATATATATATATATATATATATATATAGAGGCAGGGTACACCCTGGACAGGTCGCCAGTACATCACAGCGCAACACAGAGAGAGACAAACAGGACAAACAAGCATCATGTTTTTTGACTGCGGGAGGAAGCCGGAATACCCAGAGAGAACCCATGCATGCTCAAGGAGAACATGCCAACTCCATGCAGAAAGATCCCGCCACTGAGCAGCTATCTACATATATATGTTTAATTTGTAATATTGCTCATATATATATATGAAAGCAACAAAAATCTATTAGACAGTAAAAAATAGCAAAGTTTAACTGAATTTGTTGAGGTTTCATACTTCTTTACACTTAGCAGCTTGTGTATGAATCACAGAAAAAACTCTGACAAAAAAGAAACAGTTCTGGGACATTCAAACAAACCTCAAGTTTTTTTTTCTTTTATCAGTTTCAAGCTACATGCAGTTTCAGGAGAGGGAGGATCATAACCTCATGACATTCCTAAAGGGAACAGAGATAAAAAAGCAGCAAGTTCTGTGTTGTCCATATCAGTGTATTAATAGTACCCAATCACAACTTTCAGGAGGCTGGTTGTTTTGTAAAAGAAGAAAAAAATATTTGAAGCTGGTATCAGTGAGGGCCAGAACTCCAGGGTTTGATTTCTCTGCAGGTAGATGTTTGCTGAATCACAAAAACACTGCATGGGCCTGCAGGTGGCATAGTTATAGTCAGGAAAGGTTCAAAAGAATGGAATATATATACATATATATAAAAAAACTATGAAACTGAAAATGATAAACTTTGATCTTGACATGACAAAAAACAGGAAACGCATATAAAGAAGAAATGGAATAAAACTTCCAAGTTGGTTAAAAAACTGAAACAAACCGATAGCATGTTCATAACATCAAATAGTGTAATAAAAAACATCTGGATCAAACTTTTTTTTTCCAATGTTCAATAAATGTAACTTTGTTTCACATCTTGGGATCAACATTAGATTTTTGCTCTAAACCTTTATTCTTTTCAGCTTCAACTAATACATAAAAAATCTAAAAAACTATATTTGATAACAGGAGACGTTAAGATGTTTTCTGTTCAAAAGAACAAATCAAAAGAAAAATTGTGTTCAAGAGCTCAAATTTTGCTTCAGGTTTCAGTTAAGATCCCAATCCATAAGACAGACACTCTCTATGAGGCCAAAATGAAGAGAATATTTTAAAATATGTTCCAAGAAAGAAAAAGAGAGAAGAACAGCATTCTGTAGAAAAAAACTGAAGATCATGATCTAGTAAGACTTTCATGCAGAACAAAAGAAAGAGTGCATGCCTTTCCTAGAGGAGAGAGTGCCCCCTTCTGGACAGAGTGTAGGGCCTGCATTGCCTGTTCTTCTATTCAAATTCTATTTTAATCTTTAAAAAATTGAAAGAGTAATACCCTAGTCAATTTTAACATTAAATATAACTTGTAAGAGAAAAACAAACTGGGGGGGGGAAAAGGCCATCATCATCCCACAACAAAAGATCCTTCCTGCCTACAGCTATCTACAGTACACCTACTACAACTGGTTAAAAAAAAAAAAAACAATATTTAATTAATCGAGTATTCTGGAATTGAATTGAGCTGAATTGAAATCGGTCATTCTTTCTATATCTGATCTTGTCTGGTCCAGTCTAGAGTGATCTGTATCCCTGATAAACATACAGAGGAGGGAAGAAAAGCTACCAAAGGTGCTTACCAGTAATACTTTAAGTGAAACCATAAAGGGGAAACTTGGAAAAGCTATTGCTATGCTTTTAATCAGAATTTATCTTGAATAATCAGGTGTCAGATTGCAAAACAAAGAATTAAATTTATCATTTGTGCTGTACCATACTGCTTTAATATTTATTTGAACCTATAAACCTGTAAATTATATATTTGTGGATCTGTTTTTATAGTAAAAATGTACCTTCTGTTTAACTGCTGAGTTTGAGGCAGTTGATTATAAATAATTTTAGTGGTTTGATCCAGAGGGAGACCATCAGGGAGGGAGCGGCTCTTGGACCCTTGTGGTGGAGAAACCTTTCTGTTGTCAGTCTCGGTAACAACACCACTCCACTTCTTGTGTTCCAGTAGCCTCAGTCCTGTTTATTTCTCACCATATTTTTTACCACTTGGTTCCATACATATGAAGCATGATCGACTTCAACTTGAGAAAAAATATATTACAGTTTTTTCTGATTGCTTAAGCACATTTTTTGTAACTATTGGCTATTTTTGCAAAACTCTACACACAAATAAGAAAACCTTTCACCCAATTATCAAAACATTGCAGTTCTCTTGCAAAAGCGAACACAGCTAGATTAACTCTTCACACCTTTGTAAAAATGGTGTTTTCGTATCAAACAGTAAACACAAGCCATCATCTACTAAGCACACAATGTGCCAACTACACACTGATGGTATGAATACAAAACACATCTGGCTTTCTCTTTCTCTGTGTACAGATGTCAATTTGAGGTCATGAAGATGACGGTCATACACTTTCCAGCGCCAGGCAGAGAAAAACTCCTCAATGGGATTTAAGAATGGAGAGTATGGAGGCAGGTTGAGTGCCATGAAGAATGGGTGGTCTGTAAACCAGTTGCGGACCAAAGCAGCCCTATGGAAATTACAGTTTTTTTGGATTGCTTAAGCACGATTTTCAAAACAGGGCCCGTGTTTTCAAAACACTACACACAATTAGCACAACCACACACCCAATTAGCAAAACACTACAGATCCTTTGCATAATTAAACACTCCTGTAAAAACTATACACTTCTGTTTAAAAACCACACTTTGTTACCATATGAAACACACACGTTTCACATTACTATACTCTGTTTGCACGAGTTACACTCTGCTGTGATAAACCTAAAACACTTTTAGCACTTCTACTTCCCTATGATTAGAGTTGGCTACCATCAACAAAGTACAAATATAATGTAAATTCACCAAACACTACACAAGACCAATGTTGCAGACTGAAGAAACTCATTTATTTCTCAACACGCCCAAAATGTTGACATGGAGATTCATAATACTGTAACAAAATGTCACTTTATGTATTGTACTGTAAGTTTACTGTAAAAAACAAAACAAAAACTAGGCATCGTCTCTTCGCCTAGCTGGATCTGGCCAGAGAATTTCATCAACATCGCAGGCAATGTTGTCATTAGCAAGACACCTTGGAAAGAAACGTCTTGAATGACGAATCCATCCTTGAATTGCTGCTACCTCCATCTGGTCACAGGCCTCCTCCATGGCTTGGATGAGGGGTACCTCAGCCTGGAGACGGAGATCATATACCTTCCACCGCCATGCCGAGAAAAACTCTTCTATAGGGTTAAGAAATGGAGAGTATGGTGGAAGATATAGAACGGTGAAATGTGGATGTTGCTGAAACCAGTTCTGAACCAGAGCAGAGCGGTGGAAAGACACATTGTCCCTGACAACAATGTATTGCATATGATCGATTTGATTTGCTGCTGTTATGTTGTGCAATTGGTCCAAGAATGTAAGTATGAGTTCTGTATTGTAAGGGCCCATATGGGCATGGCGGTGGAGGACCCCATTCTGTGTAATGGCTGCACAGAGTGTTATATTACCCCCACGTGGCCCTGGGACATTGACTATAGCCCTGTGGCCAATGATGTTTCTTCCCCTCCTTCGTGTTTTCGTCAGGTTGAACCCAGCCTCATCTATGTAAATGAACTCATGCTGGATCTCCTCTCCATCCATTTGTTAAACTCTCTGAAGAACAGTGTCAGGCAAAATTGTGTTCAGTGTAGATCTAGTATACATATTACAGTACCGTAAAAGATTATGAGACAGTATGCAAGATCACAATGCTTAGGTGAATACATACCTCTGCATAATCATGCCGCAGTCGTTTCACCCTTTCGGAACTGCGCTCGAAAGGCACTCGATAAATTTTCTTCATTTGAATATGTTTTTTTATTAGGATGCGTGCCAGTGTTGATGTTGAGACCTGATGGATATTGTTGAAACCGACGTGGTTATTGACAATGTTAGCTTGGAGCTGTTTGAGGGTTATAGCATTGTTGGCCAAAACCATGTTTACTATCTCCCTCTCTTTCTGTTCTGTAAACATAGGAGGCCTTCCCCCTCGTCGTTCCTGACCCTCAATCCTATGTAGGAAAAAAACAGTAAACAATAGTACAGTAATTTCACAGGAAAAGGTAACAGAAGTGCTGATAGTGCATAGAATACAGTACTGTAAGCAGTTGCTGAAACCGTGCAGATGTTTTTGATATGATGATATTTTTACAATACATATTTTCCAGTCGAAATGTTCTTATCACACTTGCCACTGTGTATCGGCTTAGATTTGGCTGTACTCTCAGTCCAACCTCCCTCAGCGTCAGGGTGTGGTTGACAACGTGGTCAACCAGTGTTGCGCGGATCTCATTTGTCAGATTCGGTCCTCTTTGAGCACGTTCTTGTCTTCCTCTACCTCCAGCATGGCCTCCATCTCTTCCGTTGATTCCTCCTCTGTTGATTCCTCTTCCTCCCCTTCCTCCTCGTCCTTCTCCTCCTCCTTGTCGTCCTCCTCCTTTTCCTCCACCTCGTCTTACTATTTCTCTGACTCTTTCCATTGTGCTTGAAAACCGATGAACTCACCTGCTGCTTTTTATAGTGCTTATACACCTGATTGGTGTGTCTACAATTAAGCAAACAAGTGTTTGCACACCTGATGACTGTGTTGAATCAATTGGTTGGAAGGTGCGGCAATTTGACAGTCAGTGCTTTGGTATTGCAAAGAAGTGACTTCATAATAGATTTTTGTGTGTAATGTATGTTAAGTGTGTTTAGTGTTTTGCAAATCACTGTGTGTACAGTTTTGCAACAAGTGTGAGGTTGACAATGTGCTTATAGTTGTGCAAATATGGGCTGATGTTTTGTTTTCTGAGTGTAAGGTTTTGCTAATAGTGTACTACTTTTAACTTTATTGTTTAAGCAATCCAAAAAAACTGTAACATTGTCCCATATGATGACATATCGGGTATGCTCTGGTCTCTGAACAGTGAGCATGTCACGTGAGGTGTCCAGGAATGAGATAATGTGTTCAGTGTTGTATGGGCCTATGGTTGCATGATGGTGAACAACCCCATTTTGGCTTATAGCTGCACACATGGTTATGTTACCACCACGTTGACCTGGGACATTGATGATGGCACGGTGTCCAATAATATTCCTGTCACGTCTCCTGGTTTTACTGAGGTTAAAACCAGCTTCATCTACAAAAAGTAGCTCATGTCCCATGGCAACTGCTTCTAGTTCCATCACTCTCTGAACAAGACAAAACAAATGCATCACATCAGGTCCATGCACAGCACTACAGTATGCACTACCAAATTCAGAACCAACGACACTATAGCTTACCTGCACATAGTCATATCGCAGTTGCTTTACATGTTCTGTGTTTCTCTCCAAAGAAACTCTGTAAATTTGATTCATTCTTATTCTGTGGCGTGCAAGTACACAACTTCATGAAGAAATGCTTATTACCTATTTTGAAAGATGGTGTCATTATCAATTATTATTATTTATAGTGCTTAGGCTGATTGCAAAGTGAACTAATTATCTAAAACAGTTTTCACATGTGAAAGTGTGCCAGATAGTTGGCAAAATAGTGTTAATGATAGCCATACATGTGTATAATTTTGCTAGGAGTGTGTTGGAAATTTGGTAATAGAGTGTTGTACAGTGAATTGTGCCTACAGTTTTGCAAAATGTGTATTACAAAATTGCAAACTGAGTCCAATGCAGTGTTTGTGCTTTTAGTTTCGCAAACTCAGTGAGTCGTTTTGCTATTCTTATAAATAGTTTTAGAAATTGTGCTACAAGAATCACGATTAGCGCTTAAGCATTCAGAAAAAACTGTAAAATATATAGAAATTACTGGGCTCCGATACATTAGTCTGTTTTCCGCACATCATAATAATTGACTTTGCCTTACACCAGTAATTACGGAAGAGGATTAGGGCCAGTGAAAAAGTAAAAAAAAGTTAACAGATTTTTTAAATTTATTTCAGTATAATATGACAAAAAAGTCAGAATTCTGACTTTAATCTCAGAATTCTAACTTTTTTCTCAGATTTCTGACTTTAATCTCACAATTCTGACTGAATTCTGACAGCTAACAAACATGTTTTCATCAAGCCATAGCCATGTCTGTTTTAGAGACTAGCTCTCTTGTTTTAATCACCTTCTGCTGTTTCATGAATGAAACAGCATCACTGGGGACCCCTCGGGCACGTAAAAAGTTGCCTTATTCTGTCATTTTCCACTTTCCACTTTGTCACTGGCCCTCTTAAACAACTCACATCTTTGTTAATGAAGCTGAGTGCTCCCACATCTCATCCTTCATGGTGCCCATCTACATTAAGATCCAAAATTCTGAGATTAAAGTCAGAATTCTGAGATTAAAGTCAGAATTCTGAGAAAAAGGTCAGAATTCTAAGATTAAAGTCAGAATTCTGAGATTAAAGTCAGAATTCTGAGAAAAAAGTCAGAATTCTAAGATTAAAGTCAGAATTCTGAGATGAAAGTCAGAATTCTGAGAAAAAAGTCAGAATTCTAAGATTAAAGTCAGAATTCTGAGATGAAAAGGTCAGAATTCTAAGATTAAAGTCAGAATTCTGAGATTAAAGTCAGAATTCTGAGAAAAAAGTCAGAATTCTAAGATTAAAGTCAGAATTCTGGGAGAAAAGTCAGAATTCTAAGATTAAAGTCAGAATTCTGAGATGAAAGTCAGAATTCTGGGAGAAAAGTCAGAATTCTGGGATTAAAGTCAGAATTATGAGAAAAAAATCAGAATTCTGAAATTAAAGTCAGAATTCTGAGATTAAAGTCAGAATTCAGATTTTTCCTCAGAATTCTGACTTTTCCCCCATATTTAACTGAAATCAAATTTAAAAATCAGTCAACTTTTTTTATTTTCTCACTGTCCCTAATCCTTCTCCGTAAATAATTTACCAATAAATTCCGTGATTACACCCACGTGCGTCTCATTAAACCCCGCCCACTCCGACCCCAGCCACCAGGCACGCAGCTGGTAACTGACAGCTATTAGCTTAGCACCGGAGCCATGCGCAATATTGATTTCGCCTTCCCTGCTGGATATGAAAGCGACGCCAGTAACGATGACTGGGACATAGAACCGGAAGGCAAGCCTTCAGACATAAAGGTTGCTAAAAAAAGTCTTAACATTCAGTTTCTGAATTGAAAGTATTTTTAGCTCCTAACTCCTGCTAGCTTTGCCACGCCTTTACTTTCTAAATGCTAGGTTTTTAATGTTGGTAAGATACTTTTGTGCCTTGTAGATTTTAATGCAAAGAAACATAATTCGAAAACATAAAGTGTAACTATTTACGTGGTTTGGAATAGAAACAGGCCAAATATCTGTGCTTTTGTCTGTATGAGGTTTTTCTCAAGGGCTCAGCAAAGTGGTGGGAGCCTTTGTTTTATCTCGCCATGCATCCATCTAGTACATTTTTATACATTTATGTTTATATTAATTTCCAATAAACTAGTGATGGGTTAATTAGGCATGTTGAAGCATTTCAACACATTGCATAACTATTGATGCTGTCTCACAGAATGCTGACACCTGCTGGACATTTAAAGACACCGCAGGCAGCTTATTGGACAGACTAAAGTGATTTTGATTGATTTGATGACCTAGTACAACTATATAAGTTTATCGTAGGCTATATTGTATTATGTATATTGTATTATTATTGTATTATTTCATATCTATTTTTAAATTGAAAATATATTTGATATTTTTAGACGCAGCCAATAAATGTGAACTTACATGATGGCGTGAAAAGTTAAGGGCAAATGTGAATGAGGATGCTTGTTGCCTAGGGTTTTGAATCTTATCTTTTAAAACAATAAGTAAAGTCAAAACAGATCAATGAAGAGTCAATTTGAAACTACCTTTAATTCAGATAAGTTTAAGGATAACTGAGAGCAAAATATGACATAACAAGAAAATTAAAATGAAAACGCAACGGCTGAAACATTCCTATTCCTTTTAGGCTGCCCCAAAATTCTTGATAAATGTAATGACAAACCACAAAAGATGACACCATTATTTAGCAGATGCATCATGCTGACAGATATGTTTTTAAACACAGTTTAATGTCAGTCAGAACCAACTCCTGTACACAATGTTTTGCTCAATGGGCTTGATGCATGCATCAATTCATCTGTGTTGCTGGACTCATCACTACAACAAACATACCATTAGTAGCTGTGGTGGGGGAAAAAAAAAACAACTCTTCTGCCTCTTTAAGGGTTAGCGACTTTATTGTCGAGTAAATATAAAATCAGAATGTGGACAGCGGTAGAAAGGATGTCTTTGTTGCACCTGTCTATGCAAGATGCATATTTCTTTCTCTAGACAGAGGGGATACTTGTTAACTTTTTGAATTTAGTGAGTTTATGGACTCTACATCCAAAAATTGCAAATAAGCTGCCAATGACAGGTTTTTATTTTGTCTCCAACAAATGTCTAGAGCTGAAGTGTGTAGCATTGCTCCACCAATAGCCTGCATTACCTCCTCATCATGTTGGCAAGTTTAGCAGAGGCCTGGCCTTTAGCTCTTTCAGGTGTGTTGGAGCAAAACATGCATGCAAAAGCTACAGGACGTTTTCTACACCTGATCTAGAGCAGCTCTGGTTTCTCACTGAACAGTCAATTTAACTTAATCAGTGAAAACATTTAAAATGTTTGGGAAAAAACATTTTCTGACTCCTTTATTATAAATTTGTAAATGCCAATGAAATTTGTCTCCTACGTTTATAAATGCAAAATTGTAGTAAAAATGCAAAATTATAGTAGTAGGAATTACGTTTTTATATACCTAGAAATGTTAATACATTCATCTGCTTGACTGAATATGTATTTATATCTGAAATACATTTATTCCTAATCAAAATAATACAAGTTATGACCAGTAACAATAGGAATATGGCATTCTGGATTTTATTTTTAGACATCCAGAATGTTTATTTTTAGAAATGAATACTGTCATTTTGTTTGAAATGGTCATGTTGACAAGAAAAATTTGAGTTCAGAAATACATATTCAGGAAAAACTAACAAAAGTCCGAACCACCTGCTGAAGCCTCTTCTAATCACGATAACATTACGAGGAGAGAATACTTAAGTTAGATGGTAGTGAATCTATGTATTATATTCTGGTGTAATCTCCCAGGGGAGAGGCGCACCTGACAACAGGTGAAGATGAAGTATAAAAACATTGTTTTAACAGGTAGGACCTGTGCATCATCTCATGGGGTTCCTCCTCTTATTTTATTTCTCTCATTACTGAGTAAGTAGCTGTTTAGCTGTGCAGTTGTTTTCTATAATGCTGCTATCATACATTAATGTTTTGTTAAATAATATGTTGTTTAATAATAATAAATCTATGTAATGTTGCTAATGTTAGGATGGATAAGTTCATGGATATATGTGGTGGATTGTGAGGTAAAACGGTAGAGCTCATAAAGATAAATCTCAGAATTTGAGACGTAAGCGGTCTGAGAACAGGCCCCAGATTTTTCATTTATGTACAAATATGAAGATAAGTGTTCATTGACGGTTTACATGCCGGCTGATTGTAGCGTACTTATCACAGCTTACGGTGTAACGCGCTGACGTTGATAGAATTGTTTACTACTTTTTAAACATCTTTTGTATGCGTTCCCTTAGGACCTGGGCTTCCCTGTGGTGAATGGAGGAGACAATGATTTTGTGCTGAAAAAAGCCGTCAGTGATGGAGACATAAATACTGTTCAACAACTGTTGGACAATGGTAGGTACTTCCTGCACTACCAAGATGAAATTGAATGAAATAATGAAATTCAGAGAAAACTACTATTAGTTAGCATATTCCTCACTTCAGCATGTTTTTATAAATTAAAAAGGATTAATGTGTTTTTTTTTTTTTCCCAGTTTATATTTTAGGGATACATGGGTACAAAAATCTGGGTTGATTTCCCTTCCTTTTGGGGTCTATAAAAAACTAACCGCAGTGCGGGCTTACTAACTGCTGCACCACGAACACGGTCACATCAACAACTCTCTGTCACCCCTTTCTAAAACTAAAACAGCAGCTATATGGAAAAAAGCACCGGCTATTGATATGGGCCCAGTTTTACTAATTGGGTCAGATATGCTTGAAAATGACCAAAATCGGCCGTTATTGATGCCAATAGATCCTTAATTGTTTAAAATGCATGTGCACTGTTTAAGCAAGAGATGAATATTTTGGTACATTACAACACAGGCTTAATTTAAAATGTTAGTTTTGTGGTTGCCATGACCCACATGACTGAGTATTTACACAGACATTCTAGTATATTGTTACTGGATCTCTAGTTTCAGGTTCAGTTATGTAAATTTGATGATTTGATTCTAATGTTGGACTGAATCACATCAGATTAAATTACTTTACCCACAATAAACCCCTAATGGATTTTACTTAATTGAAATGTACCTGTGAGAGTAGATGAGCCTTTTTTTTTTTTCCCATAGTAATACATCCAACCGAAAAGTAGCATTTCATCAGTTCTTAGTGGAAACGAGAGCTGTCCCTCTGCTTATTGTTAAGTTTATGATTTTGGCAGGCATGGACGTGGAAACCAAGCTGAGTTATGGCTGGACCCCCCTGATGTGTGCAGTCAGTCTGGCAAACTACAACCTGGCAAAGCTGCTTCTGGACAGAGGAGCCAGTGCCAACTTCAGCAAAGGTTAGACCACTGAGATTATTGTGACGAGTGCGCTGTAAAATATGATCAAACCTGCTGAATGTCACCTAAAAAGAGACAAAAAAAACACTTGATGTTTGTTTCTAAAGATAAGAAGTTAGCCTGTGGCTTAGGGCTGAATGATTTTGGAAAATAATCTAATTGCGATTTTTTACTTTGATATTGCGATTTAATGTGATTTTTCTATCCTGGTTTAATTTCTCATGTCTTTTTAAACATATACAAACAAATCTGTTTCATAATAATCAGATTTATTTAAAGCACAGATTACAATAATAAACGAAACAAATCTGTGTGCGTTTACCTTATTAACATCTTCTCATGTTTCATGAAACGCGATATATAAACATATAGACTCCACTCCTTAAACATTGTCAGATTTTAACAGGACAGTCTATAAATAAATAAACAAAATAAGAAACGAAATAAATCACTGATCTCCAGTCAGTGGCATCAAACATACTAAAGTGCAGCATAGTATATCGAATTAATTACTTCTTTCAACCTGTAAACATTTTAATAGGTCAATCAAACTTTCAAATAAACAGAAAATAATTAGTGTATGACCTTTTTAAATCCTAAGAAACGTTTTGAACAATCATATAAATTATATATTCACTCAGTAAGAGCAGCAAACAACTATTGTAAAGTGCAAAAAACATATGGCACTGTAAGCCACAAAGATTTGTCTCTGTATTTTTTTTAGAAGCTCACAGATTTTTTGCCAGGAAAATCAGCATGTCAACTTTTGCTGGTTTCAAAGAGGAGCGAGTGCAAGTCACTATATTCCCTCCAGCACTGAAAAGACGCTCTGAAGGAGCACTTGTGGCTGGGACACAAAGATACTTGCGGGCCATGTTGCACAGTTGTGGAAAGTTAATCCTGTGCATCTTCCACCAGGCCAAGGGGTCTTCCTCTCCATCGATGGTAGGAGTCATGAGGTAGCTGTTTAACTCTGCCTCAACAACATCTTCGGGTTGCATGCAAGAAACAGAAGAGCCCACAGCAGTCTTGAAGAAACTCCCAAGAGACTTCTTGCCCTTTTCAACAGAGGGCTGTGCATTTTTAGGCATCGTTGTGGTTTCAGTACGACTTCTCTTCTCCTGTCAGATAACAAAAAAAATACAGTAATTAGTGTTGAGGTTAAATTATAACTAGAAAGATATATTGTGTTTATGGAATCATAAATGTGATAATTACCAACCTGGTTATATGCACGCCTTGCTGGTTGCATAATTTCAGTTTTGAGTCGGGTCTTAATGGTGGGAATGTTGTCTGCAGCGATGTACTTGGTTTTGAACCTTGGGTCTAGAAAGGATGCAACATCCAAAAGCTCCTGGATGCTGGGGTCACTGTACTTATCGGTGAGGTAAGCCAGGGCCTTGGTCTTAATTGACCTTGTCAGGTCAGTGTCCTCTTGGTTTTCAGCCAGGACTGATGTGGACAGAAGGTGAAGAACTGGTTTTAAGTAAGAGATGCTGACGTACTCCTCTCCAGAGAGAGCATCCGTAAACTCCTGGAGAGGATGCAGTGCCTTGTGAATGGACTCCAAGACCTCAATATCCTGCCAGGTTGGGATCAGGGAGCGTGCATATCGGTCACCTGACAACACCTGAGTGATGGCTTTGAGCTGCTCTAGCACCCTGGCAATCATCATTTCTTTGGATCCCCATCTTGTAGGGCATTCAGTGATGAGGGAGTGCTCAGGAAGTTTGAGTTCCCTTTGAGCTTCAGCCATTGCTGCCTTCTTCTTCCAGCTGTGGGAGAAGTGCCCCACCAGCTTCTTGCACAGCCCTATTGCTCTGGACACTCTGTCATCTTTAAGTGCATGTCCTGCAACATAAAATTAGATTATTAGATTATATTATTATGCTGCAAATCTACACTTCATTTCTTAATAAATAATAAGTACATTTATATCTCGTAATTTGTTACCTTTTTTTTTTTTTTATCAATGTCTATATCAAGTCTTGCAAGTTATACAGTTAATTCATTACAACAATACCTCCAAATTGGTATTGAATATCAGCCAATATGCAGAGCACAGGTACTGGATCATAAAATGAATGGATTGGTGCATCTCTAGTGAAAAAGGATATTAACTTTCACATTCTTTTACTCAACCCCTTACATTACACACACATTCTCTCTCTGCGCATTCACAATCACACACACCCACACATAGATATTCTCTCTCTGCACATTCACAATCACACACACACACCCATACAGAGATATTCTCTCTCTGCGCATTCACACACACACACACCCACACAGAGATATTCTCTCTCTGCGCATTCACACACACACACACCCACACAGAGATATTCTCTCTCTGCGCATTCACACACACACACACCCACACAGAGATATTCTCTCTCTGCGCATACACACACACACACACCCACACACAGATATTCTCTCTCTGCGCATTCATAATCACGCACTCTCATGCTGAGATATGTTATGTACCGATGGCAAGATGTAATCGGTGCCCAAAACACTGCAGTCTGGTCCATTCATTTAGTTGTGCTGCCAACACCATGTTTGATGCGTTGTCCGTCGTTATGCAGATGTGATTTTCTTCCGGTAAATTCCAGCTAGCCAGTCCCTCTCTCAAGCCAGCAGCAATGTTTTCCCCTGTGTGGTCGTCCGGGAAGTAGGAAGCTTGAAGGCAGCGAGCTTTAAGATTTAAGTCCTCGTCAATATAATGCACTGTTAGACTCTGGTATGGCTGCGCTGTTCGGCTTGACCACAAATCTGTAGTTGTTGCAAAAAACTCCACTGTTTTCAGCTCCGCAGCAACTCTGTCTCTGCATTTTTTGTATAGCTCAGGTATTGCGACTTGGTTAAAATATGTGTGCGAGGGCATTGAATACCGCTTATCCAACGTGTGTACCAAAGCCGTAAACCCAGGCTTGGTCACTATACTGACGGATATCATGTCTTTCGCTATAAACTCCGTAATTGCCCGAGTTATTTCAACGTGCCGTTTCGCATTATGTTCATAGGGAGTAACACTTTCAAACAGTTCGGTCAGTGATCCCTGTCGGGTGGTACTTTGCTTAACTGACGCTGAGGCACTGGTAGTTGCCATTCTAGCCATGCAGCTATCATACATAGCCTTGTGGTGTTTTTTCAAGTGCTGATAGAGGTTCGTCGTGTTACCTCGTGAGGTAGCAACCATAGCAAGGCATGTCCGGCACAACACCTGAGTTTGCGCAGCGTCTTCTTTCTTAAACCCAAAAAAATTCCACACCAATGACGTGCCGCTCCTCTTTGGTACCAGACCTTCAGTTGTGTCGGTGTTTGTGCATTCTGACGCCATTGTTCAGCAAGTTAGTCGCAGACGACATCAGCTTTCCCTCTGTGTTGTTTGGCTAGCGCGTCACCATCACGTGACCATCACGTGACCGTCAAATCGCGTCCATTGCGGTTAGAAAATCGCGTTTTATCATATCGCGATATTATTGCAAATGCAATTAATCGTTCAGCCCTATTGTGGCTATATGCTAATTGAAAAATTTGCTAGAAAGCATAACCTGAGAAAACCCTCAAAACTTCTGACTTTTAAGTTGAAGGGCTAAAAGTAGGAAGCTTAATGTTTATAATTTGAGTTGTGAATATATCAGCATTCAGAGGTCAGACATGTAATGTTGATAGTTGTGACACGGGTTTACCTTTTTCTCTGAAAGAACCAGTGCAACAGCCTGGGGACTCCTTAAAAAGTAGATCTGATTCACTGTTTACCTGATTAGATGTATTATTTTTTTTAATAGCATTTTTTTTTACAGGCATTTCCTTATGCAAGTCATTGTAATTGTTTTAATTAATGGGACATCTTATAGTTTAATGATATATTCGAGCCATGTATTGCACAATCTATTTTGTGGAATATTTTCAGTTTATTTATAACGCCAATTCACAACACATGTCATCTCAAGGCACTTTACAGTTCACCAGACAGTGAGATTGGTTCAGTTTTCTATCCAAGGAAAACCAGCTGATTGCATCAACTAATTGTCTAAACAGCAATCCCTCACACCTAGCATGCTTTCAGCGATAGTGGAGAGGAAAACTCCCTTTTAACAGTAAGAACCTCCAGTAGAACCAGGGGCGGCCATCTGCCAAGTGCGACTGGGGTTCCAGGAGACAGAAGCAGAAATTACAGCAAGGGGAAGGTGAAGTGAGTAGGGAGATTGATTTGCCACTGATTGAGAAAGGCCCTTTGAGGGAGAAGATTAATCTGTCTTTATTTTTGTTTAATATCGGTTAGCAGAAGGTTTGTTAAATCTGCCCCATACTTGAAGCTAAATCTACTACTCTCTTGTTATTTATATATATATATATATATATATATATATATATATATATATATATATATATATATTTTTTTTTTTTAATCCCCAGAGGGCTGACAGTGATTTAGGCTACCTACAGTAATTTATGCAGACATTGTCTACCCCTTATAGTCACTAATACTTTTGTGGTTGGATAAGGTGCCAATTTTAGACAGCTTGAACTTCTTGAATCTGTAAAATATCCAGTTTAGGGCTGAAACAATTAATCTGATTAATCGTGATTTGATTATTGAAATACTCCTCAACTGATTAAGTAATCGAAAAATCGTTAACTGGATTATAGAGACTCTAAAACATGCCTTCAGCTGACAGAGCAGTCCACTTAAAGCAGCAATTATTACAAAATTGTAAAAAAAAAAAAACATTTTTCATTTAACATGAAAAACTCTGTCGACTGTCAATATGTTCTATCCAGAGCTCCTCAAGTGAAAAAGTTCAGTTTCACCTGGTTTTATTTAGTAAAAAAAGGCTTCTTTAAAGCATCTTTGGCTATCCGATTATTAATCGAATAACCGAAAGATTAAGCAATCTGCAACATAATTGTTAGTTGCAGCCCTAATCTGGTTGGAGTCTTTGGTTCTTTTGCTTTTTGCTTTAGTCCTCTTGTCTGAGGTTTGTAGAGTTTTAGAAAAATGGCGACACAACTTTATCTGAACGTCATGAGCTTGATCCATCTTTTTTTCTGTTTTTTCTTTCCCAATGCTGCTAATAAAATCTCTTTCACCAACAATTTGGTTCCTATAATCTGAAATTGACTTGTAAATAACACTGCTGTCTTGATGGGTTCCTCTGGGACGAAAGACTGGAAGACACAATAAGGTTTTCTCTAAATAATGTGCATTTAGATATAACAAGATAACGGTGCAATTTTTTTGTGCACAAACCAGGATTTACAATAATGAACTTGGTCTGTGCACTAATCCATGCAAATGCTCTACCTGCTGTGAAAATGTGGCAGCCAAACAAACCTCTTTAGTTGATGGCATCAACATACAGTACTTTGCCCCATTGCCAATGCAGTGCTCATACTGCCCTGCTGTTAGATAATGAGTTGCTTATCAAATGGTATAAATTGCCCAGGGCGTTTGTTGGAACCTGCCCCATCGTTACAGAGGGGAAGCTAGAACGAACGGTACATTGCTGGTGTCGTGTTGTCGCTGTGTTCCTGGTAATGGGTGTTGGTTAAAAGGAGCTGGCTGACAGGTTTGGTATTTCATAATCAACCAAGAGCCTAGCCAATAATATTTAAAAATGTCCCCTTAAACGTGGTTTCCATTTGCAGTAAGTAGTTGATTTTCAAATGCAATCAGAGCTGTTGCTGTAATCATACTGTTATAAGTCAACTATATATAAATGGAAATGCTGGAAACATTGTCATTCAATATGTCCAACCTATCTGTGATGGACGCATGTCTCCCATAAATATTCTTGAATTAAGATCTGCCTCCCATTTAGTTATAGAAATTCTAAGAGCCCTTCTTAAACTGCAGATTTACAGTTAATTGCTCTGTTGGATCATCAGGAACAGTCAGTTCTCTGCTGTGGCTGTTTGGGGCTTAGAGTATTTTAAATTTTATTCTCTAACTCTATTTTACAAATCTAAAAAAATCTTTCTTCTCTTTTTATTTATCCTCAGAACTGTCGCTACAGTGGTTTAGATCAACTGAATGATTTTAGTTTTTTATAAAAAATTTTTTGCCACACTAGTGGTTCGTGTGAATGGGGGTATTCCTTTACATTTTTGCAAAATTGATGTCTAGGGAATGAGATTGATTCGTTTTATAGTGAGATGTTCACATTCAAATGAGCAGGAAAGATGCACTCAAGATGACTTCAAGCCAGGCAGCTGCAACTATAGCCAATAGGTTGACTGAAGACATTAACAAATGGGGGCTGACCAGAAAGCACCCTGTAGTTGTTACAGACAACGCTGAACATATGGTTTGTGCAGTGAAGATAACGCAGCTCATGCATGTCTGCTGTGTCCCCGCTGTGTCACGGCTGCTCGCTCGAGTGAGGCTTCACTTTTTCACTTTTCACAAACAAGTTTGCATTTATAAGAGTTTTGTTCACATCTCAAGTTTAAACTGTCCGATTTACAAGTTTGCACTTTGTGTTTAATTTGACAGGAAATGATTAAATACATGAGTATTTTATTTAAACACAGTTGAACCACTTTCATTATTGTAAAAACAGATCTAATCGGGATTATTCGATTTAGAACTGTATGAATCAAAATCAAACTTTGGCGAAAATACCCAGCCCTAAAACCGATGGTAATTACTCTAATTTTATCTAGAATATTTACTCTAAGATGAAAAGATTAACATTGAATACAACTTGTTTACGGCACTTGTATAGTTTGCCTTCACTTCTACCCTGTATGGTTTGGTTAATGAATGAAACTAGTTTAAGAATGTAGAGGCGAATTTGTTATCAGCTGAAAGTGAACTGCTGGCTTTATTGCTTTTTACTGCAGCTATAATTTGAACAATGAACTCAAAGGTGGCTTGTATAGTTGTTGGATGGACTTTCTTGCTTCTTAAATAGGAGCATAAATATATTTTAGTCTATTTTCTCTCATTCCTTCCAAATTAAGTCTTTTGTTTTTTCTACTTGTATATCAAACCACTGAAATATATTAATTTGGTTGTAAACGGTACATTTGCAACCAGATTTGTTGGTTCAAATCTATTTCAACAATACCAGCTAAATTATGAAACATTAAATTGTAACATGTGTTCACAGACTTTTTTTTTTTTTTTGTATGGAGTGGCCTTAAAAGAAATGTGAATTATGCTAAAATCAAGTTTGGGCAATGCAGATTTGCAGGATCTAAACTTTAACAAATACAATACCTCTTATGTTATTGATCTCAGTTGCATTGATGTCAAACTTATCTTTGCCTTGGGCACTTTAACTTTTCCAACTGATGTACCATAGAAACAGTCGAACCAAAGCATTAATGCTCCCATCTGCCATTACTTAAAGGTAGTGACGCCAAAGGAGCCCCCCTGGGTTGTTTTAGTTGATGCAGTTTGGACTCTCATCTCAAAGAAGAGATTGAAGGCATCTGCAGAAATGTGGTCAGACTGAGAAAGATAAGTTCTGCTTATAAATTTAATATTGGTCATTTGTTTGTGATATGGTGTTAATTTCCATTTATTTGTAGAAGTTTACCCTGATCTTTAGGTGGGTAAAAAATTTAATATATTTTAACAGCAAATGCTAATAAATGGGATAGGATAAGTAAAGACATGACACGTTGGAACAAGATCATTAAAGACCAAAACATTTACTCATTCCCACCATAAATGATACCACATACCAGTATATCAAATACATATACTCTTTGAATAACAGGATGAGTCTATCTAGTACCAGGATAAGCAACTTCAGTCCGCAGGGCTCCAAGGCGAGTATCTTGAGACTTTTAGATGCGTTCCTCCTTTAAGACACTTTCAACCCAACAATCAGATGATTACCAAGACTCTGGAGAACCTGCATACTGAGGATGTAATTCAGCCATCTTATTTGGCTGTGTTGAACCAGGGACACATCTGTAAGTGGCAGGAAACCGACATTGGAGTACTGGAGTTGTCAGTCCCAGAGGAAAAGCTGTTGCAAGATAAAATGTGATCATTTATCTGTCCTTTAGGATGACAAATGTAAAAAAAATGCTTCATTGTTGACCAGCTGAATGAAGGGATAGATTTTAATATAAAGTGTACGTTCAGAACACATGTAATTACAAGGCCCTTAAGAGATTAATCAATCAGATTATCCAGTCAGATTGGTTGAAAACATTTTTAAGAAAAGAACAGGCTAATTGCATTCAGTTATTGACTTTATAGGATGTGGTGACAGTAGATATTGGTTTTACATCTACGTTGGCTCTATATAAGTTCCTCATAACGAGCATAAAAAAACCCGCTTTCAACAGGTAGAGGGCCCCAACAGAACCAGGGTCAGTGTAAGGGGTCTTCTGCTGAGGCAAATGTAAATAATTAATATAGAAGCACTGATGTAGAAATATTTTCTATGTTCAAAGATAACTGGGAACTAGCTTCATAGGTGGCTTTGTCTAGGAAAGAGTGGGATAAGCAGGTGAGCTAAAAACCAGTTTTCATGTAAAATGAAGAAGGATGAACGACCACATACGTTGTCAAAGTAAAAGCTGAGCTGTCTAGGACAGAAATGGGACTAAACACTGAAAAACAGGCCTAAATCTATCATTTATAATCAAGTGTTTTTTTTTATTTTTTATTACTAGATACTATGAGATAAGGAGAACATTAAATTAGGAATTCAGCCTACAGATGCTACAGAGTGGAAGAATAGTATCGAATGATGAAGTGTTCCCTATGTCCCCCAGCAGTCTGAGGCTATATTAGCAGGGCTCAATGTTAACCATCGCCCGATCTCCAAGTAGTTTTTATTGTTGGGAGAGTACATATTTTTTTTGCGATCATTGCACTTGCCCGGCAGGCAAATGCAATGATCGCAAAAAAAATATGTATCACTCAAAATTACTTTAAAATCACCGACATTCGATGAAAACGACCAAGAAGCGTTGCCGATGCCATTTTTGTTTTGTACACATTCTCGCGTGATTTGAAAAAACCGGGTGATTTTTCCTCCAGATGGCGTAATTTTTGTCCACCTAGCGGTAATTTTGATGTAGTTACCAAAATGACAAACAAGCTAGAAAGCGCTATCATATGGCAGTCTTCTGTACAGTGATGCAGGTCATACATTAAAAAATGTTCATTACATTTTTTTCTCTAGACATTGGAGAGGTGCATTTAAATGTTATAGAGCTAAACATGCTAAATTGGCGACCTGTTATTATTATTGTCTTGTTGTTGCATTTATTTTGTCAGGGAAAACTAATCCTGAGTCAGTTAAAAGTCAGGGAATTCTGAAATTATGTAAGACTGTGGAAACCCTGTATAAAATAACTATGTATAATGATTCTCTAGAAAAGTCACATTAATAGTATTATCTTGTATAAACATACTGTGACTCTAAAATAAGTTAATCATTTGTGACATTGACTTCTGTCTCGTGATTTAAGTTTTAAACCTGTCAAGTTTTTTTTTTAGATTTTTAACATTACAATTTATATTTTTCCGAGCACACAACAGTTTAAAGCAAAGTGGATGTAAGCCCCTTTTAGATCGTTTTGTAATAAACATACAACCAAGAATATCTCACATGGGCTCTGCAGCTGATGCATGAGACGGGTCAAGGAAACAAACAAGAGACTGACGTTTGGTGACGTCCTCATGGCGTTAGTCCAAGCTGCGAGGCTGGCTGCAGGAATGTAGCAGTGATTGATAATGGTCACCATGCTGCTGTCCAAGCCTCGCCCCTGTTGTCAGGTCGCAGATTTATTTACTCTAGTTCTTGGTAGACGCAAGCTAGGCAGACTAGTTTACACCAACATGCTCAAAATGTAAATACATTCACAAACGGATATAGGGCCAAACATATACAGCGGGAAAGACACAGGAATCTCCACACAGATGTAAGCTCACGTGCAGAACTGTGGTACACATTGTAGAAGCACCCTGCCCTCCACTCGATTCCACAGCTCTGACTGAGTTGGAACAAAATGAAAGTGAAGGCAGATGTATCGCTCAAAGATAAGAGAACTAATCAGAGGTTAAAGTTGTGTAAGGGCTGTGAAACTTACTGAATTGAACTGTAGATTAACCAAGATGCATTATAAGTTTTTTTTAGTATTCACCTAATCTTTTAACATTCAGGGCAAAGGTAATTTCTTTTCTTTTTTTTTTTTAGGCCTCATCTGGAGTTCATTTAACAGTCAGAATTTTTGAAATATTGTAAACTTTACTGTAAAAATACTTTTGTTAAATGTGAAGTACAATAACCCAGTGTTGCCCAAGCATTTGGTTATTTGATCATCTTAATGTTTGTCTCATTAGAGCTGTGAAAACCAGTTGTATAGATGATTGTCTCTGAGGTGGATCAGGGGCATAATGCTGCAGGCATGAATTAAATGAACTATCGGATGCTTATTCAATCAAATAAAGCTTTTCATCTAAAGTGTTTTTTGTTGTTCTCTGCAGATCACTGGACTGTGCTCATGGCCAGTTGTTCTGCCTCTGCCAGTGAAGACAAAATTGTCCATTGTGTTGAGCTTCTGCTGTCCAGGTCTGCAGACCCCAACATGGTGGACAGGTGAGCTTGTTTTATGTCAAAATATTTGCGAGATCTCAACAAAGTATGTACAGTTGTAGCCCTTTTTTGAAGTAGGTTTAAATAAAGCCACTTCAGACCAAGACGAAGAAGGGCGCTGGATTAAATTTCCTTTGATGGTTCTTATAATCTTTAGCTGCCATGTGGTAGCAGTATGCGCCACTGTACTCCATACAGCATGTTTGTATCGGTGTGTTTTGTTTGGAATGTCCTGTTATGGCATGTGCTTGCACAGGAGGGTCCCAGACAGACATACAAACAAAGAGTGTAAAGATTGGGCAGGAATGTTTTAGAAACTTGTTTTTAATGTTTTTACTCATTTGAGGGAACCAGGTTATTGCAAATTCATGGATCCAACCTTGATTGATGTGGTTTTTGGTCTGATGTAAAAGCAGGAACAGAAGCATATGTTCCTGTGTCACATTAACCACCACATATCAGACTAAGCCACAATGTGATGACGCTCAGGTTATTGAAGCCTCTGAATCAAAATGTTAAGTTCACTTTTAACTGTAATTTGATTTAGGTCTTTACTACTTCTAGAAACCATTTTGTGTCTCTGTCAAAGGAGCAGTTTCTAAAACATGAGGAATATTACATCACAATCTGCATTGCTGCTTACATAGCAACTGAAGCAGAGCTCTGTTCTTAAAAAATCCTACTGAAAGGAGCTCCAAGAGGACAGAACTGAAGTGAAACATTATCTGAGAATACTTTTTTGTAAAAACTAACATTTTGTAAATCTCTTCATGGGTGGCCAACCAGTTCAGTGTATGGTTATGCTATTCCTTCATCAAAATTATTGTATTTATTATTTTACTTGACTCATCCATCTGAGTCATCCTCATACGTTTCTCCCATCTGAGTAGAAAAGGAGCTGTTGGAGAATATCCACGTAAGAAGGGATATTCCTGCTTTACCTGCTCTGTTCACATACGTACAGCAGCCTGTCCCAATTAGGGCGATTAGCATAGGTTCCCTCACCTTTAATTTCTCCTAGAATCAGTAAAATGTTTAATTTTTAGTTCTGATTTAGTGCCCTGTCTGCAGAGATGTTCATCAACTAAGCTTAGAACCATACTGCTGTCAGAATCAGGAAAATTAGATAATGCAACTGTCTAACGAGGCAGGAGTTCCTGCAGCATCACCCCCGGATATGGGTCGAAGTGTTTTAATGTTTACAAAAAATCGTATACTGTTCATGGGTTTAATATTTATGTACTAGCTGGAAATCACAATATGTCAATTTATAGTAATGTTTGAAAGAAATTGAAAATAAACACAAAGGTTGAAATTATTTCATCCATAAAGAACTCGTGTTAGCCAGCTCTTTTAAAACATGTAGACTTTTATGATCCTTCCTCTTAAAAGAATCTGAATCCCCAAGAACTGGAATTGAAACCAGGAAGCAAAGTTCTTCAAATTTAAATTATGGTCAACCCTAGTCACCATAAAATACAGTTTCCCCTGCATCCCTGGGAGGATGCTGGATCAAAGTTAGGATGAAGTGGCTCTTTTAGCACCACAGGGCAGCAACTTTTCTCTTTCAGCTAATGAATAATAAAGATGGAGGCTCAAACTTTGAAAACTCCATATATGGCTTCTCCGTTCTTGCCATGTGTTTTTCAAACATGGAGAATTCTGAACAGGATGGGTACCTTTAGCGGGATGCAAAATTAGTCATTTATACCCTGTGGTGTGATGTCAGAGCCGCAGTGCATGCTGGGAGATGTAGTTAGTGTTGTTATATGCAGTTCAAACAAAAACCTGGGTTATTACAGAGTACTTTAGAGTCTTAGTCGTAGCGATTGTGACCAGATGTCCCCTATTTACAGGGACAGTCCCCATTTTGGACCACCTGTCCCCAGCTAAAGCTGTCCCCGATTTGACCGTTTTATGAATGAAGGGGAAATGTTGGGTGTATACTGTTATTATGGTAGATGAGGAGTAGAGTGCACCAGTTTTAAAACCGATGAGGAAGTTGGTTATCACAGTGGGCTGGACGCAGCTACCCTGTGTTACCCCGAAATCCCACGTCCTCCATCACTGCTCCACTCAGCTCCAGGCCTCCTGCACAAAGCAAAGCCTACGGTCTCCACTGTTCCTCCCCTCTTGCTGCGCTCCGAATTCCTCGGGGCTCGAGGAGAGCATGAGCAATATTACTATTAAATTCATAGGGGCAAAATAAGTGGAAATGAATGCTTAATTTAATATGAAGTATTAAAAATCCCCATCAGCATCCAGCATATGTGGAGTTTCTGCCCAAATATTTTCTTTTTGTTTTGAATTTTTGTAAAAGGGATAAATAGGATCATACAATCTTTACATTTTACATCCTATCAAAATAATATCGGCTTATTTAAAATAAAAAGCACAGCTGTATCTATGTACACATGAATAGAAAATTGGTTTAGGATTGTATAAAATATACTCCTGTTAGGTTTAATTATAACTTTATAAAGGACACATTATTTTTATGCCCTGAGAGCTTATTTTTCAATAATCTATATTTGTAATAACAAAACATGTCTTTTTGGTGTGGCTGCTTAAGCCGCTCATGCGAATGATCCAGATTTATTGATTTGTTTTAATTGTTATAATTTAATCTGGATATAAAAATCTAATATAACTTTTTTAATAGTGACACAGATTTTAATCCAGGCTGCTGGAGGCAACTCAATGCACTGGAGCTGTCCAGGATACAGTATAAACAACTGCCATTTAATTTTATAGTGATCATTGTTTAGAAAAGATTTTTTCAATTTTTATTCATTTTAATTTTTTGGAATGGAAAGATGGGGGAATTCCTACAGACTCTATTGATGCAAACTGGCAGGAAAACAATGTTATATTGCTCACAAGGGAAGAAGATAAAGACTGAATGTCACTAATTACCACTATTGATTGATTATTTCTTCTTAGGAAATAGGAGAGGTACATTCCTGGATTTCACACTTGATTTTTGTTTAAATATTAAATGTGAAAATGGATGAAAACATCACTGTCCCCGTTTCCTGTTTTAATTTTCAAAAAATCTATTTTTTATCAATGAGCTGGAAATGTCCCCAGATTAGATTGCAGAAAACTGGTCACCTTACCAATCAAAATCCCTCTTGTGTTTGTCTTAGGAATGCATATACCTCCTCCTCTCGTTTCTTGCTCAAGTCACCAGATAGATTGTGGTACAGCGCTGAAGTTCTACACAGAAAGTCACTGTACGCTGTTCACAGCTCCATTCAATGGAGAGATGTGTAAAGAATAAAAATAAATAAATAAATGAATAAATGAAACTGTGTTTGGAGAGAAGTATGATGGAGAGAACGGAATTGCATGGATTGGGCCCAGTTCATGAACTCCGGGCAAGATGTGACGACCGTAGATAAAGGTTTCAAAAATAAATGGCGCTGGGCATGGCTGAAGGGCGAGATGGCAAGCCGTTTAGCAGCTGGTGCATGAAGTTGGTAGAAACAGGTGCTTGCTTCTGAACGCTGTGCTCCAGGAAAACTTAGCAGCAAAGCTGGATATCAAGAAAAATGTGGTTCTTTCCTGTGTTGAAAAAATGCAGACTCAGTTTTTTTTTTTTTTTCTTTAATCCCTGAATCTGTCATTCCTACTTGTATAACCATTGTCACACTAAATTAAATTAGTTAGAACTCAGTGGCCATTGTACTGGAAATGAGGTCTCAACACCTGCCTGTGTTTTTATGTTTTTTTTGTAAATTTATTGAATGGTATGGAAGCAACCACAGGCAATCTGAGATTCCAGAGATGGTATAAGACTCTGGAAGGATTTTAATGAACGGATTCACTGAGACAGCAAGTGTGCAGTTGATTTAAAGTTGTATTATGGATTTCCTTCTTCATTAAGGGCCATCAAAGAAATTAGTGTTGTGTAAGAAAATCAAGCCAGATTATTTTTAAACCACTTTTAACGTTACCATCTGTGAAGCTCTGCTTTGTCACAAAGTGTTGATGCAGCCCCCAGTGGCTTTCTTGTTTAGCTTCCCCTGATGCTGTTGCTCTGTCACTGCCAGCGCAGCATTGCTAACAGGACTCACGCCACCTGAAACCCCCTGATGACGAACATAGACGGCCCCTAGCATTAGGAAATTGATTAGTTCCTTTCCAGACAAAATATTTGAAGCAGAGTAATGAGCCACAGAAGGCTGCAGAAGAGGGGAGGAGGTGAGGATAGGGACTAGCCCCCCACCCCCAATCCCAAGATGAAGCATAACATGAGGTTTATGTGGGTATGAACTGCAGACCCCTTCCTCCTTCTCGGGCCCTTTTTACGTCTGAATTTGGAGGTAGTGATTAACACCAGCTGCACTTCCCTCTGCTTCAGTGTAAACCTGAGTTCACTGTTGTTCTTCAAAGCTGAGAAATGTGGGCGCGCAATGTGGGGTCCATAGCATTCATCTAATCTGTTTTGTTTTTTTCTTCTCCCCTTTGCTGCCCTGTCTCTTGACTTTATTTTTACCGACTGATCTGTGTTGGATGTTTCTGCTTAGATATGTTGGAATTTCCTCTCCAGGCTGAGCAGAAGTACATGTTTTTAGAAATTGCTCTATCTTGCAGAAAACTAATTGAAGCTTCCTCCAAAATTAAGCTCTTCTTGGTTCCTTCTCGTTCTGTGTCAATGTTAAATCTTCACGCTCTTCTCAGATAAAGTGATCGAAATTCTCCTTCTAAAATGGTTTTGAATCCAAGTTTCAAACACAGGACAGTTGAGCTTAGATAAAAAATCAGCTTTATAATCAAGGAGAATTGATGACGAAGAAGACTGTTATGAATAGATGTGTTTCATATGTTGGATGCAGGATAAGGAACTATTTGTTCTTATAATGGTTTAAAGGTGCATCGTCAGGCTACTTTTTTTTTTTTTTTTAGATTTATATGCCAGTAAAGTATTTTCTTTGAGTTTTAAACTTTTTATCTTCTTTCTTTGCTAAGTTTGCTAAGTGTTGTTTTTGACAACCATCTTATATTTAGTCTTAGTTTTCGGGACGAAAACTGTTACTAGTTTTAGTCACATTTTAACCATTACGATATGTGATTGTCGGTTTAATTTTCATTTCAGTTTAATATGGGGAAAAAAGTCAGAATTCTGACTTTTGGGCACCATGAAGGAAGAGATGTGGGAGCACTCGGCTTCACTTAAAAGATGCGAGTTGTTTGGGAGAGCCAGTAACACATTGGTGGAAAATGACGGAATTAGGCAACTTTTTATGTTCACGAGGGATCCCCAGTTAATGGAAGAGCAGCAGGTGTTTAAAACAAGAGAGCTAATCTCTAAAACAGACATGGCTACAGCTTGATACTAATATGTTTGTTAGCTTGCAGAATTCATTCAGAATTCTGAGTTCTTTTCTGATATTATACTGAAATAAAATAAAAAAATAAGTTAACTTTTTTCATTTTTACAGTGGCCCTAATCCTCTTTTTTACCAGACTGACAGCTCTAGCTCAGCACATCATATCGGTTAGAATAGCAGACACGCTAACAAAATTTACAATACAGGAATGGTTTTAGACATACAAGGTTTCCATCTCAAAATTTTTCTGCTCTGCTATGAATTATGCATTACACACGGAGCAATAAAATCTTCATTACTTTAAAAAAGCAAAGAACAAAAACATTCTTCTATTTCTAACAATTTGACCCTTGTTACCGATGCTCAGGGGTCAAAGTAGATTTAAAGTCATAGGAGTCTTTTATAAAAAGGTACACAAAGAACCTACATAATTGCCTTATAATGCCATAGCAATCTGGACCTAAATTTCAAAAATATGTTAACCAAAATGTTGAAATATTCAAATGGATAGAAATGACAAAAATAAGAAATATTCAAAGATCTTTTCATCCAGAAATGAACAGAATGCAATTAAATATTTGCTTTAGATATAATTTAGGGATTCTTTTTGGTAGTAATTAAAGAAGGTCTTGTGAGCTGGATAACATCAAATCTTACTAGTTAGTCAAAAATACTTTTTACACTTGGCAGAGGATGATCAGCTACATGTAGTTTAAGTAGCGATGGCAGGAAGAGCCATGCTGCTGAGAGCGAACCAATATGAAGCACAAGCACAGCCTCAGAGTTACGCGCACACAAAATCCCCATTTACACTACCTTTTTGAAACCGTAATGAGATAGGTCCAAGCACGGTAACCGAGATAACTGCTAAATGTAAATGTCACGCAAAACTGAACCAGACCGTGCCAGACACAGCCGGACCGCACTAAACTGGTACTAGTTCATCAGTGGGGCTCTGTGTGGTTCAGTTCTGGCTCAGGTCTCAGATAACAAAGAGCCCATGAGCAAATTGCATAATTTCCTTACAGACAGCCTCCGTAATCTTGAAATTTTATAAAACTACTAGCTTCCCTACCTTGCCACATAATTTCCAGTGATGATTCTGCTTAGCAGTGTGATGAACCTCAATCCCTGTCGTTGTTTTCTGGGTAAGCCCTGATTATCGTTGGTTGTACCCACTTCCCGAAGCTGACTCTGTCAAGTAATTCACCAAAGGCTGCCTTCTTCGGCTTACTCTCCACAAACAACAAAATATCACAATTAAAACAGAACTTCCTGAATGTTACAGGCGTCGCCACAATTTTGTTGTTCCCGCTAGAGAGCAGTAGTACCGTATATCGTCACTAGGAGGCGAGGATTATGTGCAAACGGTCGTAAGGAACCGAACTGGGCACAGTTAACTGAAATTTTGTACAGCTCATGACATTTCCCTTTAAGTCCAGCAATACTAAAAATGTAAACGAATACAGGTGCAAAAAAACGCATTGATATGGTGAGTTTGATGCAGAGTCTGTGACATGTTTAGGAGTTCATAGATACGTCAACTAGACCGGAGTTAGATTTCAATTGGTTTAGTAATTATATTTTTGTGAAATTAGCCTGTTCATCCGTAATATGAGGTCCATTTTTTTTTATCAGTCTGTGGGATAATTGAATTGTTAAATCAGAATAGCAAAGCAAAATGAAGTCCATGTAAACGGCAACTAAAAGGCCAGAGAAAGTACAAATAAAAACAAAGAATTGCAGACTATGTAAATAAATAAAAAATTTAAGGATGTTTTTATTTCATGTTTCATGTGAAACAGTTTGAAGGCTCTATAAAGTTATACCCGTTTGCCTGGTTATCTTTCACACTAATCAGTGGTGCAATATTTTCAGTTTTAGTTGTGTACCTTTTGAAAGAATAAATTCATTTAGATTGCAGATGATAAACCGTGGTAGAACTTTCCCAGCATGATCCATCATTTTGAGCGGCAGGGAGAGTCTAGGGCAGCCCTTTTTCAGGTATAGTTTGTCACATTCCTGGAAATCTTAATTTGTTGCTGATAAGCAGTGTTTACACTGAAGTGTCTGTTTATTGATTAGCCAGCTGTTTGGAAGCTTGACAAAATTCACAGCCTGAAGGACGATTTGAAACAAAAGTGATGAAATGCACAACCTTGGAGAGATAGAATACCGGGGAGCGTGGAAATATGACACAATTTGTTTTCTCCTAAGAGGTCAAAGGGGAGAGTGAATGACTTTTTGGCATGGAACCACGTTAGTTAAAATGTTGTTATGCACGTCATTACCATTGCTCTCATAGAACATTAACAGGTTTCTTTGAATTAGTCATAGATAGACTTAACTCTGTTTGGCTATCAGGTCTTCAACTGTCCTCAGACACGCTCAAGATTTACACCCATTTGACAAACATGACCTGTCGGACGCCACCTTCAGTGAAGGGCCACTTGGTTCTAAAAACACAACTCTAGTAATGACGACCAACTAATGCTTAAAAGCAACAAAACAAAATATCAACACATTCCCTTCAACTGGAATGGGACGGATTGAACAAACAGACCGGATCCTTAACTGTTAATCTTACCTTTAATACAGCAGGGATAACTAAAAAAAGCTAAATATTTGTTAGAACCTTGAATAAATTGAAATACTTGTATTTTCAATTAATGTTTAAAACCTCTTTGAAACGTTATTTCATTATATAGATGATGATCATTATATAGATGTGAAATACAGACCCGATTAATCATTAAGGACCTTGAAGATATGAAATGTACATTTGTATAATAAATAAAATATCTATTTTTCATCCACAGAACCATCTAACTGAAGAATGTTTAACTCGGAAACAATTGTTTGTAATAAAAAAATCAACTTATGCCCATCGATTAATGGTTTAATATATTAAAATGTGTTCCACGTGATTGATAACCACTTGAAAGGAATTAATGTGAGTATTTTAGTGTCACTGCCATCCACTAGTGTTGCTGTTCATTCTTAACCAGAGCCTAACTGGTATTTGCAAGAAAGTAATAATAGAGCAGAAATTGATCCACAGTCCAGATCAGGATTATTTACACTGTTTACATGGTTTGAATGGATAATGAGCTTTGTGGTTCTGTCTGTAAAAAAAAAAAAAAAAAACACAGGTAAACTCCATAAGTTATCAAGCAAATGGAGCCTGTTTAGCTGTACTGCATGGCAGAGCTGCATTTACTTTTCTGCTGTTCTTAATGGGTTCTTAATGGCATATCCAAAACATTTTTAAAAATGATAGAAAAAGACATGCTTAGCTACAAGCATGGTATGCTTTTGAGGGAATTTAGTATATAGAACCAATGAACCTATATTCATCAATCAATAACCTGTGTTATTAGACGGGAGAAAATACTGCAAAATTCTAAAAAAAAATAAAGGCCAGACCACAGGGGAGAGATGACCAAGTCATATGGGATCAGAACCCTACTAAAGGCAATAACAGAATCCCCAGATGAAGGTTGGAGGAAAAGAAAAAATGTTTTCTCTAAATTTATTGCCGTGATCTTTTACACTTTTACACTATTACTACACTAGAATAGCAAATTGCTTGGATAAATATGCTGCGGTGAGGTCCCATCTGACTTAGTGTTCATCTCCCCCTAGTGGGCAGGTACACTTAAGATATATATATATATATATATATATATATATATATATATATATATATATATATATATATATATATATATATATATATAAAATGATTCTTCACTGTTTTATTTGAGAGCGTCCTTGCAAAGACACAAACGACTCTCTGTAAAGCTGTGAAGTGATAGATTGGCCCCAATTTTCCCATCCCTCAAGATTGATGTATTTTCTAACCTGCTATGTTTTAACTGATAAGATAACAGAGTATCTTAGCAAAGGTTACTTATGTACAGCTTTTGTTTTTGGTTGGGGAGGAATGGGAATCACAAAATGGCTCTAAACAGTTACACTAAATTCGTGTTGTTGACATGGAACAACATGGAAACATCAGCAAATATTGGGTATCACCGCTTGTAAATTTAATGCCATAATAGATTAAAACTTTGCTTTGGTCCTAATGCGGTAGAATTACTTAATGTGATTTAGAAATAAGTGAACAGTAGAACTACAGCTACATATGTCTATATAGAAACCCATCTGAAATGGCAGAGTAAAGAGGAGCATAAAACAGGTTTTTTTTAAAAACTTATTTTTCTCACTGTACATGCAATGACGGAGGGGAAATTGTCCCCTTTTATAACAGGAAGAAACCTACAGCAGAATCGGTCTCAGTGTGTGCACCTTCTGCCGAGGGGGTGTGGGGGTTCAAGGAGATAAAAGACATACAAAAGGAACATTGAAGAACTGATGTTATACTTTATTCGAAAGGTAATGTAACTAGCTCCATTGTGGCTCTGTCTAGGGAAAAAAAAAGGTAAGCAGATGAGCTCTGAGATGGTGTTTGCATAAAATAGGAAGGAGAGCTACTGATGGTTAGCCACAGTAAAAGCAGAGTCCATATCTTTGTCCATGAGAGAAACATGGCTAAGCATCAAAAACTGGTCCAGCTCTGTCACAGAACTGGTGTTAAAGGCAGCAGCTCAGGATGGTGTCACAGCCAAGCCAAACCTAACCAGACCAGATTAAGCTACTATGATGAACTAACATACTGCAGAATGGGAGAATAGAAATACTATGATGGAAAGTGGTCCCTACAGGTGCTGGTCATAAAATTAGAATATCATGAAAAAGTAGATTGATTTCAGTAATTCCATTTAAAAAGTGAAACTTGTATATTATATTCATACATTACATACAAACTCATATATTTCAGATGTTTATTTTGTTTAATTTTGATGATTACAAATGACAACAAATGAAAATCTCACATTCATCATATCAGAAAATTAGAATATTACTGAAGACCAATAAAAACAAAGGATTTATAGAAATGTTGGCCAACTGAAAAGTATGAACATGAAAAGTATGAGCATGTACAGCACTCAGTATTTAGTTGGGCCTCCTTTGGCCTGTATTACTGCAGCAATGCGGCATGGCATGGAGTCGATCAGTCTGTGGCACTGCTCAGGTGTTATGATAGCCCAGGTTGCTCTAATAGTGGCTTTTAGCTCTTCTGAATTGTTGGGTCTGGTGTATTGCATCTTCTTCTTCACAATACCCCATAGATTTTCTATGGGGTTAAGGTCAGGAGAGTTTGCTGGTCAATTAAGAACAGGGATACCATGGTCCTTCAACCAGGTACTGGTAGCTTTGGCACTGTGTGCAGGTGCCAAGTCCTGTTGGAAAATGAAATCTGCATCTCCAAAAAGTTGGTCAGCTGCAGGAAGCATGAAGTGCTCTAAAACTTCCTGGTATGTGGCTGCGTTGACCCTGGACCTCAGAAAACACAATGGACCAACACCAGCAGATGACATGGCACCCCAAACCATCACTGACTGTGGAAACTTTACACTGGACTTCAAGCAACGTGGATGAAGTGCCTCTCTTCTTTTCCTCCAGACTCTGGGACCTTGATTTCCAAAGGAAATGCAAAATTTACTTTCATCAGAGAACATGACTTTGGACCACTCACCAGCAGTCCAGTCCTGTTTCTCTTTAGCCCAGGCAAGACGCTTCTGACGCTGTCTGTGGTTCAAGAGTGGCTTGACACAAGGAATGCGACAGCAGAAACCCATGTCTTTCATACGTCTGTGTGTGGTGGTTCTTGAAGCACTCACTCCAGCTGCAGTCCACTCTTTGTGAATCTCCCCCACATTTTTGAATGGGTTTTGTTTCACAATCCTCTCCAGGGTGCGGTTATCTCTCTTGCTTGTACACTTTTTTCGACCACATCTTTTCCTTCCCTTCGCCTCTCTATTAATGTGCTTGGACACTGAGCTCTGTGAACAGCCAGCCTCTTTAGCGATGACCTTTTGTGTCTTGCCCTCCTTGTGCAAGGTGTCGATGGTCGTCTTTTGGACAACTGTCAAGTCAGCAGTCTTCCCCATGATTGTGTAGCCTATAGAACTAGACTGAAAGACCATTTAAAGGCTTTTGCAGGTGGTTTGAGTTAATTAGCTGATTAGAGTGTGGCACCAGGGGCCATCAATTTTGAACCTTTTC
Organism: Cyprinodon tularosa; assembly: GCF_016077235.1. NCBI lineage: Eukaryota > Metazoa > Chordata > Actinopteri > Cyprinodontiformes > Cyprinodontidae > Cyprinodon > Cyprinodon tularosa. The sequence continues at coordinate 882,989 of NW_024038438.1, read as the reverse complement.
ACAATATTCTAATTTTCTGATATGATGAATTTGAGATTTTCATTTGTTGTCATTTGTAATCATCAAAATTAAACAAAATAAACATCTGAAATATATGAGTTTGTATGTAATGTATGAATATAATATACAAGTTTCACTTTTTAAATGGAATTACTGAAATCAATCTACTTTTTCATGATATTCTAATTTTATGACCAGCACCTGTATGTACTCCATCAGCCCAAGCCTATAGTAGCATAACTGTAGAAAAGGGTCAGGATAACTTCAGCCACTTCACATATAAACCTAATCAGGGGATTTTTAAGCCTAGTCTTAAAGTAGACCAGGTAGAAGAGTTAGTGATTTTGACGGGTAACAAGCCTGAAAACTAAAGATCTGATTTCTGTTATGTAGATGCAGTAATACCTGAAGTGCTAACACCCACCAGCTTTTAATTTAAAAACCTATAATTCCATTGTAGACTCAACTGCAGTAAGTCTGAATTCTCAAGAATACAAATCCACAACAGGACCAGATCACATTTGTGACCAATACGTAGGCTTGGATTCAGATGTAGTCCACAATCTGGTCTGGTGAGTTCTGTACACGGTGAACCTTTTTTTTTATTGAAACGGTCTAACAGTAACAGATGGGTTCATATAAAATATGATAGCAGTGATATGGTGTGGTACTTTAATTATGAAATTGTCTTCCATCCGTCTTTTTTTCTGAAAACAAGACTTCTGTGTTCTGATAGATTTTTGTTTACTCAGAAAGACTTGTTTTGGGAACTATAACTGGAACCTTTTTTTTTATTTTTTATTTTTTATCATTGCTATGCCACAGTTTAGTTATTAGGGATGTTTCTCTTACCTGCACTAGAGAGATTTCATATCACCTGAGCTTTCTGTAAGTAAAATTAATCCTAAAAGTTTTGTATGTTTACCAACCTAGCCATACACGGAGGGCCTTTAACAGTATAAAGACACTCAAACTAAACTCATTTATATTAGTTGGTGTATTCAACAGCCTAAAATTAAACCCTAGATTGATTTGTCCAACCTTATAACCCCCAGATGTATATGGGAATGTAGCTTGATTAAGCTTGCTGGCTGTATCAGTGTTCCAAATCCCCTGACTTGCTTTATAGGTTAAGTTTTACATGTCTGGATTTTGCATTAGTTGTGCTGAGACATAAAAATGGTTTGTATGTTTAAGGATCTATTCTGATGGACCTTCGGATTTACTGATTCATTAATTATCCAAATGAGGCAGATTGTTACTGGGCATCTTTGAGCTTTTATCATTTGATTTCAGTGATGAACTTTTCCAAGTAGTTTTTCTATATTTTAGAGAAGACCATTCCTAACAATAACTTAAAGCTGCACCTAAAAATTATTCTCCTGGTGAAAGAAAAGTTAAGATTGCTGTTGGCCTTTTACAAAAACAAAAAAACAAAACCAGCTTGGAAATCAGTTGCACTTCATTATGGCCATTGCTGCCCTCTGGTGGTGTATTTCTGCACTGAATTCATTTTATTTTGAAGTATAGTTAGTGGTCTTATTTTAAAGCTTTTTTTATTATCAGTTATTTGTTCTTCTTTCACATAAGGTCATTGTGTGCCCTATTTATCCTCTAATATCTAAGTTGTCCTCTTTTAAAGGTCTCAAATCACATGCCTGATGATGGCAGCCAGGGAGGGCTACAGTAAACTTGTAAATCTGCTGGTGTCCCACGGTGCAGCAATAAATACACAGGACAGCAAAGGATACACAGTATGTCACTTTTGTCCCTTTTATGACAGTTTGCAGCAGAAAGTTGGTGTGACTCAATTGTAGCCAATGGGTTTATGACATTGTTGGAAAAAAATGACTTGCCACAAATCAATGTTAATGTTTTAACAGGCTTTGGCAATAGCAGTACAATATGGCAGGGAAGAGGTGGTCTTGAAGCTCCTTCAGCTGGGAGCTGACAAAACCATAAGGACAAAGAATGGAAAAAGTCCTGCTGATCTTGCTCGGATGTTCCAACATAGACGGGTAAAGTCATGAAGCTACAATTGGTTAAAATACTTTAAAATGTGACTGGAAGATGATTGTCATGCTTATTGTTTCCAGAATTGATATATTCACCATATAATTGTTTTTCTGCAGATTATGCAGATATTTGCCTCATCTTCTCAGCTGTCTACTTTCCCAGCCTCCGCTTCTATAGAGGATACGCTCTCTGAACTTTGTAGGAAAAACCCTGATGATCCATCTTATAAGGAAAGGTAAGAGGATCGGTAAGATGCTGTAAAAAGAAACAAAGTTTTACTATTAGGCAATACTAGGCAGTTGCCTAGGGCCCCAAGTTCCTGGGGGGCCCCATAAAACTTTGTTTACATGTATGGTTAATGCAGCTATTCCTTATGTTTTTGATAGAAATCCTTTAGCTAAAAAAACCCTCAGAACGTTTATAATACTAAGTAGGTCTCAGCCCCGCCCCCCACTCCCCCAATGTCCACCACATTGGATCGGTCCATATGCTCCACATGTTCAGAGAAGTCCAAACAGACAGCAGCAAACCATTTGAAAAAAAAAGATGCGAAGAGCAGTGTTGCCAACTTAGCACTTTTGTCGACTTTTTAGACCCCTCTAAAACATTTATTTCAAAATCTAGCAACTTTTTTGTGCCACTGGATATTTAAGTCTTTCATAAAGAATGTAAAAAAGTATGATAAACAACTGTATCAAAGGCAGCACTGAGATCTAACAGGACAAGGACAGATACAAGTCCATTATCTGAGGCCATGAGAATATCATTAGTGACCTTCTGCATCTCTTTGCAGTTAGTTTGCCTCCTGTTGGATTTTCTGTGTTGCAGGTGTTGTTGATCCATTGTACCACCAGACATAAACGATAATAAACCCCCTTCAAGGTTGTTTAGTCCACTAAGGTGCTGCTGCCAGAAACTTTGTGTTGTATCTAACCATGTTTGGCATGTGGAAGTTTTGCCTGTTGACATTTTAGGTTTAGTTGTTCATTCAACTCAACGGGCTTTAAACAGCAGAAATTCAGCTGAGATTTTGCATTAATGAGTGACCTGTACAGAGCTAAGCTGAATCTCCGACATGGCGGTTGGGAAGTCAGTGATGGATTATTCCTACTTTGGTTTTATTCAAGGCCTTTTTGTCTGTACATGAAGGATAATCCTACATTTAAATCCTAACTGCAAATGTTCTGACCATTGATTTATATTTATATGAAGAGCACATGTGAAGCAATGTGGTGTTTGGGAAAGAAAATTTGCTGGTCAACGGTTTTTATTTTATAAAAAAAAAGATGCTTTTTAAAATACACATTTCAATTAATTTAGATTTCTTTTTTTTATCTAGTTGGTTCATGTGGTCACCTTTCCTAACTAAAAATATGTAATTAACTAATGGAGATTGTCGTCTTTACTCCAAAACTTGTAGTTGCCAGCATTTCCAGATCCAGCTTGTTTCATGATGGGCAGAGTTATGAAGGTGTGAAAAGCTTGTTGTAACATGTTCTAACCTTCAGGCATGCTGCAAGTGCTGATGGCTCAATTAATTTGACAGCAAGCTGTTTGTTTTTTTTTTAGCCAAAATGTCTGGTTTAACATAAACTAGACTAATGCTAAAATGTTTTCATTAATTTATGAGCTCACTGTTGTAGCAGCCTGAACAAACAGCTGACAGTCCTCCATATAAAATAATGCAGTGGTATGCTGAGAAAGCCTAACTTGGAGTGTTATTCCCCTATTGACAGCATTCCTTCTGAATGATGTTGTTCTTGCTTCTGATCTTGTACTCAAAATTAAAGGAAAAGTCCGATCAGCAATGAATAGTCAGTGGATCCTTATTTATACCTAAATCTTATGTTTGCTGTGATTTAATGAATTTAGCGTTAATCAGTAAAAATAAAACATTTTTCCGTTGCGATCACTGAGTCGTGGATCTGCCATTTTTGCCCAAATATGGTTACACTTCACTCCTGACATCTTTCGGCAATGATGTCACGGTGCGTTAAAGGAATAGTACACCCAAAACATGATTAGCCTTCATTTTCTACTCACCCCCATGCTGAACAACACTCTGGAGTACTTTTTTGATATCTCAAATGCATCTGGAGATCTGGGAGGCTTCTTGCTGTCTGCTGACATTCAAATAATGGAGGTCCATGGCGCCCGAGACAGAAAGGTCCACAAAAGTCCACAAAAACGTGTCAATATTCCTCCATACTGCTCGTCCAATGTAATCCAAGTGTCCTGAGTGGGTAGCATCCAGAATTTACTCGAAACGAAGTCATTTAGAATGTTTTTAGAGCATAAACAGTAGTGTATAGGATTTCCTAATAGCGCCCCCATGCGCGCTCGCGATTCTACGGAAGCCGGCAGACCAAACCGGAAGAAAGTGCGCATTCAGCGTCTCCTCTGCCGATAATGCAAGCGTAGAAGAAGAAATGTGCTGTTTACCTGTGCAAAGAAAGAAACAACGAAAGAAAAATGTCTGAGGACTTCAGTGTTGAGGAAGAGCATGAGTTCTTTGCCGAGCTGAATGCGCTGGTTTGGTCTGCCGGCTTCAGTAGAATCGTGAGCGCGCATGGGGGCGCTATTAGGAAATCCTATACACTACTGTTTAGGCTCTAAAACGTTCTAAATGACTTCGTTTCGAGTAAATTCTGGATGCTACTCACTCAGGACACTTGGATTACAATGGACGAGCAGTATGGAGGAATATTGACACGTTTTTGTGGACCTTTCTGTCTCGGGCGCCATAGACCTCCATTATTTGAATGTCAGCAGACAGCAAGAAGCCTCCCAGATCTCCAGATGCATTTGAGATATCAAAAAAGTACTCCAGAGTTTTGTTCAGCATGGGGGTGAGTAGAAAATGAAGGCTAATCATGTTTTGGGTGTACTATTCCTTTAAGCTTAGCGCCATTATCCCCACTTTACAATCAAAATTAATGGCTGCTACTAGACACATCTGCAATCAACAACAATTATTTAGGATTTCCAGAGGACTTTACCATTGAAATTCACGAGAGCTATAGTGAAACTGACAATGCCCACGTGGATGTAGTAATACATTGGGTTAAAGTGGGGGTGGGGTAGTTATTTCACCTTTCCGATTTATGATCCACCTCCGACGGGTTCGTTTTTGGATTGCCAACTTTAAGAGGGAGGGTTTGCCATCCAACTTCTGGCCAGATAAAAAAACACATATGTAGCCAACATTTCGAAGAAGAATGTTTTCAAGATGACTTGGATAATAGCGCATTGTAACAAACACCAGATACAGCATTGGGACTTGCTCAACAGCCGATACCGCACCGTGACATCACAAACCCGTAGGTGTCAGTACTGTTCATTGACAAACATGGATGCCTCCGGTAAAGCACATTGAAATGCAAATTACTCCTAATTAAAAACACTTATCATTTATTGAACAGTATGTAATAATTTCATATTTAAAGTAAGTTTGATTTAACTCTAAATGTGCATTTCACAGCCTATTTTATATAAAGCTACAAATTGCTTTATTTCAAACATTGGCATCTGTTTTCTGTGCTACTCAGTGCAACAAAGCTGGATGAGGTCCAACTTCTCCTGCACGGGCTTAATCTGGGCCACCTCGCTGACATCATGACCGTAAGTACCACTTACTGACCAGAGTTTTGTAAGCCTGTGTTTATACCTTTATCTCCCCAATTCTTTCCTGAGAAGAGATCACTTGGGACAAACACTTGTATTAACACTTCATAATGTATATGTATTAAAAAAACATCTGACATGACAACAGACTTGGATAGAAATTGTAAACTTACTCACATCAGAGAAATTGTTCAGAGTTGCAGAGGGCAGCGCTTACCAACCGGTCTCATTCTTATTAGTGACATTAACCAGAGCTGTTTCAGTGCCATGTTTGGCTCTAAAACCCAATAGAAACTCTTCAGAAAGTTCATCATGGAATGGCTGGTTCATAAGACCAGCGGCTCTGAGTGAGTTTAGTAACTGTATTAAAAAGAAATCTAGTATTATTCTTATTCTCAGCGATCAATGAAGAGAAAAGTGCTGCTCTTGTTTTTTTACAAAGGGTGATTTTATTGAGCAGTAAACTGTTATTCCAGTCTACGTAGGATTCCAGTAGGCATGTAGAGTGCCATTTTCTCTCCAGTTTCCTGGCATTTTGCTTCAGAAGTGCGCAGCTCTGTATTAAACCATCACCCAGCTTTCTGTTTGTGCATTTCTTGTATTTTAAAGGGGATATATTAGATTAGTTTAGATGAGCTTATTGGATCTCACAGCGGAGAAATTCACTGGTCACATATTAGCATAGTAATTAAAGAAGGTGCAAACAAGGAGGAAAAGGGTGCATTAAGAATAAACAATATATATATAGTACCGTATTTTCGCGACTATAAGGCGCATATAAACGTCTTTTTTTCCCCTCAAAATGTGCGGCACGCCCTATAGTGCGGTGCGCCCTATGTGTGTTGTTGAGGCATGTCAAGGCGCAGCAAAAAGGTCCCGCTGTGCGTTTTGAGCAGCAGGTGCAGCGCGTCGGCAGCGTTTAAGCATCTGATGCGCCGCAAACGCGCTGCTGCTCGAGATGGAAAAATTTAAGTTTTGCTACTTGACGTGCCGCATCAACCAATCAGAGAAGCTGATCTGGGAGCTGACAGCGAGACAGACAATTCGCTGATGACAGAGAGCGCTGTAATCGCTCCTCTGAAACAGTTTATTAATGCCTAAATTAACTTAAAATGCTGAAACCTGCCGACAGAACATGTTCGCTTTTATTATCCTGGTGCCTGCAGTTTGGATTATTTTGATGAAAAACACCTACCAGCCGCCGCTGTGAACCGCGAAAAGCCAGAGGCTGCTGTTGAATTAAGTTTTCAGGTGTATTTTCCCACCTAAAAACATATTAAAACTACTTTATTCCCACTGATCACAGCAAATATAGCTGAAAAGAAAGGATAGGATAGCTCCGCCCAACGCGCGTCAGACACACTTTTGCACCGCGCAGCCAGAGCAGCAAAGCTGCTTCAGCCGCGCGTCAGAACTAACTGTTACAATCTAAACTGCAGGCACTAGGATAATAAAAGCGAACATACTCTGCCGGCAGATTTCTGCATTTTAAGTTAATTTCTGCGTCAATAAACTGTTTCAGAAGAGTGATCACAGCGCTCTGTGTCATCAGCAATGTGTCTGTCTCATGGCCAGTTCCCAGGTTTGATTAATACTTTGTAATAAATACATGAATAAAACACAATCACACTCAGTTTTGCTCCCGCTCTATTTTTAAATACGCAGTAGAGGTATTTAAACGTAGTAGAGCGGCGGTTTTCAAAGTGTGAGGCGCGCCTCCCCTGGGGGGCGCCAGAGCACCTTAGGGGAGGCGCGGTGAGAGGGAAAAAATAAATGTGGATTTAGGACCAAGTTGGAACTGTGGGGTGTGCGTGTGGAGCGGGGATCAGTGGAAATGTTTCCCACCTTAGAGGATGTTTTGGCCAGAGCGGGGCTGAACGTGGAGATTTTACAGCAGGCTGTCTGCGCGCATTTGGAGGGGATGCGCAAGCAGTTTGGAGAGTATTTTGGAGAGGAGACAATGGCAAACCAGTGGGTGAGAACCCATTTTCCTTCCCGGTGACACTCAAAGATGGACTTTCTGCAGGAGAGGAAGAGGCTCTGGCTGAGCTGAGCTGTGACATGGACTTGAAACAGAGGATGAGTGATGTGTCACTTGCGCACTTTTGGCTGTCAGTAGGGACTGAATTTCCACAGCTCTCAATGAAGATCTGCAGCAGGCATAGTGCTCCCTGGAGGGGGGCTCAGCCTTTCATACTTTGAAAACCCCTGTAGTAGAGGACATGTACCTGTATATAAAACGCGCGCCCTATAGTCCAGTGCGCCTTGTGTGTGTGTTAAATACAGTAATGGCACACATAACTGAGACTGCGCCTTTTAGTACGGTGCGCCTTATGGTCATGAAAATACGGTATATCAAGGTATATACTAGGGGTGGAACGGTTCACAAAATCCACGGTTCGGTTCGATTCACGGTTTCTGGTCACGGTTTTCCGTTCGATTCGATACATGTTGATTGTTACACCGAAATCCCATAAAAATTTATGAAATTAATGAAAAAAATCCCCCAAAAAATAATGGATTGTAATTATTTTAAATGATCCGCAGAAACCCTGTATCATTTCCGTATATTTTGCTGCTTTGAATTAAATCATCTGACGCATGCTCTCTACCATCTCCAAGGGACTCAGAGGGGAGCGGACGAAGCCACAGTGGGGGCTGCAGGCTTTGCTTTGAGCAGCCGGTCTGGAGCGCAGCAGGGGTTGCTGACAGAGTATGAGGGATTTCGGGGTTAGCATGACATGTTGCTGTTAGCATAAACAAAACGTGTTGCACTTTTATCCACAACTTTCTTTCCGCCGTCATCGTAGGTCACTCTAAATGCAAAGCGCTCCCATACAGCAGACCTATAAAGTGCTGCTGGCGCGTCTTCCAACTCCTGTTCTTTCCCACTCGCCAGTCCGACACAATTCTCTACAACTGATTTTTTTCCCCCTGCTACATCCGGCTAAGCTGCTTCTCTTCTTCTTCTTGTTTACTACTGGCGGTTGGCTTTGGTCGCAGCACTGCCACCTTCTGCTCTGGAGTGTAATCGCTTCCTCTATGAGAAAAAGGAGCAGCGCATGAACCGAACGAAACACACGCGAACCGAACCGAGACAGTCGAACCGAACGATTTTGATGGTTTTCATAAATCGTCCCATCCCTAGTATATACAGTATATCAAGATAAATAAGGATTAAGGTGCAAGTGTATATGTATTGCACACAATGAAAAACAAAATAAAAATAAGAAAAAAAAAAAAGGAGTAGCACAGAGATTTGAGGTGACATATGTACAAACCGGATGGCTTATATACAGGTGCTGGTCATAAAATTAGAATATCATGAAAAAGTAGATTGATTTCAGTAATTCCATTTAAAAAGTGAAACTTGTATATTATATTCATACATTACATACAAACTCATATATTTCAGATGTTTATTTTGTTTAATTTTGATGATTACAAATGACAACAAATGAAAATCTCAAATTCATCATATCAGAAAATTAGAATATTGTGAAAAGGTTCAAAATTGATGGCCCCTGGTGCCACACTCTAATCAGCTAATAGGGCTCGGGATCCACGTTGCATTGTGGGACGTCGCGGTCATATTGACGGCTACGCAAACGTAAACATAGCTCTGACACAACGTTGTTGTTGAAAGAAGAGACAGAAGTAGAGAGAAAAAAGATGTTAAAATCCCGAAAAGGATCTGGAATTTGCCGGGACACATTAAATAGAGAAGCCAAAGACCGGTATGGTGACAAAATCAGCATTATTAATCATTTGGATCCATATGAAGTTCCAAACAATGAGTGGAGCACCGATGAGTGAGCGCCTATACTTCGAAACAGTTCCCAAGCTACAAGTCCTTGGAGTCTCATGTGCAGTTCATGAATGGATGGGTTCAGGAGCTGCACATCATAAAGCCAGCAAACAGTGGGAACAGAGTAATTCGTACGAAGGTAAGCTGTGCTCAGACGGGCTCTGGAACCTGCTAGTTTAGCAACTGCTAACCGCTAGTGCTAACAACCACTCACGCATGTAATGTACTTTTAACTAGCTGCTATGTGTTTCAAAGGTGTAGTTAGTAACGTTAACTGCCAACCCTCCGGGTTTCTCGCGTATTTGAGCCTTTTCCCGCTGCCATTTTTATTATTTTACCGTAAAAGATCCCAACTTTGAAGGAAAGAAACACTGTAAAATAAAACCGTGTATCTTTAACTTACCAGAATGAAAATGCAGGGAACACACTCTCAATGACATTGGAATACTGTGGAAAGTTATGTTCGGTCGTCTTACAGCCGCGATCCAAGCTAGCCGACGACTCTTTATCTCTGACGCTTGGTCTCCATGGTTACGCGTCCATTCAGGAAAGCGGTGGAAAGTTAACCCATTTTCTATGTTTCCATGGCGATCATGCGTTGAGCTGTTACAGCCCACAATACAGCAACGGTTTACCATGGTTGAAATCAAGTTAAGGTGAAATTAATCAAATTAAAACACGGCTGAGAGGGAGTACAGTTCCCGGTAGTCATAGGCAGTAGTCTGAGCCGCGGTAAAAGAAGCATTCAACATGGCGGCGACGCGAAGTGCCTACGTCACGACGACCAAGCCCTATTAACTCAAACCACCTGCAAAAGCCTTTAAATGGTCTTTCAGTCTAGTTCTATAGGCTAAACAATCATGGGGAAGACTGCTGACTTGACAGTTGTCCAAAAGACGACCATCGACACCTTGCACAAGGAGGGCAAGACACAAAAGGTCATCGCTAAAGAGGCTGGCTGTTCACAGAGCTCAGTGTCCAAGCACATTAATAGAGAGGCGAAGGGAAGGAAAAGATGTGGTCGAAAAAAGTGTACAAGCAAGAGAGATAACCGCACCCTGGAGAGGATTGTGAAACAAAACCCCTTCAAAAATGTGGGGGAGATTCACAAAGAGTGGACTGCAGCTGGAGTGAGTGCTTCAAGAACCACCACACACAGACGTATGAAAGACATGGGTTTCTGCTGTCGCATTCCTTGTGTCAAGCCACTCTTGAACCACAGACAGCGTCAGAAGCGTCTTGCCTGGGCTAAAGAGAAACAGGACTGGACTGCTGGTGAGTGGTCCAAAGTCATGTTCTCTGATGAAAGTAAATTTTGCACTTCCTTTGGAAATCAAGGTCCCAGAGTCTGGAGGAAAAGAAGAGAGGCACTTCATCCACGTTGCTTGAAGTCCAGTGTAAAGTTTCCACAGTCAGTGATGGTTTGGGGTGCCATGTCATCTGCTGGTGTTGGTCCATTGTGTTTTCTGAGGTCCAGGGTCAACGCAGCCACATACCAGGAAGTTTTAGAGCCCTTCATGCTTCCTGCAGCTGACCAACTTTTTGGAGATGCAGATTTCATTTTCCAACAGGACTTGGCACCTGCACACAGTGCCAAAGCTACCAGTACCTGGTTGAAGGACCATGGTATCCCTGTTCTTAATTGACCAGCAAACTCTCCTGACCTTAACCCCATAGAAAATCTATGGGGTATTGTGAAGAAGAAGATGCAATACACCAGACCCAACAATTCAGAAGAGCTAAAAGCCACTATTAGAGCAACCTGGGCTATCATAACACCTGAGCAGTGCCACAGACTGATCGACTCCATGCCACGCCGCATTGCTGCAGTAATACAGGCCAAAGGAGGCCCAACTAAATACTGAGTGCTGTACATGCTCATACTTTTCATGTTCATACTTTTCAGTTGGCCAACATTTCTATAAATCCTTTGTTTTTATTGGTCTTCAGTAATATTCTAATTTTCTGATATGATGAATTTGAGATTTTCATTTGTTGTCATTTGTAATCATCAAAATTAAACAAAATAAACATCTGAAATATATGAGTTTGTATGTAATGTATGAATATAATATACAAGTTTCACTTTTTAAATGGAATTACTGAAATCAATCTACTTTTTCATGATATTCTAATTTTATGACCAGCACCTGTACAGGTGGATTGACCAGTGGTTACATGATCATGGTGAGCTGGATTAAACCCCTGTCACTGCTCGCTGATTTGGACAGCATCCCAGAATCTCCTAAAACGCTGGCACACGCGTAACTGTCTATGTATTTTTTCAATTTTGGGCGTATACACAGCATATTCATAATGAGTCAGAGTGTACGTCCAATGACAGCCTAACTTCTGTATAATGCACAGCAGCGTAATCCTCGTGAATTGTCACAAGTCATTGTCCTGAGGGCCGTAGCGATTCTCCCGGCCTGCATAAAAAGATGTCCTTGATTGTATTATTAACCTAGCTGACGTTTACTGCCCGCCAAAAAAAAAAAGAATAAAGAAATAAAAAGGAAAAAGAGAGAAGGTTCTCTCATCAGATTTAGGGTCATGTCTGCTAGGCTTATGTGACTGTGACTTTGAATGCAGGAAGGGTCCATCATACTCACCTTCTCGTTCACCCTACAACTGTAACAGTCAAACCGATGAGATCATGCTAATGTTGGAGGACAGCTAGTATGTATTTCTGTGTCAGCCTTGCCGGGTCCTCCATCTCTTGTGGAATGTCGGAAAGACAGAAAGTTCGGAGCAGTAGCGGCAGATTCAGCATCATCTCTGCTAGGAAGTTTGTTGTCCGTGGCCTAGGGGGAGAACGCAGGGAGGATCCATCACACTCACCTTCTCGCCCACCCTATGATGGGGATGAAGTCTGGAGGAGTACAGTTTTCTCCTGTAAACCCAGTTTTATACCGAAACGCTGGCAATACGCCTTTATACGCTAGCTGTAAGTTGGAACCACGTTCAGCAGTCGTCTGGAACACAGACGGTACGTTGGAGATAAGTTCTTGATAACTTACGTATGATTAACTTACACTTTCCCCCCCCCCAGCGTTTTGTTGTCATTACACTGTCACAAGGACAGAGCAAAGAAATTCATACTCTGCATTTAGCCCATCCCCTTAAGGACCCAGAGTGGTAGTCCGTGGGAGTGGGGCTCAAACTCAGAACCTCAGCATTCCAAGCGTAACGCCCGACCACTAGGCCGCCACTCACCAAAATCAACTTAACGTATGTCAACAATCTATTACTCATGGCCAACGTATGAGCATACGCTGGCATACATCGGGAAAATTTTGAGCATCTCGACATACTCGCTGTATGTCGACGTGTGCCAGCGTGTTTCAGCCTATTTCGGCGTGCTCGTAACTTATACAAAACATACCAATAACTTATCCAACGTATGCCAGAGTTTTTCCAGATTATTCGTACATTAGGAATAAGCTGGTCTAAATTGTCAAGGTGTGACAGGAGCTTAAGACAACAAGGAATTGATTCTTGGTCATTGAGTGAAATTTCATTCAACATGTTATAAAACAAGCACCATTTTCAAATGGGAGGGCTGCAGATTTAACTCCAAATGGGAGCCAAACTGTAAAAACTTAAACAAACGAAATCTCTTGAGTTCTTACCCCCAATTTACAATATGTCCACTCACAAAGTGGCTAAGAAGTTATCCCTGAGGCAGGGCCGGTTCTACCCCTTTGGTTGCCCTAGGCGAGATTGAGTTTTGCGCCCCCCCCCTCACTTTTACCGTGCGAAATACCAGTACTGTTTTCAGCATCTGTTTAGTGCTTCATTGAGTTGTGTTTACAGTTCCACAAAGAGTGCTGTGCGGTGAGTTGTGCCTACAGTTGTGCAAAGTGTGTTACAAAATTGCAAATTGAGTGCAAAGCAGTGTTTGTTCTTTTAGTTTTGTGAACTCAGTGAGTGGATTTGCTAAGTAAGTAAGTATTAATAGTTTTAGAAATTGTGCTATAAGAATCAAGGTTGTGTTTAAGCATTCAGAAAAAACTGTAACTTAGCATGGAGTGATGCATAGACAAATACCAGAAAAGGTTTCAGTACCTTTTCTTTTTTATTATTTTAAATAATTTATTACACACTCAAAGTTAGGACTGTGCAAAAACACTTTTAACCATCTGTAAGGACACTTAGGTAAAGTATAACTAAAAAACTGGATTGAATCAATGAATGAATTTATTTCAGACAATTAACAAATTTAACACACATTAAACAAATATTAAACAAATCAATTTCAGAAATTACCAAATAACAATAAAAAATAATAAATTTAAGAAATTCTTCAACCAAGGACTACATAAAAAAGTAATTGATAAACATTAAATTAAATTTTTTGATTAAGTGGAAAATTAAATGCGCATCTACACAGCACAGCGTTCACAGACCAGTGAGATGCATAAACAAACAAAAAAAAAATACAATACAGTTCAGTAAAATACAGTTCTGTTTTATGCCTCATTCTTGTAAGTTTAAAATGTTCCAATGCTCCTGAATGCACCATAGCTTTCTGACGCGCAGCGAACGCATCTCACTGGTCTGTGAACGCTGTGCTGTGTAGATGCGCGTTTGATTTTCCACTTAAGAGAAAGCTTTGCAACAAATAAATCAGCCGTACCATGGTCAAAATCTTTGGATTTAATGTTGTTCAAAAAATCCGTACTTTTGTAAATTAATCTGCCAAATAACCACAACTTTTTTCCCATGAGAGGTATTTTTAAACGTTTTTATATCATTAATATAAGAACCTAAGCTCCATTGAACATATTTTAATCCGTTTTCCTCGTCGATATGCAGTTCAACAGAGCGAGGCGCGCTCCCGCGACTGGGGATGCATATTTCGGCAGGCATGCACTTTTGGGCATAACACCTGTTGACGTCCAATCTCCACTCATTGTCCGACTCGCTGTTGTTCGTCCGCTGCCTTTTCTTCATCTGAAACATCTGGGTCGAACATGTGAGGCTCCAGACACAAATATTCTTCCTCCGATACATCAGAATGGTCTCCTGGTAGGAATCGCTCGGTTGAAGTCGAAATTTTGCTTTTAGATTTCTCGTTTCGGCTATCGCATTCAGTGCAGTAGATCGCCATGAACGCTCCCGTTCTGACGTCACGACTTCCGGGTTGGAGGGCGCTTGAAAAGTGATCAGAATCTTTTCCGATTTTCTCTTAAATGTGAAAAAATAAATAAAAAAACGGTGGTATATTTATTTGTTCATATTTTGCTATTTATATATACATAAGGTTAAGTCAAACTGACGGACGCTTCATAACCGGTTTAATTCGCTTTTTTTTTCTAATTCTATGATTAATGGGAAGTAAGTCTAAGGGCGACGCTAGAGGGCGCCCCCAACACATTTGTCGCCCTAGGCAGTTGCCTATCTCGCCTATAGCAATCGCCGGCCCTGCCCTGAGGTGTATATATACACAGTAGGGCCAAAATATATCACGAAATTCATAGACATGAATGTCCCATGGATCAAATTTACTATGGAATAAAAAGATCTAACATTTATTCATCTAATATATTTAAAAATGCCAAAAAATGTTAATTATTAAAAACCTACTTAAAATGAGGAATTGGAATATAAAATGTGACTTAAAAGATAAATATATCAATATATTTCACAGTTTTTACACATGTATAAATATAGAGCGATGTGATTATGTGTATTTTCAGGGATCAACAGTCGGTCAGATTATTTTTGCTTCACAGGCTAAAATGTTTGCGAACATCAGATTTAGAGACTGACATGAGTTGGGATAAAATTGTACTTGGTGCTTTTAAATGGTTTGCTTAAAAATAAAATTGAGGTACCAGAGGGTCCTCAGCTTTATTATCTGTAGATTGTTACAGAATCAGCTGTAAAGGAACAGCTGTAGAATAGATTTAATGATTCTTCCTTTGTTCTTTCTGTTCCCATACACGAACAAAGGAAAATGACATCAGCTGGAGCTACCTGATGACCATGGAGAAGGAGGACTTAAAGAAGGTCATTGATCACTGTAACATTTGTATTTCAGCTTGAGGGTTATCAGCAATGCTATATACACATATTTAAACCTTCAATAATTAGCTATTTATTTTGAAATTGTTATCTATATGAGCTGTCTTCTTTTCCCATTTGTCAGATTGGTATCACAGACCCAGAAGATCAGCAGAAAGTGTTGAGTGCTGTGCAGCAGATGCAGTTGAACAAAGTAGACATTGACAAGATCCAGCTGGTGATGGAAGAGAATGGGTAGGATCTTTGGTCTTAATATTTCACCGGCCTGTTGGAATCAAGAAGAATTTTTAGGGGATCTAAATTGAAAACACATTTGCAAAACCTCAAAAACTGAAGCAGGCTTAAAGGTATTAATTTAGCAACTTAAGAACCACGGGTAACAAAACAGAACAAAACACCACCAGTATATTTCCAATATAGAAAACCTTTATAATATAGGACCAATTCTGTTGGCTGTGTTTTGTGGAAAATTATGTAAGTCTATAATTTCCAGACTAATGACAAGAAAAACATAAAAAAAAAAAAAAAACGAATTCTTGCTGGTTTTTCTCTTGTTGAACATTATTTTTTCCATAAAAAAAAGTCAGCTAAAACATCAAATATAAAAAGGAAAAAATGAGCTGTTCTCTCTCTCTTTTTTTTTTCTTTTTCTTTTTTTTTGCCAAATTACCTAAGGGTTGTTATGGAAACCCCAAAGCACCAACTGTGGCTCCTGAGCCCCAGGTTGTGGACCCCTGCCTAACACCCCCTTGTACATCCATCTTGGCCCCATCTTTAAAATTCACCCATCCGTCATGCCCCACTGGAACCTATCCATCTCCCTCATGAGTATTTCCTTGTCTCGGCACGGCACCTCTCTTCCCATCGCCCTAGTCCAACACTGATCCTGCTTCTGACTGTTTCAGCAGCGCACTGATGATTTGTGAGGTGAGGGCCGATGAGAAGCTGAAATAAGTTAGGAAGTAAAAGCTCTTTTAAAGCCGTTCAGGCTGGATCTAGAGAAAGTCTTTCTCTTTTCAGAGCTCCCACTATTGATCAGCACAGGATCCTCTGTTTCTGCCGTAGTCCGTGATCAGATCAGATCTTCGTTTCTTCTCCGTTACCACATCCAGTTCGCTGAAGGGAAAAAGTTTATATTATTCCTATGCTAATTAGAAAATGTATTGCTTTTAAAGAGCTATGTTTTTATAGTTTCTATTTTTATTTTATTTTTAAACATGGCCTTCACAAAGTTTTGATTGGTCTGTTATTTGTCATCTCGCCCCTAGCTCCTGACGAGAGCTCTTCTTTACCTCTGGCCCAGCAGCAAACTGAAGCTTGGGTGGCAGTGATTTTCGATGCCCAGACCAGCGTTTATCTTTGGAAACACTGAACTGCTGCTTATGGAGCTCAAGCACTACTTGTGTAGATCACCTTCTCTCTGTGGCCCTTAGATAAACTAACAGCAGTTAAAAAGGGAGGCGTGGGTGTTGCAGAGGCTGGTTGACACTGTTTACTGGATTTCCTGACAAAGTAGTAGGAGGGCCAGGATGGCTGCCTGCTCTGTGCCCTTAGCCATGGAAATGTACCATTAAGATAAGAACTATCAATATCCCACAGTTCTAGGTGATGGGAAGACATTCTGAGGTTGATGAATACAAATAACCAATCATTTAAACTGGGTTTCTTTGCGGAGGTGTGACAAAAAAAGGTTTATTTACGGAGAGGGGAAAAAAAGGTTTAGCCACCTGCTCGGGTTTCTCTAGAGTTTGGTAGAGATGACTCCAGAAAATGTCTTGGAACACGTGACCTCTAAGCTTTGTCCAAACTATTAATCTGTCTGCGCTGTCTTAGCAGAGTATCTATATCAGGCTATGGCTTGTTTTGTTATGCAGACATATTTAAAGACATCACTTAAAAAAGAAAACTACTAAACTCTTGGGTTTAGTCGTTGTTTTTAGTATATTTTGTACCCCACAAGAGTTTAGTATCTTTAAATGATTGTGCGTCTTCCCAGGAAAGCCCAAAAATATTCTGACCAAACGCTGTATTTTATATTCTAGTTACTGGTACCGTTTAAAGTTTTTGATTTTTCATTAATATTGGCTCCAGATTTCAGCGGCACCAACCTGTTGCAAAATATAAAAAGCAATTATATTATTCCTGTTGCTTGTCTAAAGCTGATCTTATCACACATTGAAATACAGCTAGACAGAATGTTATTAATGGAGAACATTAATACTCTGGCTACATGGGTTTGGTAGGAACCAAAAAGTAAAAAAAATACTTATAATGCTTGAAAATGTTATGTTTTGTTGAATAATCTGTTTGATGTTAAGAATGCTAGATCTTAAAGGAAAATTTAGAAAACACTAGTAATTATGGGGGAAAATAACTTGATAAACTATTCTAAGTTGGAGACATCTTTTTATTTTAGGCTAAGCCTTCTTGTTGAATTTCTCTTTATTTTCCAGGAATGAGGAGTTGCTGAACTTCCTCCTAAGTGTGAGTCATCAGTGCAGCTACCTGACGGAGATACTTCAGGATACCAGCAGCCGTTTCCCTCGTCAGACTTCTCAGGTGCATTTAACTTGTTCAGGTCACATATTGGGGCTGTTAAGGTATCCACGTTTTTCTTGCCTTGGTTTTGATATTACAGTTCTTTATCACTTGTTTTTCATCTTCTCTGATAATAAACCAATAAATATTCATAGTGTTGTCTAGTTTCATGGACATTTCTGGTTTACTTCTACCAACAAGCAATTATGCGTCTTATATCGGGTTTAATAAGGTCAGCATTTATTAACATTGAATAACGATGGCTCTCATTTATTTCTCTTCAAAGAAGGTGGTTTATGAATTCCCCACCCTGCTATGATATTAAACTGAGAGGATAACAAGACAAAATGTATTAAACGTACAGCATTTTGTGTCAATGGCAGTAGAGTGGAATGGCAGGATAAGCTGTAAAGCTCTAATGCTTGTAAACATGTGTTGTTTGCTGATACACAGTTGCTTTGGTGTACCTGAGTGCAAATGTTCAACCACGCCTAAATCAGTGTCTGAATGATTCCTGCTATAATGCTGGGGTGGCAGTCTTAGAGGATGCAGAGGAGACTGTGGGCTTGATCTGTACAGCCAGACTCAGCCAAGCATTTGCCATCCTATTCCTACAGATTTTTAAGTCAAAATTTTTAAAAATGCTTGTGCTGTTTTCCCTATCATTTTAGGAGAGACACGCACACTTAAGTACACAGAGAAGGACTCATAAATACCAGTGGTTACATGATTAGAGACACCCGTTTGTGTCTAAACCTTTGTAATGGCTGGTATTGATTCACATTGCTAGAATAGATTCTGCTCTTTCTCATATTGAATTGCTGCTGTTAAAACATTTTTCAGCTGTAGTTATTTAACATATTAAAACTAGGATTATGCTAACATATAACAGCAAATTAATAAAGTTAATTAATAGTGGCTGTAACTTGGACCAAATCCTCTTTTTTTTTTTTTTTTTCCCCCCATCTGGTTATACAAAAAAAATTTTTTTTGTAACTAATTAGAAAATGATTCTGATTTTTTTTAAACACTGCTTAACTTTGGTTCATCATCAGTTAAATAAATTAGTTGAAGGAATGAACAAACTAAAGAGGACAGTGATTAATTCACTCCAGTGCAGTAGGTGGCAGTGTTGAGCTGGAGATTGTGTGCACAACCAAGGACAGGACATATTGTTGTGCATCAATTTAAAGAAAGGTTGTTGTGACTACAGACCAGACATGGGCAATGTGGAGTCAACAAGTCATCTCCATGTCATGTATTTAATCTACCCAGCCAATTAACCAGGTGAGTCCAATCTGCACAGCCTGATTCACAGTGAAGATTGGACTCACCTGCTTCAGTGGCTGGGTAGAACAAATACATGACATGGAGATGACTTGTTGACTCCACATTGCCCATGTCTGCTACAGACTAAAGAACAAAATGTCAAAAACATTTTGTTCTTTTGAATTTCAACATTTGAATTAGAAAATTTGCAGTATCAGATGGTTCTTTTTGATTAAAGTGTAAATTATTAAAACAGATTATTTATTATTAAAAGGCCAAAGTACTGCAGAGGTTTCAGATCCACTGTGCAGAAGAACTATTTTAATAGAAACTGCATGCATAATGTTCTAAATCAGCGTATGCATCATCAACACGTTGCCCCTCATGAAAGAATGGTATTTTTCAGACAAGACCTGGATCAACTCTGAATAAAAACTATTAAAGGAAGAGAGCCTTCAGGACAGGACAACATAAAGAACTGAGAGCTCTGAATCAATTAATTTATCTTTATAGTCAACTACAATTTGCATTGTAATTGAGATTTCAGTTCACATACAAACGGAAGAAGGCATGAAGGAAAGAAGAATCAGAGATGGAGGATGCAGCTACAGAAAGATGGACTGCTCCAAAAAAAACCTCAGTGATGTTTTAAAAATGTAAAATCAATCTGGTAACAAATAGGGCTGGAGAATTACATGCCTTTTAGGGGTGGAACGGTTCACAAAATCCACGGTTCAGTTCACGGTTTCGTGGTCACGGTTTTCAGTTCGGTATATGTTTATTGTTACACCGAAAAATAAAAAATATAATAAAAATGTATGAAATTAATGAAAAAATCAAAAAAAAATTAATGAATTGTAATTATTTTTAATGATCCATGGAAACCATGGATCATTTCCGCATGTTCTGCTGCTTTGAATTTAATCATCTCATGCATGCCCTCTACGATCTCCAAGGAACTCAGAGCGGAGCGGACGGGAGCCACAGTGGAGGCTGTAGGCTTTGCTTTGTGCAGGCGGTCTGGAGCAGAGCGCTGACGGAGTATGTGGGATTTCGGGGTTAGCCTGACATGTTGGTCATGTTGCTGTTAGCATAAACAAAACTTGTTGCACATTGCTTGCACACTGTTGCACTTTTATCCACAACTTTCTTTCCGCTGTCATCGTAGGTCACTCTAAATGCAAAGTGGTCCCATACAGCAGACCTATAAAGTGCTGCTGGCGCGTCTTCCAACGCCTGTTCTTTCCTGTATTTGAACGGAACTACTTCCGGTTGATCGTAAAGCCGTATGTTCGGAAAAGAAGCTTGAGGCGGAGAAAAAGCTAGAGAATGGGGAAAATGCAAACAAAACCACAAAAGTGGCAGGAAAATGAGGAATTCGGGACATGGCTGCAGCCGGTCGACAGTAAAGATGGATTTTGTCATTTATTTATATATATATATATATATATATATATATATATATATATATATATATATATATATATATATATATATTATAGTGTGTGTGTCATGGGTACTTGGTACTTGTTGATGGCATTAAAATTATTTCAAAGAGCATTAAAAAGCATTAAAGTAGAGTTGCTCATTCCTGTATAAACCCCGTTTATACTGTTCATGGCAGGAAATGCTGACTCACAGTTGTAAGTTGATCCAAACATGGTCAAGATCAAGGTAAGCAGTTTAAGGCACTATTTGTTGCTAGGAAGTAGCAGATTCACTTGATCCCGAATGTTCTCCAAGTTGCTGCTAATCTGCTAGCAGATTAGTGAGCTGCAGTTTTAAACAGCATGCGGCCGCTGAAGGTTTGCCTCATCTTAATTAAATGAAAAAAAAAAAAAAATAATAATAATGTTACATAAACCTGATAAAAAATTAAGCAGTGAAATAAACTTGGCTTTGAAAATTCCGAAACTTCTCCGGTATATGGATCTGGATCAGCAGCAGATGTTTTCCGAGGCCGTTTTTTGCTGGCCGGAAGGATGAATTCATACTCCTTCATCTACTCACTTTTAAACATTTGATTTTCTGCATCAACTTTTCTCATCTTCGAACATGCCATTTTTAGCCTACTTCCCTCTCGAGTTTGTTACTGTAATAAAAAAAAATCAGATTGCCTCCTCCAATTAAAGGCCATAAACAGTTACCGTAAAGATTTGCTTACCTGCACTCACTGTTTTCCAGACTTTTAAAGAAACATTGCCCTGTTGTTATGTACTTTAGGGTATTTATTTGGCTCTGAGTACCGGTCCTGACTGAAAAGTCACTGGGTCTGGATCTGGACTAAGGTCCATTTGGTGATCCCTGATCTGATCTACACGCTTGTGCTTAGTGCAAAGGACAAACAAACTGAAATTGCAATTTGGTTGAGAAAATTGCAGTATTGATTTTTGGCATAATCGTTCACCCCCAGGCAAAAAAAACAGCTCCCGGATTTAGGTGATTCGGTCTGTCTATGAAAGATATTAGGGTCTGAGTCGCATCAGCACAAGGTTCCTGAGATGCTGTGCAGCCCAGGACCTGCGTGGCATCATGGGATACATCATTAACATTACTCTGATGCTGAAGAGAGCCCCCCCCCTGTTGATGTATTATTGGGTTGTTGTGTTAACAAACGGTTAAACAGGTGAATCTAATAAAGTGGCCAGTGAACGTGTGTCATTGATTTTCTCATACTGTCTCTTGTCTCAAAGTCTCTGCATCAATGTTTGTGCATTTGTAACCTGGATCTTTTTTTGGGTTGTCCAAGCAGCTGATCCTATCAATGGACCCCAAGAAGGAAGCCCAGTCTGTCTGTAGCCAGCTAGTGCTCCAGACAAAAGACCTGCAGAAGGAAGTCACCTGCCTCTACAGTCTGCTTTGCCAGGTCAGCATGCACGTCAACATGTTCATGAAAACCGCTTTAAACGACAAAACTGTTTTTAATTTGAAAGAAAAAAAAAGAATCATGATTCCAAATGATCTTGTCTTCACCAGGTTTTCTATATACATTTAATCACTATAGATAAACTATAGATAACATTTCTGTAATTTATCTAATGAAAACAATATGGAAAAGGTGAATCTTAAACCTAATGAATCTTGAGCGTTAGTTATTAAGTTTAATGGTTGTAAAAGAATGTGTGGCCCTCAGAACTTCAGTGATTTCATGGTGATGGTTTGGCACCCATGCAACAAGTCCAGTTGTAAATGTCCTCGCTGCAAAAAAAATAAACAAACAAAATAATTTTTAAGTCGTTTGTGCAAGTGATTTAGGATAAAATGTCACTTTCAACATTTATTTCCTACTTCTAATCTTCTCTCCGGTCTGAACAATGGATCTAGTAGAGTGCTCCAGACTTGCCCTATGAGTCTTATTCAGTAAGTTAGCTGTTTTCCAAACCTAGTTTTTCACATTAGTTTTACTTGAAAAAAGTTGTCCATTTTATCAGGCTACAACATAATTTATTACACTACTCTCTAATTATTGATTCAGTTTTATTTACTGATGACTGAACTAACGGTTACTACACCTGCAGCTGGCATGTCCGTATTATGGGCACACTAGTTTAATTTATTATTTTGTCAAAAGAAAGAACAGTCAGAGATGTAGCTACTATTGAAATAACATCTGGAACAGAAAATGAAACAAAACTACACTAACGGTAAGACATTTATTTCACTCCATTCCAGCTCCTTGGCTTTATTACATAAAAATGGTTGTTGGGGTTTGGGTCTGTCTGAATTAATCAAATTTTTTTGTTTTTTTGTTTTTTTTGCATGAGACACATGCAGAATGAGATGAAGGGATGACAGTGATCTGGAGATGTACAGTAGAAGCCTGCATGTTTATTAAAAGTAGATTTTGCAGACTGCTGTCTGTTGATGGCATACTCTTAAGCATTTTACATCATGTTGCACCTCTTGCTTCCATCATTAGATTGACTGTTTTTGTATCAAGATTTTTTTTCTTTTTATAAATATATTTTTTTATTTTTACTTCTGTAATGGTGCAACCACGGCATTTACAGCTCTTGTAATTTATTTTCCACTGCTTGACTTTTACCTCTCCATTAATTCAACTCTCAGTCAGTAGATCCTTCATCTTCGAAGCTGTAAAGTTTTTCTTCATCTTGAATGCCATTTCTATGAATGAACACCTTGCAAACATGGGTAGTTGTACCTCTCCCACTTGTATCAAATTTTTGGGGTGTTAATTAGACAGGTTTATATTTCTCTGGAACGCAAGCTCACTTACGCACAGGTGGACGGCATCATGTTTACAAAGATTATCTACAATGTTTTACTAATGTTAAAAACATTTGTTGAATCTCTCACTTTCATATAAGCCCACGGTGGGAGAAAAAGTAAGAGAAATGTACGACGAGAATACAAAAATGTTGTTGCATGAGGCTCGATCATCTGATCCTAAATGTCAAGAAATCAAATGAAAAGATTGAATCCTTTTAACTTAAAGGCATAAGAAGGGGAGTTGGTGGAGGAGTATAAATACCTTGGGGTTTACATGGACAAAAAAAACTTTACTCGAGATGAAGCCGCAAAGCTGTCTACAAGAAAGGACAGAGCAGACTGTACTTTCTCAAGAAGCTTTGGTCCTTTTGCATTTCCAGATAGATGCATGTCTTCTCTCAGTCTTCAGTATTCCAAAAACTGTAGTTAAAAGCCTTCAGCTTATCCAAAATGCTGCAGCCAGAGTTCTGATGAAAATTAAAAAGACTGATATCTCTCTTCTTTTGCTTCACTTCACTGGCTTCTTTTTAGATCCAGAATAGAAATTTAAATCCTCATGTTGAAAGCCCAATCCCTTTCTTATATTTGAGATCTGATCCCTACTATGTTCTTAACAGAGCATTTCACTCTCAATCTGCAGGTTTATAAGTGGTTCCTAAAATTTTTAAAAGTGAGATCTTGGTTATCAGGCTCCTCTCCTGTTGGGTCATTATCCTGTTGCAAGACCCATAACCTGTGATTGAGTCCAAGCTCAGACACTGGGCAGTACATTTCCCTTTAAATTCCCCTAGTTTGAGATTTCTTGGTATACCGTAGAGATTGGACACCCTGTGCCAGATAAAAAAAAAAAAAACCCAGAGCATAACAGAGCCTCCTACATGTTTCACAGTAGACACCGTTCTTTCTTCATATGCTTTATACAGTCAGGTCCATAAATATTGGGACATCAACACAATTCTAATCTTTTTGGCTCTATACACCACCACAATGGATTTGAAATTAAACAAACAAGATGTGCTTTATCTGCAGACTTTCAGCTTTAATTTGAGGGTATTTGCATCCAAATCAGATGAACGGTGTAGGAATTACAACAGTGTGTATATGTGCCTGCCACTTTTTAAGGGACCAAAAGTAATAAGACAGATTCATAATCAAACTTTCACTTTTTAATACTTGGTTGCAAATCCTTTGCAGGCAATTACAGCCTGAAGTCTGGAAGGCATAGACATCACCAGACGCTGGGTTTCATCCCTGATGATTCTCTGCCAGGCCTCTACTGCAACGGTCTTCAGTTCCTGCTTGTTCTTGGGGCATTTTCCCTTCAGTTTTGTCTTCAGCAAGTGAAATGCATGCTCAATCGGATTCAGGTCAGGTGATTAACTTGGCCAATGCATAACATTCCACTTCAGTTCAGAACAGTTCAGAATTTATCCTGCTGCTTTTGTCAGCAGTCACATCATCTATAAATACAACAGAACCAGTTCCATTGGCAGCCATAGATGCCCACGCCATGACGCTACCACCACCATGCTTCACTGATGAGGTGGTATGCTTTGGATCATGAGCAGTTCCTTTCCTTCTCCACACTCTTCTCTTTCCATCACTCTGGTACGAGTTGATCTTGGTCTTATCCGTCCAAAGGATGTTGTTCCAGAACTGTGAAGGCTTTTTTAGATGTTGTTTGGCAAACTCTAATCTGGCCTTCCGGTTTTTAAGGCTCACCAATGGTTTACATCTTGTGTTTTCTTCACCAGGGAAAGAATTCTTTGGTCATTCACCACAGTGGTTTTCCGTGGTCTTCTGGGTCTTTTGGTGTTGCTGAGCTCACCGGTGCGTTCTTTCTTCTTAAGAATGTTCCAAACACTTGATTTGGCCACACCTAATGTTTTAGCTATCTCTCTGATGGGTTTGTTTTGATTTTTCAGCCTAATGATGGCTTGCTTCACTGATAGCGACAGCTCTCTAGATCTCATATTGAGAGTTGACAGCAACAGATTCCAAATGCAAATAGCAGACTTGAAATGAACTCTGGACCTTTTATCTGCTCCTTGTAAATGGGATAATGAGGGAATAACACACACCTGGCCATGGAACAGCTGAGCAGCAGATTGTCCCATTACTTTTGGTCCCTTAAAAAGTGGCAGGCACATATACACACTGTTGTAATTCCTACACCATTCATCTGATTTGGATGTAAATACCCTCAAATGAAAGCTGAAAGTCTGCAGATAAAGCACATCTTGTTTGTTTCATTTCAAATCCATTGTAGTGGTGTATAGAGCCAAAAAGATTAGAATTGTGTTGATGTCCCAATATTTATGGACCTGACTGTATGTTGTGACTTGTCAACGTGTACTTCGACATATTCCAGTTCGGCTTTTGGTGTCCTGCTTGGCCGATGTTTCAACTTTTGATATGTTAAAGCTAGTGTTGCACCGATACCAGTATCAGACGGGGCCCCGATACTGCCCTAAAATGGTGGTATCGGCGAGTACCAGACATGGGCAATGTGGAGTCAACAAGTCATCTCCATGTCATGTATTTGTTCTACCCAGCCACTGAAGCAGGTGAGTCCAATCTTCACCGTGTATTAACCTGTGCAGATTGGACTCACCTGGTTAATTGGCTGGGTAGATTAAATACATGACATGGAGATGACTTGTTGACTCCACGTTGCCCATGTCTGGCAAGTACCAACAAATAGGGCACCGATACCATTTTGAGAGCCATTAGGTTATTCAACTATTGTCACCCACTCCTGGTAGGCAATAAAAAGTTCTACTGGATTCACTTTGTATTAGATTATTTCCTGCTTCACAAAGGTAGGCAGCAGCTTGACAAAGCCGTGATGCAATTATTTAACATTATTATGGTATCGTGTCGGCCGATACTGCACAGCCAGGTATCGGGTATTGGTATCGGGGCCAAAAAATGGCATCGGCGCAACACTAGTTAAAGCTACAGTTTGTAATTTTCAGCGACATCTAACGTCCAGACTGCAGACCGCAGCAACATGAACATCTCCCCCCCACCGCTTCTCCCCCCCAACAGTACGGCGAGCGTTAAGGGACAAAATGTCTTCCACGACGTCCGCATCACCTACCTTCTCAAGTGATGAGGTTTGTTTACATAGATAATTTTACAGATAGTATTTCATTAGTCTGTGTAGGGTATAGATCTCATGTAGACTTAAACAACTTGCCATAGTTACTTTCGAGTGTAATGGGCGATCTCGCAATCGCTAGTTTGTTGGCTCTGCGCTGCCGTAGCGCAAAGATGTCTGCCTCCATGGCTGCGAGACCCGCTCCTATGTAATTATAAATAACAAATTCTAAGGCAACGCAAATATTATGGTTAAGAGGCTGAGCTGATGATAAATAACATAGTTATGTATAATATATTACATTTCTGACTGTATATCCCTGTAATTATTACACACTGTAGCTTTAACTCATTCGAAACTGGGCATTTGCTGATCAGCTCAGCTCATTTTTCTGGATTGGATTGGAAAAAATGGATTGTTGCGTCATTATGTCTCTTTGCTTTGTCATCAGTTTTCCTCATGCTGTCACATCCAGAGAGTTTAGCTACAGTCCTTTGGAGCTTAAATTTCTGGAAAATGTGCAACTGTAGTCACAGGACCATCAAGCTGCCTAGAGATGGTTTTATAGCCTTTACCTTCAACTTGCTTGTCTATTTTTTTTCTGTAGTCTCTTCTGAGACTAATCAGCACATTGAATTAAATTGTACAGATTGGACTCCCTGGTTCAGTGGCTGGGCAGAACAAATATGAGGCAAGGAGATAACTTTTTGACTCCATTCTCCCATCTAGCTCACACTGGCCTTGTTCTTCTGGAGGTTTCTTCCTGCATGCATGTTCGCCGCGAGGGATTGCTCATCCAGTAGGAGCTAATCGTGCAAAGTAGATGACTGTATACAACTGACATACAATTTTTTACCAATCTGGCTGAATGATCTTGTTGAATTGCTTCTGTAAAGTGCTTTGAGATGAAGTGTTGTCAATTGGCGCTATATAAACTGAATTTAATTGACCTTGTAACACTAAGTTACATAATGGCAGTGAGGGGTTGCCATTTAAGTACAATTTGGACATTACTCTTATGGTGTGTTCACACTAATTGCGTTCTGGGTGTCAGAGCCTCTAATTTACACGCAAATTCTATGCTGGCTGTCGTCTTAAAGCATCGGGAGCTCCTGCATCGCGTCTGATCAACTGGAGTTCAGAAATCTGAACTTTCTACCCTGATGCTTCTCTCAGCCATTTAGGAAAAACTAATCCAGGTGTTTCTTCTGAGACATAAACTACATTTAACTTGTGATTGCTTATGGAGTGCTTTCAGCATATAAAAATGAATAGATATGAGATTAAACTGCACAGTTTTTTTTTTTTTTTTTTTTTAAAGCCAGGAGAATAGATGTATGATAAAAAGGGTGCTCTGATCATTATTTTCCACATATTATTTTTTCTTACTGAACTGTTAATCAATACCTACATTAACTAAAAGTATAAAAATGTGTCGTAAAAAAAAAAAAATTGGTAAAGCTTTCTTGTACAGTACATTAATAACATGGTAAGCTACATTATATCATTAGATAACAAACACTATAGAGAAATTTGGGAAGAGCTGTGCTTCAAATTTTAGGCAGACAAGGTAAAGTCGGGTTTCTTACATGTCAAACCCCTACCAGGTAACTCAGTCACTTCACCAACAGCAATAGATTAATGTTATCCAGTAAAATGCAGTTCTCATTCATTCTATGGGATATGCCCCTTCCCATATTCCCTCACACCAAAGGCGATAGCAGCTCAGAGGCTCGCCTTTGCGGGTGGGGTAAAACATTTTTGAGCAAGGACACACACCAGGCATGACTTGGGCTGGATCCCTCCCTACTGGCGTTTGAGGCCCCATGATCATGCACAGACTGTTCCCACTTCACTATGAAGAGTCTCTGTAGGGCTGCCAGCCGGCAACAACAGAGGAGGATTGTCCACTCCGGACAGAGTGCGATGGTTAGCTGGGGGTTTCCAGCATTTAGCCGCTATGCTCTCGTTGGCTGAGGATGTCCTAGAGCTGGACTACGACAAGGATGAAGTCATCTTGGAGCTCCTTGTTTCAAAGGATCATGATGATAAATTCTTCATTCCAAGCCCATATGCTGCAAAGCCTGATGCCCCATTGGCTCACCGGGAAGTTAACTCTTGGACGAAGGACTAGTCTCCTAAAAGTACTGGCCGTTTAGCTGGAAAACTCTGATCCAGGGACCTTCCTCTCTGGACTGCAAAGGCATGGAATAGGGCATCCACTCTATGCCCCCAGTTGAACTGCTGGTGGTAGCACACCTGCTCCCATGGCTGTCAATGTCCTCAGTGAACCCCACAATGCCATCCATAGCAGACAGTTTCCAGTTGGTCTTGACGGAGAGAGCTTATAAAACAACAGCAGTTGCTGTAAGAGATTTTTACATTTCACAATGGCTACTGCTTCCGGTATTTTCTAATCCCAAAACAATGAGGTAGAGGGATTTGCCCGATCCTGGATCTCAGGGCCCTAAACGGTTATCTCAGGAAGTACAAATTCAGGATGCTCACACAAGCTTCCCTATTACGTCTGATTCATCGGGGCGATTGCTTAACTTCAATCAATCTAAAGGACACATATTTCTATGTTTCAGTGTACCCACCACACAGTAAATATCTGACATCCGCTTTTAAGGGTCTCTGTTACGAATACACAATGCTCCCATTCGGCCTCTCCCTGAGCCCGGGAGTGTTTGTGCACTGTACCGAAGCGGCTATAACCCCACTAATGAAGCGGGGCATCCACTTAATCACTTATTTGGATGATAGGCATCTTCTGGCACAATCACAGAGGTAGGCTGTGAAGCACACGATACTCGTTTGGCACCTACTCTTTCTGGGTTTTGTGTTGATTTATGAGAAAAGTATGTTACAGACAGAATGGACATGCTGCAATCCTGTCTCGCTTCGTTTTTGCCTGCTCAGACCAGTCCCTTTCAGATTATGCCTTTGGCTCCTGGGACTGATTACTTCCGTCCTCCAAGTTGTTCCCCCTCTGCACATACCGTATTTTCACGACCATAAGGCGCACCGGACTAAAAGGCGCAGTCTCAGTTATGTGTGCCATTTCTGTATTTAACACACACATAAGGCGCACCGGACTATAGGGCGCGTTTTTTATATACAGGTACATGTCCTCTCAGGTGGATTTTCCCACTTAAAAACATATTAAAACTACTTTATTCCCACTGATCACAGCAAATAAAGCTGCAAGGTGTATTTATTACAAAGTATTATTCAAACCTGGGAACCGGCATCGCTGATAACACAGGGCTGTGATTACTCCTCTGATACAGTTTATTGAGGCATAAATTAACTTAAAACATAGGCAGGATAATAATCTGGATGAACTGACTGCAATGATTAAATTTTCAGGTGGACTTTCTCACTTAAAAAGATTTAGATTATTTAGATGAAAAAACACCTGCGGAGGTGAGCCCGGATGCGCCGCGGCCCAGAGGCTGCTGTTGAATTAAGTTTTCAGGTAGAAAAATAGAGCGGGAGCAAAACTGAGTATGATTGTGCTTTATTCAAGTATTTATTACAGAGTATTAATCAAACCCCTCAAAGTCCTCATCCTCTGTTTCTGAATTAAACAGCTGCGCTAAATCCGACATGCCAGTTTCCCCTTCTTCGTTTATTGACGCATAAATTAACTTAAAACATAGGCAGGATAATAATCTGGATGAACTGACTGCAATGATTACATTTTCAGGTGGACTTTCTCACTTAAAAAGATTTAGATTATTTAGATGAAAAAACACCTGCGGAGGTGAGCCCGGATGCGCCGCGGCCCAGAGGCTGCTGTTGAATTAAGTTTTCAGGTAGAAAAATAGAGCGGGAGCAAAACTGAGTATGATTGTGCTTTATTCAAGTATTTATTACAGAGTATTAATCAAACCCCTCAAAGTCCTCATCCTCTGTTTCTGAATTAAACAGCTGCGCTAAATCCGACATGCCAGTTTCCCCTTCTTCTTCGTTTATTGACGCATAAATTAACTTAAAACATAGGCAGGATAATAATCTGGATGAACTGACTGCAATGATTACATTTTCAGGTGGACTTTCTCACTTAAAAAGATTTAGATTATTTAGATGAAAAAACACCTGCGGAGGTGAGCCCGGATGCCCCGCGGCCCAGAGGCTGCTGTTGAATTAAGTTTTCAGGTAGAAAAATAGAGCGGGAGCAAAACTGAGTATGATTGTGCTTTATTCAAGTATTTATTACAGAGTATTAATCAAACCCCTCAAAGTCCTCATCCTCTGTTTCTGAATTAAACAGCTGCGCTAAATCCGACATGCCAGTTTCCCCTTCTTCTTCTCTGTCAGAGTCACTTTCCGTGCCGTGCGGCTCCTTGGAAATAATGCCGGCTTTTGCGAAAGCTCGAACAACAGTCCCAGCAGAAACGTTAGTCCAAGCATCCACAATCCATCCGCAAACGGTGGCGTAACTTGCCCGGCGCTGCCTTCCACTTTTAGTGAAACTGTGCTCTCCGTCTGTCATCCATCGCTCCCACGCCGCTCGCAGCCTTACTTTGAACGCGCGGTTCACACCGATGTCGAGCGGTTGAAGCTCCTTTGTCAGACCTCCCGGAATAACAGCAAGCACAGCGTTCATTTCTTTGACCTTTTTTTTCACATCGGCTGTGAGATGGGCACGCATGGAGTCACAAATTAACAGAGATGGTGATGCGTGGAAAAAACCACCTGGTCTCCTTACGTACACCTCCCTCAGCCAAGCTTTCATCATCCCCTCGTCCATCCAGCCTTTTTCATTCGCCTTAATAACAGCTCCAGCTGGAAAAGTCTCTTTAGGCAAAGTCTTTCTTTTAAAAATCACCATAGGCGGCAGTTTCTGTCCATTTGCGTGGCAGCCAAGCACAACAGTAAACGCCGCCTTTTCATACCCCGTTGTGTGTATCGCTACAGTGCTGGTCCCCTTCTTCTCCACGGTGTGATTCACCGGGATGTCGAAAGTGAGCGGCACCTCGTCCATGTTGGTGATGTGGCTTGGCTGGATGACTTTGTCAGCGATGTGTTTGCTGCAGAAGGAGTGAAAGCTCGCCAGCTTTTCCTCATAATCCGCCGGACGTCGCTGAGCAACTGTAGTCCTGGTCCGGATGGAAAAATTGCACCGTTTCATAAAACGGAAGCACCACGATGGACCTCCTTGAAAATTTTCAATTTTCATTTCTTCCGCCAGCTTTACTGCTTTTAGTCGAACAGTGACCGTTGAAACGCTGGCCCCACTCGTTCTTTGCTCCACGATCCACCGCTCGAGTCTTTCCTCCAACTCGGGCCACCTGGCCTTATGTCCGCGGAAACTCAGCTGCGTCTTCTTCACCAGTCGGAGTTCGTTTTCCAGCTTCCTCCACTTGCGAACCATCGATTCATTTATATTGAATTCTCTCGCAGCTGCTCGATTTCCATGTTCCTCTGCGTAGCTGATAGCCTTCAGTTTAAACTGGGCTTCATAGGCGTGTCTCTTTGCCAATTTCAGGGTTGTTAAGACAACAATGTTCTGCATAAAGCACATACCTGTTCTTTTATACACAAGCCACGCCCACACTTCCCCCTTTAAGGTTCTCACATACTCATGGTGGTCTCAACAACGTCCGCAGATAGGGCGCACCGCACCATAGGGCGCACCCCCACATTTTGAGGAAAAAAAAAGACGTTTAGGTGCGCCTTATAGTCGTGAAAATACGGTAAGAGGACTTCAGCGTTGGGTAGCTGCGCTTAGACTGCCCTGTGCTACATGTTGCACAAAGGGTGGCGGTAACGGCAGAGTACGTTGGGACGCTGCACCCTTGGCGCCAAGAGTCTCTACTGTTGCATAGCAACAGAAGATCGTAATAAATACATGCTGGTAATTACCTACACATGTACCTTAATTTTGGGGTAATTACCTAATAGTTATTCTTGTTACCAAGTAATATAGTGCAACCTGCTATGTCATGTTAAATGTTTTATACGGTTTCAGCCGCTGCGAATGGCACCGGGAAATCCCAGACACCCTTCAGAGAGATTTTACTGTGCACTACCAGTGGATCTGCTGTTCCAAACAAGAACAGAATACTTAAGTAGGATAATAATCTTGATGAACTGACTTCACAGATGTTTTCAGGTCTACTTTCTCACTCAAAAACATGTTGAAACACTTTTTTCTCCCACTCATAAAAGCAAATAAAGCCAAGACACACTCTAGATTGCAACAAAATAAACCGAGCAGCTCAACAGCCGAAACATTGAGCATCTAGAGCGTCAAAGTATCTTGACCGGCGTTTGACCCAGCATTCAAGCTTTGGACTTTTGGATATCCAGATTCATTTCGTCTGAATGCACTTTGGGGGGGTTCTGACTTTTGTTGTAAGCGGTTTAGACATCGTTGTGTGTTATTTGGAGTGTAAAACAACCCTTAACGGTTATACAAGTTAAAGAACGATACATGGTGTCAAAATGTCATCATCAGCATTCCAAGAAAAGATTTTCTAATATTTGCAAAACTACTGCCTCACTTTAGTAAGACTCCTTCATATGATTTTTGGCAAGCCCTGACAGGTATGTGCAGAAGTTCCTATATGTTTATACTTAAATCTCTATGCATATGGATGTGTTTGCATTTGTATTCCAGGGAGAGAGAGTCAGTCCTGACAAGACTGAATACTCACAGCCCATAAGTCAGCACTAGCATGACATCGACCTGTCAGCACACAGACACCGAGGTGGAGGGATGAGGGGGCGTCCTGGAAAGCAAGGGTGGGGGCAGAGGGAGGAGATGAGATGGTGCAGATCGGAGGAGTGAGATAGTTTGAGATGTGAGAGTTAGACTTGGACATGAACTAGGCAAAACCTGTGAAGTAGTTTAATACCCTGATACCAGTAAACATTGGTTGGGTAAGACGGGATTAACTATAGTAATATTGGATTCTTCCTGTGTTTTTTCCCCACCACAATGTTAGATACTCCATTTTGCCTCAGGTATCTATATACATATATGTACGTGCACTTTGACATCCTTTATGTGTAGGGTCCAATTTGTTGATGACAGAATTAGCAGAAACTAATATACAATCAAATTGGAAGAAACAAAGCAGTGTTTTTTGTTTTGTTTTTTCAATCATAATCTTTTTTTTCCGTGCCTAAGTTTCATAATAAAATTAAATGACAAATACGCTGCTATCAAGACTAGCTTTGATTTCTATTCTCTGAGGGGGGACCTTGAAAATTCTGTAAAATCATGTTTCGAACCAAAACAATGAAAATAGGTTTAAAAAAAAAAAAAAAAAAAAAGTTAAATGCTGCTAGGTTTGGACATCATTTGAGTTTGAACAATTCATATTCCTCATTTTCATTCAGATTCCTATTGCTTCTTGATTGGTTCTTTTTAGAAGAAGTTATAACGAAGCTGGCTAACTGGGTTTTGTCTGGATGAAATAGTCTGAACTTCTGAATAAATTCTAAATCCTTGTACTCTTACTCACTTCTGCTTCATCTGGATTGCAGGGGAATCATCGTCAGCAGAGACTCCCAGACTTCCTTCTATCCAGACACTCCCAGTATAATCACAGGGAAACCTAGAGAAATATGCTGAATCCCAAACCGGCCCCTAAACACTAACCTTAAGCACTAACCCTCTGTTTGCCTGATCCTGCAAAGGGTCCGCCACATTAAGGGCCATCCTAAACCACTTTGTGGGCAGGATGAGTGGACCTTTCAGCCCTCAAGTGGGGAGTCTGAATCAGTGTAGGCTCGCTGGAATTTTGCAGCGGGTGTAATGGGGACCTAGTAGCCGCGGAAATGCGTGCGTTCAAATGCAGGTTCCGCTGGTTTACCTTTGTCACACTGACAAAAGTCCCAAATTAGGAAAAATGAAAAAGATGTCAATCTCTGAATGGAAGGTCCTCGTGGAAATGTTATTTGAGTGCTTAGATTTATTTTTAAGAAAATAACAAGCGTTAAGTTAACCTGCATCACAGAAATACAGCTACGTACATGCGGCTTCTCTGTTGCCATAGGAACGACTGCTTTTCTTTCCCATTGGAGGGAAGAGACCGTCCCATTCATGTTTATGCCCCCCACGTACAATCCAGATGCCTTCCACAGCTGTGAGTGTGACTTGATTGTGAACTTGAAAGTTGAGGGTTAGGGGGCGGACCATCCACAACCCGACAGAGTGTTGTGGATGGTCTCTAAGGCTGCCCCCCAGTGAAAGGTGCCTGGAAACACTCGAGGGAGGCGGCCAGTGGTCATCCAAAAATTATTTTAATTCCTTGAACTTTCTGTAAAAAAAAATAAATAAATAAAAAAAATTAAAAATCTGTTATTTTTAACCAGAATATACATGTCAAACCTATGAACTCTAATATAATCTTATTAGGGTTGTCACGATACTAAACTTTTCAACTCGATACCGATACTAAGGAAAATATTCGATACTCGATACCACAAGGATAAAAACAAAGACAAATTCTACAGAAATATTTTCATTAATAATTAAAATACAATAAAGGTTGTATGCTGTGCACAATATTAAGCAAGCTTGATAAAAAAATTATAAAATTAAAATGAAGTGTTCCTTCCTTGGCTATGCTTTGCAAACATAACAATGACACTAGCCAAACCGGTTAAGAAACAAAAATAATTCTCAGCAGCTGCACCTGTTACAGAGAAAAGTCTGAAACTGAAAAGTGCGTAGAATTATTCAATCACACAGTGTTCTGAAAGTGCATTTTCCTCTTTTCTGCACTTTAGATGAATGACTGCTTAGGTGCCACTGGTGGTGGCACTGTATCGATACTTTTAAAAACGAGTATTGTATCCGGATACAACGTTTCAGTATCGATACTTTTTTGAGTATCGATACTTTTGACAATCCTAAATCTTATGAATTTTCTTTTTTATGGGGTGTAAGTTTTGCTTGAAGCTTTGTTTAAAACCTTAAAGAAATGTACATATATCCAGTGTTCGATGCTTCAGGCACATGTGTCATATCAGACATTTTACTATTTTATCTACCTAGTAGTGTAGTGTGATTCTAGGCAGAGTGTTTATTGCACCTCAACTAGGCGTGGAAGTAGTAATTCTTTTTGTGGAGTTTTGTACTCTGTTTAGTTGCTGAATTTTATCGTATGAAACGAAACCCGTAAGAACTAAAATATACAAGGGATGAATCTAGGAATCAAAAATAAAATACAGTACGCTGGCACTACAGCAGCCAGCGTACGTCAACACAGAATGCATTTCAGGGTAAACAACATGGTGACGCCAGTGTGACGATATTTTTGTTAAATGAATTTCCTATGTTTTTACTATGTGTATTTACATTCATAAAATATTTTCTCAAATAGTCTGTTATTACAAAAAAAAAAAACGTGGATCCCTGTTAGAACACAATGTGGATCTCTTGAAGTGTTTTATAAATGTTGTGTTGCAGCATCTGTGCTAATTCATCCCAAAGAGGTTCTGTAAGCTTTAGCTCGGGATTCTGCAGGCTGGATTGAGTTTCTTAAATTTTTTCTACACATGTCGCCATAAAAGTGACTAGAATTCATTATTTGCTGTTGTGACCCAATACTTATGGCAAAACTACGATAACATGGAGTTAGTTTTTTTTTTTCTTCTAAGGGAACAGCTACATTTTCACATTCTTTAGCCATTTGCTGAAATAATACTGAAAGCCGAGTTGCTGTCTTTGACTGTTGAAGTTGAACTGCTAACCAAGGTATTAATAGTTTAAGGTTGGGATCCTACTGCGTTTTTCTTCTTTACATGCTTTAAAGGAAAAGTCCAGTCAGCATAGAATGATCAATGGATCATTATGTATACCTTTTTTTGACAAACATGTATGCCTCTTGTGAAACACATTCAAATGAAATTACTATCAATTAAAAACAATTATTTATTGAATAGTATGTAATAATCTCACATTTAAAGTATTTTCAGAAGTTTGAATTCTGAGTATGACCCAACTTTTCCTTTAAGCCTTTTTAAAAATGTTTTACTTGCTTTTATTCTGCAAATTTTTAATCCAATTGTTTTATTTGTTTTACAACTGTTTTTGTGTTTATTCTGGTTCTATTTTTTCATCTATTATCTAATTTATAAGTTGGAATTTTCCATATACTGACTTGTGCTATACAAATAAAATTGCCTAGTCTTATTTGGGTTTGTATCCATCTCTAAAAGTCTAAAGTCAAATTCTACATAAGAAGATGTAAACAAAAAAAAATATTTAAAGGCACACTATGCAACATTTTTCAGTTAATTAATGTGTTCCATAACGTTTTGGATGATTAAATGAGTCATTTCAGGTTGAACAAAGGTATTCTCGGCCGCCCTGGTGGTCTGTGGGGGAAATACTGCACTTGCAATTGCAGGAGCACCGACCCGCACCCACAGGCTCAGAAGTCTCGTGAGAGTCAGTCTTGCTTTACGGCGAGAACTGCTACACGCCCCCAGTTAAAAGCATGCTCGTTGCTAGCACAGTGGCAATCTTTGTGCAGTTATGCTACGTTCACGCAGCAAAAGCAGCAAAATCGCGTCTGCTGCTTCCTTTTTGCTGCTTGTACCAGTTAGTTCTGACCCGTGGCTGAAGCAGCTTTGCTGCTCTGGCTGTGCGGTGCAAAAGTGTATCTGAGGCGCGTTGGGCGGAGCTTCACTATCCTTTCTCTGCCTTGCAGCTATATTTGCTGTGATCAGTGGGAATAAAGTAGTTTTAATATGTGTTTAAGTG
Source organism: Cyprinodon tularosa (assembly GCF_016077235.1). Classification (NCBI taxonomy): domain Eukaryota; kingdom Metazoa; phylum Chordata; class Actinopteri; order Cyprinodontiformes; family Cyprinodontidae; genus Cyprinodon; species Cyprinodon tularosa. The sequence goes on along the minus strand of NW_024038438.1, from coordinate 845,639 downwards.
AGAAAATCCACCTGAAAACGTAATCAGTGCAGTCAGTTCATTCAGATTATTATCCTGCCTTCAATATTTTTTCTGTCGGAGCCGCTCAGACCCCCACATACCAGGGATGCGCCGACAGTATGGATCCCTTCATCAGCAGCGGTTCACCGCGGCAGCTGGTAGGTGTTTTTCATCTAAATAATCCAAACTGCTTATTCTGCCGGCAGATTTCTGCATTTTAAGTTAATTTAGGCGTCAATAAACTGTTTAAGAGGAGTGATCATCAGCGCTGTGTCTCTCTCCCTGCGTTAAACGCACCGACGCGCTGCTTCAGCTGCTCAGACGTGCAGCAGGCGCAGCACCGCGCCGCGGGACCTTTTGCTGCGCCTTGACGCGCGTCAACCATTGACTTTGCATGTAAACTCGCTGCTTTTGTCGCGCCAGCTGCCCCTGGTGTGAACGCAGCATTAGTCATTCGCTGCTAAGCTCAAAACAACCGCGCCTGGCTTGACGGAGAAACCAGGAGAACAGCTGAGCATATTTACGACAGTGCACTTTTACTTTCGCCCTCTGGGGGGAGCCTCGCTGGAAAATCAACACCGGTTGCATAGTATACCTTTAATTTTGATTACCAAATTATTTGGACACATTTGATAAAAATGTTTAAAAATGAAAATTCAATCTTAATTAATGGATTTACCGGAAGATTAATAGCTCCAAAATTTCCAGGACCTTAATTTGCAACACAAAGACTGGTCTGCACCACACAGGATAATTATTTGAAGTGTTGTTTGGTTTTCTCCAAACATCATCATGCTGTGCATTTTGGCCACTCATCTCTGCCTCTTATTGCATAATTGTCTTTCTAGCTTGATGTCACGTTTACACGCTTGTCTATACTCTTGAGCAGGTGTTTTCAAATTCTAAAGATAACAAACCCCCCCCCCCCCCCCCCCCCAACCACAAACCTAACCCACACAGGTCTCTTCATTAAATGCATCTTTCTTTTGTGTTCCTGGAATGGTGTGTTTCAAGAACTGATCGCCCAATACATGTTTGTTTTTTGTTTTTTTTATTGTAGTTTTTTATTCTTTTAACAAAGTGCATTCAAGAAATTGGCCTTTTCATAAAATATCCATCCAAATATTTCTATCTTAGAGGCTACTTTTACTGTAACATCATGAACAGAGGGCCTACTTTTAAAAATGAGCTGTCAGAGCAAATTCAGAAACAATTGTTTTTAACAGCAGACAAACTGAACTAAACAGATGGCAATAATAAACTGAACTCATGTCAACAGAAGCATCAACTGAAATAATAAAAACGACCTGAATTTAACAGATGTCAACATATTCTATATTCTGGTCAACTTCTTAGGCTAATCATACACAACTTAAACCTGTTGCTATTTTAACAACAATGTTTTCAAGCATTGTCAATGTGAACAATGGAGACGCTCCTTTGATGCGCAAAGCTGTTTGATGCACGGTTGTACAGCAGAAACAGCCACAAGTCATCCTGCACTTGTAACCTTGACCGGCTTTTGATCAGGGTGAGAGCAGAAAACCCACATTCACATAAGTAGAGGTGAAGGGGATTGGCATTTCCACCAGTCTCTGTTTTAAGTCCACATAGGAGCAGAGCTCAGTGAGAGCTGCTTCCTTTAGATGCTCGATTCATCACAGACTGTGGGTAGGAAAAAGAAGGGACCCACTGGGAAATTTCCCAGTTGTTCCTCTCCAAAATACACTCCTAACTGATCACGGAGCCTGTTCAGATGTGTGCTGATGACTTATTTTACATTGTGTAGCCTCCGCGCTGTCTTCTCCAGCACATCCTCCAAGGTTGGGAACGTTTCAACTGAGCCTCTTTCAATATAAAGCACACTAGAGATCCAGCTTCTTCTTGAAGCCGGACACTTTGTCATGTGCCGTATAGACGAGGCTCGACTCCCGGGACAGCTGGATCTATCCAAAGTCACAAAATCACATAGACGTGGCACTCTTTGCCCTGGAGAAATATTGAGGGAGTTGATCCTCTCAAATTTCAGACAGATAGGCCAACAGTGCTAGCCAGTTCATGTCTTCTACATGTTTTGCGAGAGGGTTAGGGTTTGTGTCCAGTTTAGCAGCAGCTGCTTCTCCCAGCATCACTGAACATGCATCTCTAGCTGCAGGGAGCAGAAATGTTTCACCATCAGTATTGGGCTCGCCTGCCTTCACTATATGGAGAGCAGCTCGATAAGATGCCTCAGTTGCCTTGATGTTGGTGGTGCCAAACAAACAGCTTTTTGTAACCCCAATTCAAGTTTCCTCTCAAAAAACTCCATCGGCTTGTTAACTAAACTTGTGTGTTTTGTTTCCAAATGACAGTGCAGTTTGCATGGTCACATTCTGTCTTTTGCTAACAGCTCTTTGCACACCACACATTGTGGCAGAACCGGACCATGTGAAACCTAATTTTAAAAAATGAGGATCATATTTCCTACGTTTTTTTAGCAGGGTCCTCCCTTCCTGCTGATTTCTATTGTATCAGAAAAAGTTTAATCAGGCCTGCTTATTCATACACGCAAGAAAGAATGATTTACGATGGAGTATTAGGAAGCACAAACAATTAGCCTACTGCAGATGTTTACTGAAATCGTATCTCTTCATGCCTCTCCCTGTGACTCTTTGGCGCCCCCTAGGGGAGTTGAGCCTCACCTATCGAAAACCACTGCCCTAGAGCAAAATGCAATTGATTGCAGTTTTCCTCCTCAAGCCCTTCGGAAACCACCAGGTGAAGCTTTCAGGGAGGTGTAATGTTGAATGTGTGGTATCAATATCCTTTGACGGAAAGACCACAAAATTAGAACCTGGTTAGGACTAGTTCATCGTTTTTATGCCTGCATCGTTCTGACCTTAAGGTTGAGTAAAACAGCACATTGAGTTAAATGAAGTCTGAGTCACATGATCTGATCACATGGGGACTGTTAGAAACACATTTACAAATTTGTAGTAAAATTAACATCCATTATGGATAAATCTGGATGCATCATATATAAAGACAGACAGGATTTTTTTCCCCCTGGTCTTTTGCTCTCTGCAGACTAGATGGTTTAATTTATACTCTGGGGATATTGTGTCAGACTTCCAGCAATCTCAAGAAATGTTGGTTCACAGCCAAACAGCATCTCCCAACACAGAGCTTTGCCACATGAGAGGTTCTCACCCTCTGATTTGAGATTTCACCATCATGACTTGACTGTGACTCCTCAGGGATTTGGCAAAGGAAGCTTAGGTGACTCAGTTTAGTTAGTCGTGGGGCAGTGGGCCCAGACATGCCCTCATCCCCAAAATGAGCTTCTGTTCTTCTCATACTGGTACAAACGCAGAAATTTCCCACCCAGTTGAGCCTGACACTAACTGGCCTACATGTGTCATAATCAGGTGGGATTAAAGGGGGAAAAAAAGTCCTCTGCTTCCTGCTGGGGTCAGAAATAATTTTCCAGTGCAGGATTTTTGGTGGTTGCATCAAGGCGCAGTGTGTTTGTGTTTCCCATGTCAGCCCTACTTTCTTTCTCCAGATGGATGCAGCCAGGGATTGCTGTCAGCTCCCTCAGCCTGGTTCCCACCAGATCTGGAGGACATGGGCCGTGACAGGAGCAGCTCTGGGTGTGCTAGGCGCGGCTTTCTTCCTGCTACACTTCAAAGCATCAAGAGCTGCATGAAGATGTCTAAGAATGTCTCCACATCTTCATCAGTGAAGGAGTTAAAGCCCTTTTTTTGTTTGATTGGCCTGCTCTAAGTCGTACAAGTTTAAGTTTTAGTCATGTTTGGGAAGTTTAATTTATAGTTATTTTTTCCCTTGTAATTTTATTTTTATTTTTAAAATAACTGTTTTGATTCTGTACATGACTGAAGGTTAACTGAAAGTAATGTTTTCTGTTGTCAAATAAAAGAATTGGTTTATTTTCAGTTTCAAATAATGGCGTCTTTTTTTCCCCCCTACATCTGTGACAATCATATTTATACCAAGTTGGATAACGGAGGTGATCACTTCAAATACTAGAGACAAGGAGGACAAGCTGACCTCATTGTTTCCTGTTTGTATTCAACAGTTCAGTCTATGAAAGAGACATTATGTAAGTTTTTACTATAAAATCTTTCAAATAGACTTTTTATCTGACACTGTACGACATAAACATTGTGTGATGAGCCGACGGACACCTCAGAAATTCAACGCAGATGCATCTATAAGCTTGTAGCCGATTTTCCTTAATTTACTTTCGGTCGGAAGTTTCCGCACTGTTCGGATTATAAGTCAATCGCAACCATGGAGAATGGGTCCGACCTAGCAAATGTGTCAAGATGGATTTTATGGATATTCCGAAGCGACCAGCGTCCAGCTCAACTCGGGCACCAATGGCAATTCCACATATGGTACCAAAAAAAAAGTGCGCTGCAGTTCTGTTTTGGCCACAGGTGGCAGTGGGAGGATCATGAGATGGTTTTCATAATCATTGAAGTGATGCCCAATATATATGAAGGTTCAAGATTAAAATATAAATGTCCCTTAAAATAACGTTTGAAATGAATACATTCAATATTTATTCATATTAGATGATTCAAACAAACATACAATTAAATGGTAAAATGCAGAACATATAAACGTAAAATATTTTAAATATGATTGTGGTTGTTCAAATTTAAGATATACAAAACAAATTTTTTATATATAAATATAAAGCAAATTAATTACTTGTATTTAGGGTTTTCCTCTGTGTCGCATTTTTTTGGGGGGAATCACATGGTGATATATTTAGGAACCCCTGCTTTAGGTCGCTTACTTTTTTAGTTCTTGAACTTGAAAGTACATTATAGTGAGTTCATCTTGATAATTATGGTTAATGGTCTGGGGAGGGGGGGGAAGTTGGTAGTTTTCTGGCATTTATCAAGTAAGAATTAAAATCTAAATTTTTAGTTTTATTTTAATTTCTGACCAAATAATGAATTATAGTTTGCAAAAAAAAAATAAAATAAATCTGCCCTAAAAGAGTATTATCAGTTATATGAGGGATCTGATGGGTCAAATTGGTTATTGGTGGAAATAATTCCATGTAAACTGCTTACTGTTTTTATTTAAAGATAATTTCAACTTTATTAAACATTTATATTGAACAATAACTTTGGTATGTTTTTTTTATATATATATATGAAGGTAATTACTACAAAAACATGGTGGATCAATAAAGGTTATCAAAGTTTTATGTTTTTATATCCTCATCCACGGGGATCATGGGAGAAATCCAAGTTCCCCATTAATCTGCCCTGGTGTGGGATCCAGGATGTCCACACACACACACACACGGACCGGATCAAAGTTGGAGGAAATCCCGCGTGACACCGGCTACAGATTTCCTCGGTGGACTTCAAAAGGACGTCCATAAATAATCCGATTGGGATTGACACGCTGCCTTCAGGCGCTGCTGTGGGACAATTCAGTTTAAAACAAATAGTTACCGTGTTTCTCAGCTGCCTGAAATAAATGGCGCGTCATTCTTTGGGAATGGAGAATGTTACACCTGTGCGTCATCTCAGAAATACCCGAACACAGAAATCATGGGGTTATTTTGTCATTTTAAAAAAGTCCGCTCAGTTTAATGTGGTTCTCAGGAAGAACCGCGTAGGATGAAAATCCTCCAAACGCCGTTTGGCTGAGGACGCATGGACTGGTTGGAGCTGCGCGCCTGGATCAGAGCCAAACCCGTCTGGTGTCAAACCAGCCTGAACAGATTCTCTCAGACATCTCATTTCTTCCCTTCATTCCTGAAACGGCAGCCTGCCCACCCCTCGCGTAAAGTTATTTAAACCTGATAGCTCATCACCTGCCTGTCCCCTATATGAGGATCTCTGTGGGGCTATAAGACTCTCTCTCTCCATAAGGCACCCGGCAGATACGCATGGTTTTTACGCGCAGATCACCAAAGTTCTCCCTTCTGTTTGACCAGAACTGATTCCTTGATTCTCTGGTGTCCGACTTTTTCCAGATATTTTCAAATGTTGCTTTCATCCTTGGAAATGCTCCATGCAGATCCATAAGGAACCAAATTCTGGTTAATATGAACTTTTTGCCAAGTGGAATATGTTTGTATCTGTCTGTAGCAACCTGCTGGCTCTCTGCCAAGGTCGATGCGTCCTGGTGGTGAGTATTACTGCTCTTTATTTGTATGTATTTATTGGTTTACTGAAGTGCTTCATGTTAAGAAACATATATTCATGATTATAATTACTATTGGACAGTAATCTAAATAAACTCAAATTATAATTAAATTAAAGTATTTGCCCTGATTGAAAAACTTCTAACATGGTGTTTTTTTTTTTTTTTGTTTTTTTTTTTGCATTGTCATAGATTTAAGTTTTGTTTTTCAGTCACTTGATCCTATTAAAAATCAACATTTATTTTTGCTTTCTGTTCCAAAATCCCATCTGTTCTTTTTCATATAAAAACAGCTACATTACATTTAACCAAAGCAAATCTTGTTTTTAAATGTAGCAATGATATTTAATAGTCATAAATTAATAAACTAATGAAACAATGTTCCTTTTCATGTAAAACTGAAGCTAGGTTAGTTCTGGTGCCCAACACCTGACAATTAAGACGTTGCCGAGTGTTATCCATCTGAAGATTTAATAGATACTTTTCAGGAATGCATTAGGTGTCCTCTGCCATTTGACTTTTATAAATCAATACTTAGTTAAAATGTTCTAATATTTGCCCTTTTAAAAGACATTTGTCTTGTTTCCAAAAATAAACACTGCTCATCCCCTGCACCAGACTGTAGAGGAGCTGAGCATCTCCTTAGTGAAAGACTTTTACACCCTGTTTGAAAAAAGGAGCTCTTCCGCAGGTCATTCACCCCTGCTAACACCAGACTCTACAATTTGGCAATAATTGTGCAATGTATAATGTGTAATTATTATTTAATACCCTGTGCAATAACTTGTTTTTATATTCGATACCCAGTGCATTAACTATATATATAAATACCCATCTATATATACCAATTTAAAACCCTGTGCAATAACCCTGTATAATGATCCTGTAAAGTAAGATACTTTTTATATATATAATGTAGATGCACTGCATATACCCCCATGCACCTTCTTTTTGACTATTCAGCCGATTTAGCCAGTACATTTCTCCACTGTGAGATCAATAAAGTCAATCAATCAATTAAAGAACTGTAACACAATTATAATGTATAACTTACTGCTGTCACCCCTTCCCCACCATGCAGGTACATGGGCACTCTGGGCTCCCAGGTGATGTGCGACAACATCCCTGGCCTGGTGAACAAACAGCGCCAACTCTGCCGCCAGCACCCCAAAGTGATGCAGGCCATCGGGGCCGGGATGAAGGATTGGATCTCTGAGTGCCAGTACCAGTTCCGTAACCACCGCTGGAACTGCAACACAACAGCCAGAGACCATAACTTGTTTGGGCGTCTGCTTTTACGGGGTGAGCATGAACTGGACAAAGAGACTTATCCTGTGGTAACCCAAGAAACAGTGGCAGAAAGCCTGTAGAGATGCACTTTATCATGACTTTAATTAAATGCAAAAAGTATCTCAGATAAATATTTGACTTTTAAGAAGGCAACGAAACAAGGAGATCTGTTGCAGTTTGTTTGCAGAGGAGAAATGTCAGTGTTTTGGTGATTTCTCTCTATAGAGGCTGGAACGCATTCCATACCTCTTCTCACTTTACACACATAGATTTATCACATCAGGGCAGGCCAGGAGTTTCTCTGACACTCTTTTTGTGCTGTTGCAATCCTTACTTTCGTACTTTGGTATATATATCCTGCAGTTCTCATATGTAATATTACTATTCACCAGAGCTGAAAAGACTAGTTTATAGATAAATCCCTGCACTGATTAGTCTGGTTTGAGCTGAAGATGCTCACTAGAATATTGATTAACTTCACATGTGAGGAGTTTTCTTCATGAATGGACCCAAACTATATCTGAAATCAATCAAATAATGCCTAATCACTGACCAGAACAAGCTGTCAAATGTTCCCCTGATATCCTTAGATTCAGTTGTTGATAATGAATCTCCACTCAGCCTATTCACTTGAGAGATGGAAGAAGTTTAGGCTTCCCTTCCAAGCGAACATAATCCCACCCTTTTGAAGAGTCACGGCCGGTCATCAGCAGTGTTTATCTTCTCTGGCGATTTGTTGGAGACGCCACATGATTTATTGGCAGGTTTTAAAAGATGAGCGAGGACATAAGGAGGCTGTTTCTTGCTGTCAGTGAGAGGTGAAGTTGAAAAGTAGGTGTTTTGAAGCAGCTTTAGGGACTAAAGTGATTAGCAAGCAATGAGCCAGCCTGTCACTACCTGTGACAGATGTTACAGAAGCATTTTGTCCAATGAAACATGTGACTGCACATCTCGGCCACTAAAACCGTGGTGCTTTTTTAGCGGGGGCATGTTGGAGCTAGTCTGAATTCCCTCTCCCCTCCTTTTCTTGGCACAGAAGGAAGGATCATCAGAACCTGACGGTTCGATGTTCCTCTCCCATGCCCTGAGATTTAACCTGTGAGGTGGATCCTTCGACTTAGTCTGTTTCATGTCGGGGCCTCTAATCGGCCGTGTGGTATTTGGACCTCCCACCCGGGCCCCGACCGTGTCACACAGCATTATCATGGTACAAGGAGGCCCCTCCAGAAGCTCCTTATTGTCAATGTCAGAAGGCTAATTTCAAACAATTACACAGATTTCCCTTCTCAGCGCCGTGTTCTTTCAGCGTTCTCCTCATTCACCTCATTAGGCACGCTTAACTTAGCAGCAACACACACTCACACACACGCGCCTCTGTTCTTATCGGTTACCATGCCTGGGTAGTAATAAAAGCTCCTTCAAAATTGATTGCTGTTACGTTCTAAGTAACCCATGTTTTATTTTTGAAGTTTTAAATGTTATTTATTTAAATTGATATGCCTTCAGTGATTATGTTGTTTTAAAAGTTAGATTTTGGGTTTATTGAACTGTTCAGGAACTACCAATAACAAATAAAATATAGGATTCCACAATACTATTATGATTTTTATTAACTACTTAGAAGTTTTTTTTTTTTCTCCTGGAAAATAAACGTGGATACCTTAATATTCTGACGGATCAGATTTGGTTTGAGGAAAAATAAACAGATGGTTTTCTGTCTCTATTGCCATATTTAGAGGTGTTAATTTTATTCCATGCTCATAAAGTTTATCCAGCTCAGCTAGAATCTCTCCATTTTGCTCACATGCCTTTTTTTGAGATGTAGAGCCTATCAAGGCAAGGAAGGTTATTTGTATTGCACATTTCGGTAACAAGGTGCTTCAAAGTGCTTCACATGAACAGAACATAAGGAAAGGTAAAAATACAAAACGTTAACCTAATAATTCAGGCATCTGTTGGTTTTAAATCTTTTTTTTTTTTTTTTTTTTTTTTTTTTTTTTTAAACAACTTAAGGCTTCAGCATTAGCGGGGATACGAACTAAGATCTGCTCCATGTTTGGTTTTGGTTCCCGATATGCAGAGTAGACGAGTCAGAAGGACTGACAGGTCTGTAGATTAATTTACTGGCAAAAAGTCTGTATTTTAAAGTCTATTCTCAAAGACCTGCAACTGTAGGACTGGCGTGATGAGCTCTACCGTCTTAGTTTTAGTGAGGATGTGAGCAGCAGCAGCTTTTTAATCCTGGAGAAGTTATTTAGGAGATAGAAGGTGGGCTTTGTTTCTGTCTTTCTGTGTCTCTAAAGGATCAAGACTGAGGCCATCAATATACCCAGATTTTGGGTCTAAAAAGGGGTTTAATAAATAAAGTTTTTCACTAACTGTCTAAGCTCCTTCTTTGGTCCAAAAAAATATGTTTTTATTCAGGTAAAAACTTTTTTTGGCATATTTTTTTATACATTTATGCAGTGCAGGAATGGGCTCCTGGTCATCTGGTGACATCGTAATGTACAGCTGTGTGTCATCTGCATAGTTATAGTAACTTAGATTGTTTTTTATTATAATGAGGAGCAGCATGGAGAGATTAAATAGAACAGGCCCTAAGATGGTCCCTTGTGGAACGCCACGTGATTTTTAAAGATATCAAAGCGGCTGGTCATAGCTGGTAAGGTAACAAAACACTGGTTTTTCACTAGTCTTACCGTTGAAGGGAAGATTTGTGATGAGCCTTTAGTTCTGCAGGGGCATAATGTCCAGCATACTTAATTTTTTTTCAATGCCAATTTAATAATCTGCTCTGAATGGGTTAACAATGTTCTCTGTGTTGAAGGAAGGTATGCTCTACTGATTAGCTTGCCTACACTAGTCCTCCTTTCGGATGTGAAAAAGCAGAGAAATTATTTAGAAATAATGAAAATTATACTCCTGAGTCCCTATCTAGATTTAGTCGTATTTTTGTCTAGTTCTTGGCTCATAGGTAAAAAAAAAGGAAAGAGTAAAAGAATGCAAGCAAATGGAGCGAGGAGGAAAAGTAGACAAACGAGGAAAGAGGCTTAAGCAAACTTTAATGTTTTCATACGTCTTCCTTATTTTGTTTCATTAGATGATTATTTTTCAGGGATGAAATGTAGATAATTTCTCTAAGTCTATTTTCTGCTTTTTTTCCTGTGCTTTACTTGCACATGTTTTTTATTTTCTTAAATTTTTGCTGTATTTCTCCATAGATGATAACATTGTTATTGTTTCTCAACATTTCCTCTGGTTACTGCTCGTGTTACCAATATTGATTTAGTTTAATCTTCAGTAGCTGTTCAATAGGTGGATCAAGACTGCAGATCCTTTTGTGATTCTTTAATTTGACATGTGATCGGTTCAAACTAAGTGATGAGGAACACCTTTAGCTTACATCAGAATGAGGCCACGTCATTTCTCTGCTTCCCATTTCGTACCATTTAGCTCTGATCTATTCATGCTGCAGGATGAAAGTACCACCAATAAGTACTCGTATTTCATTAGCTAATGTCATATGTTGGGGGATCATTCCTACTCTTAGGGACACTTAAAGACTTTTACCTGCATTAATGTATATGTTTATCACTGCCCTTTATTAAATCTATCAACTATAAGTTACTTACATTTGTGGTTTAATTTGGGGCCATATTTTTTATCTTTCAGCTAAGTTACCCCCGATTCAGTGGGAACTACATTTATTTGGTTTAAATTCAAGACTATAGTTGATAATTTAAAATAAAATTAGCTGTTTTTAAGCTTTTTTGAGAGGTTATCTCAATTATTTACAAAAATAACTGACTAGCCAGAGGCTGATATACAAGAGGGTAGGTAAGAAACAGTGGCGGCTGGTGAAAAATATTTTTGGTGGGGCTGATATAGCCTAGTGTATGTCTCCAACTAACCCGGAATAAGAATTCAAATAAACAATTGGACAATACACACAATTTAACAGTAATGATTTAATTTACTATATAATAACAGTAACAGTGATGATTTGGGTCACTGTGACGGGGTTCTTTGGCCTCCAAGAATCCAGTCTCAGTCGGGTTACCGGTGTTGGTGATTTATTGAGCTCAAAAACTCAAAACAGGGTGCAAAAGAAACTAAACATGTACTAGATACTCTGGGCCTCAGCCTCCCTCCAGTTACCAGCAACGTAACAAAGAAACAGAAAACAAAAATTGCCGCTCTTCTTCCCACAGCCCTCATTAAATAGTTTAAGCCCCTCACCTCAGGCTCTCTTATTTCTGATTTCTTCTCATTAATCAGTTTTGTCCATATATTACCTCCACAAACAATTGATGTACAAAAACAAATAATTTTTACAACTTAATTCTTTTACACAGATTCATTGACTTATTCAATTACACCAAACTGGGTTTGAACCCAGCAAAGACGCAGCCAGACTGAAGATGACAAGTCCCCATAGCATAAACACGTACACACCCACACCCCCCACATACCCACACACACACACACACACACACACACACACACACACACACACACACACACACACACACACACACACACACACACACACACACACACACACACACACACACACACGGCTAACCCCACTGAAATATTAAGTGTGCACCCTCAATACGCCAGCAGGTAACCAGGACAGCTTGTGTGTTTTAAGTTAATAGAGCTACTGATCTCAGCGCGAGTGTATTGGTCCTCACAAACACAGTATAACAGGAATGTGTGTGTGGCGCGCAAAGTTAGAGGATGTTTTAAGCGACGAGGTGGATTCGTCACAGTCACAATAACCATGAAATGAAATGTTCATATCATACAACAGGGATGTTCTTCTGGCAAACGGGTAGATAAATAAGGATCTCACCGAATTTGGTGGAAGCTGCATCTCGCTCGTTACATTCGCCATCATCCCTCTAATTGTCTGCACCTGCGCTTGGGTTCAGAAGAGAAGCCTGTAAAAGCGCAGTATTTTCAGCACCCCAAGACCATAAAGTTCCGAGACGCTGATTGGCCATTAAATTCACCTAGCAATAGTACATGATTGACAGATTCTCTGCAAATGTGGGTCAGTCTGATCACAGCCCCCAGAACAGAGACGGTAGGAGTCTGTCTGTGGAAATCCACAAATTAATGACAGTAGATAGGAAATGTAGTTTATATAATTTGTTTTGCTTATAGTTACACAGTCTAGAGAGTAAAACTGACATTTATGAGTTAATTTCTAAAAATATATTTTACGTTTCTCTCTTCTTATCAGGGAGGGCGGTGCCCCAGCGCCCCCTATGGGCCGGCCGCCACTGGTAAGAAATGGAGCAGATTTACCTCCAGGCTCAATTTCTTTGTGGATTGTAGTTTAAACACTTTTAGGGTTTTTATATTTAAAGAGAAAAGAAATACTATGGTCATCTATTTGTTCACCTTTTTCACCACATTTCTGCATCCTTTCTTATAGAACAACTCATGCACTGAAGTACCTTTTGCAGCATGAAGTAGACCTCCATATCTCAGGCCTTTTACTGGGAATCTTATTTAGCGACATGTAAATTCAAAATCCTGCCCGGTCTCTTACCTTTCAGTAATTAAAAGCATAGAAAGCAGGTAGTTAAAGGAATACTTAAGATTTTGAATGAAGAGTCTGAGATGAAATCTCCTACTTAAGGAGGTTTACATTTTATTCTTTACTTTGATGAAACAGAGATTAATTTCCCTGCTAACTGCTTGGCAAAGCAGGGCTATAACAAAACAAATCTTATCCACTGCATATATTTGCTGTCCCTCATACCTCATCAGAACGCCACTTTCAACTTAATCTTTCCTTATTAGGGGTATAAACTTCAGCCATTTTGTTACATTTTAAGACATTTAATGTATGAAAACATTTAATAAAAATAAAACTAATCTCCCAAACTCCCTCTTTGACAGAGGTATTAGAGGTTAAGTAAAGACATGCCGCCTTTCATTCCCTAAGCTCTTGATCTCACCTACATCTCTTTTCGGTTGGTGCGCATGTGGAGGAGATGAGGGCGAAGTATGAGGGTATTGCTCGTTCAGCCTAAAATGTTTATGCATGTTGGAAAGAGATTAAGTATTTTTTTTCTCTGTTTCATGCTTTGTAACCTAGCATGAAAGCTTTTGGCAGAAAACAACAAACATGGACCTGAAACAGTTTCATCAGTAGCCAAACAGTTGAGTGACAGTTCAGGTTGTTGTGGTGCAACTCTGACATAAGCAGGTTTGTGTTGGGACATGTTTGAAATGACAGTAGCAATCTGAAATCTGGTAATAATTATCAGAAACTAGTAGGAGTATGATGTTTAATGATGTAAAACAAAAAATCTTGACCTATCTAGACTTACGCAGTGAATATTAAGATGTGATTATTTTAGTAATAAATTAATCTGTTGATCAAATATTCCTACATTAACAAGCCTTAGTAATCAAATATTTTCTGCACATTTTAATTGAATTGTAAACTGAAAAATGTTTTTCCTAAAATTGCAATTTAGATAACAAGAGTCTAACGATTAATAATAGTGTAGAATAAGGTAAATAATAGATTTTCCTTGCTTGTTTTTTTTTATCGGGTGAAGCGAAGACTACCCCGGATGAATTTTTGATGGAGCATATTTACGTGGAAAAAACATTTGTTTTTTTTACATTTTCAATTGAAAATGTTCTTTTATTTTCTTTCTTTTTACAAAATTAGCCTAATTACTGCTCTGTTTGGGTTATTCTTTCGGCAAATTGCACCTTTTAATACTCTGTATTCTTAAGTTCACAATATGATTTCCAGAATATTTGATAATTATTTCAATAATCTATAAATCCAGTTGTTTCAGCCCTAGTACGTAGTAAAACCACTGATTTTACAAAGGTTTTAACGGTCCCTCTACCCAATGCTCATTCTTGATTCCGATTTCAATGTTTTTATTTAGGCAGTCGAGAAGTTGCCTTTGTGTACGCCATCTCCTCTGCAGGAGTGGTCTACACTTTGGCGCGAGCTTGCAGCCAGGGTGAGCTGGACAGCTGCTCCTGTGACCCCACTAAAAAGGGGTCATCGCAGGACTCCAAGGGCTCCTTCGACTGGGGAGGCTGCAGCGATCATGTGGAGCATGCCATTCAATTTAGCCAAATCTTTGTGGATGCCAAGGAGAGGAAGGAGAGGGATGCCCGAGCACTCATGAACCTGCACAACAACAGAGCAGGCAGGAAGGTAAGGACAGAAATATTTAGACATAACACAGCTTGGAGATCAAACAATAAAAAAAAAAAAAAAATGGTTACATTTTTTGTCAGACAGTTGTACCTAAACATCTCTCCCTTTTCCTCACAGGCAGTGAAGCGCTTTATGACTTTGCAGTGTAAATGTCACGGAGTTAGTGGCTCCTGCAGCGTCCGTACCTGCTGGCAGGCTATGGCCGACTTCAGACGCACTGGTGACCACTTGAGGAGGCGATACAACGGTGCTGTGCAGGTCGCAGTCAATCAGTATGGAACCGGGTTTACAGCTACGCACACACACTTCAAACGCCCCACCAAAAATGACCTGGTCTACCTGGAAGACTCGCCAGACTACTGTATACAGGACCGTCAGTCAGGTAAAGGCTTTGATCTGTCTGCTAGCTCATGAGATTCTGGGAACTTCAATCTCAGATCATCATCAGCAGCACCTGGTTTATTGGTGTTAACTAACAACATCATCAATTCAGTGGTATGTTTGAAAGATAAGCATTGTTCATAGAGATTATTAGGAGTTCAGTTAGAGCTTCCAGAGTTCTTGATGTGTTAATGGGAAGCAGCTAATATCAATTTATATCATTGCTTTTTTTTTTTTTACAACTGACTGTAGGTTTTTATTACACTCATTTAAGATCTTTTATTAGTCCCCCACAACCACATGCACCAAAACAGCTGACACTATTAAGATCACATACTTTTCTTTGATCATGCAAATTAGCTAACTTCCATTTAAAACATTTGAACTGTAGAAAACGTCTATTTTACCAAATGTTTTAAGATTTGAAAGCTTTCAGCGAACCTAAAATAAATTAGAACCTTTATATGGTTAAATTAATGTGACCTTACCTTAAACTTTCAACTAATACACTGTATGCAGAATTATTAGGCAAGTTGTATTTTTGAGGATTATTTTTGTTATCTGGCCACAATTGTGTTCTCAATCAACCCAAAAGACTCCTTAATATCAAAGTTTAAAATTTTTGGAAGTTGATGTGTTTTTTTGTTCTTTTTTAGATTTGGCCATTCTATGAGGATGTCTGTGTGTGCAGATAAATATAACTGTGCAGAATTATTAAGCAACGTAATAAAAAAACAAATATATACCCATCTCACTTGTTTATTTACACCAGATAAACCAATATAACTCAAAATTCAGAAATAAAAATTTGCAACATTCAATGAATATTAAATATCATGATTTTCTTGAATGATGGCGACTACTTCTTGTACCACTGTTTGAAGAAGGTGTCTTCCCGAAACTGGCAGTAGGTCTGGGAGTTGATCTTGACTCCATCATCAACCCGAAAAAGGTCCCCCAAGCTCATCTTTGATGATACCAGCCCATACCAGTACCCCACCTCCACTTTACTGGCGTCTGAGGCCCCGTCCACACGAAGTCAAAACGAACACGAAACGCTAATATTTTCCAGAACGTTTGTCGTAAAGACGGAGAAGTAAAATAAATGTGAGCGTCCACACGAATGCATGAAAATGCTGCAAAATGTATGCCAGGCCTGTAAGTGGCGCTGTGGTGCCAAAGCAAAATAGGCGACGAAATGTTGGGCATGCGCACTAATATTTATACATGGTTGCCATGCGGGTCCATTTTCATGGTTCAGTCAAATTCAGGTGCTGAACTATGTCGTCGATATTGCTCTGTTCTTCCTGGAGATATTCCAGAAGAAGCAGATTCTGTTGTAAGCCCGACAGCAGGGTGAGTAGCATTAGCAGCAACCATTCAACACAGTACAGCGCCATCGTTGTTGTGATACTGTGTCGCGCATGCGTGTTTAGAGGCGACGCTATGACGCATGCGTGTAAAAAAAAAAAATGCGATTAGAGCTTAAAGATGGAAATGAGAAAACGGCGTTTCAAAATCTTCCCACTCTGAAGGCTGAATAAAAAAAAGATCGTTTACAGACCCCCGAAACGCCGGCTTCGTATGGATGAGAGGCTGGTTTGGTGAAAAATTTGTGTGTTTTTAGGCCAGGGTTCGGCTTCGTGGGGACGGGGCCTGAGTCGATAAGGAACTCGCTGCCCTTTACTGATCCAGCCTGGTGCCAATCCATCCATCTGGCCCATCAAGACTCACTCTCATTTCATCAGACCAAAACACCTTGGAGAAATCAGTCTTCAGATATTTCTTGGCCCAATCTTGACGTTTTGTCTTGTGTGTCTTGTTCAAAGGTGGCCTTTTTTCTGCTTTCCTTACCTTGGCCAGGTCCCTGAATATCGGTCTCCGCCAAGTGACTTCAATTGTTTACCTCGGGTGCGGTACACTACGCCTTTTCCACCTAAAATGGCGTCTTAGCAACAAATGTCACGTGACTGGCGGAGACCGATTTTCCTAAATACGCCCCTGTTTTCAGGCTTATGTTAACTGTGATGACTTATCTTGGAGAGGCTGCTATGTTAACGGGCCTTTACCCCCGGTCACACCGACTCCGGTCTTACCGTTGCGGTGCGGTGGGTGCGACGCCGCAGTGATTCCAAGTCATTAAAAAGACGTAAACCTCTCTCACCGGCTGCTGAGCTGTCCGGCTGCGGTTACCGAGACACTCCGGCGCTGCAGAAAATTCCGCAAGAAAGCTATCCTTGCGGCGTGCCGGAGCCCTCCGCAACAAGCTCTCGCAAATATCCTTATTTGGGCCGTGTTATCGCGGGAAGTTACGTAAACTCAAGTGAACTTCTGTTCTCGCGAGTTAAATCTCCGGACCTGTTGCCTGTTGCCGCACCACACCGTAGTCAAAAGGGCGGTGTGAGAGGGGGTGTGCGGGAGTTTCGGTCTCCGTCGGCTCGGTAACCGCACCGGAGCCAGTGTGAGCAAGGGGTTAGTCCTTCGTTTAGCTATGCTGCGGTTGTTTACACTACGCCTTTTCCACCTAAAATGGCGTCTTAGCAACAAAAGTCAGGTGACTGGCGGAGACCGATTGAGCACCTTGTGCTTCTCTGCACTCCAGAAATGTTGCAGCTCTGAAATATGGCACAACTTATGGCTAATGGCTTCCTGGCAGCTTAATGCTTGATCCTTCTTAATTCATGGGGATTTATTTTGCGTCTTCTTTTTTCAACACGCTTCTTGCGCCCCTGTTGGTTATTTCCCATGAACCGCTTGATTGTGGGGTGACCCCGCTTCAAAAACTTGACAATTTCCAAACTTCTGCACCCCTCTGAAAGATATCCTGAAATCCCTTTTCTGACCCATTTTGCCAAAGGAAATGAAGTATCCTGATAATTAAGCACACCTTATATAGGGTGTTGATGTCATTAGGCCACACCCCTTCTCATTACAGAGATGCACACCACCTGATTTACTTAATTTGTAGTTGGCTTTAAAACCTATACAGCTTGGAGTAGGACAACATGTATGAAAAGAATTATGTGGTCAAAATACTCATTTGCATAATAATTCTGCACACAGTATATCTCCAGCTGTTTGATGTTTCAGTTCATTGCACAACTTGCGGCTATTTAAGCGCAAAATGGAGATATTATAGTTATTATAGTTATCCTTGTTCAGACATCCCTCCTCCTCTTCATCATCATGCTTTTTATGTTTTGGCCTCATGAGATCAAAATGTTTATTTAAAAATTGACCAACCTCAACACGATGAAGCTTCAAACAGGACATTTTCAAAAATATGAATTTAATTCTGTTCCATTATTTTTGGAAAGAACATGTTTTTTTTAGTTTAAAACAGAAAAAAATGCAATTTTTTTAAAGCTTGACAGTTTCCATTTGAAAGGACTTTAGTTTTTAGTCATGTCTGTGACCTGCTTTTTTTCTACAAAATCAAACAACTGAATGACGATCCTCCAGTGATTCCATTTTTATTATTCCAGGGGTTGTAGTTTGTCAGGAGAATATTGGGCTATCGGACCTAACGCTGCTGTGTCGCAGAAGTATATTAAATCAAGAGGAAGAGCAAATGACCAATAAATATAACCTTCTGTGTGATAAGAACTGATAAAATAATACATTTTGCTGATGTTTCAAAGATCTAAAACAATGAAAAAAAATTTTATTCATGATTTGCTCATTATGTGTGAGAACACAAGACTTAATCCACATCAGTTAGAAGCAAATCTGGTCTAAAGAAGCTCCTCACATCGTATCAACACTGACTGACTGCTGCTCCCCATATGTTGCTCTTTACTCTGTGTTGTTTCACTTTTTTGACCTTCATTAAATTATGTTGCAAAGTATATGTTATTTTTTGCTGAATTGCTTGAAAAGATTATTTTTCAGCCTCATATCTATTTTATATCCAGTTGAAGCTTTGCAACTCGCAAAAACATCAAATTAACTTTATTGTCCCTTTGTTATAAACAAAAGAAATAATAATGTCTTCATGAATTTGTTGCAGCTCACTTGCCTAACCTCAGACACACCACAATAATGCAGCGTAGTATCATTGCCTTCAGGTGTGAAGTAATTTAATTGATTGAACAATTAATATCATTTTTTTTTATATTTTATAATGATCTGCTAGTTTTTTTTAAAGTTTTGATAACAGGAAAGTTATACAAATTTTTCAACATTTTAAAAGATAAAAGCTGAATGCATTGTAACTTTGACAACTATTTACTTTGAATCTGCAGTAACCAGTGGTGTCAAAAGTCCAAACATTTGTTACCGTATTTTCACGACTATAAGGCGCACATAAACGTCTTTTTTTCCCCTCAAAATGTGCAGTGCGCCCTATGGTGCGGTGCGCCCTATGTGTGTTGCAACTGCGACTTTTGAGACCACCTCATTGAGGAGATGATGAAAGAGTGGCTGAATGTAAGGAGACCAGGTGTTTTTTTTCCACTCATCACCATCGCTGTTAATATGTAACTCCATGCGTGCCCATCTCACAGCTGATGTGAAAAACATGGGGAAACAAATTAACGCTGTGCTCGCTGTTATTCAACCGCTGGACATCGGTGTGAACCGGATGGAGCAGGTGCAGCAGAAGCAGCGAGTTTACATGCAAAGTCAATGGTTGACGCGCGTATAGGCGCAGCAAAAGGTCTCGCAGCGCGTTTTGAGCAGCAGGCGCAGTGCGTCGGGAGCGCGCCGCCAACGCGCTGCTGCAGCTCGAGATGGAAAAATTGAAGTTTTGCTGCTGGAAGCGCCGCATCAACCAATCAGAGAAGCTGATCTGGGAGCTGACAGCAAGACAGACACATCGCTCTGATGACATATGATATTAAATGAAAAAGGCTGGATGGATGAGGAGATGATGAAAGCGTGGCTGAGGCAGGTGTATGTGAGGAGACCATGTGGTTTGACGAAAAGTGGAAGGCAGCGCCGGGCAGATTACGCCACCGTTTGCGGATGGATTGTAGATGCTTGGACTAACGTGTCTGCTGGCTCTGTTGTTCGAGCTTTTGCAAAAGCCGGCATTATTTCTGAGGAGCCGCGCTGCACGGAAAGTGACTCTGACAGCGAAGAAGGGGAAACTGGCATGTCTGATTTAGCGCAGCTGTTTTATTCAGAAACAGAGGATGATGACTTTGATGGGTTTGATTAATACTTTGTAATAAATACATGAATAAAGCACAATCATACTCAGTTTTGCTCCCGCTCTATTTTTCTACCTGAAAACTTAATTCAACAGCAGCCTCTGGGCTGGGTCTCCTCCTCTTCACCGCGGCGGCTGGCAGGTGTTTTTCATCTAAATAATCTAAATCTTGCAGCTATATTTGCAGTGATCAGTGGGAATAAAGTAGTTTTAATATGTTTGTAAGTGAGAAAGTCCACCTGAAAACTTAATAATTGCAGTCAGTTCATCCAGATTATCTATTTCTGTCGGAGGCGTTCAGACCCCCACATACCAGCGGTACACCGACAGTAGAAATCCCTTCAACAGCGGCCTCTGGGCCGGGTAGCCTCTGGGTTCACCGCGGTGGCTGGCAGGTGTTTTTCATCTAAATAATTTAAACTGCAGGCACCAGGATACCGGTAATAAAAGCGAACATATTCTGTCGGCAGGTTTCAGGATTTTAAGTTAATTTAGGAGTGATCACAGCGCTGTGTCATCTGCGATGTGTCTGTCTCACGGCCAGCTCCCAGGTTTGATTAATACTTTGTAATAAATACATGAATAAAGCACAGTCATACTCAGTTTTGCTACCGCTGTATTTTTAAATACGCAGTAGAGGTATTTAAAGGTAGTAGAGGACATGTACCTGCATATAAAAAAACGTGCCCTATAGTCCGGTGCGCCTTATGTGTGTGTTAAATACAGAAATGGGACACATAACTGAGACTGCGCCTTTTAGTACGGTGCGCCTTATGGTCGTGAAAATACGGTACTTAACTAGAAGTATAAATACAGCAGTTTAAAAACACTCTGGTAAAAGCTGAAGTATCAAC
Organism: Cyprinodon tularosa; assembly: GCF_016077235.1. Lineage (NCBI taxonomy): Eukaryota > Metazoa > Chordata > Actinopteri > Cyprinodontiformes > Cyprinodontidae > Cyprinodon > Cyprinodon tularosa. Next base: position 824,575 of record NW_024038438.1, on the reverse strand, counting down.
TTGACCTCTTTACTCAAGTAAAAGTGAAAAAGCATGAGCTCCAAAAATGACTTAAAGTATAAAAGTATAAATTAACCTTTAAAAAAAAAACAGCCAGATGCCACTATATGAATTGAAAGTTCAATTTTTCGACTATTTTGAAAAATCCTTTGAGATAGGACCAAGGATGAGGGAGGTCTTGTTGGTTTCGGTCTCCCGATACGCTCTCTCCTGTGTCCGACCTTTCAGACATTTCAACATTTTTTTCTGAATCCAACATTGTAGCATGGCATAGACAATTCACGTTTATAGTTTGAAGAACACCTGCTTGCTTCTGAGGATTTCCTTTAGCTGACCAATGAGTGTTGCGTTACATGACTCATCCAATTACACTAGTTTTCATTAGATGTGGATGGTGCCAATGATCTGCAATGGATGGCGCGAGTAACATTTGTTTTAAAAATGTAAGGAATAGAAGTACAGATACTTGTGTGAAAATGTAATGAGAAGAAGTCAGAAGTAGGAAGAAAAATAAGTAATGGAGTAAAGTATAGATGCCTAAAAAGTGTACTTAAGTACAGTAACGAAGTATTTTTACCTCGTTACTTGACACCTCTGGCAGTAACTAAGTAACTAACTCTTTCTATAACTAGTTACTTTTTAAGTAACGTTCCCAAACTCTGGCCATTCCAGACTGTGTCTATTAAAAGAAAGGGTTGTCAGGTTGGACGGGCATCAAGGTTCTGGTAGTTTTGAGGAGTCCCAGGAGAGACCAAGAATCCCAGTGATGATTTATTCCCTGCAGACATGGAGGCGTCCTGAGCTGTCCACATGTATGCAGAATTATACTAACATAAACACATGGTTTGCAATAAAAACCTTAAGGAAAGTCCTAGTCATGAAGTTACACATGGAGGTCAGCTCCTCCAATGAATCCATTAAAAAATGTACTTGCTAAGTGTATTTTCACTTTGACTCGAGCAGATAAGACAATTCGCAATTATAATTTAATTACGTACATTTAAAATAAGATAAGAGAACATTTTCATTTTATTTTTAAGTGGATAATATCTAATTATCTGATCTTTAGGGCAAAACTCCTCATTCCATTGACAGATTATTTTAGCTATGCGCTCAAACAAAAATCCATATACGGTTATTATTTAAGAAATTTGATCAGTTTTTCAGTGTAGACACCAGGATGAGCTGTAATCAGACAATATACCTTTACACTTTGAATAACCTCTCTAAGATATGCAAACCGCTCTCCATTCAGTCATTTTCAGACACTCAGGGGCCCAGAGAGACGGTGGGACGGCCCCTTCGAGCCTCCTCAGAGTGTGAAATCAATTTCCCTCGGCTCCAGCGAGGCTCAGGTGCTAAACTCATCTCTCTGCGCCCCCTCATCTTAATTCAATAAGCAGACGGAGGGAGAGCAAGGTCCCTGAGGTAGACGCTGGCCGTGATGTCACCCCTAGCCATGCAGCATACCACAAATAACGGACGCTCCCGCTGCCACAGCAGGGCGGGGCGTCTGATCGTGTCCAGACATAATACCTGTGGAAGCGCAGGGTGCAGAGACGGCGAACACACCGACTAAAGCAGAATGTAAACATGAAATTCCAGAACGTTGTTTGGAGACGCGTCTTAAGCCAGTTTGGAATTTTTTATTTATGTAGGAGTCAGCATGAGCTCCTTCTTCAAGAATGCTCCTGCTACAGACCTAACCTGCAACAAAGTCTTACAATCTGTAACCAAAAAGTCTTTTTGATTTTGTTTTGATGGGGTTTACTAACCAAAAGCAGATTCTGGTTGAATATTAATCTTGTTTTTAGAAAATGTTTCTCAATAAGTGCAACAACCTGCCATCGCAGTGAGAGGAGGGCACTTGGTGAAACATGAATGATAAATCTTTTAGTGTTGATGTCCACACGTTAAGGACTCCTGCAGGTTAACAAGCTGAAAGGCAGCTTTAACTCTGAGAGGAACAGACAGACGGGTCACTCAGGGACACGTTTGGGGACATGTCCTCTGATCTGATGACATCACAGCTCATGAGGAACCGTACGCTGATGTAACAAGGTTGATGCATGTGGTCTGGTTGTTTAGCAGCAGGAGGGAGCGGTGCACTAAACTAAATTTAACTGGAATAGTCTAAAAATGTGGTAGGAAGAATGTTACTTGTCTTTAAGCTGATGTATAAATCCTTGCATCCCAACATGATAGGTAGATTAAAAGGTTTTCCTTTGGAGATAACCTTTGCAATGTTTCTGTTCCTCAAGTAACATCTAACCTTCTGCTTCTTCAAACTGAAGCAGAACCGTCGTCCCACCGTAAACCACTGATCGTTAGAGGCTGTGGAGCTCCAAGATCTGAACCTGGAAGTTACATCAACCAGATAAAGGTTTGCAGTGAATAAACCACAGCAGGTGGTTACCACTGTATTTGAATCACCGTTTAAAGAGAGAAAAGACCCTGCCTGGGTGGGGGGTGGGGGGGAGTGTCTCCTATGAAATGAACAGCTGATGAAGTTGGTGAGAGCTGCCTGATGGCTCCTGTCATCAATCTCTCATATCTCTCATCTCCACCTCCACATCTCCCCCAGAGCTCATCTTCACTGCCCCTCCCTCACTGGATTCAAATTGTCCATCTGCCAGATCACTTCTCTGTTTAGTTGTTCAACTAAAGTTCACTTTGAATTATTTTAAAAAAAACTCAGTAGTTGATAAAGATTAGAGCTGTCCTTCATTATTTGTTTTATAAACCAAATATTGCATTTTGGATTGCAATTTCTACTTTGGATTTGAGTGTTCCTATGGGACTCTCATTACAGCATTAAAATGTAATTATCCTGCCATACCTGTGTGAAAGAAAAACAAAATTAACTGATGGCAGAAAAACAACAACCAGAAGACCACTGTGTTAGTTTTTGGTTTTTTTTCTTTGCACCTTTTCTGGCTCTTCTAAAAGCTTTAAAGGACATAGCCATGGGCGGTTCTAGATGGGGACCAATAGGGGCCCCTTCAGAACGGACCCTTTATGTACTTTAGATGAATTACTAAATGTCTTACAATGATATGTACATGTACAGGGCTCGAAACCATAACTGATTGGACCAATTAGATTTTTTTTTACTTTACATTTTTACTCAAACAGTGGATTGAAAAAAATTAGGTTAAGAAATTTTAGCTTCTGCTTCTTAGACCCCATTTAATTTCAAATAAGTTTTACAGTTTAACCTGTAACTGGATACACCAAGGTCACCAAAAACAATTTAGAAATGCATGATAATTATAAATGAAATGAGCTGCTGTTCTTTAACCATGTGGAGAGTCTAGCTTATAAAACAATTTTAATGGAGCCTTGTTTATACAAAACAACAATAAAAGTCTTCTTTAAAAAAAAAAGTAACGGTGACTTATTCTACTGATTAGTTAGAGAGGAATGAGCTTATTTCCCACCTAAATATAAATATGCACAAACTTCTATAAAGTTCATACATTAATATTTATGGAGAAGAGATAAACTCTATTATCCTGTTCAGCAATAATCCAGCAGCAGGTGAAAGGCTCATCCTAATTTATAGAATTTAATTCAGTTTATTCAAATAGCACCAATTCACAACACATCATCTCAAGGAACTTTACAGGGACAGTTCAACTAGATCATACAGTCAGAGTGGTTCAAAGTTGGAAAATCAGTTGATTGCATCGAGTCATTGACTCTTCAGCAAGCATGCATGTAGTGACAGTGGAGAGGAAAAACTCAGTTTAAACAGTAAGAAACCTTCAGCAAAATCAGGCTTAGTGTGAGCGGCCATTGGCTGAGACTCACTGGGGTTCAAGGAGACAGAGATACAGAAAGCAGCTGTAAACCAGCTCCACAGGCGAACCCGTCCAGGAAACACAGCCAGGCAGATGAGCTCCGAGCCAGCTCCCATGCCAGAGGATGAAGAGAGCAGATAGTCAAAGCAACAGGGGCCAAATTTTAAAAAGCAGGTCATTGAAAACTATAGGTTTTCTGAAATTGAAATAAGGGAAACTTTAGTTTTCCATTTCACAAATAGAGTTTCCTTAACCTCTGTTTCAGTCACCATAGTAACATTCTCCCCAGAGCTAACCTGGTCAGTAGCAGGTTTTCTTCTGTTAACTCAGTGTCCTCTGTCTCTGCTCTCCTTACAGCCAATCACATTGCTTTATTTCCTGATTTAATCAGATCTTTGTCAGTTTTGTGCATAAAAAGAAATTATTAGGTCCGTTAGATACATAGGATTAAAAACAAACATTGGATGTCCGTTTGACGAGCATCCTAAAGAATGATCGACATTAATTCCCAGAGAATTCAATATTTATATGGAGAGAATCCGTTGACAACTCAGCTGATAGAATATGAGATTTATTTGCTTTTGGTTTGTTGAATATGAGTAAAATGCGGTTCATTTTATTTTTACTGTACATGAACAAATACTGAAATTATTTTCAGATAAAACATGTATAGATTATTTAATTCCGCTGGGAAAAAAGGAATTACTTTAGGGTTAGGATGCCAACTTTATGCTACATCAATTCAGAGTTGAGGATTTAAGTTTGTTAAACCTGCTTTGTGAACCACCGGACTACACTGGAAAAATGGCCAAGCTCCAACATCTATAAACAAAGGCATTGATGGCAGCAGCACAGTTGATATTTCCCTCCAGGATGGAGTCACAGCCAAACAGCAACACACTAGATGAAGCTACTATGAGAGAAAGCAGAGAGGATAACGTTAGAGGTTAAACAAACAACTAATGCAGAATAGGAGAATAGTGATAAAAGTGATCCCTATGTCCTCCAGCAGTCTAACGCTAAAGCAGCATAATTATAAATGGCATGAATAAAGAGAAAAAATAAGGAATAACCATTAATTTAAAAAAAACATTCTAATTGATATATTTTGATTATGAAATACTTTTAAAAAAGTAATATAAAAGACGCTCTAGACAAGATATAGCAGAATAACATATATAAATGTAAATGAGGGGAGTATTTGTTGGGTATTACATGATTTATGTAGCACAGACTCAATGATTAGTTCATCAATTTGCTTCAAAGACAGCCTCTTTATTTGCTGCATGATCCTGTCATTTTATTTGCCTTTTAATGTCTTCTCCTCTGAGCTGTGCTCCTTCATCCAGCCCTGTTCTATTGTCTCACCCTAAAATATACCGGAACTATATTTTAGAGTTGTTTTGTCAAGTCACAGTAAAATGTTGAGTCTTTGTTGCAAAATGACCAACGTGGTCAATTAATAGCTTAGGATGGAAAATCCAATAACAGCCAAAAGATTATGTCATACTATGTTGCTAGGGTAAATGAAGTTTGACCCTTCCTTGATGAGGGTTGATCTATTTAGGCCTGCACTGTACACTGTGCTGTATGTGGTCCTCCCCACTGGACCTGCTGCTTCTCCAAACGTCCTGACATTTGACATCTGGCTCACAAATTATTGCAAACATTTGGACATCATTTGTTGGACTGAACTGTGTGATTATGCAGCTCCATCATTAGACTGAAGATGTTGAAACCAATGTGGACAGGATGCTCATGTGTGAAGGTGGACTGAAGGAGGGCTGCAACTAATGATTAGTCGATTAATATGTTGATTTTCTTTCATCAATCAATTAGTAATCAGAGAGCAAACATTTTTTCAAAATGAAACCTGGTTCAACTAAAACTTTTCCACTTGAGTTCTGCATAGAGCATATTAACAGAAGAAAAAGATTTTTATCTTCAATGCAAAAAGTCAACATATTTATATTTTTTTTTACAGTTTTGGTATAATTGCTCTAAGTGTGCTGCTCTGTTTTAGAATCTCTATACTCCAGTAAACGATTAATCGATTACTAAATTAGAAAAACATCCTCATTGCATTTGGAGTTTGTACTGTATAAAACAAAATAATAAAAAGAGGGAAATTCTCCCCTCTTCTAATTTGATCCTTACTGCTGGTATACTTGGCAGTTCAGCAGGATCCTCGGTTCTGATTGTTTTCCATTTTCTCTGTAGGATCAATGGGCACCGGAGGACGGCTCTGCAACCGGACTTCCCGCGGCATGGACGGCTGCGAGGTGATGTGCTGCGGCCGAGGCTACGACACTGCGCGCGTCAGCCGCACCACCAAGTGTGAGTGCAAGTTCCACTGGTGCTGCGCCGTCCGCTGCAGAGACTGCCAGCAGCTGGTGGACGAGTACACCTGCAAACCCCAGACATGATGATCAGCTGCTGAGACGGTCTGAGCTCCACTGATATTTATAGGTAGACTTCAGTCTCTGCTGCTCTGCTTCTGTTTATTCCCAACAAGACAGACACCAACTGGTTTGAAGAAAGCTTCACCTCCTTCCTGAACCACTGATGCTCAGATTAATGAATGTTGGAACTTGAGTGCCTTGCTTAACTATTTAAACCCTTTATTTTTTTTTTTTTTACTCTGGTTAAGATTCATGATTCATTTTGAATGCAAAGAGACTTTTCTACCTGCTCTTCATGGACACTAATCGTATTTAAGTTGGACGCATATTTCATTCAGCTTATCTAATCCATTACATTTCTTGGACAGATTAACGTCTGATGGTTGTCGTCCTTCCCATCAACCGTGTTTCTGTTGGATCTGAACTGCAGACCCGGGGAGGCTGGGTTTCTGCTCACTTTATAATCACACAGATCTTTGTTGGGTTTAGTTTCCCTTCTATTGAGGGGATCATCTGTTGTGCGTCTTTAGGGAAAGCGCTCTTGAGGTTCACCACAGACCTGACCTTAACTCCTGTATACCAGAACACATTTAGTTAACAGCTTTTTTTTCCATTTTGCACCTTCCATTATTGTCAATCTGTTCAGAACGTCTGTCTCTACATTACTCTAACCGTCTGTTCCTCATCAATAAATCTGTAATAGATCAGTGCACACATCTTTTCTCCTGGAGGCCCCAGCAAGTTTCACTCTGAACAGGCAACTCTAGACCACGCAGGTTAAGGTCTGAGAAGAACCTCGACAGGAAGATTGTGTCTAACAGGTTTGAGAAAACAGCCACGGATCTGATGGGTTTGCTCTGTTCCCTCTGGGTTTTCATGGGATCCAAAGCGCTCCATGTTAGTTCCAGTTGGTCCTCAGCCTGAGAAGTTTTCCTTCTTCAGCTCCCCTGGCTTCCATCAATGGCTGATTAACAGATTTCTGCTGCCAACCCGTCATCTCAATCAGCTGTGAAGAAGCAGGGAGGCATCCAAGACCTGCAGGGCACATCTGCGATGAAGGAAACAGCTGAGCTGGTAAAGTCGGATAAATGAGAGGAGAAATCAATTCTCAGGAGTTTCTCAGCTCATTTGGCCAATTCTGAACCAGGTGCCAGTTATGGAGGGAACTTTGTCACATTATTGTTGCAATCGGAAGAAATTATGTACATGGAAACTATAGAAAAATAAAATGCAGTCCAGAAATGAAAATACGGAAAACTTTGCTGTTGTCTCACATTTGATCAGATTGAGTTTTACAAATAGCATTTTATTTTTCTTATTGTTTTTCCAGATCACATTGTCTGAGGGAGTGGCAGCCTACTGGTTAGGGTATTGGGAATCCAGAGGTTCTGAGTTCACACCCCACTCCCACAGACTGCCACTCTGAGACCCTTAACCCCACGCTGCTCCACAGGCGCTCCGCAATGGCAGCCACTGCTCCACAAGGGGATGGGTTAAATGCAGAGAGTGAATTGCGTTGCTCTGTACTTGAGACAGAGTAATGACAAAAAAAAAAATAATAATTTTTCAAAAGCTGAACCTTTTCTCTGGAGTGCGGAGCAATGACTCATTTCTATTGGTCTGCTGGATGTTAGCAACGATTTGATTGGTCAGGAGCGTTTATATTGGGCTTTGGATCAGTAAAACATCTTTGGAGAATGTGATCTGTAAACTTAAGTCTCCAAAAGAAAAGAAAATGTTACAAATAAATAAATGCTATAAAAAAAATCTGCAGTTATTTTAAAAACCTTTTTTAAGAAACTTTGCAAAGTTTCATTTCTGTATTGTGTTCATTTCTAATTTTCGATAATGTTACAAAGTTCAGTCTGTAGCCTTCAGCCTGCCACGGCTTCCTTCCTTTCTAAAAACATCGCCTTGAAATCCGTTTTCCAGGTGAAACATCAGTGTTTCCCAGGGACCCATTAAAATATTCTGCTTCTTCAGTTGGGATGATTTCAGATCATCAGCCATGTTTCTTTTTTTTTTTTTTTTTACATAGTCTAAATAAACTCTGAGATTTAAATATTGCAGCTTTTTCCCCCAAGTTTAAGTCTTAATATTCAGGTCTTCTGCTGTGCGTTACATGTTGAGTGTGACAGGTGGACGCGGTCAAGCTTAATACTGGTGATAATCCCCGAGATGATTCTGGAATAAAGACCAACTACAGTTAAAATAAACTAACCTGAACCGTCTGACCAAATAAAAAACACTTTGGAGATACAAACTTGCAGAGATACACAAAAAAAGTTGTTTATTGACATTTTTTCCCTTTTTTTTTATTGATGGCATTTAATCACCTCTGTTTGTACAACAAAAGAACAGCTTTTGACGACTGAAATGCCCTCAAAATGCAAACGCGTCAAAGAAAGTCCAAACCCGTGATGGATATGGCTGTTCTGCTCCCGGGGATCTGCTTCCTGTTTGGTTTGAACTCTAATGTTGGCACAAAGGTGTGTCAGTCCAGTCCAACGCAGCATTCTGGATATCTGTTCAGCAGTTTGTTTAGCACAGAGCTCAGCTCTCTGGTGCTGCTCCTGGGTCGGTCGGGGTCAGATGCGAGTGAGTTGATGCCAGAGGCTGGACGGCAGGATGCTCTCCACCTTCTCCATGATGAAGTTCAGAGGAGCGAACAGAGTGCTGAGGAACTAAAAAAAACAAAACAAAGAAGGTTTCAGGAGATTCTCATTTCTATTATATCTGAAAAACTTTGCAAAAAAAATTTATTTTATCTTTTTCTATGCTTGTTAAAATCTCCCAGTTTATTTCTCGCTTCCTCTCCTGCAGGTTTTAGATGCTTTAACACCTGAGCAGCACATTTAAAATCCGACACTCGATCAGTTTAGTTCAGGATAAAATGATTAGAAGCACCAGATGACGATGATGAAGTTGACCGGATCTCATCTGATGCTTTGCTCTAAATGTTTTAATTGCCGCCTCCATTATCATGCAGCTGTTGTTCTAACTCCTGTTTGAAACAACTAATCAGAGATCAGAAGTAGGGGCTGACATCAGAGGAGCGTTTCCTAAACACTGAGGATTTCAGACTAAACAGGTTTCTGCAAAAACAGACGGATCTTATAATCTGCTCTCTGACAGCACTGCTTTGACATGCCAGGCATTTTTTTCTTCAAGTGAGACAATTTGCCTCTAGAATGATTTATATTTAAAATAAATGATTTTAGTTAAAGTGCAAAAATATCAAGATCATCTTATTTATCCACTTTAATTAGGCTAAATAGACATTGACGTTTTTTTTTTTTATCAGTTTCTGCATTCAGTCGTCACAGCTCTGCTGTGATGTAAAAGAACCAACAGCTAAAGGTCCAAAACATCCAAAACTGCTGCTGAAAAATAGCAGGTCTGACGGTACTGATCCTGAACCCTCTAATAAACAAAACACCTGAACATCGTGGAGCTGAGGAACGATAGGGGCTCAACCAAAGTGTCAGAGAGGAAGATGGTAGATAAGTGACGAGGAGGATGACGGCAAGGCACTGATCTGCCTCAGCATCAAAGAGAACTTCAAAGTAAAGATCGGAGCTTCATCTGTGTGAAGTGTGCAGGTGGTGGAGAGACCAACCTGTGAGATTTCTGACTATGAAATCGATGCAACCTTAATCAGCAGCTCTGATTCCAGAGCATCTAAGCTGAGAGTTAGAGGAGAATCCTCTCAATAACTAAACACAACAAAAAATTATGGTAAGAAATGTTGGAAGTAAAGAGGGACACAAGGAAAACCAAAACAACTCGTTCCTATAGAGGAAGAAGAAAATAAAATGGACAGAAAAACTCCTTTCACCATCCAGATCCACATGACAGCATTTACCAACTGCTAACACTAAACCCATCACTAATAAACTATTTTCAAACATTGAATCCGATAAAATAATGAAATGGTGCAGAAGTTTTTTGCCCAGTTTTAATGAAATGAGGAATCGAATATCCAGCCTTTAAGCACAGCGATTATATTTAAAACCTACATTCGGATCTAACGGCCAATTAATGTTTCTGACGCATAGCCTCTGCAAACGTCAAATCTGTCTCTGTGCGCGACCACACCCCCCCGCGCAGAGATTCTGCAACCGTTGTCATGCTAATGTCAATCCTAACTACGCGTTGGACGGTCGCAAACCCACGCAGACCTCTACTGCAAGTGCGCAGACAAAAAGCAGCTTTGATTGGTTCTTGGTATGCCTTTCCAGCTGTCTATGTGGTCGTCCTTCTCGATTCGGTGCTGGGTCGCGAAATCTTAAAAAAATCGAGGAACAACTACAATGGACAACTACGACGAACGGTTAATCACTCTATTTGCCAACTCCATGAACAGAACTTGTTCCTCTTCGATGTCTAGCAACTCTAGATCTATCTCCGTGACTGTGATATCTTGCAGACGCACCATTGATGTTTTAGAAGATAAATACTCCCGCCGGCGCTGGCAAAGTTCTCGTGACCATCCGCCGAAGTTCTCGCGAGTTCTCGAATAGGCTCCCCCTTGCACTTTGGCGGGAAACTGCTGTGCTTCCCTAGAAATTCCAGACCGACGGTGCAGAAGCACACCAGCCAAACGGGTTCGTGACCAGACCCAAGCGACATTTGATGTGTGCGGTTGCAGAAGTATAATCTGCCCTTAAGGACAAATGCTCACTGGGGCCATCTAGTGGGGAATGCATATTTAACAACAAAAATCCTGTCAGCGAACCTGACAGGTGTGTGTGCTCCTGTTTTAGAATAGGAGTGAGGAGCAGTTTCAGTTTCTAACTGTTGGAGTGAGGACATTTAGCTAACTAAACGTTTAGGGTTAGGAAACAGCAAGGGTTGAAAATGACTGAAAATCAATGGGAGTGAATACTACATAAAGCAAGACGACTGTGTGTGTGTGTGTTTGTTTGCTTGTTTGTGTGTGTACTCACAGCTTTAGCAAACACTCCCATGAGTTCTGGAAACTGGTGTGTGAGTAGAGCCAACATGGCGGTGAAGGAGCAGAGACCCGCGGTGAAGAGAATGAAGAAGGGCAGCTCCTTCTTGGGGTAGACCGACACCTCATGAAACACTGCTTCCACGCGGCACAGGGACACACAACGACACAATGTTAGCTCTGAGCACCACTACGTACATCAGACCACAGGATTGCAAACAAAGATGTTCTGCAGGTCCTGAGAGAAATAAAGGAAACAATCATAACAACCTGCTGGAGTTTAGAACAATCACTGATGTTTAATGCTGCCTCCAAACATTCAAAACACAACGTGTGACTTTATCCACCTTCTCTGACTGTGTGTGTCTTTGAGTGCCTCTTACTGGGTAGCAGCTCTCTGTCGGCCGTCTCTGTGCAGATGGGGTAGGGGTAGAAGAGGTGACCCTTTTCCAGAGGATATGGAATCATTCTGAACGCTTGGAAAATATAAATAAAACGTAAACAAGGACAGTGGATCAAAGTGCTTAGGTCAGAGAGTGTGTGTGTGTTTATATATACATACTGCCTTCCCATGTGCAGTGCAGCAGGTTGAGTGCCCCCTCCACCCTTTTCCAGTGTTGGAGGTGGAAGAAGGCGTAGGCGATGGCTTCGCTGTCGCCTCTCTTCAGGATGTGTTCTGGAGGAAGAATCAAACTCTTCATCTCCAGCAGATACTGAAGATGAAGAGGAGGAGAATCAGATGTGGAAAGGTTTCATTCTAGCTTTGCTGGTCTAGTAGAGGACTGAACTTAGATCAGGATGCTTCTGTTCTGAATCTCACAGAGAGCCGCTCTGGTTCTCTGAGCAGAGGCCCTAAGCCTCATAGTTCTCCTCGCCTCTGTACAGCAGCAGCCCTCTGACCCTGAGGTACGGCTAACTGCGGCGGGTAAAATTCATCGCAACGTAAATAACAACATATAAAAGATAATTATAATTTTGGATTCAGGGCAGGACTTTGACTAGACCATTTTAGAACAAGGAACATCTAATCTCTGGCTGAATGAGGTAGAATCCAGTCCCCTCTGACCTGTAGTTTTTTCTTATACCCATTTTCCACTGGCTGAAAAACCAGTTTAAACCTGACAACAATTGGTTTTTAGTGGGAGTGGGAACAGCTGAGGCGTGTCTACCCGGGTCAAACGACTCAGCAAAGGACCCACGTTAAAATCTCTTAGTCTCTGATCGACATGTTTTGGGAACACCAGCTGACCCACTAATTTATGTGATATTATTAAACCCAACGTAACGACGTCGACACACCACGGCAGGCGCTTCTGACCTAAGAGGCTGAAACAACTCTGTTTACATTGGTTAAACGTGTCACGGCTCTGGTGGGAGGGACTGGGACAGATAAAAAGATGAAACGGTAAAGCACACTTACTACACCCTGGCCTCCTTACATGTTGCTCTCCACTGTTTACTTTCCTGATTTCTGTTGCACAGGTGACATCATCAAAGCTAACCCAGTGTGATGGTGTCACCAGACATGCAGCCGCGGGGGGGGACACTCAGCTTCCCAGCGATGGGTAAGACCCAGCTTTTTTTGCCAGTGGGAAGTGAGCCAAACACCAATTGTGAGACCCATGTTGGAAAAACACGCATTAACCCGATATTTTCAAACTTTCGCGTCAGATCTTTAGAGGTGCTGTTCTTTTCACGCTCCACTAATATTCCTAACAGAACATGGCTGTACTGAGATCTCATGATGCGTCCTATCAGTGTGGTGACTCACTTTGGGGACGTGGGGGTTGAACTCCACCGCTCTGTGGATGGCTTCTACTGCATTCATCTCTGCTGTGCTCAGGCCCCGCCTGGACGCCGCCTCTGGAGAGAACCTACACAAAACAAACCAGCTTTGACATCCTGAAACCATTGTATCATCATTAAAACAAGTAAAGAGCTTCTGCTGAAGGCGACCACCGCATGGTGTCGTCCTGAACCCATCCAGCACCTTTTAAAGCTCTATAACCAGGAATCAGCAGCGCGGTCGGAGGGAGGTGTTACTCACTTGTCCGATACCGCCCTGGCTTTGAGCAAGGCTGCTGTGTAGCATATTGTTGCAGACTTGGGTAAGCTAATATCTGCAAGGAGGACAAAAGCAGACAGAAAAGGAGGAATTAGGACAAAAATGATCTTAGCAGGTTTTTAAAGTCTTCTCTAAAACTCTTAACCTGAGGCTGTGGTGAAGGAAACCCTACATTAATAAATAACTTAAAAAAGTATAAATAATTGGTTAATTAATTTTCCAATTTACCCCACAGCTGGACAGAGAGCATTTTTATCTTTCTCTAACACAGCCCGCAGGACGATTATGGAGGGAAACTAATCCCCCACAGCTCTGTAGCAGTGGGAGAGCTAAGATGCTACCGCCATGCCGGATGTGACAACTCTTTATCCTACCATCACACGTTACCATGGTGAACCTGTAGCTCTGCTCCACTACTGAGGCCTAAAGGAGGCTAAAGCCTGAAGAAAGGTAATAAAAAAATATTTTTTTCTAGTTTAACATTTGTGATAAAGGAAATTTCAAAGGACGACTCACCCAAAATCCAATTTTGTTGGATTATAAACTGCATAAATACATCTAATAGCACTGTCTACATGTCCCAGATAATTGTAGACTATTCCTTGCATAAAATTCTACTTTTGTGCCTAAAACCCCCTTTGTGGCGCCCTACTTGGGTTACAAAGGGGTCCCTGCAACTGAGTTTTCCAATTGCATAAAGTGGGGATGTGATATAATGTAGAAGAACTGACAGCAGCATTAAATCCTGCAGAAAAGCTGCGGGCTGAGCTGAAGTAGAGACGACACTTCGACAACTTTACTGGAAAGGACTAACCTCCAGGTGTATGTGTCACTTATAGATTTGAGCAACTGCTAATTTTGTTAAAAACAACTTCTTTTTGTGACATAGCATTGTTTTACCAAAGTAAAAAGTTTTTCAGTCTAGAATTAAGCAACTTCAATAAAAGATAGATCTATTTAAAGTAATTTTTTCAACTATGGGTACCAATAAATGCGAGTTACTGAGCTTGTTTTTCTTGACGTGATTGGTTTCATTTCACAGAGGGAACATAATCTCAATAAACCCAGTATGGTCACAAGAAGAGTGAGAATCAATGCATAGAAGCAAGTAGAAATAATAAAAAGCAGATTTTTTTTCGGTATTTCAAAGAGAGTCAGGGTTCCACTGAGCAGAACAAAGCAAGGTGACGAGAAGTGGTCCCCATGTCCTCCAGCAACATAAGTCTATAGCAGCATAATGTAGATCATGTGACTCCAATCTTAAATCAGATGACACAACCTGCTGTATTTAAGCATATTACTTAACGGTGGATAAGAAACTAACATGGATTCAGGAGGCCCTGGTCGACGCATCTCAGGGACCTGCAAGGACATCCCTCTGATGTCCTTGCAAGGTTCTGTCTGAAGAGCTCTCCGAGACACATAACACGCTTTCCTTTTGCCATTTTAGTTCAAACTCCTCCAAAATCTACTTTAAACCCAATCAGGACATTTCAGCATTACTGTGATCCAGTCACTCCACTCAGTGCAAACTTGTCCCCCTGAACACCTGCATTACATTTTAATGGGTTCAACACATTTTCCTGCTAAATTACTTCATTAAATCTTAAACAGCACATTTACAGATAAACAGATGTCTGCAGGATTACGCTTCCATTTCTAAAATTAAAACCATCAAGCCAGTGGAGCATTAAATGGGAAGGGCTAAATGAACCTTTGAGCCCCAGATACTCCGGCTTGGTCCAGTCAATTCTAAGAGTTGCTGCTTAATAACTCTCTAGATTTGGGCTTTTTCAGGTAAACGCATAATTTCTTACAGTTTTTCAGTAATAAACTCTACAAAAGAGACTGCAGAGTCCAGTGGACTCTGTTTGGGTGAGTGGTAAACTCACCGTCGTACTTGGCCAGAACCGCCTGGACGTCGGCGTAGTTCTGGAGCTCTAGTAACGACTCCAGCAGGTTCTCGTGGATGTTGAACATACTGAGGAGAGGGAACTCCTTCATTAACTGGAAAACACACAACTGTTGTTACATGTTAGATCAGGCAGGGGGCAGCATAGTCAACAGGCAGAACAATGATGTGTATACAAAAGCACAGGTGTGATAAATAGGGAGCTAGAAAAACTAAAGGTGCAGTCATTTAATAGTTGAGAGCAAAAAAGTTTTCATCAGCTATAAAAACTGCATGTTTGATCAGTGTGGAGATGATTTGCTGGCCGCCTTACATCTCTCATCATCTTCACTGCTTCCCGTGTTCTTCCCAGCTTCCTGGAGCACATGGCCAGCCTCCTCTTTATATACACCAACACATTGGTGTCTCTTCCTGGAGGACAAACACACAGGGAACCAAATCAGCTAAATCAGCCAAAACTGGATGCTTTTAGTAAATACATGCCTGCTCTCAGGTTACAGTTCCTTTTAAAAGTATTCCTACCATTTTAACTTCCTCACTTTTCGCCAAAGATTGACAGCAAGAGCAGCAATTTTTTTAAATGTGAGAAAAATAATGCATGGGTTTTGAAAACTTTTACAAAAAGAAATATTGATTTTAATGTAGATTAAGCCTCATTTATCCTGGAACCTAAAATAAGTCAACTGCCAGCCCTAAAACAAGCTACCGGTGAATGCAATCAACTGGTTTTCCTTAGATAGAAAACTTTGAATCAAAAAACTGAATTAATTTGAATTGAATTAAAGAGACACAGACATGATTCAATTTTATTTTTATTACAGAAACCCAGTGGAAATGAATGTTCCCGTTCGCTTCTAAAAGGTAATATGTGGAAAGCAGCAA
Organism: Cyprinodon tularosa; assembly: GCF_016077235.1. Taxonomy (NCBI): domain Eukaryota; kingdom Metazoa; phylum Chordata; class Actinopteri; order Cyprinodontiformes; family Cyprinodontidae; genus Cyprinodon; species Cyprinodon tularosa. The sequence goes on along the minus strand of NW_024038438.1, from coordinate 808,557 downwards.
AAGACAAACAATAAAGGAGCATGGAGACATGGTTGAATAAAATTCACTTCCAATTAGGGCCCAACAGTCTGTCAATCTATTCCATAATATCCCATAATTTATTAAAAACACATATGGTTTTAAAGTCAAAACACAGCCCAGTTGAAGGGGTCTGAATATTTTCATAAAGCACTGAACCAGCAGTCATGGATCCAGCATGGTACTCACTGTGCTGGGCCTCATACTGTGTACCGTGGTGCTGGAGCTGCTGGCTGCGCCGATAGCAGCCCTCTCCAGCTTTAAGCGCCTGTTTAAATAATCGCTCGGCCTCCATTATGGTGGTGGCTTCCTCCTCTGCTAGAAGGATATATGCCGTCGCACAGCTAAAGGGAGGATAGAAGGCACAAAAAGAAGCTGATGAATTAAAAACCAATAACGAATCATACAGTAGATTCATTCCTCCTTTCAGCACACGGAATGTCATGTCTGTTTTCGGTATGCGGCTTATTTCAAATCCTAGTTTCAAGCAACATGTAGAGCCTCTGTGATTCTACTGTGTTGGCTGCATTACTCATCAGTCCAAACTTTAACCTTCTCATGAACACCTTCAACTTTATGTTAGAAAATGCAGTGTTTAATTGGGAAAAGATCCTGGAACACCAAAGAGTTTGGATTATCAAACTAAGCAAATAAAGCTTTTTAATTAGTTTTAGACGGTGCAGACACAGCCACACACTCAGTTACTGTATGAATGCAAAACATCTACGCAATACTGTTTAGTTTGTAAATAAAACGCTCTAAACACCTCGGTACAGCTTGGATTATTGTTATCAGGGCAGAAAAGCCACATTTATTTGGATTAATTTTGCACAGTGATTCTTAAGAGAGTTTCACAGAGGAGTGGAAGAATACGGAGTGATTTTTCTTCCATTATTGTTGCAAAAAAACACATTTCGTAAATGCAAATAGTAAAAATGCAATTCAAGAAATTAAACTTAAAAAAAAGATTTGCTTTGTTGTTTTCTCAGATTTAGCTTTTAAAAAATGTTTCCCTCTTAGTTACATTTTTCAAATTCATTTTTTTCAAGATATTTTTTTTGCAAATTTTATTTAAATTTCTTATTCAAATTTCTGTTCTTAAGTCGGGGTTTTATAATTTGCATTGTGTTTTACAGATTTATTTCAAGTCCTATACAAGCATTTACTCTTGACTAATGAAAATGTTGCTAACGTCCTTGCAGACCAATAGAAATGCGTCCATGCAGAGGAAAGCCCGCCCCCTAGAACTGAAAAGAATGATCTGGAAAAAGCAATTTAAAAGGACGACTATTTGTGCAACTCAATCTGAATAAAAAATAGAAAATCGAGAATTTACTAGGTTATTTAATTTGAAAATGTGAAAACATAAAAATTTTTTTTTTATTAAACTTAAGGAAAGAGATTAGAATAGGAAAAAAATCTTTTAAAAAATGAGTCGCAATGTCACTCAAAACCTTTATGTTTGATTAAACCATTTTATAATATTCGATTCTGGGTTGTTTTTTTTTTATTTGAATTTCCAAATCATGTTCTTTGCAAAAATAATGAAAGAAGAAAATGAAAAGAGAAAAACTCACTCTTCAAGCTCTAGAGCTTCATGTGCTGCAGAGATGCGAGCCTGCGGGTTCCTTTCCCTCCATGCCTTCTGCATAACTGCAGACACAGCCCCGTACCCATTAGGTCAAAGGTCAACACATCTGCACATATAGTTAGCTCTTATTTATATGTTCTTACTTGCGTCAGCTGGTCTCAGGTGGTCTGAGTCGCATGTGAAGAAGGTTTGATGGTCTTGCGCCGACAGATTCATGTCGTAGTAAGTGAGCGGCTCTCGACCCGTTACCCATGTGTAACTAGACAGAAAGCATCCCAGCAGAACGGGAGAAAGAGGGACAGACGTAAAGATTCATGCAACATTGAAAGAAAATATTTTGATTGGCTGAAGCTTTCTCTGTATTGACAGAATAGAGACCAGAGAACAAATAGAATAACAGCAACAGTACAGATTATGCTTTTCTCTCTGCTCAGACTTACCGATTATATTCTGCTCCACGAAATAAATTTAGAGGATTTCTCCACACTTTACATTCTGTAGAAGTGAAGACAGAGAACACAAAGCAGCAGCGTCAGAGGACAAGTTGTACCACAAAAATGCAGCATCTCTGACAGAAAGGACAAATGTTCCACTTAAATCAGCCATTCAGAGTTTGGTGTAAAAATTGGAAACGATTTAAATGCTGGTAAAGGAAAACATAAGGCTCCTTTTTTGAAGCAGTTCTGAACATAAATGTTTTTGACTTTTAAGAAGAAGAGAAAAAAGAACTTAAACCCAGAAGTAGAGCTACCTTTATTTTCCAATTAATAGAAATTATACAGAAACACTGGTGTTCTGTCTGCGTGTCCAGATAAATTATGTCTTGTTTAGAAACGGAATGATGTGGCATAAAAACAAGAGAAGCAGTGGGGGCAGATAAATTAGATTAGAAAACATCCAGATGGTTGAGTTTAGATTAAATCGTTTAGATCAAGACGCTCTACTGTGTGTTATAATCATACCTTTTAGGAATGGCGGTGGATTCTTTTCTCTACAGCGTGAGTGTGTGTATAAAAAAAATGTAAATGGGAATCCCTATATTCTTTGTAAATCGGTAAAAATTATTCTCTGCATTTAACCCATCCCCTTGGGGAGCAGTGGGCTGCCATTGTGCGGCGCCCGAGGATCAGTGTGGGATTTGGTGTCTTGCTCAGAGAGCTAGAATGGCCGTCTGTGGGGGTGAGTGGGACTTGAACTCAGAACCTCCAGGACGCAATGCTCTAACCACTAATTAAAATGTGTCTTTCATTTTTGGGACTAAGCTTTGATTTACAGGAGATTTCTATTATTTTTAACAAAAAAAACAAAAAACATTTGAGATAAAAATCAAAGCTGCTAGTGGAAAAAAAAATAGCTTTGAAAGAATAACTAAGGTTTTCGTTAAATTTCAACCAATGCTGCCAAAGCCTATTTGTTTTACTCTTAAAAATAAAAAAAATACAACATGGTATTGAATAGTTTGAGTTCATAAATATTTTGGTCTATTTTCTCATTTCCGACAGAATGAGAGCTAAATATTCAAACTAAGTAATCTACATGCCATTAGATTAATGAATGCATTTTCTGTGTTTATCATTTATTTTCTGTTAAAGGAAAAGTCCGGTCATGTTCTAAATTCAAACTTCTGAAAGTACATTAAATATGAAATTATCACATACGGTTCAATAAATAAAAAGTGTTTTTGATTAAGAGCTATTTCATTTCAATGTGCTTTACTGGCAGCATCCATGTTTGTCAAAGAACACTACTGCCACCTACTGGTTTGTGATGTCACTGTGCGGTATCGGCAGTTGATCAAGTCCCAATGCTTTATCTGGTTTTTGTCACAATGCACTATTATCCAAGTAATCTTGAAAACATTCTTCTTCGGAATATTGGCTACATGTTACGTGTTTTTTCTCTGGCCAGAAGTTCGATGGCAAATCCTCCCTCTTCAAGTTGGCCATCCAACGACAAAGCCGTCAGTGAAGGATCATGAATCGAAAAGGTGAAATAACCAATTAGTTTTTCCCTTTTACCAGATGTATAACAAGATCCAACTGCCATGCATGTGGGCATGTCAGTTTAACTATAGCTCTTGCGAATATCAATGGTGAAGTCCTCTGGAAATCTTCAATAATTGTTGTTGATGGCAGATGTGTCTCGTAGTTCCCACTGATTTTGCTTGTAAAGCGGGGAGAATGGTGCTGTGACATCACTGCCGGAAGATGTCAGGAGCGAGGTGTTACTATATTTGGGCAAAAATGGCCGATCCAGGACTCGGGAAACATGACGAAAATTACTGTTTTTATTTTTTTTACTGATTAAGGCTAAATTCATTAAACCACAGCGAACGTATTAGTTTTAGGTATAAATAATGATCAATTGATTATTCCTTGCTGAGCTGACTTTTCCTTTAAAAAACAGCCAGAAAGAAGTTAAAACTAAAACTAATGAATAAATGCTTAACTAGCTTTTGATGTTATATTCTGAACACTTTGACGCTACTCATTGCAACCTAATCTATCCAATGAGAGACCAAAAATATTTATTTTCTTTCATTTTACAGTTTGCTCAGTTTATCTTTTCTGGTTTAAAAAGCTCTAAACTTTAAACATTATGTTGAAATTAAAAAGAGCTGAAAGAGAAAAAACATCTTCTCTCTTTAACATTTGGATTCCTTGTTTGAAGTGAGTGATTATTTCTTACCGGATACGCTTTGCCGATTGGAGTCAGCATCCCCGTTACTTGTGTTGGAGTTGCTGGGAGAACTGCTGTCCACTCCGCCCAGCAGGGGGCGCAGGTGGCTCACAGACACCTGCTCTATGAAGGAGGTCCCATATTTCCTGAAATACCACCACTCAAAGATCTGAGAAAGAAAACAGACACAGTAGGGCTCTTTAGGTAACCGTTTCTATCAAGTTAAAACCTTTAAAAAATAACAGGCACTTAAACTAGCATGAGCAGAACAGAAAGCAATACATTTAGGGATTTAATGACAATCCTTACAAAGCAAAAACAAAATGCAATCAAGGAGAGAGCCGACTAAACACCTCATCAGCTAATCAACGAGACATAATTAGCAAGTCATTTCTCCGCCAACTTTATTGTTGCAATCTAACCAAAGCCCATTAACACGGCCTGCAGTTAAAACCTAAGTGTGTGCTAATCCAGTTGGCAGTTTTCCTGATTACCAAATTTAACTTAAAGAAGTCTGAGGGGTCAGAAATTCTGGGATCAGATGGACGTGCAGCCATCTGCTCCGGCTTCATGGTTACTGACATTATTCGCTCCACTTTCAAACTGAACAGCCGGTCCATCATTACATCTGAATTTTCATTTTAAAAATAAAGTTATGAAAGTTATGGTTGAGTTTTCAGAGTGTTAAATTATTTAATGCTTTAGAACGAAATTAGTTCTTTCTTAGTAAGAAAGAAAGTCTAGATTAGTGTAGATTAGGGCTGTGCAATTTTACCAAAAATCTGAGCTGAATTTTTGATTTTCCTCTGCACAGACACAAGCATATATATGTTTGGCTCCAGACTTATATTTCTTTGAAAGTGATATCTAATTTGATTTGGTCAATAAAAAAATAGATCAGTTGCATTTCCTGCACGTCATTCATTTCACATAGAGGAGCCGGAGCATTTATCTTTGCAAAACTTTCCATTTATCATGATATTTATTTTAGGTCAAGGTTCGAGGGAATAAAAAAAAAAAACATTTCTAAAGGTATAGTGAAGGATGTTCTTTTTCTGGGTGGATCATCAAAATAAGTGTTCCTGATAATTGTCGATCATTCTGGTGATATTTTTATGTAAGGCCGTCCTACGTGCTCGTCCCCATTTTCACTTAGCGGTGGTGAGTCTGACATGGTGGAAAAATTGTAAATCTTCTTTTGGAAAGTAAGCTTGTATGAGTGTTGCTAACGGCAACTTTTAAACAGCTTGCACAAGGAGAAATGGACTCGTGCGCGCTCTCACACCCGTTTAATACACTGCAAAAAAATGAAATCTAACAAAGTCATTTTTTCTTTAAATAAGTGCATTTTTTTTTAAATTAAGGATTTAAGTGAGACACTTTGCCAATGGAACAAGACAATTTACACTTAAAATAAGAAAAAACAATTACATTGTCTTATTTCAAGTGCATAATATCTAGATACCTTATTTTAAGAGTAAAAATACTCATTCCATTGGCAAATCATCTTTTTTACATGCTCAAACTAAGGGTAAATACCCTTAATTTAAGACATTTTTACCCATTTTGAGATCGTTTTTGAAGTGTAGGCATTCCCTCTCAGGAGCAGGTACAGGGTTGTGCATGTGCATTTTTTTTTTAAGTTTTTAAAATTCACGAAAATAAACAGTTGGGATGTTGAAAATGTTAAATATCCACTATTGGAAATCTTTTACCAACGGCATAAGTTGCGTTTTAATACCAGGTCATGTGATATTTGCTGCTCTAAATGACTTATTTATCAAGGATTCAGGACAATAAGGCTCTTTGGATTTTAAAGGTTGACTGCTTGCCTTAAATTTCTGCCATGTCTTTGGCTGATTTGTTATTCTTGTTTACAAGTAGATGAAGCAGTGTACCTAATAAAGTGATAAAGGAATGTAGAGCGATATATATAGTAGACTTTATTTAATCTTCACCTGGCATCAATTTTATTAACACGCAGCCCATTTCAAAGTGTAAAGATAGCGAGGGAAAAAACAAAAAAAGCAACCCCCCAGGGATCATACTAGCAGCTGTCAGTGTCATGCCTCCTCAGCAAGGAGGTACATACGTCTAAACTTTTTTCTTTTCACATTTTTGTGGGATTTTCAGCTCTTTCTTTGTATTTATTTTTGTTCTTGTTGTGCTCATTTTGATCCTCCCTTTAGTTTTAAATGCGAGTTTATGGTTGACTCATTCCCCTTTCATACTGGCCGAAAAACATATTTAAACCCGGGAACAACATGCTTTCAGTGGCAGTGGGAAAAGCTCACTGAAGCATGTATACCTGGGTTAAACGACTCGGCGGGCGATCCGTGTTAAAATCGCCTCGGCTCTGATCAGCATGCTGTTGGAACACCAGAACCAGGTTGACCCGCTTAATTGCATGATTTTATTGAATGCTACGTTTGGACGTTAGCACACCGCGCCAGTCGCTTCTGTTCTAACAAGCCAAAACAACTGTTTACATTGGCACAGCACGTGAGAGAGGGATTTAGACGGACAAAAGTGTGAAATAATAAAGAATACTGACTGACTACGCTCTGGCTTCCATCCATGTTGCTCTCCATTATTTACTTCCCTGATTTCTGTTGCACTGTTAACATCATCAACACTAATCCAGCATGATAAGGTCATCAAACACGCAGTAGGGTGGAACAGTGGTCACGCAGCTTACCAGCAGGGGATCATACTTGGCTTTTTGGTCAAACTGGGAAAAGAAGCCAAAGCCAATTGTTAGGGGGTCAAACCGGTTTTGAAAAACCCGGGTTTTCAGTGGGAAAGTGGCTTAATTCCATTCCAAACTCATTACTCCTACACCACCATGCTTTACAGCTTGTATAAAGCACTTGTACTGGTATGTATGTGTGAATTTTGACAGTAACTGTTCTAAAAAAAAATTATTCGGACTATGATGGCTGTCTTTTCACCTTGGCATTGTTGCAAACTCTCCCCTCTATGTTCCAGACCAGAAGACTACCCAACCTACTCTCTGTATGGGTTATCCCACCCAATGACATGTTTGTAATGCATTGAAACCATCTTTATGCTGCAGGACTGGGGTGTAACTGTTTTTTTAGCACGAGGACGTAAAATAGTTCATGCTTTAATAAGTTCCTGGGGAGAACTTACCCTAGTTCTAGGAAGCTTAATAAAAATTAGCTTTTTGGTTTTCAAACATTGCTTTTCCATTTAAAAATATCTCTTATGTTTCATATCTTGTTTGTTTTCAGTCCTGTTTAAATCATTTTAGAACCTGCTACACTCAGAAAGTATGTTGCTTTAATTGCCAATAGGATATGCATACATTTCTGTTACTGCACCATTGCTTTGACAAAAACAAACCAGTTTTCATTTTGTCATTTTAGAGCATGAGCCAAGCTCATAACCATTTCCAAGCATCCCACACAAATTGGCTGAAAGCCTGCAGGGAATAGGGAGCGCGTTGATTAACAGAAGGACTATTTTCAACAACAGATCAAACACTGCTGCACGTTTTGCCGTCTATGCAAGAGGAAAAACATAGAATCCATGTGTGTGTAATGTACTGCTTAAAGATCTCATCCAGTGCAATGCAATGGATTATGAGGTGTTTGAGGAGCAGTTAAGTGTGCTGAATTGTAGTCTTGTGCCATAAACCACGATAATAACTTTAGACATTGTGGACCAATACCCATGCTTCATATTAAACATAACCATTGTGTTAGGAACATTAAGGTTCGGCAGCTGTTCGAACACTCAAACTTCTGCACCGTCCCCCAGGCCACGACAGTATCACTAGACACTCCTACAGAGGAGTGCCTTTGTCCCCAGGGTGCTTTAATAACAAAGCAATTGTTTCTACCTTTTTCTTCCTCTTTTTCTTTGAGGCTCTGGAGGTTCTTGTCGGAAATAAAGCCGTCATAGGAGCTACCATCATGGCCCCGTGCCCAGGAGCTAGAACTCCAGACTGACCAGGCTAAGCGGATCCAGTAGCTCACATCAGAAACAAATTGCTGAATAACAGACTGTTTCCTAGCCTGATAAACCAGACTAAATGTGAGATTAAATGTGTAATTTAATCTGGCCCCGATGAATGAGATATCTGAAGATTGTTGATGAAAACAACTCGTTGTTTTTCAAACCATGTCTGTGCCTGTTGTCCAACGCTCTGACCAATGAGCGCAACTGACTGTGACGTAGGAAGCGCGACAGAAAGCTGGTGGGGGAGTGTAAACAAACAGCCTGTCGGTAAAACAGCGAATACGTCCTTCTCAAAAATGAATGAGCGTAGAGCCTCTTCCTGCTTACGTTTCAACGAAAACCCAAAGTCTAATCCTTCCAAAACAGATTTCAAAGCTGAGTCAAAAATGGCCATCAGAGCCAGCGGTCCTTCACACACGACTATGCCCAGAGAGGGCCGCTGCAGACGGGCTGTGGTTAGCCCTGGCTGCCGTTAGCCTCGGAGCTCCGCTGGTTGCTGCGGTCCTCTGAACTTTGGAAATTGTTTTTTTTATTACGCATTAAATACACTAATATAACAATGTTTATCTGTTTTCTCATATGCTGATTACATTTTGATTACCAAACTATGACCAAAAGTAATTTAATGGGAATCCTTATGTCTGCTGGTTGCTAGCATACTAAAAAAGATAAACAATCCTTCTAATTAAGCAAATATTTTAATAAAACATTGTTTTCCATAGAATGTTCTATTCATCTCTTGGATTTACATTTTGAATTAGTTTGAAAACATTCCAGTTGCTCTAAATTAGTTAAAAGCTAATTTGATCACTTTCCAAATTCCATTCCATTCATTTTCCGTCACGCTTATCCCAAACGGGGTCGCGAGGGGTGCTGGTGCCTATCTCCGTCGTCTACGTGGAAGAGGCAGGGTACACCCTGAACAGGTCGCCAGTCCATTGCAGGGCAACACAGAGACAAACAACCATTCACGCACCTAAGGAGAATTTAGATGAGTCAATTATCCTAACAGTCATGTTTTTGGACTGTGGGAGAGAACCCATGCGTACAAACTCCATGCAGAAAGAGCCAGGTCAGGAATCAAACCCGGATCTTCTTACTGCGAGGCAGCAGTGCTACCCACTGCTCCACTGATCAGCCCACTTTTCAAGATAAACTTTCGTTCCCAAACACAAGATCCGTCCTAAGCAGTGATATCATTGCATCACCTCATTAATATGGCTTTCAACAGCGTTTTTCCTTCTTCTGTGTACATAGTTTAGACTAGTTTAGTTAAGAGTTTTTAATTGATATATGTTTGACTTGGAGCTGAATGATTTTTGTTAATAAACTCTTATGTGGTGAACTTCTTCCACATTTATGTAAAATGATCCGCTCGATTCACACTTTCAATTGTTTTTCTAACACACAGTCAGTAGGAGGTGTGTTCGTAAACAATATATAACAGTCCGAATATTATCTGATTAAATACCATATTTACCACTTCTACTGGGGTGGGCAATAAATATAAAGTTGCACAACAGTAGAACAGAAGGGCATTCATAGATTCTACTGATGAAGAATCATTATGGCTTCCTTTGCAATTTCAATTAACAGCAAATTAGTGCTATGATTTAAAACTCTGGACAAAGGAGCCAGCAGAAACGCTTTTCCTTCCACAGGATAACTAATGGTGTGAGTGGAAAGCACACAGTTATCAAACTAAAGGGATTTCATTCGTAAATGATGCATCAAACCTAACCAGATCCAAAAAATTGGAAGAAGTTTTTTTTCTTATTTGAAACATAAACCTTCATACTCCATTGACAAATTCTTAAATTAAAGGAAAACACACTCCTCTTTCAGGTAAAATTGGCTTAATTTGATTTCAATGTTTGCAGTGTACACCAAAGTTTCAGGTATATTAACATGAAAAAGTAACTGACTGTCATCATCGTCAAAAGCCTGATTGGCACAAAACACACATTAGTACTTTGACATTTATCAGGAAAAAAAATTCTTATTTTAATGTCATCATTGATAATAGTTTGGGTTGAGATGAAATTTAAAAAACAATCACAACCTACCAATATGAGTCCTGATATGAGGGATGAAGTGCCGGTCAGAGCCACGTAGAACTTGGGTGTCAAGGTGTTGAGAAACATGCTTACTACAAAGAAAACAAAGACAAAAAGCAAAATGTTACAGAAGTTATTTCATCACAATAAAACACAGACTGTCTTCCAGACTACAGACCTACAATAGAGAACGTGTTTGTGAGATCAAATGTGTAACATTTTGAAAAAAGTAGGTTGTGTCTATAGAGAGGAAGAGAGAAACATAAAAAAGGCTCAAGATTCAAGTGTTTGTAATTCTGACAAAGAGAGTATCATTTCATATGGAGGATGGGGTATCCCAGGGGGAAAGGTAAAGCAGGTAGATCTTTACAAAAACTGCCTGTTCCTTCATCAAGACTCAGAAATCAAATGTATTAATTCCACAACATTTAAAAATGACGACCTTTGACCAAGTGCTGCACAAACAACGAATTACAACATGGATTAAAAGGGGGAAAAAATAAACCAGATGTTCTTTCTTCTGCTTTAACCAAAGCCAGAAAGCCCAAATGTGTTTTAGAAGAGATTTAAAACACTAGTTTAATTCAGGAAGTGCAACTGGAAAGGTCAGATCAGCTGTGGACCAGCCTGGACCTTTAGTCGACTAGCAGCAACTGGTCATTTGATCCAAAAGATGAGGAGGCCACATTGGGCTGCAGGTCAGTCAGGCATTCAGGGCCTTATAGGTAACCAATACAACCTTAAAACCAATTCCAAAAAATGATCAGGGGGCCAGCAGAGGAACTGGGGAGATTTTTTCATGCATTTCGGTTAACGTTAGGAGACGAGCTGCAGGGAATAACAGCCATAGCATCAGATTTCCAGAATAATTCACTTAAGACTGATTAATATGTACCGTATTTTCACGACTATAAGGCGCACTTAAACGTCTTTTTTTCCCCTCAAAATGTGCGGTGCGCCCTATGGTGCGGTGCGCCTTATGTGTGTTGTAACTGCGACTTTTGAGACCACCTCATTGAGGAGATGATGAAAGAGTGGCTGAATGTAAGGAGACCAGGTGTTTTTTTTCCACTCATCACCATTAATCTGTGACTCCATGCGTGCCCATCTCACAGCTGATGTGAAAAACATGGGGAAACAAATTAACGCTGTGCTCGCTGTTCAACCGCTCGACATCGGTGTGAACCGGACCCAGCAGGTGCAGCAGAAGCAGCGAGTTTACATGCAAAGTAAATGGTTGACGCGCGTATAGGTGCAGCAAAAGGTCCCGCAGCGCGTTTTGAGCTGCAGGTGCAGCGCGTCGGGAGCGCGCCGCAGTTTTGCTGCTGGACGCGCCGCATCAACCAATCAGAGAAGCTGATCTGGGAGCTGACAGCGAGACAGACACAGCGCTCTGATGACATATGATATTAACGCAAATGAAACGGGTTGGGGAGATGATGAAAGGCAGGTGTATGTGAGGAGACCAGGTGCTTTTTTCCACGCATCACCATCGCTGCGTGCCCATCTCACAGCCGATGTGAAAAAAAGGTGAATCAATGAACGCTGTGCTCGCCGTTATCCCGGGGGGTCTGACAAAGGAGCTTCAACCGCTCGACATCGGTGTGAAAGCGGCCGTTCAAAGTAAGGCTGCGAGCGGCGTGGGAGCGGTGGATGACAGACGGAGAGCACAGTTTCAGGATAAGTGGAAGGCAGCGCCGGGCAAGTTACGCCACAGTTTGCGGATGGATTGTAGATGGACTAACGTGTCTGCTGGCTCTGTTGTTCAAGCTTTCGCAAAAGCCGGCATTATTTCTGAGGAGCCGAGCTGCACGGAAAGTGACTCTGACAGCGAAGAAGGGGAAACTGGCATGTCTGATTTAGTGCAGCTGTTTAATTCAGAAACAGAGGATGATGACTTTGATGGGTTTGATTAATACTTTGTAATAAATACATGAATAAAGCACAATCATACTCAGTTTTGCTCCCGCTCTATTTTTCTACCTGAAAACTTAATTCAACAGCAGCCTCTGGGCGGGTCTCCTCCTCTTCACCGCGGTGGCTGGCAGGTGTTTTTTCATCTAAATAATCTAAATCTTGCAGCTATATTTGCTGTGATCAGTGGGAATAAAGTAGTTTTAATATGTTTTTAAGTGAGAAAGTCCACCTGAAAACTTAATTGCAGTCAGTTCATCCAGATTATCTATTTCTGTCGGAGGCGCTCAGACCCCCACATACCAGCGGTACACCGACAGTAAATCCCTTCAACAGCAGCCTCACACGGCGGCTGGCAGGTGTTTTTCATCTAAATAATTTACAGTGCAGGCATCAGGATACCGGCAATAAAAGCGAACATATTCCGTCGGCAGGTTTCAGGATTTTAAGTTAATTTAGGAGTAATCACAGCGCTGTGTCATCTGCGATGTGTCTGTCTCACGGCCAGCACGCAGGTTTGATTAATTTGTAATAAATACATGAATAAAGCACAGTCATACTCAGTTTTGGGCCCGCTGTATTTTTAAAATACGCAGTAGAGCTATTTAAAGGTAGTAGAGGACATGTACCTGTATATAAAAAACGCGCCCTATAGTCCGGTGCGCCTTATGTGTGTGTTAAATACAGAAATGGCACACATAACTGAGACTGCGCCTTTTAGTACGGTGCGCCTTATGGTCGTGAAAATACGGTATGTGTATGCATGTATATTTAAATAAATATACACACATATTAGGGGAGCACCATTATGTGTTTCTGGCCGATCCCCTATTCCAGATCTTTGAAAAAGCCTGACATGCCGAATTTGATTTTGACAAAGCTGTCGGTTGTTATAAAATCACGTGATTTTACTTAAAGCTGCTTTCATTAGACTCAAGTTGTTTCTACGTCCATTGTGTTTTTGTCTTTCATTAATCAAGGGCTTTCGCATGTGTATAAGATGTTTATTAGTAATTATCTAATTAGCTCAACATACAAGAATCAATGCCAACTATTCTATAAGCATATATCAATCAGAGCTTATAGTCATTGTAGTTTTCTTTTGACATCTGACCTTCTTTGTTAAATAAATGTGCTCATAAAATCTGCAGATCAGCCAAAAAAAACAAAACAATTTTCCATAAAACATCAACCACATAATTATAAAAAGCAATATCTTAATAATCTGCTAGGAGCTGCACTGATATTTGGAGATCTGCCCAGCATTAGACGGACCAGACCTCTGCATGATGCATTCGGGGAGGATTTTTGCTTTTGTCGTTTCCTCATTAACCGCCCCAATCCACAGTATGAGAGCAGATAGAGCTAGATGAACCCCAGCCTTATGCAGACACAAAGAGACAAACGTGCATAAATTAAGTGCAGCTGGGCAGCTATTCAGAGCAGTGAAGTGGAGGCTCTTAGCCTTACAGAGAAGTCCTTTTCTGATAGACTTGCAGTAAAACCCTCCTCACAGCTGCTACTGGTCTAAAGTTATAAGAGGACACTGCAGCCTGCCTGACAAACGACTCTTTATTAAGTCAATCTACAACCCAGAACTAACCACAATAATTTATTCACATTAACAGAGGAAAAGAGGTGTCCAACATAAAACTAAAACACAAAAACTTCTTTATACGGATACTCTGCAGAAAGTTAGAGTAATTACAGGAAATATGCAAATAGTTTTGATATTTCCAGATGATAAAAATAGGGCTGAAACAATTAATCGGGATTAAGCGATTATTGAAATAAACATCAACTAATTTATTGATCGGTTAATCGTTAAATGGAGTATAGAGACTCTAAAACTTGCCTTTAGCTGACAGAGCAGCAATTATACCAAGGTTGTGGAAGAATATACCTAAAAATGCATTTAGGATAAAAAAAAACCCAACTTTTTTGTCTATTACGAAATTAAACCAGGTGAAACTAAAACATTTCCACTTGAGGAGTTCTAGTTAGAGCATATTGACAGATTCATTTTTGTTTTTTATCTTAAATACAAAGTTTTTAAATAATTTTTTTACAATGTTGGTAAAGTTGCTGCTCAAGGTGGGTTGCTCTAGCTAAAAGCATATTTTACAGTCTCTACACTCCAGTTAACGATTAATCAATTACGAAAATACTTGACGATTATTTGAATACTTGATTAATCAAGATTAATCCGGGTATTTGTTTCAGCTAGGAGTGTAAATCACACCCATCATGGCGATTTGATTCAGTATCAATTTCTAGATGCAATGATTGGATTATTTTCGATACTCAAGAATACACCACAATTAAATTTGATGCAATTAATTGAATTATTTAATTTTTTTACCTTACAGGATAAAAAATGTTTCAAATTTGAAATAAATCAATGAAAGCTGAAATATCGTGATGCATTTTATCTGATAAAGAACAGCAAATAACAGAAGTAGCAAAGTTGTTCCCGGAGTAAATGGATAAAGAGAGACCGGAGGGGAAAAAAAGAGGAAGGAAAAAAAAAATGAATCTTGCGGACGTGTCGATGCATCGGATCATCGGCTGTATGATCGATGCATCGATACAAAACGATTATTTACACCCCGAGTTTCAGCCCTAGTTTTCAGTATGACTTGGTACTCAGAGACCCAGAATATTCCTCAATCAGAGCTGTTAGACTGTAGCCTCACTTTATAGTGACAGGAGCAGCAACCAATATGCCCTTCTTCGGTGTGAATGATAACGAAGGTTTCCTTTGTTCTTTCACATGTAAATCACAACTAAAAGAAATAAAACTTAAACCTTGAAAACCCTCCTAAGTAAACTACATGTCTACGCAGAAGCTGCCGCTCCAATAACTTAAAGTTGGTTAGAAAGCACACTGGGAGAAACACATGATGAATTAAAAGACAGACTGGATCAGACGGATTTGGGGCTAAATGTCACCAGAGACAGCAGGAGAAATGACCTTTAAAGAAGACGGAGAGATGAAGACCTGCTGGTCTGAATAGAAAGCATAGACGAAACGCATTAAGCAGCTTTGTGACCATAACCTGTAACCATGTTCATATATGAGGCACTCTTAAAGCAGGTTACAGTTTAGTTTTTTCGGGTTTTGCCTAATTTTTTTAACTCTTATGAAGCACTTTGTGTTTTTGATCAAAAACATACGTCAGTTTAAGATGCATCTACTCTTCAGTTGATATCTAAAAAAGCTTAAATTGTACAAAAAAATACATTAATTTTGGGATTAGTTGAAGGTGTGAAATGTAACCCTGAATCTCCCACAGGAGGACAAGCATCTCTGATGTTAAAACAAAAAACAGTGAACTGCAACCCTCAGGCATCCCCGTTTACTCCACAAACACAAACTGAAGAGAATACTCCAGAGATTTCCCTCCAGACGACAGCAGAACGAACACACACAGCTGGAGCACCTGTTACATACAGATAACTACACTAGCAGGCAGACAACTATACAGAAAGCTATTACACAATCATACAGCTACGCAAAAACCTAGAGGCTGGCTTAGGAAAACAGAAAAAGGCCTGATTGCTCTAATACTCAATGCTTGTTCTTGTCAAAATACATTTACCAACTCTGTTCTCTCCTTCTGTGCAGAAACAGTGTGTTTGAGGATCAACCTGCTAGAGGATAAACATTTGGGCCTTAAATAATTACAGAAATTCCCCGAATTTAGCACTTTTTGTTAGCCTAGTAAACTAGCCCCACTCGCCAGCAGCCAAAATCATTTTTGCCTGCAGGTGGGTCTACCCTCGATCAATGCCACAGGCCCTAGAACTGGCGGGCCAATCACAACGCAGAGATGTGTTTTGAATTTCTGGATGCAAAGCGGGCGGGGATTGAGGGCGTGACGACAAAGCTGCCCGACACTGGAGAAAGCACAACAAGGAAGATGGTTCTCGTTCTCGTTTGACTCAGCTTTGGAATCAGTTTAGAAGGATTAGACTTTGGGTTTCCATTGAAACGTGAGCAGGAGGAGGCTCTACTCTCATTCATTTTTAAGAAAGACGTATTCGGCGTTTTACCGACAGGCTGTTTGTGTACACTCCCCCACCAGCTTTCTGTTGTGCTTCCTACGTCACAGTCAGTTGCGCTCATTGGTCAGAACGTTGGCCAATAGGCACAGACATGGTTTGAAAAACAACGGATTGTTCTCATCAACAATCTTCCGATGTCTCATTCATCGGGGCCAGACTAAATTACACATTTAATCTCACATTTAGTCTGGTTTATCAGGCTAAGTTTAAGTGGCAACCTAGTATTTAGCATAAAATATCTGTGAATAACTGGATCCAAAACCTGTGGTGAATATGCATGTGTGTGCTTGTGTATACAAAGTTTATAAAGGCGAGAATACATCGAATCCGATTTTGCGTCTGATCCAAAAGAAAAATCTCATCAAACATCACACCCGACATGATTATGTAGCTCCGACTGAGATAGACCCCTGGTCTATTTTAGTCAGACTACACAGCAATCCTACTGCAATGTCATGGGTCTGACAGCGAGAGAGACACGATTACGAAGTAAAACACATCCACTTTGGGGGAAATATCAAATAAATCTGTTAATCACACGGAAAAACAGTCAGTTTTGGAGTGGCACAGCGCATATGGTAAGTGGGACAGACCGATGCAAAAACAATCAATTAAAATAAAAATAACAAGAGAAAACTTTACCCATGATAGGAGTAAACTTTCTGCGAACTTTTAAATTATTAGTTATGTTTCCCATGATTCCACTGGTCCAAACAGTTTCAGAGCCAAAGGTCTGATTTTCATGTGTTGTGCAGCATCCATGTTTTGTATCTTTTTTGCCTATTTGCAAATCAAGCCCACTCCTGTTTCTTTTGATCTTTTCTCCATAGTTGGAGTTGATATATTATTATCTCCTCTTAACAGGAAACCTATCAGACTGACCTGGTGAGAGAATGATTTGATCGGGGGGATGACAACTTTTTTCTGGGAAGAAATAGAAACAAACCACTCTGACCATCGGCCAGTCCGGCTCAGCAGACCTTCCCTCCTTCCTTCAAAGGTTGCTCTCTGTCTGGTGGCAGGGTGAGAACGCATGTGTTCACCTGCCTGCAGGGACTCAGAGTAAATCTGGGTCAGTGACAGAGAGTCTGTAGGGCCATCTTTTGGTCTATGTTTACAAAGCCTGACTTTGAAAACATCTCAAACAGAGAACCCTGAGAACCCTGCATGAAAGGAGCCCTGATGTCTATGGGTCAATGCGGAATAAAATATTAACATGTTGGCCTAATTAACTTATACATGTAGAAATTATATTGAAAGGCACATACAATATAAAGAATTATTGTTTGGCATTTAGTTTCAAATTTGTTCCTCCAAGGGATGATCCTAATAGGGGTTTCCCTTGATCCTAATATTGAAGCTACTAAACCAATATGAACAGCAATCAGAAGGGATTTCCTTGAAACAATAAGTAATGATGAGGTCATGACCTCACATCTCAAACAGCCTGCTGAGGTGTGTGTTGAGCGGAAAATTTCACCAGCTGCACTGGCTCCTAAAAGCTTCTGTGGATGCGAGGATTCAGAAATGCTTATTGAACAAGCATTAGTGGTTCAGAACAATCAATCTGAAGGTTACAGAAGGTACGACCCTTGTAGTTCTGTCAGCGGATCACCAGCCTCCTGACTGACCAGCAGCAGCAGCTGGGGAGCATCTTATCCTGTACGAGAAAGATCAGCACCCAAGCTCCTCTGCTGTCAGAGCGCCTGCTTTGGGGAGCTGATGACATTCTTAAAGGTGCAGGGTTTGTACGGTGCTTCCCTTGTGTATATAGACATCTTCTTCATCCCTACTCTAGGGGTGATATATAGAGCTCCCCCTACAGGTTTGGTGGGAGACAGTTCAGTAGATATCAGCAGCTTATAGCTTATATATGTACGTTTCCATTTGTTTTAGAAAATATAGTGGGCCTGGCCTATAGTGAGGTGCAATCTATAGTCTGGAAAATAAGGTAAATGTGGAGATAAAAAAAAAAAAGCTGTTCAGAAGATATGGATCAATGAGAATACACATTGATTCAAAAACTATTTGCTTCAAAAGATCCTATTTTATATTTACTGCAACTTTTTTTTATACATTTTCAACCCAAAAAAACTAAATGCACTCAATGCCTTCATAAAATAAAGTGCAACAAGTTTATTTTCACTGAAAGTACTGTGAAGAATCTAAAAGTAGTCATTACAACATAACAGGCTTTTCCTCCTGTCGCAGGACAAACTATTTTCTCCTATTGTAAGAGAAATAGTTTTCCTCTTCTATTTTGGGGAAACATTTTTTAAAATATATACGTATATTAGGAGCTGAAAGATCGATAGTATCAGGCAGCTAAAAAACTCGATATATCGCATTGTTCGATTTTTGAAACAGCCCTACTAAATACAAGTTTTTGCTAAGTAATACAGAAACTGAGTAAAGAAGCTGCGCTTAAATCTGCTTACAAGCAACTTGGACTGTTTGTGTAAAGGACAATATTAATATTATATTTGTAAATTAAAAAACACACGTTTTTAGGTCAATAATTGCTTTTATTCATCTAAATATACCCTGAACACCTTCATTAAGGTTATATTGGACTTGAAATGTTAATTTTCTGGTCCACAGCAGCTTGGTTTATTCTTTCAAGGAAAAATCATAATCATTTGATTAGTTGACTAATAAAAAAGAATTTATGATAATTAAATGAATGCATATACAGGTGCTGGTCATAAAATTAGAATATCATGAAAAAGTAGATTGATTTCAGTAATTCCATTTAAAAAGTGAAACTTGTATATTATATTCATACATTACATACAAACTCATATATTTCAGATGTTTATTTTGTTTAATTTTGATGATTACAAATGACAACAAATGAAAATCTCAAATTCATCATATCAGAAAATTAGAATATTACTGAAGACCAATAAAAACAAAGGATTTATAGAAATGTTGGCCAACTGAAAAGTATGAACATGAAAAGTATGAGCATGTACAGCACTCAGTATTTAGTTGGGCCTCCTTTGGCCTGTATTACTGCAGCAATGCGGCGTGGCATGGAGTCGATCAGTCTGTGGCACTGCTCAGGTGTTATGATAGCCCAGGTTGCTCTAATAGTGGCTTTTAGCTCTTCTGAATTGTTGGGTCTGGTGTATTGCATCTTCTTCTTCACAATACCCCATAGATTTTCAATGGGGTTAAGGTCAGGAGAGTTTGCTGGCCAATTAAGAACAGGGATACCATGGTCCTTCAACCAGGTACTGGTAGCTTTGGCACTGTGTGCAGGTGCCAAGTCCTGTTGGAAAATGAAATCTGCATCTCCAAAAAGTTGGTCAGCTGCAGGAAGCATGAAGTGCTCTAAAACTTCCTGGTATGTGGCTGCGTTGACCCTGGACCTCAGAAAACACAATGGACCAACACCAGCAGATGACATGGCACCCCAAACCATCACTGACTGTGGAAACTTTACACTGGACTTCAAGCAACGTGGATGAAGTGCCTCTCTTCTTTTCCTCCAGACTCTGGGACCTTGATTTCCAAAGGAAATGCAAAATTTACTTTCATCAGAGAACATGACTTTGGACCACTCACCAGCAGTCCAGTCCTGTTTCTCTTTAGCCCAGGCAAGACGCTTCTGACGCTGTCTGTGGTTCAAGAGTGGCTTGACACAAGGAATGCGACAGCAGAAACCCATGTCTTTCATACGTCTGTGTGTGGTGGTTCTTGAAGCACTCACTCCAGCTGCAGTCCACTCTTTGTGAATCTCCCCCACATTTTTGAATGGGTTTTGTTTCACAATCCTCTCCAGGGTGCGGTTATCTCTCTTGCTTGTACACTTTTTTCGACCACATCTTTTCCTTCCCTTCGCCTCTCTATTAATGTGCTTGGACACTGAGCTCTGTGAACAGCCAGCCTCTTTAGCGATGACCTTTTGTGTCTTGCCCTCCTTGTGCAAGGTGTCGATGGTCGTCTTTTGGACAACTGTCAAGTCAGCAGTCTTCCCCATGATTGTGTAGCCTATAGAACTAGACTGAAAGACCATTTAAAGGCTTTTGCAGGTGGTTTGAGTTAATTAGCTGATTAGAGTGTGGCACCAGGGGCCATCAATTTTGAACCTTTTCACAATATTCTAATTTTCTGATATGATGAATTTGAGATTTTCATTTGTTGTCATTTGTAATCATCAAAATTAAACAAAATAAACATCTGAAATATATGAGTTTGTATGTAATGTATGAATATAATATACAAGTTTCACTTTTTAAATGGAATTACTGAAATCAATCTACTTTTTCATGATATTCTAATTTTATGACCAGCACCTGTACAGTCAAAGACTTCTGACCAGTGCTGTTCAGCACAGCAAGCAGATAAGCTAAATTTCTGCTACGCTGAAATGTGTCCTATAATAATAATTACATTAATAATATAATACGTTTTTTACAAGCTTAACAACCTTTTTTATTCCATTTTCCATTTCAAACTCTTCGCAGACAGACTAATGCCAGGGATCAAACCCACAACCTTATTTTGCTACAGAGCAACGATGCTACAAACTGAATAAATGTTTTTTTTTCATACATCTATTATTTTCCTGGGTCACAATAGGTTCTACTTATAATAATTTCCTATGGGAACAAAAGGAAAACAAGAAATTATACAGTAACAGCAGACAAAAAGAAGGTTTATTGTAGTCCTGCTCAACAAGCTGCAACATAAACAGACCTGGTGAATCCCTCACACACACAGAATCACCAGGCCGTCACCTACGCACCGAGCAAAGCGCTCGCCTCATGAATATGAATGCTCAGCGTTCAGAAACACCTGCTGTAAACCATAAAAGGCCGTTTCAAGGTTGAACATCAGAAACACGACGGTCTGAGAACTCCTCGCTGAACCCAGCGTGCCACTGCAGACCGAATTCTGCACCTCCACTTACCCTCCATCACACAGAGATCAACCAGAACCACTAACAGATAAAAAAGTTGCTGCTCGTTTTCTTTCTCACATCTATAGAAACGTCTAGACAGAAGCTGGTTAGGCATTCAGAGGAGCAAGGTCCTCCAGCCTCTTCTTGTCCTCCTTCAGACGTGTGTGACAGCAGGCCCATTCAACTGGAGGCTAGTTGTGTCCCGCTCCATCTCCAGCAGCACAACAAAAACTGTACCACAGGGGGTGGTGTGTTGTCACCAGTCTAGCCAATCAATAACATGGATTTTAATGAAGTGGGGAGGATGGGGGGGCATCTTAGTCTCCTCCTGCAGGGGTAACCATGACAACCTCTAAATGGCCCTAAGGGGGACGGATGAATGTGTGCTCCAGATTTTACACCTACAGGATTCTGTTTTTGCAGAAAATAAATTTCAATAAATTCTATTTGTTTTTATTCTATATTCATCCCTGCAAATCAATTCAAACCAATTCAACAACTGAAGTCATTTTCCCTCACAGCCTATGATCAGTTTGGACATTAAAAACAACCTCAGGGTTAAGAAACAAGCTGTGAAGCTCCTCAGAATTTGCTCTGGTGAACGATTGGAGCAGCCATTCACTCTATTTAATGGTTTTCTTTCATAACTAACTAATAAATGGAAAATTAATTCCTGAGAGTCAAGAAAAAAAAAACGAAACAGGAAATGAGTAACCTGATAAGGTTAGATTCTGCTCTTTGTTGATATTTGAACACAATGATAAATGCTTTTTTCCTTTCTGTGACGCCGTTTAATCACTGATCTGCCTTTTAAGGTTCAATCCGTTTCAGGTTGCTCCTAGGTTTCTACGAAAAGCCTTACAGATTATTCTGAA
Source organism: Cyprinodon tularosa (assembly GCF_016077235.1). Lineage (NCBI taxonomy): Eukaryota > Metazoa > Chordata > Actinopteri > Cyprinodontiformes > Cyprinodontidae > Cyprinodon > Cyprinodon tularosa. Next base: position 786,462 of record NW_024038438.1, on the reverse strand, counting down.
ACTGGCAACCAGAGGATGAAAGGATGCAACAAATAAAAATTAAATAAATGAATAAAGCCATCAGCATCTGTCAGCAGAATAAGGCTGGGGACTAAAAGAGTCTTTGGCATCGATGGTTTTAAAATTTGTTCTCCCAGCAGTTGGCTCAAACTGGCACTGAGTTGCTGAGAAGGAGGAGGAGGAGGAGTGACCATAGGGGGGTTGGCTGGTCTTCAAGCTGAACGGGCCGTGGTTGGATTGTTTTTTTCTAAACTATTAGAGCTTTTTTGCCACACAGATGCATACAGGAAGAGGGCGCCACTGTTCATCCTAGTCAAAGCCATCCATATTTTCAAACAACAGAAATGTGGAAAGAGCCAAAACTGATCATCTACACTTTAAGACTCCCAATGAAAAAATCTTGTATTTTAATTTTTTGTTCATATTCTTTTTTTTTTTCCAATTCTTTTTTTTATATTTTGCACTTTCAATCTAATTTTTTTCTAATTTCTCTTTCAAAGACCATTTTAAGAATAGCATTCTTTTCAAACTGCATTTTCCTGATCACATCATCTTTATTCCTGGGGGTATGGTAGTCAACAGCGAGCATTGGTATTGATCTTAAACTGATGAGAATGTGATCTATGGACTGCAATTTGGATTGTATACACTTTCTAAAACCCAAATCCGAAAAGGGGAAATTAAAAAAAAAATTAAATGTGTTAAAAAAATGAAAAATAAAAGAAGAAAACCTCCCCAGAGATTTGAGAAAACAACAAAGTTAATCAAATTAAAATCCATTTCATTTCTGGATTCCTTAATTTAAAATGTTCCTTTCTAGCAATAATAATGGAACAAAATCCCCCCCATAGTGCTAACCTAGATCAGACGTCCAGAATTAAGAGTTTATTTAATCCAGTTGGTTTGCAAGCATCTGACTTTCAACAGCTTTTTATTTCAGTTAAGGAAGGATCTTCTGTAGGCCAACTCAGAGGTGTTCCTCTATTTTATCCTTTACTTAAAACAAATTGAATGTAGATGTGGAATTATTATCCAGCTGAAGACAAAATTCTTTCAATGCCTCAATAAAACTATCAGCAGGTAAGCAGTTCATGGAGGGCTCCAGTTCTTTGGGTCTCTGTAATTAAATAAATATATAAAATTTTATATCATTTTTTTATTTTATATATATAAAAATATATAAAATAGTGTGGTTAAGAATCTGCTCCAGCAGGCTTTCTAGTATCTGTAAATCTACATTTTTTGTTTTGTTTTAAAGCTTAAATTAGACCCTTGAGCTCTCATTTTAACTGAGTGAGGATTAGATTATTCACAAAATGATCACATTTATGCGGCCTGTTCTTTAGTTGGGATAGTTTAGGCCAGTGTTTCCCCATTTATGTTGTAAGCCTTGCAGCCCTACAGGCTGTACTTGCCTTTGAGCAAGTGACTAACGTGGAGCATGAGCAAACATCTGGTCAGTTTGAAAGCCTCGGCCTTTAAATGATCAGTTTGTTCTTTGTTTGCCTTGTTATTTATTTTACTTTATTATAACTGTAAATGTTACCTGTATTACAGTGTGTATTTCAAAGGTTGCTGGCTGATCGCTTAAGTAGGATTTTACTTAAGTGCAAACAATTCCTCTTTAATTGTTTTTTTTCATTTGAAATAGTAATAATATGCTTTTCTAAGACTTTAGTTTTTTGTTCATATATATTTATTAATCCCTTAGAAAAGCACATAGCTGAAAACTCCTTGTATATAAAACAGTCTACTTTAAAACCAGGGGCGTTGCTAGGCACAAAGCTTTACTGGGGCACTGGCCCCCTACCGCATATGCCCCTCCTTCCATACACAAATACAGACAAGCACACTGCCCCACCCTATATTCCTACCAAAATTACCAGTTGAGATATTAATGAGTGTAAGAGCATATTTGTTTTAACAAACATGAACATTTTCAACATTGCAGCTATAAAAAATAAGACATTACCAACTTTAAAAATAAAAAGTTTCCTTATACACATTCTGAAGTAATCATTAATTCCTAGGTTTCCGAGTTTTAGTTCAGGGGAAAGTTTAACTCAACCCGAACTAAGTTTTTCTCTTATTTATTGAGCATTAAAGTGTACCTCCTATTTTTCACTTTTGCAAAGCGGTCAATCACTTGTGACTCAGCTTAGAAAGTTCTTCCTTTTCAACTGATAAAATAGCAAGATGATGGAGCCTGTCTTGTCCCACATGTGCACCTCAGCCAAGTGTGGAGCTTTCTCAACACACTGAATGACCTTTCACAACTACAGCTGTTGATTGTGATTGTGAGGGAGATCTGGATGACCTGCGTTAGTGTTGGGAATATGATGTTATCAAGCAAGTTGAAAACACACTGCATATCCTTGATGACAAGGCTTTCTTTTTCAACCAGGAAAAGCTTTCAAACCATTTTGAATTGAATGAAAGTTTTTTTTACTCCAAATTTGTCCTGGGGATAGTGGGACAACTTCACTTCTTTAGGACAGTCATGCTTTCCCCCTAAGTCACTAATGTCCCCTTCTTGTTTGTGGAAGCTGGTTGTTGCTCCCTCATCACCTTCCTGGTCCTGTCTCTCCTGTCCTTCACCTGTCTCTTGCCTGTCAGTCTCGCCTCCTCCTCCCTTTCCTACTCCAGCACCTTCATTCTCATTCTATACAGCAAACATTAAAAAACTTAAATTTATAATTATGTAAATATCTATCATATTGCTTATAACGTTCCTAATGTAACCAGTTAGCTCAAATCACTAATTCATCACGGGACCTTACCTCCCTGTCTCTCATCTTGTTTTACTGCTTCCCTGTCTCTGCTTCGTGTGAGGAATTTCCTGATATCAATCTACAAACCAATGCAGTCATTTTTAGTTAGTAGCCTATAAAGCATATGGTTTCACTGGGAAAATAATAAAATTGACAGGTAAGAAACGTTACCAGAACAACGTTTATTGCCTGTCAATTAAAAAAAAAATGCGCCGCAGTGTCCCATCCAACTCAGTTGAGAGCAGCGTGTTAGTTTACCTGCAGTTCATGCAGTGACATGCGCTGACGTGGGGGCGCTAATACATCCTCAATTTGGAGTTAACAACACACTTGCTGCGCATTTGAGTAGAAATATACGTCTCCTTCCATTGGAATTATCTAAATTGATGCATTAAAAAAATGTACCACTGTTGCAAATATTCATGAGATTTATACTGGGGCACAGCTCATTTATACTGGGGCACGTGCCCCAGTAAATGGGGTCTGGCGACGCCGATGTTTAAAACATTTGATAAAAACAGCCTGTCGCCGGTGGGCTGCTCTAACAACTCCTATCACCAGACTTGGGTGGTTTTCTGGGGGAAACCCTAAGAGTTGTACGTTAGATGATCTCTGCCCCTTATAAATTAATTGTTTTTTGTTTTGTTTTTTTTTTACAAATTATGGCATAAATCTTTCTCAGGACTAACTTGTAACCACTGTCAGTGAATAAAAAGTGTAAAAAACTCAGCAGCAGATTAAAAGTCTCACCTTAATCTGAAAATTGTAAAAACTCTTTGCTTGCAGAATGACATTGTATCATGCATGTTTTTTGTAATGTAGTGAACTATAGGAATATGATGCATGAAAATATTTTTGCATAGAGACGCTTAATTCTGGCTTTAAATGTAATTGTAAGCTTTTCCTCCTCATCACATGCAGTGATGTCAGAACAAGATCCAAGAAAATCTAAATAAAAGAAAAGATATGAAATGAAGGGTTTTTACTAAATTCCTTGGATGAACAGCCAAGCATTCGGCTTACTTAACCTTCAGCTCTACATGAGCTAAAGAGACAAAAATAGCAGAAGTCAGCAGTTACCACAGAAACCCGACCGCTCGGGCGTTTTGCAGTTCTTACGTGGGTTACCACAGCAACTGAGACAGCTGGTTGCTATCAGAAAGCTTTCATCAAATGCCATCTTCACTAAGCGTCGTAGCAGCAGAGGAGCAAACAAACGCAGGGCCGACCGAGGAGTTCCCTCCATTCAAAGTCCATTAACAGATCATCAGTGCCCTAACTAATGTGATCTTTGTTGGAAAAGGAGAAAATAATAACTACCTCTGAAACAAAAGACGCTACGATCCAAGCCTCCTGTTAAAGATGAAGTCAAGAAGGAAGAAATGTCTGCAGGAAATGAAATCAAATAAACTGATACCAGGAACTTAAAGTGTAGCTCACCCCAATGCAGAAATACAACTCTACCCCCAGATAAAAAAATTAAAATAAATAAAGTTGAAGGTGCTCAGACACCATATTGTGGTACTGCCACCTGTCAATCAACGGACCAATCAGTGATCGGATTTTGTCCCCAAGTGGGACGGCTCCTCCCTGCAGGAGCAGCTGCTTCTCTGTTCCCAAAAAATCTGTCTGCAATGCACTGGTAATAGACAGCAATCCTTATAAAGGCCAGCCTGTCACCCAAATATTTTGAAATAGAATTTTAAAAAATCCCTCCATTCATCTGTGCATATACACCATATTGCCAAAAGTATCCTCTCACCTATCTTTACTCACATACAAGTGATTGAAGGCAGACTCATTCCTAATCCATAGGAGCTCAGTATGATGTCGGCCAATCGCAGGTAGAACCGCTCTGACTCTTCTGGGGATTTTTGACCATTCTTCCAGAAGCATGGTAAGGCAGGTCACACACTGATTTTGGAATAAATGCCTGGATCTCATTCTAATTTTATCCCAAAGGTGTTCTATTGGGTAGAGGTCGAAGCCTCGGTGAAGGCCAGTCCAGGTTATCCACACCAGACTCTCCCATTCATGTCTTTATGGAACTTTCCATGATATTTCCACCTTTCCTGTGCTCTGGTGCAAAGTGTTGTTTTAAGAGGAAGGAGCCAATTCTAAACTGTTACAAAGTTGGGAGCATAGAATTGTTCAAAAGCCACGAAATGTCTTGGTTTGCTGAAGCATTCAGCAAACCAAGACATTTCGTGGCTGAGTTTCCAAACATTTTGATTGTCATATGATGCAGTTGACAGTTGAATATTAAGAAGGAAATATAACACCTGGATTTGTTGCACAGGGGGCCTCCTGTCACAGTTCCTCAATGGATTTCACCGAGCTCCTGTGAGTGACAGATTCCTTGAACAAATGTTAAAATGGTCTGCTTACCTGGGTGCTTGATTTTATACACTGGCAGTAATGGAAGTGATTGGAACATTTGACTCATAATTTGGATGGGAGAGCAAATACGTTTGGCAATATAGTGAACATGTGAACACTTAGAGGCTGCATACTATCCAGTGGTGCACAGGTCCATTTGGACTCTGGATACTGTAGCCTACTTGGTTACATGACTGAGTGTGGCTAGGAGATGACTCTTCATTTATAATTGTAATATCCTGCTGTTTTGTCAAATGAAAAACCAGCCAGAGATCTAGCTACTATTGAAATAACAGCTGGAACAGAAAATGGACAGAAATTATAGAAAGAGGTTCAGCAACACGCTGCTGCTTGAAACTGCTCTAACGATAAGACTTGCATTTGTTTTACTCCATATCAGCGCCTTGTTATTACAAGCTTCAAAACCAATTCTACACTGTGTGCAGAATTATTAGGCAAGTTGTATTTTTGATGATTAGTTTTATTATTGGGGCACAATTGTGTTCTCAATAAACCCAAAAGACTCCTTAATATCAAAGTTTAATATTTTGGAAGTTGTGTTTTTTTTTTTTTTTTTTTTTTTTAGATTTCACCATTTTATGAGGATGTCTGTGTGTGCAGGTAAAGATTACTGTGCAGAATTATTAGACAACCTAATAAAAAACAAATATACATCCATCTCACTTGTTTATTTTTACCAGGTAAAATAACAGCTCAAAATTCAGAAATAAACATTTGCAACATCACAAAAAAAAAAAAAAAAAAAAAAAAAATCAGTGGCCAATATAGCCACCTTTCTTCTACCATGAGGCTCAAAAGCATTCCATCCATAGATTCTGTCAGTGTCTTGATCTGTCTGCGATAGACATTGTGTGCAGCGGCCACCACAGCCTCCCAGACACTGTTCAGAGATGTGGACTGTTTTCCCTCCCTTTAGATCTCACATTTCATGAAGGACCACAGATTCTCAATGGGGTTCATGTCATCATTTTTTCTCCTTTTAGACTTTTCTGGCCAGCCACGCTGTGGTGCATTTTGATGCATGTGACGGAGCACTGTCCTGAATGAATATCTTGTTTTTCTTGAATGATGGTGATTACTTCTACCACTGTTTGAAGAAGGTGTCTTCCAGGAACTGGCAGTAGGTCTGGGAGTTGATCTTGACTCCATCATCAACCCGAAAAAGGTCCTACAAGCTCCTCTTTGATACCAGCCCATACCAGTAACCCACCTCCACCTTACTGGAGTCTGAGTCGATAAGGAACTTGCTGCCCTTTACTGATCCAGCCTGGTGCCCATCCATCCATCTGGCCCATCAAGACTCTCTCTCATTTCATCAGACCAAATCACCTTGGAGAAATCAGTCTTTAGATATTTCTTGGCCTAATCTTGACGTTTTTTCTTGTGTGTCTTTTTCAAAGTTGGCCTTTTTTCCGCTTTCCTTACCTTGGCCAGGTCCCTGGGTATTGAGCTCCTTGTGTTTCTCAGCACTCCAGATGTGTTGCGGCTCTGAAATATGGCACAACTTATGGCTAATGGCTTCCTGGCAGCTTCACGCTTGATCCTTCATGGGGAGTTATTTTGCGTCTTCTTTTTTCCAACACCCTTCTTGCGCCCCTGTTGGCTGTTTGCCATGAACAGCTTGATTGTGGGGCAATTTCCAAACTACTGCACCCCTCTGAAAGACATCTGACCATTTTTTGAATTTCAGAGTCTGTCAAATCTCTTTTCTGACCCATTTTGCCAAAGGAAAGAAATTGCCTAATAATTAAGCACACCTTATATAGGGTGTTGATGTCATTAGGCCACACCCCTTCTCATTACAGAGATGCACACCACCTGATTTACTGAAATTGGTAGTTGGCTTTCAAGCCTATACAGCTTGGAGTAGGACAAAATGTATGAAAAGGATGATGTGGTCGAAATACTCATTTGCCTAATAATTCTGCACACAGTGTATGTCTGTTTTTGTAAATCTCAGCTAGCATTATTTGGTTAGTAGCCTCAGTCACGAGGCTCTCATGATACAATCACTATGCTAAGGAAATGATAACTGGACGGGTGAGTCAAGATTGATGCACCACAGTGAAACCTTTTGTCATCCAAACTCTCTATTAGAAAGACAAGGACACAAAAGTAACACAAACAAGTAAGCAATGTAAATTTTAGAGCATGTTTAAATGCATTATGCAATTAAGTAACCCTTATTTTTTTGTTTAGAGTTTAATTCAGCTTCTGAGAACTAAAGTAGATATCATTCTCATACTGATCAAGTTGATTGATGCTGAAGATATTTTCCCAGGTTGCAGACCCTTCAGAAACAGGTCAAGCATGTCTCCATACAGTCCATTGCTTTTCTGTTGTTGTCTCTAACAGTGAGGCCTCTCAAGTAGCAGTTTCAACTAAAAGGTATGATGCTGGGAAATTGTGCCTACAACCCACAATGCATTGCAGTTTTCCAGAATATCTTTATCTATAGTGTTTTGGTTTATGTGATCTAGGATAATGTGAGAAATTATAACACCATACTTAACTAAAACCAACTATAGTTTTACAAAAAAGGCTCACTCTTAAAACACTAAAAGAAGCAACTATCAAATACATAACAATTGTTCACACCCAATTTGAATCCTAATTAAGTCATCAGCCAGTAAGTCTAAAAGCAAACAATTTGACTCTTTTTACATTTTACAGTAAAACAAATGAACTAAAAAAAAAAGGAACCAAAAAATGATTGCTTTATTCAGTTTAAGGTTGTCCATCACTTGCACTGGAGTAGAGCAAGGTTCTCTTCCACATACCCAAATACTGACAGCAGTTGCATCAGATTTCGTATTAATGTTGCAGATTTGACTCCTAAGTTTTGGACTTGCCATATGTTGATAGGCTACTGGTCTGATATATTTAATGTACTGTCAAAAGTCTTTGGAGTCACTTTGCAGCCCTGTGTGTGCAATGATAGCATTGTTTGGGGTACCAAGCAATGAAGCAAATGTAACTAGGAACCAACAGAACATTATAGCATTTGTTTCTCTGCTTGCACTAAGGTGGATTTTACTTCAAGTGCGCCACCTACTGTCACTCAGTAGTTGAAAGATCTAATGCCATTTTTGCACTTGGAAAAAAAAAATCTAATTTGCTATAAGGCACTCAGACAAATTTCAATCCGTTTGGAAACCCTTTCTATCATACTTAATTTAGTGGCCTCCAAGAACTCCCACCAACATTGCATTAAATTGAAAGATACCATGGTTTTAATTAAAAAGTTGAGCATACACAAAGGCATACTTTGTTGGCCATGAAGACCTTGGAATGTAGGTTGAGCTATTAATTTACTGTTTTAATTTGTTTATTCTGATGCCTACCTACATTTAACAAACAAAAACTGAAGTCTACTGTTGGTACATTTTTCTTTTGTTGATTCCTTACTATCACCATTATTGTAATTATTTTTGGGTCCAGTCGGGGTGGGGGGAGGGATGGGAGGTGTTAGTGTGTATAAAGTTTGAAAAACGGAAAGCCTTTTGTAACCACGATGACAATTTAATGTTTCTACCTCTGACTTTTCAATAATAAAGATTTGGAAATAAAAAGATTGCTTTAAGGTTGAAGTTTGGAGAGGTTGTCACAGTCAGGTAGTTTTGCTAGATCAAGCAAAGCTCTATGATTTGCATAGTGGTTCAATTTATGATTGAACAGCCAGTATTCAGCCAGGCATTCAAACCCACCATTTATGGTCATGTTAAGTAAAGATTTAAAGGCTTCAGTCATTGACAAACATACAGTGTAAAATAAAGGTATTTATGGTAATAAGTTTACCATTAATATCTACTATCTTAATGCTGGTTAGGAGCCAAATACAGGTGCTGGTCATAAAATTAGAATATCATGAAAAAGTAGATTGATTTCAGTAATTCCATTTAAAAAGTGAAACTTGTATATTATATTCATACATTACATACAAACTCATATATTTCAGATGTTTATTTTGTTTAATTTTGATGATTACAAATGACAACAAATGAAAATCTCAAATTCATCATATCAGAAAATTAGAATATTGTGAAAAGGTTCAAAATTGATGGCCCCTGGTGCCACACTCTAATCAGCTAATTAACTCAAACCACCTGCAAAAGCCTTTAAATGGTCTTTCAGTCTAGTTCTATAGGCTACACAATCATGGGGAAGACTGCTGACTTGACAGTTGTCCAAAAGACGACCATCGACACCTTGCACAAGGAGGGCAAGACACAAAAGGTCATCGCTAAAGAGGCTGGCTGTTCACAGAGCTCAGTGTCCAAGCACATTAATAGAGAGGCGAAGGGAAGGAAAAGATGTGGTCGAAAAAAGTGTACAAGCAAGAGAGATAACCGCACCCTGGAGAGGATTGTGAAACAAAACCCATTCAAAAATGTGGGGGAGATTCACAAAGAGTGGACTGCAGCTGGAGTGAGTGCTTCAAGAACCACCACACACAGACGTATGAAAGACATGGGTTTCTGCTGTCGCATTCCTTGTGTCAAGCCACTCTTGAACCACAGACAGCGTCAGAAGCGTCTTGCCTGGGCTAAAGAGAAACAGGACTGGACTGCTGGTGAGTGGTCCAAAGTCATGTTCTCTGATGAAAGTAAATTTTGCATTTCCTTTGGAAATCAAGGTCCCAGAGTCTGGAGGAAAAGAGGAGAGGCACTTCATCCACGTTGCTTGAAGTCCAGTGTAAAGTTTCCACAGTCAGTGATGGTTTGGGGTGCCATGTCATCTGCTGGTGTTGGTCCATTGTGTTTTCTGAGGTCCAGGGTCAACGCAGCCACATACCAGGAAGTTTTAGAGCACTTCATGCTTCCTGCAGCTGACCAACTTTTTGGAGATGCAGATTTCATTTTCCAACAGGACTTGGCACCTGCACACAGTGCCAAAGCTACCAGTACCTGGTTGAAGGACCATGGTATCCCTGTTCTTAATTGGCCAGCAAACTCTCCTGACCTTAACCCCATAGAAAATCTATGGGGTATTGTGAAGAAGAAGATGCAATACACCAGACCCAACAATTCAGAAGAGCTAAAAGCCACTATTAGAGCAACCTGGGCTATCATAACACCTGAGCAGTGCCACAGACTGATCGACTCCATGCCACGCCGCATTGCTGCAGTAATACAGGCCAAAGGAGGCCCAACTAAATACTGAGTGCTGTACATGCTCATACTTTTCATGTTCATACTTTTCAGTTGGCCAACATTTCTATAAATCCTTTGTTTTTATTGGTCTTCAGTAATATTCTAATTTTCTGATATGATGAATTTGAGATTTTCATTTGTTGTCATTTGTAATCATCAAAATTAAACAAAATAAACATCTGAAATATATGAGTTTGTATGTAATGTATGAATATAATATACAAGTTTCACTTTTTAAATGGAATTACTGAAATCAATCTACTTTTTCATGATATTCTAATTTTATGACCAGCACCTGTATATCTGTTTAGCACATTGTGTCTGGTAGTTGGATAAGGAGCTTTAAAGATGAATAGAATAATAGAATAAAACATGATAAAATATATATTTTTTTTTCTTCAAATTAAACTTCACTTCAGTCAGAGCTCATTCTTTTACTTTTGTTTCCAATGAAGTCAACATCTTATCCACAAAGTCCAAACACACAGAGCTCGGCAAAAAGATTATGAAAATCACTGTTAAACATCACATGCATGATCACACAGACTAATGCTACATAGGTAATTATATACTGAAGACAAAGTTTAAATAATTTAGAAAATAAAAGTAATCTTGCACTATTGATACAATGGCGCTTCTAGAGGCTGAGGAATTTTACAGTTTGGCAACTGGCAACTTGAAGCTTCTCAGAGAAATGTAAAATTTAAAATCACCAAGAGACACTGGAGGTAAACCAAGGCTAAGAGCTTAAATAAAAGGAAAGGGCTAATTTCTAAAGTATGCTTTTGTAATTATTGTTCAGGCAGGTAAGTCCAAAACTATTTAGCTCCCTGGCAAACTTAGGCTTAGAGGAATCTTTTCAATGTCACCATTAAGCTTATTCAAACTAGAAATTTAAGGTCCTGACTGGAAAAACATTACATTAATTTTAAGTTTGACTAAGGAATTTAATTTTCGAAAAGACCTGCCCTCTCCAATCCACTCCAAAAAATGCACATGCACAACCTGTACCCACTCCACAGAGGAAATGCCTATTAAAGTAGTGTGAGAGCATGCACAAGCCCATTTCTCCTCATGCACGCTCTGTTTAAAAGTTGCTGAGGATTAAGAATTTTTCCACTATGTAAGACTTGTCAGTAAGTTAAAAAAATGGGGACGAGTACATAGGACGGTCTTACGTAAACATATTACCAGAACGATTGACAATTAGGAGGACCACTTATTTTGATGATCCACCCAGAAAAAGAACATCCTTCACTATACCTTTTACTGCAGTTATTTCTTAACGTAATAAAGCCTCTACATGAAGTGAAACAAGAAATAAAAAAAATGTATTCAAATGTTACCACAGACTAAACCTCAAAAACTCAAGAAGTCCTTCCTGAGTTCCTTTCAAAATAAGAGTACCCCTAGGACACCCCTCACCTCTTACCCTTGGTTCATAAGTCAGGGGCCCGAAAAACATCAAACAAATCTTCAAGGGGTATGTTTAGTTCTCACTTTTGTAGGATAAATATTTTATTTTAATGTCACTGTGTGTTGTATATCCATCTTACAGCAAAGATTAATGCTTTTACTGACAAAATGTAATTAATGCATTAAAATATGTAGAAACCTTTTGCTAATACATAACATGATGTGGTTAAGTACACGTTTACTACGGCTACTAAAGATAATGCTGTAGGAAAGTAAAGCTGCCATGCTAAAAGCCTGTTACACACAGTGCAAGCTAGCCAACCAAGTCACGCTTAATAGCCTGCTAACATTAGCTTTCAGTGTCACTCAATAAAAGGCAGAAAACAATAATTCATAATATTCTGCACAATAAACACATAAATGATGGTAATTAATTCAATTGGTGCTTAATCTCCAGTTTCCTTCAGAATCCTAACCACTGTATACATTGAATTCTTCAACATATCTTCAGCTTTTTAATATAATATCATTAACATGTGAAACGGCTCACCGAATGCACTCAGCTACATTCGCTCTCATCAACAACAATAAATACCATTATATACACAAAAATAACATTTTAGCGCCAATAATGTTTTTCTATGTTTTAGAAATGTAGAAAAACACAAATCGTAACAGGAATTTTGTTGATTAGAGCTGCTGCCGAGGGATGCGTTTACATCTCTATCCCATGTTTTCTGAGACCTGTGCTGTGAGGCACGGTGTTCCTCAGAGGTCTGTGCTCTGACAATTGCTATTTTTCTTTACAGGGTGCTCCTTTTATTCTTCTATGTTAGCTTTCACTAATACTCTGACTATCTGCAACTATTTGGGCCTGTTACCATGGGATACTGTGCTTTAGGGCTGGTTATTTAATTGGTTAATTATTTAACCAATTAAATAACCAGCCTTAATTGGACTAATTAATTTCATTAATTCATGTTTTTATAAGTCCCTGATTTCAAATTTTGCCAAATCGTAAAACAAGGAAGTCTCTTCTTCCATTCAATTCAGTTTATTTATATAGTGCCAATTCACAAAACATGTCATCTTAAGGCACTTTATAATTCAACAGATAATACAGTCAAATTGATTCAAAGTTTTCTATCTAAGAAAAAAACAGCTGATTGCATCGACTCGTTGACTCGAATACAATCCATCACACTAAGCAAGCTTGTAGCGACAGTGGAGAGGAAAAACTCCCTTTAAACAGGAAGAAACCTCCAGCAGAACCAGGCTCAGTGTGAGCGGCCATCTGCCGAGGCCGACTGGGGTTCAAGGAGACAGAAGCAGAGATACAAAAAGCAACTGTAAAAGGCGGCCCCATCCAGGAAACACACAGCCAGACAGACGAGCTCTGAGCCAGCTCCCATGCCAGAGGATGAAGAGAGCACATCCAGCCAGTCAGTCAGAGAAACAGGACTACATCTGTATTTTTTTATTGCACCTTTGCTTCCACTGCGAAATGCTATCGAAATTAAGACTAGCAGCACATCTAACTTGTTTCAGCATCTCCGGCAAAGCTTTTAGGAGTGCAGCGTGGGTAACCCTGGATGCCTCATTTTCTAAAGCGGTGCTGACTGACAAGTTTAGTGTTGGGTAGAAGCAGATGACCGACGCTGTAGCTGTTCATATAGGGATAGACAAGAACTGCCACTCTGGGGGGTTAAATAGAGAGAGTTCCTTTCATTGCTTTGTATTTGTTACAATGTACAAGTTCAGTGTAAAACTTATTGCTGGTGCAGATGTTCATCATAAACATGCAATTAGTTAAACCAGGATCAAAACATGCGCTAAAATGGAGCCAAAGTCCAGATCAAAATCAACTGGGTTATTTTGAAAGGAAACAAGGGCAAAATCTGGAATTAGTAGATGTGTGAAGCTGGTAGAGATATACCCTAGAAAAAAAGATTATGATGGTTGTGATTATTAGTGAAAGAATACAGATAAATAAAAAAATGAGCATTCTGCATTTAATAAATTTAAAAAAATAAACATTTGGTCAATAATAATAATAATATAATGGTATGGTTAATATGACTTTTCTGATAATTCAATAAACATAATCTATAACAGCATTTAACACCAACAGATTTTATGCATTTTTTTGTTTAAGGTTTCTAAAAATATTATATTGGAGGAGCTTTATAAGTTAGTCCAAATAATTGTCATAATTTACTTAGGGTTATTCTATTGATAATTTTTTTGATTAATCAATTAATAATCAGACAGGAAAAAGAGCCATAGATAAAATAAACCAAGTGAAGCTAAAATTATACCACACGACTTCTGGACAGAGCATATTAACAGATCTTAAATGCAAATTGTTTAAATATTTTTTACAATATAACATAAACGTTGCTCCGAGTGGTTCGCTCTTAAATCTAGTCTGTTAGGATACTGTTTTTTGCATCATATTAATTATTTTATCTCTTTAAAATTGAAATTGTTGCAAGAACGTGCCCTCCTAGGACAATTAAATTAGCAGGTAGAAATCTGCACCTTTCAAACTCTGACAGCATCCAGCTATTTGCCTGAACTCCATTGTTTGATGGATTCACCAAAAGTTTTCTTCTAGTCTGGAAGGCAGGACATTACTGCCTCTGGTTCTGGTCTGATGTCTGCAAACAGTTACTTTTGCATCCAACTGTGCATCCATGACACAATTAATTACATCAACCCTACTCTGACTTCTTCGAAACATCAAGCAGGTAGTGGGGTGAGCCACTGCGGCATTGATCACAATAAAAACATCAGATGTGGGACTGGGGCAAAGTTAGCGGATGGAGGTTCACAGCGGCGGGATGATACATGAAGATTAAAACAATCTGAAACTGGGAGCATGATGACCAGCAGAGCTGCACACCGATCTGAAATATGACAGAGAGGAGCGCGTCTGGAAATGATGCGATATTAACACAAGCATCCATCTTCCAACATGCTCCAAGAAAAGTGAGCCAGTCCAAGGAGGGAACGCGTTTCAAAACGCAGCGGCTCAGGATTTCTGTATATATCCGTCCAGAGGAGACAAAATACCAGATGCAACCCCGCCAGACGAGACGTGAAAAAGCATCGAGGATGATTTAGACCTGCTAGCTTGTAGAGCTAAAATGGTAGATCCCAGATTTCTCCCCATGCAGTCTCCCACCAGCAACCATGGAGGCAAAACATAAAAAAAATAAATCTAGAAGATAGGATTGATGGAAGAGTGGAGGAAATCTGGCAATTTCCCTTTTTACCTCAACTCCTTTAAAGAAAACCAGCTCATGCAGCTGAACACAAAAACACAGATGAGAGGATGACGGTAATACTTACATGATGACTCTGTGCCGAACATGGCTGGGCCAGGAGCTGTGATGGAAAGATAGGAGGAGGAGGAGGAAAGAGAGGAGAGAGAAGGTGTTGGGAGTGGGTGGGGGGGAGAAAGACAGAGAGAAAAGAGAGAGAGATGGGGTTGATGAGCAGGCAGCTACACAGCGGGGGTCATCAAAGCAACACAATGCAGCCAGCCGGCCGTCGCTGCCTCCCAGACGGCACCGCTACCCGCCACCGCTAAAGCTCTCCTCTTTGCTCACAGATGTTCAGCAAGTCCAACCGTCAACTCAGAAAACCTCTTAGGAAAATCTCTTCCCATAAACGAGCAAGACATTGGAACATAAAAATCCACAGAGATCCCTGGTGGTGAAAGCAAAGCGTTCATATCCAGACCAGGAGGACGAGGTCGTGGCTAGCTACTGCATGTCTGTGCATCCTCTCCGCTCCGTCACTCGCTCACCTCTCCTTCCACTGGAGAATTTACTAATGAAGACGGAGAGAGGGGGGGAGAGAGAGAAGGGAAAGGGGGAGGATGACAAACTAACAAAATCTGGAGAGTAGCTGCTGCTTCTGCAGCTGCTATAAGACAATAGCCATACAGCAAAGGAGTGACGTCAGGATGGGGGGGGACTGTAAAAGACCCACAACCACTACTGGACAGGGGTGGGGTGGGGGGGAGAAAAGGGAGGACCTTAAGCAATGAAAGGTATAGAGCGGCTAAGTTAATGTGAAAAGGATGTACATGGACGGGACATCAGATGGGACAAACTGCTCCTGCAGGTGGAAATGGAGTGGCCTCTAATAGATAAAGAGAGGAAAAGGAAGGAGAATAAAAACAGACAAATGACTAAGAAAGGCTGCTCCCTGCTTTTCGTTTTGGACATGATGTTTAAATAAAGGAAAAGAAATTTGAGAATGTTTACGTCCTGTTTGGCTGTTTACATTCATCACTTCAGAAACCAGAACACCCCTGAAGTCAGAACACTCATGGGTTTCTGTAGGCATGAAGCTCAGGAAACGGTGGTCTCTGACCTTTTTTCCGTTACCTGGATTCACTTTATCTGGTTTTGATACCAGCTGTTTTACAGACAGAGTTTATTCCTTCATTTTATGTAAAAAGTGTTGCTGCTAAATTAAACTTTACCCAGAACATAAAAAGATAAACTACTTGGGAGTTTTTCTTTAAACTCAAGTCAGACTTAGTGAGTCAGGACTTGAAGGTGGTGAACCACAAAGCTCTAAACCAATCCTAACACTCCCTCGCTCCATCGTTTATTTCATCTGATCTGTTCAGATTTTCACCTTTCTTTACAAGATGTATAAAAAAATCCAATCCCCTGTGGTGAAACCACTGTGAAACAAACAGCCGAGTCCTTTTATTGATGGACGCATAGAAACCTAATGATGCACCTGTACAGCAGGGAGCCCAGTTGATCTGAGCACAGCGGTGCAACCGTTGTTAAATAAATAGATGAGCAGTTTTCCTGGGCCCAAATGTGAATGAGGTGAAACATGTAGATTAGTTCAGCTGCTGTTTGGAAGGAGGCTTCAGCTCTTTTGTTCCTGCCACCCTCCTCCTCTTTCTCTCCTGTCTTTGTGAAGCACAAACCAGAAAGCCCTCAGTTATTCCTGCTGAACACTAACAACAGATCTCATTATCTATTTCTGTTTTTCTTTTTATTCCAACATCATAAGGTGAAGTCATCTGGCAGCCAATGGCAACGTGTGGACATGGAGTGGAATACGCTGATTATATAGCAGCAAGCAAACCATTTGTTCATGAAGGAGAATTAAGTACAAAGTAAATCATATTACATAGTGGAAGGGGAAATTATATCTACTAAAATAAAAACAAGAATCAAAGTAAAAAGAAACATTTTATAACTTTCTAATGTTCTGGCTTCGATTGGCTAATAGTGTGGTTCATTTCTTATAGCTAACCTCTTAACATCCAACTCGTAAGTAATCCTTTGTGCATAACCAAATGGAAAAGCAAATAACTGAGGAAGGCCAAATGACATGTGATATACATCATTTGAAAGCTAACACCTTCTAGTTTCTGAAAATATACATAACAGTAGTGTGACTAAAACACAGCCTAAACTGCATCAGTTAAAACATGACTCATAGTCTGGGGTTTTTTAGCATCATCTCAACCACAACTGCCTCCAAGTATAACAGTTCCAGAGCTGTTCGTCTTTGAATTTCTGCTTTCAAAGACGTCTCCGAACCTCTTCAAATATGCCAAATTATACCAAATTGTGCTAATTGCTTTTATACAACAACTTTACCCCAAAATATCACACCTAAGCATTTCGATGTCCACTAAACATTCTTGAAGCAAATATTTTTCCATCTTTCTTACTTTCCATCTAATGATCTAACTGTATGCAATGATCCAGACTCTAATGTGCCTGTGCGCTGTTTACGAACCGTGATATATCAGGTCTGCATTGTTCAAATTAGCCATGCTTACTGTTGTTGAAAGCTAATATCATTAACTACAAAGCCAAACACTGCATGTGGAATTATCCAATAGCAGCCAGACTTTATGAAGAATAATATGACGGGATTCGTGCGCAAAGCCAGGGGCTCATGGGGAGCACTCGTTATACTTCGAGGGCTGTCCCGGAGTCAAATCCTTACATAAATCGATGGGGACACTTTGTTTTGTTTTTATTAAGAATATGCTGGATTATTTTTAATCTGTGGATCCTTACGGGCAGATGATGCAAAAACAATCTAAGGTCGGATTTATAATATGGCGTCAGGATCTTTTCAAAGATACTAAACTGTCCTTATAGTCTGATTCATCAGAGCCATACGCAACTCCCATGATTTGTAACCAGGCTTTTAGCTAGCATTGGTATTGGCTTACAATGTACGCCTGTACGCCCTTTACTAAAGATATTAAAAATTGTACGCCCTGTTTTTGGGATGTATGGCTTTGATATGTCCTAAATTTTCCTTCGGGACCTTGCTCAAATTTGCTGGTCTTCCCCGGGTCGCCATCTTGAATTCCCCTTCTATTCTGTGGACTATGTGTGGACTTCAATAATTTGATGAAAAACTGCAAAAGAAAAGACATTTTTTTTGTGTTGACAGATGCATTTATAAACACAGTTTTGTGCATCAGTCAGTTCGAAACAGCTCCGGTATCGTTTACGTGACTTTCATGAAACGATAAACGCACTGACACAGAGTTCGCTATTAGAGCTCGACACATGCATCGATGCATTGGTGCTTCTGGACCCATCACTAGTAATAAGATACATGAAAATTTGACAATTACGTTTCAGAATAAGTTTCAGTGTCAGCTGAAAACTTAACAGAGAGCAGTCCTGGCTACACTTTCTCCTCTGCTGGTTTGCAGATTGTGTTGAAGTATTTGCAGATTGTTTTTCAGTTTGTTATTGTTTAACTTGTAAATGTAACAATCAAGTTTTACCTTTAGCAGTAAGTTTAAGTTGCCCTTTCTGATTGTTTGAATTAACCAATGAAACATAATATTACCTACAAATAATATTGTGTCTTCCTCATGAAATTTCCACCAATAGTCAAGCACGCCTTCTTCCTTTATTCAGGACAAACGCAGGGTTGTAACGAAGACAAAAAGTTAACTGCATTCCACCTCAAAATGCAGGAAATAGCATTTCAAAAAATCTAAATCTCAAACTTTTCTGGGGGAAGGATACCACAGGACCCCCCTACAATGCTCATGCCCTTTGGCGCGAACCGCTCAGCTAAAGATGTGGTACACCAAGGTAATCACCCTGTTAAATATTCTTTTGCAACGCTGACAGAAACAAACATTTTCCCCAAAAATCAGTTTCTGTAGTTAGCCGTCATATCCTGGTCCAACTTTGATTAAATCCGTAAAGCAGGCCTCTTTAATTTTCCAGCTTTAAATCATATAAAAGGAATTAATTTTGCCTCAACAAACAGTTAGAAGCTCCAATAAACTCCCAACTGGGTTTTAATATACCAACAGCTGTTTGGAGATCCCCAGGACAGAGACTGGATGGAGAATGTATGTTTTTTTTAATCAAACAACCTGAATGAGCTGCAGCTTTTATTTATGGCCATGCAACACGAGCCAGGGTGTGGCTGGGAAAAAAATTATTAATAATCACGGGCAGCGCAAACATCATGGCTGCAAGAAACTTGGAAAAAATTTTATGTATATGATAACCCTGCTAAACATTGCCATGACAACATGACTCATAAGGATTAAACAAATGATTTACAAATCTTAAATACTGTTCTTAAATCAGCAGCATGCTGTCCAACTACTGGGCATGAAATAACTGCTTTAATTGTTTTATTAAGTTACTGGAAGGTTTTACCTCCTAAAACAACAGAAATCATCAGGAAACCGGCTGAGTTTTAAAGTGACTGAGACGACTTGGGTCCTGATCCTTTTAGTCTAAAAGTTCAGGGGAATCCTTTTAGACAGAAGCGTGTTCCTTTTTAGACCATATAAAAAGACTCTGACAGCATTTAGCGAGACTACATGAAAAAGTAGGAAATGCAAAAATGTCAAGATAAAAGCATAGAGATCCTGAGATAGTTCAAACCAGTTTTTAATTTGCTTACTCTTTTCTGTTATTTATTTTCAGAGAGGAAATTGTATGTAACCAAAACCTGTCTCTCTATACCACACAAGAATCTACCTGTACAGTGCATCAGACAAGATTTTTCTGAATGAAGCGTCATCCTGCATGCAGAATGATTTGGAACATGGCAAATGAGCCAAAGCATTGAGGTGGTTTAGGTTTAAGAGCTGCTGAAAAATGCTGCTGTTTGAGAAAAAATCAGCTGAATGTGAGTAAAAATAAAATGTTTTCATCTTCAAGAAGTACATCTCAGGTCATTTATGGCTTTGTTGCAAATCAGCAAGCAGAATCTTATTTTCACATATACATAGATGTTGGAGATCAGCCTGTTTTTCCAGTGTAGTCCTGTTTCTCTGACTGGCTGAATGTGCTCTCTTCATCCTCTGACATGGAGTTAGCTCAGAGCTCGTCTGCCTGGCTGTGTTTCCTGGACGGAGCTTTTACAGCTGCTTTTTCTATCTCTGCTTCTGTCTCCTTGAACCCCAGTCGGCCTCAGCAGATGGCCGCTCTCACTGAGCCTGGTTCTGCTGGAGGTTTCTTCCTGTTTAAAGGGAGTTTTTCCTCTCCACTGTCTCTACAAGCATGCTTAGCGTGAGGGATTGCATTCCAGTCAATGAGTCGACGCAATCGACTGGTTTTCCTTAGATAGAAAAGTTTGAATCAATTTGACTGTATTATCTGATGAGCTGTAAAGTGCCTTGAGATGATATGTGTTGTGAATTGGTGCTATAGAAATAAACTGAATTGATTTGAAATATGACAGTTTGGAAAGCGAAGTGTGCTGGCTTATATGTTCTACGAGTCAGTAATTAATACTTTGGATGCTCTTTTAGTAGAGTAGAAGACCTTTTAGCTTCCTGACAGTTCAAAAACACTTCAATCCTCCACTAACAACTTTCACATCTATGCAAGTCCTATTTACCGTTCAGAACTGCTTTCCATTTCACCATCCTGTTTGGCCAGTTCTCCCGATATATGCTCTTTTTTCTTTGAATGTTTTTTTTTATATACAAAATTAACTCTGCTCTGCCATTATTGCACATCATTTCAAGCATCTATTTGGTGAATAACACAGAAAAATATATCTCAGTGTGTCAGAAACGAGGCCAAACATCTCAGAAATTACTCTCCATTTATTGTGGCGCAATAGCAAATTCAACCTTCTCTTTTTTTCTAAGATCAAACGTTTCTGCTTTCTGTCTCTGCAAACACAATTAGGACGGAAAATCCTTTGGCGGAAAAAGGTTCCTCCAGGTCAACCAGGTTAAGAAAAGGAGACTCACTGACGACACAAAGCGGAGCTGAAATTAATGCATCACTGCTTTTTTTCTCAGCATTTCATCCCTGAACAATGTGCACCTCACCCTGCCCCCACTTCCACCATAAAGTACCACCCCGAAAAAAAAAGGCATCCTTCTCTGGTTGCTAGGCAACTACAAATAAGCAGGAGAAGTCCATGGATTTCCTTCTGCCAGAGGAAATATGAGAAGGAGACGGACAGCCTGACTGAGCCTGAAGGACAGTATGAAGATGGACAAAGATGCTTCCTACATGGTTAACATCAAATTCAAGGAAGTTGTGCAGCAGCATTAACCTGTTTAAAGTCTCATCTGTAGCGACGTTCACATCTACACAAGTGATGAGAAAAAAAAAAAACAATCAGACTAAAAAAGGCCTCTAAAAAAACACACCGTTAGGGAAATTCTGATCAGATTGGGCAGGAGGGGAATGAAATTGTAATCTGTAAAAGCGCAGCAGTTTATGTGGATTGCGGAGCAGGTTAGCATGCATGTAAACACCGGACAGCATCAAGTTAATCTGAAGAGAAAAGCTGAGCTGCCTGCAGAACATTGGATCAGCATGTTTTAATTACTAATGTCCATAGAAACAATACAAACTGATGATTTTTGTTTTTTTGAGTCTTAAGACATTTGATTTGGATTGTGAAATGTTGTGCATTTAGTAATAAGAGATTAAGATTTCTGTTAAAATCAACTAAAATAACTTACCACTAGGACCTCTAGAATTCTGATATTACTAGAACTCCCTCTGGCCGTCAATTTGACGGGTGACATGTTTCCCAATTTAACGCTCGAGTAGTGATGATGTCATCAACTGAAATGGTTCTAGTGTGCGATATAAACCCATTGTGGACATGCAAACCTTAAAATAGGTCTAATGTATATTTCCTAAAGGCTGTATTTTATGCAATTATTATTTGTGGTTTAAATTTGTATTTAAAATAAACCAGTAAAATAAATAGCACCGTTTTACCACATAGGTTCCAAGTTTGAAATTGCAATTTTATTTACAGATATTGATTGATTCCCCTGAACATTTAGAGCCCCCCTCATGAATCCTCATGGTTTTTTTTAAGGAGCGAAAGAGAAGAAAGATGGAGTAGGCAACGTGCAAGGAGCTACAGTTAGAAGCACTGCTCATCTGTGTGAACGGTCAGTTACCTGAGTGAACTAGGGCTGAAAGTGAATTGGATTTGTCGTGATTAATCGATTATTCAAATAATCGTCAACTAATTTGGTAATCGATTAATCGTTAAATGCCCTTGAAATGAAGATAGTGACTTCAACCCAGAGAGGTAGATTGAAATAAAACCAGTTTTTGAAAGCAAAATATGCAATTAGTTATTATTTAGAATAAGACTTGAGAGAGAAAAAAAAATCGATCAATCATTAAAAACAATCTCGGAGGAGATTTTTAAACTATATCACCCAGCTCTAGTTTACTAAAAGCAAACCTGGGTTATTTCTGAATAAAGATTTTTATTTATTACCAATCATTATTGACCTCGTGTTAATGGAACAATCCTGTTTTTAAACAAATGTCTGCTTATTAATGAATTGTTAGTAGAATGATCAGATTAATCAAATTTACATTTATCTATCGATTGATAGCTTGCATCCCTATTTTGTATGTCTTCCATGTGTGTTTTGGAAAAGACTTCCACCCTAGTGGTCCTCTGAGGGCAGCTCAATCAGGTTTACTTTCCATTCTCATCCTCCTTGATCCGCTGTAGCTCTCTGTGTTGCTAACTACCCACCAGACTGGTTTTACTCTTAACTTTCTATCTGTAGCTTCAGTTCCCGTCCCTCTCTGGCCTCAGGGCTCTGACCCAGTTAACCCTATTCCTCAGTCTTTTGTTCTGGACTAATAGCTGCACTTTCTTCAAATGTCCTGAAATAAAGCGTGATACAAATTGGTTTAATACAAGTATTAAAAAATAAAAAATATCACAATTATTGAAAAACAGATTTTTTTTTTTCCTCTCAAATAAGAGCTTCTTAGCTCCCTCCCTCACCTCAACAGCTCCCTATATTTCCCCACTCATTAATAGCACCAAACAGCCTCCATACTCTTATTGGCAAAATATTAATTGTCTAACTTTATTTCAGAAGTGCGGTGATTTAAAGGCAGGAGGTTTCATTCCCAGATCTAACGCCCCATTCACACTACCCCTCTGAAACCGATCCGTGCCGAGCTGGGTTCCTTACGACTATTTACACATCACGCTAGCACAGTTCCTCACCCCCTACAGATACTACAGCTCCCAAGGCGGGAATTAGGCAAACAAAAAGGGCGACACCCATAACATTCAGGAACTTATGTGCCTGGATATCTTCCTCCACCAAAATATGTGCTATCTATCATCTATCATCATCCATCGTCCAGGTCGTGCCATGCTCTTTTGATGCCATTTATTGTTATTAGGCTAAGAAGAAGTTCTTTTTGTGAACAGGTGAAGAGATCTGCGATTTACAAAGCCGAACATGGCAGAAAACTGGCAAAATGAGTGAGCTGACAGTAAATAGGAGATGACACGGTGTGCTAATGTGCTCTTTGTAATCAGAGAAGTGAGCCACAACTGAACCGTGCCGAGCCCTACTGTTGAACTAGTACTAGATTAGCACAGTTCAGTTGTGTCTGGCACGGTCCAGTTCAGTTGCATTCCATTTACACTCAACAGTTATCTCGGTCACCGTGCTTGGACCGTTTTCGGCACGGTTTCAAAAGGGTAGTGTAAAGGGGACTTAAGCCTCTCATTGCAGTTTCACACTTCACTACCCTCATTCCAACTATGTAAACAACCCTTTAGCATCTGGTGCATTTCAATTTACATGACGTTAACTGGGTTTGGTTGTACAAAGGGTTAACTGGATTCAAAAGCCAGGAGTGAGTTGATTCCATTATTGTTGCTGTAAGCAAAAAATGTGTTAAAGGAATAGTACACCCAAAACATGATTAGCCTTCATTTTCTACTCACCCCCATGCTGAACAACACCCTGGAGTACTTTTTTGATATCTCAAATGCATCTGGAGATCTGGGAGGCTTCTTGCTGTCTGCTGACATTCAAATAATGGAGGGTATGGTGCCCGAGACAGAAAGGTCCATAAAAGTCCACAAAAAACGTGTCAATATTCCTCCATACTGCTCGTCCAATGTATTCCAAGTGTCCTGAGTGGGTAGCGTCCATAATTTACTCGAAACGAACCAAACCAGACGAAAGTGCGCATTCAGCGTCTGCTCTACCGATAATGCAAGCGTAGAAGAAGAAATGTGCTGTTTACCTGTGCAAAGAAAGAAACAAGTCTGAGGACTTCAGTGTTGAGGAAGAGCATGAGTTCTTTGCCGAGCTGAATGCGCACTTTCGTCTGGTTTGGTCTGCCGCGGTTTCCGTAGACTCGTGAACGCGCTTTTAGGAAATCCTATACACTGCTGTTTATGCTCTAAAAACATTCTAAATGACTTCGTTTCGAGTAAATTATGGACGCTACCCACTCAGGACACTTGGAATACATTGGACGAGCAGTATGGAGGAATATTGACACGTTTTTTGTGGACTTTTATGGACCTTTCTGTCTCGGGCACCATACCCTCCATTATTTAAATGTCAGCAGACAGCAAGAAGCCTCCCAGATCTCCAGATGCATTTGAGATATCAAAAAAGTACTCCAGAGTGTTGTTCAGCATGGGGGTGAGTAGAAAATGAAGGCTAATCATGTTTTGGGTGTACTATTCCTTTAAGTAATTGGAAACATGGGAAAAAAATCATGAAATTTTAAATTGTATTTTCATATTATCTTCTCGAGTGAGGAGTAAGGTGCATTTCTGTTGTTGTGCTGGATGTTAGAGACATTTTTATTAGTCAAGAGCAAACTTTGTACTGGACTGGAATCAAAGAGAATCTAATCTGTAAAATTCAATTTTAAGAGTGCAACTTTAAGAGTGCAACTGAAAAGGGATATTTGGGGGGGGGGGGGTTAGAATATAAAACGTGGCTTCTAAAAGAAAACACATTTCTGAAGGACGTTAAAAAAAAAATTTTAAACTACAAAAAAGATCTGTTGACAAAATTAAGTAGGGGGGAAAGGAATCTGACAAAAAACAGCCAACTTGTTCTTAAAACCTTTTTTTCTTTTTTTCTTTTTTATTGAGAAAATTCAAAGAACTGTCATTTCTAGTTTGTATTTTTGTCCATTTACAAAACAAAAAGATTCCCTCCATAAAAGACACAATATCTACAATCTATTGTTCAGCCAAGCAGGCAGAGGTCTTTAGTACTGCAGTAAATTGGCTCAGCATGTCAGAAAAGTACCAAACATCCATAATACTGATGGATCTGTGCTCTGATCTGCTGTCAGCAGCCGACATCAGAGTAATGGTGCGTTTACTGGTCACAGATTTGCATATTCCCTGCCATGAACTGATGGATGGTTTCTTTGAAAAAATAAACAAACTGACATAATAAATCTTGTAATGTAAGGAACCAACTATGTAAAACATTTCAAGTAAAAACCTGAAAGCAGAAGAGGAAAAACAAAAAGTCTAAATCTACAAGTAAAAACCTGAAGAACACTTGAGGGTAAAAATGAAATGATCCGAAAGCACAGAAAGCATGCTGTCTGTTATCCGACGCACTGTCCTACATTTCATTACTGAGTTTGCATTGATTCAAATATGTGCAGGCAGTCAAATTAAGTGCATTTAAATGTGGGCCACTGGAAATACTATTCATTAAAACGTGTTTCTATGTAAAGCAGGGAGAAAAAATAGGAAAGTATGTGTGTGTGTGTGTGTGTGTGTGTGTGTGTGTGTGTGTGTGTGTGTGTGTGTGTGTGTGTGTGTGTGTGTGTGTGTGTGTGTGTGAGATCAGGGTTTGGTTTTTCCTAGTTTCATTTCTGAATTGCTTTATTTTTTTTTTCTTCAAATTTCCATTTACAAACCGTATTGTTTGCAACAATAATGGAACAAAATTCACTCCATAGATTTTCCATCCTTTACCACGACACTGGAAGAGGTTGCTGCAGCTTTCAGTCTGGCTCTACACGTTACGTTAGCTTCTCTTCCTGAGTTCAGAGAGCAGCCGAGGCACGCTGACAGATGGAGAAAAAATGTTGAGTCACTCTGAAGACATAATTGTCACAGGAAAAAATTGTCAGTTATGAAAGATTAAATATGCTCACATTAGCTTAGCAAGATGTGGAAACCTGCACAACTTTCATAACAACTTCATGGACCAGAACAGCTGAGATCTGATCGATCAATGCTCTCACCAATTATATGACTCATCTGGACTTTCATGATCTTTTAACAAGGAGCAGAAAACACCCCCACAAAGCAGACGCCGAGGCAGGTTCACGGCAGCAGTGCCACCAAAAGAACCAATGAATGGAGGCAGGAAATAACCCAAACTGACCGTGGGCTCCTCTCTAGGCCAGGCATTTCTCACTGGGATCACATTACCAGCACACTGCTGCGCAGCCTCTAAATAAAGACCTCTGACCAGTCTGCTCTGGATCAGTGGGGAACGCGTGCTGCGGCCGGCCGTGTTGCATCACCAAGCTAACAGGCCTAAAGAAAAAAAAAAAAAAAAAGCTTGGTCACCCGAAGCAGGAGCTTGAATAAGCTATTTTATTTCTTTTTATTCCAAATAAAAATCATCTTTATCACATTAAACATCCACAGTTTGTGACATTATCTTAAAAGCAACATTTATACTTTCTAACACGAGTACTCTCATCATCACTTCAGGCGATGTAGAAACGATCAGGAAACAGAACAGCAGGAACGCTGGTTCCTTAAGGCGAACTTTTATTTACAGTATTTTCACGACTATAAGGCGCACTTAAACGTCTTTTTTTCCCCTCAAAATGTGCGGTGCGCCCTATGGTGCGGTGCGCCCTATGTGTGTTGTAACTGCGACTTTTGAGACCACCTCATTGAGGAGATGATGAAAGAGTGGCTGAATGTAAGGAGACCAGGTGTTTTTTTTCCACTCATCACCATTAATCTGTGACTCCATGCGTGCCCATCTCACAGCTGATGTGAAAAACATGGGGAAACAAATTAACGCTGTGCTCGCTGTTCAACCGCTCAACATCGGTGTGAACCGGACCCAGCAGGTGCAGCAGAAGCAGCGAGTTTACATGCAAAGTCAATGGTTGACGCGCGTAGGTGCAGCAAAAGGTCCTGCAGCGCATTTTGAGCCGCAGGTGCAGCGCGTCGGGAGCGCGCCGCCAACGCGCTGCTGCTGCTCGAGATGGAAAA
Organism: Cyprinodon tularosa; assembly: GCF_016077235.1. Taxonomy (NCBI): domain Eukaryota; kingdom Metazoa; phylum Chordata; class Actinopteri; order Cyprinodontiformes; family Cyprinodontidae; genus Cyprinodon; species Cyprinodon tularosa. The sequence goes on along the minus strand of NW_024038438.1, from coordinate 759,188 downwards.
ATTGAAGTTTTGCTGCTGGACGCGCCGCATCAACCAATCAGAGAAGCTGATCTGGGAGCTGACAGCAAGACAGACACAGCGCTCTGATGACATATGATATTAAATGAAAAAGGCTGGATGGATGAGGAGATGATGAAAGCGTGGCTGAGGGAGGTGTAGCCTATGTGAGGAGACCAGGTGTTTTTTCCACACATCACCATCGCTGCGTGCCCATCTCACAGCCGATGTGAAAAAAAAGGTGAATCAATGAACGCTGTGCTCGCCGTTATCCCGGGGGTCTGACAAAGTAACTTCAACCGCTCGACATCGGTGTGAAGCGGCCGTTCAAAGTAAGGCTGCGAGCGGCGTGGGAGCGATGGATGACCGACGGAGACCACAGTTTCACGATAAGTGGAAGGCAGCGCCGGGCAAGTTACGCCACCTTTAGCGGATGGATTGTAGATGCTTAGACTAACGTGTCTGCTGGCTCTGTTGTTCAAGCTTTTGCAAAAGCCGGCATTATTTCTGAGGAGCTGCGCTGCACGGAAAGTGACTGACAGCGAAGAAGGGGAAACTGGCATGTCTGATTTAGTGCAGCTGTTTAATTCAGAAACAGAGGATGATGACTTTGATGGGTTTGATTAATACTTTGTAATAAATACATGAATAAAGCATACTCATACTCAGTTTTGCTCCCGCTCTATTTTTCTACCTGAAAACTTAATTCAACAGCAGCCTGTGGGCGCGTCTCCTCCTCTTCACCGCGGAGGCTGGCAGGTGTTTTTTCATCTAAATAATCTAAATCTTGCAGCTATATTTGCTGTGATCAGTGGGAATAAAGTAGTTTTAATATGTTTTTAAGTGAGAAAGGCCACCTGAAAACTTCATAATTGCAGTCAGTTCATCCAGATTATCTATTTCTGTCGGAGGCGCTCAGACCCCCACATACCAGCGGTACACCGACAGTAGAAATCCTTTCGTTCACCTTGGCGGCTGGCAGGTGTTTTTCATCTAAATAATTTTAACTGCAGGCACCGGGATGCCGGTAATAAAAGCGAACATATTCTGTCGGCAGGTTTCAGGATTTTAAGTTAATTTAGGAGTGATCACAGCGCTGTGTCATCTGCGATGTGTCTGTCTCACGGCCAGCACGCAGGTTTGATTAATACTTTTTAATAAATACATGAATAAAGCACAGTCATACTCAGTTTTGCCCCCGCTGTATTTTTAAATACGCAGTAGAGGTATTTAAAGGTAGTAGAGGACATGTACCGGTATATAAAAAACGCGCCCTATAGTCCGGTGCGCCTTATGTGTGTGTTAAATACAGAAATGGGACACATAACTGAGACTGCGCCTTTTAGTACGGTGCGCCTTATGGTCGTGAAAATACGGTATATTGGACAATAAACGCCTGATAAGCCCTAATGAACGATCCAGATACGCTCAGAGAAATACAACATCAGTCAATATCAGTAGTATTAATTTCAGAAATTAATATTGGCCCTGGTTTTTATATCAGTGCATTGCTGAAATTTGAACTTATAATTGTAGAATAGGACATTGTTCAGAAACGGCTAGAAAACATTTTCACAACTCGCACATTTGTAAAATATCCAGTCTAGAATAATCGCTCTACAACCGCCTTGTTTGGACATTCCCACTAATTGGATCCCATCAGCTCGCTCACATGATCACGTTCACCTGCTTTAATTAGTAACGGCCACTAGGGGGCAGCCAATGAGCCACAGGAGGTTAAAATAAATTGAAAATCTTCTTTCCAATCTTCCATGCCTGCTTTGTAAACTCTGTGACCTTTTTATATGCTTGTTGCAATTTGGTTTCTGCTGCAGCTCTACTCCGTCCAACCAAGTGCACATCTGCTCTTTAGAGCAGAGGTGTTCAACAGGGGGTCCGCGACCGCTAGGGGGCCAAGAAAAGTTCTGCATTGGGGTCGCGAATGTTTTGGTTGATTAGACTTTTTTTTTTTTTTTTATATTCCCCCTGCAAGTTTTTCCACTTATTGAAATGTCTTTAAATACACATTATTTTAACAGTAGTAAACAGATAAATGGAGGCAGAAAATGTCTTTCAGTCATCAATGCACACATTCAGCGACACACAGGAGCTCCTTCAAGCTGGGCACCGTTTCATTCACAACACCTGTCCCATCAACGAGGAATCAGAATCAGAAATATTAATAATAATCGCAGGGAGAAATGACTTTCAGTACATGGCTCCATCTATAATAGAGTGACTATAGGACTAGTTTGATATAACACAATTTCATACAATATATATATATATAATTAGGGGGTCCCTGCTCCATCTAGCCTACAGTTTAGGGGTCCTTGGCCTGGAAACCGTTTAAGACCCCTGATCCAGAGTATTGACACTCAAATACTATCGATTTTTGGATATTTCTCACATTAAAAGAACTACACAACAGAAAACCTTAAAAAATTGTCAACTGGTCTTATGTTTGGTTTATTAAATCTGCATTTATCTGAACTATCACCTTTGATCCTGTTGAGAAAGCATCTTTGGTTTAAAATGTAAGGCAAGGTGAGCTTTTGCAAGTGCAATAATCCAAGTCAACGACTGTGTAGCCTGTTTAATTTTCACTTATTTATATGGTCAGTACAGTTCTGCACTGCAAGTGCAATAACTACTATCTAGTTTTACCGCAGCTCTCTACTGTGCAGATATTTTTACATATATATATATATATATATTTATAAGAGAAACATATTCCAGGACACACAACCTTTTTCTTTTTATGCTTTTTTGTACTATACACACTCTTTTTATATCGTCTGTCGTATTTTTATCTTTAATGGCATCTTGCTTTAACACTTTGTACTCTATATAAGCTACTGGAAGCAGAATTTCCCTGAAAGAGTAATCTCAAGGGATAAAGAAAGTTGAGTCTAAGTCTTTTCATGCTGATGAAAAAATGTTTTGTGATTTTTTTTCCCCCCCATAGTACTGGAAAGTTATAAATCGAATATCTTCTTTGGGATCAATCCAGTAGTATAGTGAAAACTCTAATTATGACGATTTAGTGAAACTCAGCAGAGCGCCTTTAAAAATAAGAGATCAATCCCTGCCTGATTCCGACCTGTGCTGTGTGAATAACAGTCATCATTTCTATCATGTTAGTAAAAAACAGACATATTTGTTATATTATTCTAAACCAGAACAAATAAACCATTCAAATAAAACAAAAGTTAAAGATTAAAATCTATGTTTCTTATGTTAAAGGCTCTGTGTATGCTCTATCTTTCCGGTTCTTTTCCCTGAAAAGAGATCACTCGGGACAAACTCTTTAAATAACCCTTCATAACTTATATGTATTAAATAACCAGGAGACATGACAACAGATTATAATCCTACCCAGATTACAGAAATTGCTTAGAATATACAGAAGGCAGCTGCTCACCTCTCAGGAAGTGGCCCTGATTAACAGTTAAAAAAGGCCTTTTATACATCTCCAATCTGCCACATCATTACATCACACACGTTAGCAGTTGAGTATGCATCCATGGCTCCAGCCTTATCAAAATAGGACACTGCTCTCATTCCATTTCCAAATCTTTGCCACATACAAAATGAAGATTATAACTGTATATCCAGACAGATGAACTGTCTGAATTAGATTAAAACATCAGTTCTGGCATGCAACAGGCAGCCAATACCAAGGTGTAAGAAACACATCTTCAATGATAATTATCCTAACACTTATGTGTGCCATAGAAATGTGGAGACCTACGCCTGAATGTGGCAAAGTGTGAGCTACATCATCAGGCCTGATTTTGAAGGCTTTAAAAGAAATAAATAAATAATAGAGACAAATTCTGCTTGGGTTTCTTCAGGTTTGATCATGAAGCAGCTTCCTCTCCTTAGTGGCGGCCTAGTGGCATAGAGCTCGGAATCCTCAGGTTCTTAGTTTGAGCCCCACTCCCACAGACTGCCACTCTGGGTCCCTGAGCAAGACCCTTAATCCCTGATTGGCAGCAGCCCACTGCTCCCCGATGGGATGGGTTAAATGCAGGCAGTAACCAATGTACACTGAGGGGTGGCCGAAAGCGGATCGGCACCAGAACCTTAGGGTCAATCTATACTGATCCAACAGGAAAATTAACAACCACAACATCCATATTTTCCAAATAAAAACTATACTTCCAGTCAACCTATACTTTCCTCCAACCTTCGCTAACAAATAAACACATATTTTTAAAACATCCATCCTTCCTAGGTATAAGCCATAGTGGATAAAGTTCTTTCAGGTTTGATTTCTGGGGCGAACATCTTTTCCATTGTCATTACTGATTTTGCTGAACATTTTTACAAGTAATAATATCCAAAAAAAAAAAAATGTTTATTTACCAAGTTTTTATTAAAATAGTTATTTATCTATGATTAACTGAAGACCTCTTTACCCTATATAACAAAATTTAGTTCTGAAAAGAGCAGAAATTCTGAACTAATCATCTTTAATGTTAGTATATCAATGTGCATAATTAACCACAGTGTTTTTGTTGTCAAATATTTGTTAATGTGTGAAAAAGGCTCTGCAACCATCAAATCTGTCTCTGTGTGTGACCACGCCCCTCACGCAGAGGCTCTGCAACTGTCAAATCTGTCTCTGGAGATCCTGGAATATCCTTGTACTTTGCCTCAGACATGTTTTGATTAAATAAACACTCCCACCGGTGCCGCCGAAGTTCTGGTGACCATCCACCGAAGTACAAATTCTCGAATAGGATCCCCCTTGCGCTTTGGTGGGAAACTGCTGTGCGTCCCTAGAAATTCCAGACCGACATTGCAGAAGGATACCAGGAAAACTGGTTCGCGACCAGACGCAAGCGACATTTGATGTGTGGCCATGGCCACCCCTGGCCCCCCATCTAGCTCTGCCCCTGCTTCAGGGAGACCAGACCAGGACTAGATCCAGAACCAATTGGTTCCTCTGAATTACAATTAAAAAAGTTGGATTATTATTATTTTTATCTAAATTAACCCCAAGTCTGCTTCCTGGCCAATGCTCTCCTTAAACTGACTTCCTTTGTTTAAAAAAAGAGGAACCAGGCAGGTGGGCAAACTTTTGACACAAAGAGAGCTTCCCTGCTGGCACCATCAGCTCTGCAGCTTTCTGAAAGCAAAGGGAGAGAAAACTGCAAACTTCCTCCGCATCTACTTCACATTTCACCAGCCTTACAATAAAAACATCTAACTTTTTTACCTGTCTAAGAGGAAACCCCTTTCCTTACCCGGCAAAGCTAGCGGCTAACATAACTTGGCTGCTGTTGGGAAAGCGTGAAGACTTCCAATAATGCGAAACAAACGAAGGAAAAGAGAAAAGCTCCAACATGAGACCAGGAATGAGAGCTAACCTTAGTTGGTTGGAGTGGGAAAAGCGGTGGACTCCTTATCCGGAGCTAGCATTGCTTCCAGCGTAACCTCCACATGTGTAAACTGTGTGTCTACGTGTCTGTCTGTCTGTTGGGTGAGCGGCTCTGCTAACGGAAGCTAACAGTTAGCAGACAGGCGGCTGTAGCGCCCGCAAGGTGTCGCTGTTTCACCGCTGGGTTTTTTTTTTTTTTTTTACTTAATAACACGGTGTTAAGTATGGAGTATGGACCAACTCTGACATAAAAAAAATAAAAAAATACATAAATAAATAAATGCTCAATAAATAAATAAGCATACAATTAATTTCCCCCCAAAATACAAAAAAAACAACAAATAAATGTAGGTAGAATTTAAATTATACAGTGAAACAATTATTTTAATAAGCTTTTTTATTTATTCTCCTTTATAATAATTACCTTATTTATTTATTAGACTATAATGTTATAATGTTCAACTTTATTACTTATTTTTCTAAGTATTTATTTATTTACATGCATGATATAATATTTTTGTCTGTTTTATTCTTCATTTGTATTTTTTTACCCTCTTTATTTCTTCCTTTATTTCTGGCTGTCGTTTTTACATTTCTGTCTGCATTTCTGCCTCATTATGTAAATGAGGAAGGGCTGTGTCTTAGAGGGTCAAACTTGGAATCTCCAAGCTCTATGCCCTAACCACTAGGCTGCCGAATCCATAATTGATCAATTATTCATCTAAAAATAAATATATTAACTTCCAATTTTATTTTTACTTTTCTTCTTGCTTTTATGCTGACTTATTTTTAACCCACTTAATAGGATCTCAATTTTAACACACATAAATCCCTGATTCCTGCATGTTCTTAAATTTTTACCCTTAAATTTCTCCACTGTGAGATCAATAAAGTCAATCAATCAATAGATCAATTAAAATTTTCAGCATTAAATAAATTATTTCAGGTGGACTGATGTCGACTTCCTTTAAGAAAGCATGACTTGTAGCAAATTAATTAATATTTTACAAGTTATATAGTCTTTATAACAGAAATAAAACATGTTCTAACTTTACATTAATTGAATTTCAATTCAATTTTGTTCATTTATATAGCGCCAATTCACAAGACATCATCTCAAGGCACTTTACTCGAATGCAATCCCTCACACTATGGATGATAGTAGCGACAGTGGAGAGGAAAACTCCCTTTTAATAGGAAGAAACCTCCAGCAGAACCAGGCTCCGTGTGAGCGGCCATCTGCCGAGGCCGACTGGGGTTCAAGGAGACAGAAGCAGAGATACAGAAAGCAGCTGTTAGAGGCGGCCCCGTCCAGGAAACACACAGCCAGGCAGACGAGCTCTAAGCCAGCTCACATGTCAGAGTATGAAGACACACATCCAGCCAGTCACAGTCAGAGAAACAGGGCTACACTGGAAAACAGGCTGATCTCAAACATCTATAAACAAAGGTCTTGATGGCAGTAGCACAGCTGATATTTCTCTCCAGGATGGAGTCACAGCCAAACTGGAACAGATGAAGCAAAGCTACTATGAGAAAAAGCAGAGAGCGTAACGTTAGAGATTGAACTAACAGATTCTACAGAGTGGAAGAATAGAGATATAATGAAGCAAAATGATGAAATTGGGGTCCCCATGTCCTCCAGAAGTCTAAGCCTATAGCAGCATAACTATAGAGATAGTTCAGGATAACCTGAGCCCCTCTGCATTTGCTTTACATGTCAGTACATAATAAAAATGATCTTAACATAGCCTACTTGTTTCTGTGTCCATGGTGGTAAAAGTAACACTAAAGTGTTGCTAATTGGTGAGTGCATTACGCCTATCAAAGTGTGTGAAACATTTATTGCCCTTTGGTCTGGAAAAAAAAAAATTGGAATACTTCATAATTTGAAAACCACCCAATAAAAAGACGTCTTTCAAGTAGAGGCAAAGAAGACTGTTGCCCATATTGTAAAGCCAATTGGAACTCAAATAGAAAAGAAAAATAAATAAAAAAATCACACTCATTTAACAAGACGTTAAAATTCACTTAACAGAAAAAAATTACCATTAAGAGAAGCTGTTTTTTTTTTTTAAGTATTCGCTTCCAAATCGTCTCAGTTTGGAGTCTTTCTGCGTGGATTTTCTATTTGGCTTGGTTTCCAGGTTTTCATGTCAAATGTATCCATCTACATTGTCCTCAGGTCTGTGAGCATGTGTGCAATCTTGCTGGTTCTGTGATGGACTTGTACACGGTGTTCCCTGCCTCCCTCCCTCCAAGGAAGGCCATAGATACAAACCCTCCACTGATCATTAAAATGGATTAAATAACCTAGAAACAATCAGGACATAAACCTGTCTTTTATGATTTGCTGGAACTTCAGATTTTTGTAGTTACTGCAAACTTCTAATGAACTGAAGCAATGTTGTTCAGAGAAACTGTGGAATCACTGTTGTTGGGTCACAGGTTCCTACTTCTTTAAAACATAAATTAGCATAAAATTAAGGAAATCTGTAAATAGAAATATGAAAACAATTCAATCCAAAAGGAAACCTTGAAAAACATTTTAATCAAAAGGTTTTTCAGAGCAACTTTGCTGTTTTCACTGATTTTTTTTTCCTAAAAATAAATTGCAATTTTGAATTTTCAGTATTTTTAATTTTATCTTTTCAGATTCAGTTTGAAAATGACATACTTTTCAAATTGTGATTTACCGATCACATTGTCTCACACAGAGTCGTTCTAGACCACTGAAAATGTTGCAAGCGTCCAGCAGACTTCAGAGGAAATCCCACCCCCAGAAGTCAGGGAGAATGTGATCTGGAAAACTCAATAAAAAAATAAAAAATAAAAAAAAAAGATGCAATTCTCAATCTTAAAACCACAAAGTTGGGAGAATTAAAATCTGATTTTATTTTTTTAAAGAATGAAAAAGAAAGCTAAGTTACTCTCAAAACCCATTTTTTATTCCAATATTTTTCAAAGTTTCATTCCTAGAATTCATTATTTTTATATATTTCATTTACATAACATGATCCTTACAATAATAATGTAACAATATGAAAATGTGTTTAATGTTTGAGGTTTTGTTTAGTTTGCATCCAATTGTAGAACTTATAAAAGACCAGTTCATTTGTTTGACCATTTGCCGATATCTAAAACCCTGCAGCTAAAAAAACAGTTTCTTTATTATTTCAACAGCTACAGCTAACGTGGCTAATTACACCATAGATGCATTGCTTCTGATTAATTAATTCAACTGGATGTTGGATTAATGTGGGACCCTGTGTGGATAGAGGCAAGTTTTCGGTTAACTCTTCATGCTAAACATTGAACAATAACTGGGAGAGATTTAAAAGATGGAAGTTTAGAACAGGAAGAGCTCCGGCTGTAACACAATAAATGGTTCCAGAAATTAAGAGCGAGTCGATGAATAGAAAATTTGTCATTTAATGCAACATAATTGTGACTGAATTACAGTTAATCTCATGGAAATAAATCACCAAACTGACAGACAGGCCGTTTCATACAGGAATATATTACAGTGTGCCTTGTTATATAATACAGTCAGGTTGTTTTCTTTTTTAATAAAAAATAAGCACTGGAGGAGAAAGTGATGCTTTTTTTTTTTCGATTTTATTGTAAATTGGACATTATGCACATTATTTAGCGACTCATGTCTTGTTAATGAAGCTTTTTTTTAAGTGGTCCGAACTCCCTGCGCTGAGTGAGAGTTCAGACAATTTCAAGTCAAAAAAAAAAAAAAAAAGGCTAGGACTGAAGAGTTGAGACGGTGAGGAAAGTACCAGAATGAGGAGGGGGGGGGACAAGAACACTGTTAAAGTTGACTGTGCTACAGATAAACACAAAAGCTTTTATTGGTTCGATGTCATTGACTGCATGGAGCATTAACAGTGGAGTGAAGGGACTCATTCGTTTTAGTCGTAAATATCTGGACTCTTTTATAATAAACAAAAAAACATTCTCCCAAAAAATGACTTTTTTTTTTAAACCACATCTGCAAAATCAATCTGCTGCTCATAAGGTCAAAATAAAGGTGTGGCCTCACTCACAAATATTGCACGAGTGGTAACGAACTATAAGGTGGGTTTTGCTCTTTTTCCTATGTCTTCCAATGTTTCCTCTACTTTTCGTTTTGTTTTTTTAAACCATTGATCCAATCAACAGAGGAGCTCACGGTGCAGAAAAGAAAGGTAGCCGTGTAACGACCTGTGAGGCCAAACCCTTCTTTGCTCCTGTATTCTCTAATTCTTGTACAAAGACAATACAACTATCCAGTCATGCAACATTGTTTGGGAGGGGGTGAGGGGTCAGGGAGGGGATCTGTCTTAATTCCTCTGATGTTTTTTTGTTTTCTTTTTCTTAAGCATTTTGCATCTCCTTGCCAATCTTGTAGCTCAGGATCTTGTTCCAATCGATCTTGGTGCGTGTCACAGGAAGTTGGCGGCGTAAGGCTTTGAAGGTAGTGTCCGACATGGTCTGGTAATTCTCATTAATGGCCGTCTGAGGAAGACAAAAGAAAAAAGGAAGATGAAAATTATGAGGGTTTTTTTTTTTTTCCTAATCAAAACTTTTTCTTTTCAACCATTGGATAAATCATCACATCGTCTGCATAAGTATATTCTTCAATTTTGAAACGCCTGAAAAAAACTGAAATTAAATCAGCTGCTGTTCTTTAACCCTCTGGAGGGTCTAGCCAGCCTTATAAAACTGTTGTAAAGGCAAACAGTAGTCTTATAGAGAGTCCCTCAGATGGGACAGTTAATGAATTGAAGTCTAATTTCCTTTACTAAATGATGCACTAGGACATTGGGTCACTTTCTGAACTACTGTTGATTTACCTTCAGTCTTAGTTCGGTTTAAGAAACACAGATTAAACCAAATTATTTGCTACATGTTTCAAGAAAACATGGACTGTTGGAGTGAAAAGATCAGTTGATGTGGATTACAGTGCTTAACATGGTTTAAATAAATCTAAATGATGCTTCCCTCTGGTTGATTCAGTTAATCAACACTAAGATGGCTGCAGAGGGCAGTATAGAGCCACTTCCTGTATGTGGCTCAAACAGAAGCAATGGCCAAATGTAGAGGTGGACAATAAAAAAAAAAGTTAATCAAGTTTTATTCTTTTATTCTTATACATTTTTCTAAGGTCCACTTTTGTATGACCATTTTTGTTCTATATCTTTTAGCTGCTCTAAACACCAGAATTTCACCATTGTGGGACAAAAAAGGGATTTTCTATTCTATTAATAATTATGCTGAAAACATTTCCTCATAAGATAAAAAACCTTACCGAAAAATACTGAAATGCTCCCCCTTTTAGCCGATTTTAAGAGCTTTAAGGGAGATAAATACATTTGTACATTTGATATTCTAAGACGTACAAAAGTATATTCTGATTGAAAATTAAAAATGCATTAGGTCAGTACAATTTAAAATCAGCATTTTATGGATTTTCATTTATCAAGAATGGTGTCGAAAGGTGATGTTAAAAGGAGTGTGTACTCCAACTAGTATGTCAAAATATTTGACAAGCAAATTAAGTTAATTTTTAATAATAAATGATTTAAAGAAAATCGAAATAGTCAATTGAAATATAATTGATACATAAGATAACCTCTAATCATTAGCTGCAGCCACAATAGAGAGAACTGTTAATAATATTCCCTGATAACACCCCAAGCTACAGATCTGTCTGTATTCACCACAATAACAGACAACATTTAACTTCCAGCCTGAACCAACAGCTGAGGCTCCTGCTAAAATAAAAAATGTTTTATCTAAAAAGCTCTCACCCTGTAGAGTTTCTCCCATGAGACCTGTTAGCCCTCATGTTGCATTCACTGATCAGAGAAACCCACATAATGTGATTTCAGATTATTAAAACCACCTACCTGATAGTCACTCTCTGCAGCTTTTATGATCTTAACAAACTCCTGAGCAGTTGAAGCCTCATTCTAGAGGATGAAAGACAACAATCATTTAGACTGACGTTCCAAAGCAAACTTACATGAGCACCATTCATTAGGTCTTCATTAATAAAGTGAACTTTTTGAAGTTCTACTCACAGAAACCGACATGGACTCCTGAACCTCCTTGTGGCTCACCAGCTGAACGTTCCCATCCTCATAGTAATGAACCTACACAGATAGAAGCATGAAGGTTGTCATTTTGGGCCTTTTAGTTCCAGGTACTTTTTTTCTTTTTGCCAACTCGAAATAAACGTTGGCATGAGAAGTAAAGTGTGTGGCAAGGCAAGGCAAACACAATTCAGTACAAGGACAATTCAAAGTGCTTTACATGATTAAACAATAATAGAGGAAAAATAAAAGCAAATGAAGATTAAAAACGTGATAAAAGCAGCTAGTAAAACAGACAAAACAGTTGGAACACAACCTTAAATGAAAAAATTTATTCTATAAAAAATATTAAAAAAATGTATCTGAAAAAAAATGTGTGTGTGTGTGTGTGTGTGTGTGTTGAATAAAATAATTGTTGAATAGTTTGTTACATATCCAAACAAAAGGGAGTGCTGAAAAGATTAGTCGAAATCAATTATGGTAAAAAAAAAAAATGTGTATAGCATGGTTTAAATAAATCTATTGTTTAATTATTTGTTGATAAGAAATATAAGCAATTAGTTTGTCCAAGGGGGGATGAGAACAGTTACTCTCTAAACATTATTTTGTTTTTGAAGTTTTTCAAAGTTTAAAGTTCTTCACATTCCCATCTAGAAAATCATGTTAATTGCAACAATAATGGCACAAAATTCACTCCGTAAAAACAAAGGAACACGTTTCACAGCTTCTAGTTAATGCAGATCTGTCTGACTGGACACAATATCTGAAGGTTATTCTCAGCTTTGTTTATTATACATCATGAAAAGCTTCAAAAAAGGAAAAAAATTTAATTGGAGACTTTTTACATGTCATGGGGGAACTGAAAGACTAGACGTTTATTTCTTATTTAACCAAAAAAAAAAAAAAAAGAAGAACAGATCATCACAGCGCAGCAAAAGATTCACATCTACCTACAAAAAGAAAGACCAAATCAAATACCTGGATTTTCATGATTCCTGCCACTTGAGTGGTTGAGGGAGAGATGGTGAATTTCCACTCTGACCTCCAGCGTCCATTCCTGCACAAACAAAGAACAACAGACTGTAATCACCACAGCCACACATTAGAAAACTTCCTGCATATGAAGGGAAATTGTCCCTTTATCTTTGCAAACAGAACAAACTGTGAAAAACATTAAAAGGGAAAAAATAGTTTTCTCAGATCTTATTTTATTTTTCCCAGGTTTAGTTTTCATATCTTATTTTTTAACACTTTTGTTTTTATTTATTTAATTTTTTACAGATTTTTTTTAAAATGAAAATGTTGCAAACTTCCAACAGACCAATGGAAATGAGTCTCATACAGAAGACCCCGCCCCCAAAGGTGAAGAGAGAGTGATCTGGAAAATGCATTTTGAACTGAATGCATTTCATAAAGCTTAATCTGAAAACTGAAAGAAAAAAAATCTGAGAAAAAGTTCTCATAACCTTTTTTAAAGTTTTTAAAGTTTTGTCCCTGGATAGCTTATTTCCCGCCAACATTTTCATTTAGAAAACTTATCCTTTTCAAAATAACAGAACAAATTCACTCCATACTTGTTTGGTTTTAACACTCAAGCATGACTGGTTTATTTTCAGTCAGGTTCTGGTCATAAAATACTTCCTGCTGCATACTGCAAAGGTTGAAGGCATCCTGGCAGTGTTGGAGTGATCAAAGCAGCCATTTGTTGGATCGCTGACTTCAGCATTTCACAGTAATGCAACAAGTCAAGAGCTAAATATAACCCTGTTAGTCGATATGAGAAGAGCAGCTACCTTTGTTGAGCCTGCTGCTGCCGGTACTGATCCACCAGCAGCTGCGACTCATCGTTTTGCCTGACCTCTGCCAAGAACCAAGCCAACTATTGGGTTTGGGCTCAGTTATACAGCAGCAGTGAAGGTGTATGTTCCAGGTCACCTGGTGCTTTAAAAAAAATGATCCCTGCTGAGTCACCATCAGCTGATCTGGATGCAGCTGGTAGGTTCAGCAACACCGACCAACCGCTCGCTCTATGACTTTTCTGTTCATTATTGGGTGGAAGAACTACAGGTGCTGGTCATAAAATTAGAATATCATGAAAAAGTAGATTGATTTCAGTAATTCCATTTAAAAAGTGAAACTTGTATATTATATTCATACATTACATACAAACTCATATATTTCAGATGTTTATTTTGTTTAATTTTGATGATTACAAATGACAACAAATGAAAATCTCAAATTCATCATATCAGAAAATTAGAATATTACTGAAGACCAATAAAAACAAAGGATTTATAGAAATGTTGGCCAACTGAAAAGTATGAACATGAAAAGTATGAGCATGTACAGCACTCAGTATTTAGTTGGGCCTCCTTTGGCCTGTATTACTGCAGCAATGCGGCGTGGCATGGAGTCGATCAGTCTGTGGCACTGCTCAGGTGTTATGATAGCCCAGGTTGCTCTAATAGTGGCTTTTAGCTCTTCTGAATTGTTGGGTCTGGTGTATTGCATCTTCTTCTTCACAATACCCCATAGATTTTCTATGGGGTTAAGGTCAGGAGAGTTTGCTGGCCAATTAAGAACAGGGATACCATGGTCCTTCAACCAGGTACTGGTAGCTTTGGCACTGTGTGCAGGTGCCAAGTCCTGTTGGAAAATGAAATCTGCATCTCCAAAAAGTCGGTCAGCTGCAGGAAGCATGAAGTGCTCTAAAACTTCCTGGTATGTGGCTGCGTTGACCCTGGACCTCAGAAAACACAATGGACCAACACCAGCAGATGACATGGCACCCCAAACCATCACTGACTGTGGAAACTTTACACTGGACTTCAAGCAACGTGGATGAAGTGCCTCTCTTCTTTTCCTCCAGACTCTGGGACCTTGATTTCCAAAGGAAATGCAAAATTTACTTTCATCAGAGAACATGACTTTGGACCACTCACCAGCAGTCCAGTCCTGTTTCTCTTTAGCCCAGGCAAGACGCTTCTGACGCTGTCTGTGGTTCAAGAGTGGCTTGACACAAGGAATGCGACAGCAGAAACCCATGTCTTTCATACGTCTGTGTGTGGTGGTTCTTGAAGCACTCACTCCAGCTGCAGTCCACTCTTTGTGAATCTCCCCCACATTTTTGAATGGGTTTTGTTTCACAATCCTCTCCAGGGTGCGGTTATCTCTCTTGCTTGTACACTTTTTTCGACCACATCTTTTCCTTCCCTTCGCCTCTCTATTAATGTGCTTGGACACTGAGCTCTGTGAACAGCCAGCCTCTTTAGCGATGACCTTTTGTGTCTTGCCCTCCTTGTGCAAGGTGTCGATGGTCGTCTTTTGGACAACTGTCAAGTCAGCAGTCTTCCCCATGATTGTGTAGCCTATAGAACTAGACTGAAAGACCATTTAAAGGCTTTTGCAGGTGGTTTGAGTTAATTAGCTGATTAGAGTGTGGCACCAGGGGCCATCAATTTTGAACCTTTTCACAATATTCTAATTTTCTGATATGATGAATTTGAGATTTTCATTTGTTGTCATTTGTAATCATCAAAATTAAACAAAATAAACATCTGAAATATATGAGTTTGTATGTAATGTATGAATATAATATACAAGTTTCACTTTTTAAATGGAATTACTGAAATCAATCTACTTTTTCATGATATTCTAATTTTATGACCAGCACCTGTATGTGTAGCTCATGGATTAAAGGCCAGAAGACACAGAATCTGATTTTGCATCCGATCAGACAGAAAATCGTGTTGGGCGAGGTTGTGGCGTCTACCGCTCATTGAAAGTCGTTTGGGATAATCGAACCTAACATGATTTTACACAAGGGGGTTTGCATAGGTCTCACTGAGAGAGACCCTACGTCTATTTTAGACGGACTATGCAGCAATTTAGGAGCAATTTCATGGGTCCGACAGGAAAATAGATGCTGTTACAAAGTAAAACACATCCGCTTTGGGGGAAAATACTAAATTAAATCTGTTAATCGCATGGGGAAGAGTCAATTTTGGAGTTGCACATCGTATATATATTTAAGCCTAGACAAACTCTTGCAAAAACTATAAATGAAACATTAAAAAACAATACTTAACCCAGGAGTTCAGGAGGACAGAAAAGCTAAAGTAGGGACCCTCTTTGAGCCTTGCAAACACAACAAGGGCTAGAAAGAGCAGTTTATCAATCCACATAAAAAAAAAAAACACGTCAAGAGGAGAAAAAAAAAAAAACAGATATAGTAAAAGAGTAATCGTCTCACAGCCTCACAAAAAAGAAAAAATAACGTTACGATAAACTTCCCAGATCTCTCTGAGAATCCCCTCTTTGCCTCAGTCAGCACATAAACTGTCCCACAACATTTATTGCTGTGTTTTTCTTTTCTTTAGGTGTAGATTTCATTATGGTTTTTATATGGGCATATGAACATTCTCTATCAGTTCTGGTTTGAGATGCTGCACAGACTCGTTAAGTGGGGCTTTGCTTTGTAGAATGCACCGCTGTTTTTATTTTTTTAATAACTTTTCATAATCTGTCCAAGTCAAATGTGGGAAATTGTTATAATTTGTGTGGCACAGAGGCGGAAGTGAAAAAAATCTGCGCAGATCATTCCATGTTGCCAAGTCAGAGCCTCTCTACACACTCAGTGTGACATGGGAAAAACTTGGATCAGAGATTAAAAAGTCGTACGCAACCAGTGTGTTCAGACCTCAACAGGCTCATCTGATAGAGATCCTTTATCCACTGGAGATCCAACAGGAAGTAGAAACAGAAATGACAGCTGTGTTTTTATTTAGCTGGCCGGCAGAGCTCCGTCAGCTACTTCAAACATTTACAATGTTTCAGCAAAAACTGTATAAATAACAGATAACCTAAATAGGTTATCCCTACAGCGCCCCCTGCTGCCTAATTACATGTGGGAATCAGTGATTGTATATTTTTGTAGGATCATCTACTACTACGACGAAATCCTCAGAATAAGTGAAATTTGGTTTTGATAAGGGTTGAAACAATCAGGTTAATTGTGATTAATCTAAATTAATTTAAATCAATTTATTGATCGATTAATTGCTCAGAAAATAACTAAAGTGCTTCATGAAAAACACAGATAGTAACATATTTTGTTACAACATAATCTTAGAGCATTTACGCTAATACAGGCCCTTTTATTTAGTTATTTATTTTTGGGTTTTTTTGTTTTTACTTAGCTTATTAACTTATTAATGTTTCGTTTAGCTTTTTACCCTTTTTTCTTGTTCACTTTTTCAACTTGGATAGGCAGACTCCCATAAGGGGTATGCAAGTGATCAAAAAGGTATTTCGCCCTGTAAAGTGTTAATGTACAAATAATTAGTACAGAGTTATCATCACTCTTATCTAATTTACATAAATACTATGATGTTAAAACAGGATCAAAACCTGTGGTAGCACACCAAAGCAGGAATGGGACGGTTGCATTTATCACTGTGATAAAACTGTAACAACAACACAAAAATAAAAAAAATAAAGTAATGGAAACTAGAGGAGAGTAATTCATCACCCTTTTATGAGTAACTTTGTTTTAATTATGCATTTGGCATTAGAGATATAAGTTATTGATTAATGAATTAATCTGAAGTTTATTCATCATATCTTTCGATTAATTTATAAGCTGTGTTTTTTTCTTCTTCTCCTGTATCAAGAGGGTTTTTTCCATAACATGAAGGGATAAATATTCTTTACAACAGTCCGAATTAAAAATCAAAAGTAGTAAATCATTATATTTTAACTGTTCCAGCTGTATTAAATATGGACTGAATGAACAAAAATATTTTTTTCTTACACATTATGAGACTACACATATTTAAGAAATAACAACAGGAACCTTTTAGGTTACTGAATGACAACAGATGAATAAAAATGTGAAACACTGTCATTAATAGATGAGGTCTGTCGCTCTGACATGCTGTTACCACTTTGTTTTAATGAAGTGGATGCTAACTGTGATATAGCTTCGTGTTTTTTTTTTATGGAATCCACTATAGGAATGAGTGACAGCTCCCTCTAGTGAATGATTGTAACATTGCAAGACTGAATATCTATTTCCAAGTGAAATATATCAGTTAGTGGGATGCAACAAACTTTAATATGATAAACTGTTAATTAATCCAAAATTATTTGTTTACATTTCTACTCTACATTTCTGTAAAGGAGCAGAATACAGGCTAACTGAATATATCTAGATGTTAATATTAACAGAATAGAAAGGTTTTTACCCGAAAACTAATACAAAAATAAGTCTATGTATCAAAATATGTACAATTAGCAGATAATGGTACTATTGCAATGAAAAGAATCAGTGTTTGCCTTTGCATATTACGAAGAAAATAATTTAATGAAGTAGATTTAGCTGTGACCCAAATCAAAATCCAACCAAACTTTTAAAACAAGAATATGTATTCAATTTTAACTCCTCTAACTAGTCGCATTCACAGAAGTTCTGGGATCACTACAGAGAGCGACGCCTCAGTCCAATAAAACCCAGGAGCAGAGAGGATTGGCTCAGTTCTTATCCCGTTAGATTAACAGCTCAACTACTCAGCATCAGAAGTCCTTGGACAATTATTGTGTTAGCCTTAAAGGGCCTAAACGCACCTTACATATATTATGCAAAGTCTGATTATTTCCTGAAACCAACATCCTCAGGGTCTAATGTGTCACAGCTTGGGGAAAAAAGTGGCAGCAGCTTCAATCTTCAAACAGATTCAGACGTACCAGAAATTTTTGGGTTGAAACTGATGGCACTCGATGCACACGATGATGGTTTTATGACCGTCGATGGTTTTCCCATAAATCTGAAGGGAGTAGAGAGACAGATTAAGGTGATATATATTGGACGTGTGACGGAGTCTCTACTGTGTGTGAAGGGTCTGTGGAAGGCAGCTGATACGTACGGTGCACACTCCGTTGGGATAGTGCTCCTTGACGTAGGCCCTGACGGCGGAGTCCACAGCGCTCCTCCAGCCTTCCATGGAGCCGTCAACGTCATGCGGACGAGGGTCGCTGGCCTCCTTCCTCAGGTGGTCAAACTTGAAGGAGATCTTATTCTTTGGGTCAAGAACCCGGCCGTTTCCGAGGTCACCATGCTCTGTGATTAAGACCTTAGACACAGAGGAGGCAAAGAGGGAATATTTAAAAATTGATGCCGACTTAAACTTTCCATCTGCCTTCCAGTTCAACGCTTAGCTCAGCCTGCTGGATGTCTGACAGGGGAGTTGGAGTCTGGGAGGAAGGAACACAAGGACATGATGACACCTTTACACAATCCACTGCAATCCTTCCACAACATAGAAACACATCTGACTAACAGACGACAACAACAAACAGCTATGACTGAAGAAACAGCTGATCTTGTTTGATACTTTCATTCTATAGTGTTTCTACAATATAAAGATTTCAATAAAACAAATCTTACTTATGTTAATGAGCTCTGCTTTGTCTATTGGCTTTATGTTTTGTTCATTTCAGTTAGGCTCACAATTATTCATACCACAGGCAGCTAAAGGAGGCTAGGGTTGTTGGGGCCGCCATGTTTTTTCTGACTGGACGTGATAACATATTGGAGCATCGTGACCTAAAACATGATATGGAATCCGGGAGGCCTTATGATTGGAGTAGAGGCGCTGTAAAGCAGGTGTTTTCAAAGGTAAGGTACATTTTTTTCCATTACCGTTGTAAAGAAATTTTTTTCTAAATGGAAATTTTTAGATCTAGTTTTACACATTACATTCCTTTCAAATTACATTTTCCACATCGCATTCTCTTCACGTCTGGGGGCGGGCTTTCCTTCGGACAGACTCATTTCTATTGTTCATTGTTTATACTGGTCTCCAGGTGAAGAGAATTTGAAAAAAAATCTGGAAATCACAATTTGGAAAGTATTAATTTTGTAAAGGTCAATCTGAAAAGGGGAAAATTTAAATAAAAACTGAAACTCTAAAGTCTGTCAGTAAAAATGTGAAGGTAAATTAAAAAAAGAAATAAAATCTGAGAAAAAAAGCAAAGTTGCTTTCAAAACTATGTTGTTTGCAAAAATAATGGAATAAAATCCCCTCCACACAGGGCTGGAATTGAAGACGGATTCTTTATTTGCTCATAGTTCCTGTCCTGCTGGAGGGTCGACCTCTAATCCGACCGGTTCCCTGTCCATCTTAAGGCACATCCCCTCAGCATGACTCTGCCATCACCATCCTTCACAGTGAGCTTGATGTGTCCAGGGTTGTGCTTTCTGTTTATGGTAGTATTGACTATTTCAAACCATCTCAATCGGAATAAATCATCATATTAAAGCTGCTTGAATTAATTTTCTTCTACATTTTCCATGGATAAAGGAAACAGGAGCTCACCTGATCTTCATAGCCCTCAACTTTCACCGGTGTAAACTGGTCCAAGTTGTACTGTGCAAAAGCACTGGAAGAAAAAACAAAAACGGAGTTAAAGATGATAAAGATGTATTTTAGGTTCAAATCGACACCATGAACAGATAAGCAAACTGAAAGCCAGTCAGAGCCACAGGGATCAGCACTAACAATCTGTTGTCAACGTCTTTCAAAGCATAGCTATATAAAGGCAAATAGTTCTTCAGCTGGAGGACCGCTGACAGTGTAATCATTATGGGCCCCTACTCCTTTGATCAACAATTGGCCTAAACTCAGAGACGGGATATTTACTGGAGCGACTCAAGCTTCCCCACGGGTCAGAGCCACTTTAAAAAGGACTAAGAGTATTCAGCAAATGTAGTCAAACGGTTTCTCATCGGGTGTTGTTGACACCGTTTTAGTAATGACAGTAAAAATGAGAGGAGACTTACTGTGCTGCACCCTCCCTGAGAAGATTGTCATTGTTGAGCAGCAATCGCACATCTGAGGAGAAAAATGGAGAGAGGGTGAGTGAGGACAGTAAAAAGCACGAGGGAGAAAAGGTGAAGGCAACGAGTGCAGGTGGATTTCCATCAATGGCTGCCAGAAGCAGACTAACATGCTCAGTGGAAAAGGCTAAAAGATTAACAGGAGATCAAAGTGGGCAGGGTATTTGGGGGGGTATTGCTGTTTGAGCTGTGATCGTAAGCCCCCCTGTCATGCCAAAACACAGACTCTACCCTTAAGCGGTGCCAGCCTGTGTTCTGCAGGATGAAGCATCTGAACCTTGCTGCTCTAAAGCGGGTCGCCGTGGTTCCCAAAGACCCAGAAAGGATTTTTATATTGATTTCTTTTACGGCAACTCCAAAAGATCAAAGAAAGCTCCAGGTTGTTATCTGACAATGGAAAAAAACTCCATGCCTAATGAAACTGCAGAATACTTGGCCACCTGGAGCCATTATACAGATTCCTATGAAATAAAAGCAGAACTAAGAAAAAAAATTAATTAAATAAGGAATCCAGTTACCCGAAAAGATTCTTTGAATTTATGAAGAAAATACCTTTTTACCTTTTTAATCAAATAATTGGTTAAGGAACCAAACAGTGAGTGAAATGCCTAATTTTAGAAGGAATCTACATTTGGAAAGTCACTAAAAAATAAAAAATAAACGTTTTAATAACGGCAAAGCAAATATTACGAACGTCAGCTCAGTTTAAAGCAATGTGATGAAAGTCACCGGGAACTATGGGACATTTGTTTGCACCGGTTCCCAGGTTATATTTTAAATGACAACTGACCATCTGACGACCCCCTTAAAATATCTATTAAATCTATTTAATCAAGAAAGATTTAAAAATAATTATACAGAGGTATATGAACAACAAAAACATCTTATTACATAACAGTTTAGCAGATAAATAAATGCATTTTTATAAACTTTATAGAAATGGATTATTGGATCGCTTTTATCAATAGGTTTTCTTTCCGAGATCCTCTATTCCAATGTTGCCGCAAAAAGCAGCTTCTCTGAATGCTATTTTAATTTCCTCTTCTCATGTTTTGGACGCCCACCCCAGAGCAAAGGCAGCTGCAGACGCTCAGTCTGGCGGACGAACATGGACATGTCTAAGCGGAGAAACCAGCAGAATCAGATGCAGATAACAACCTGCTGCACAACGGCTCTGCTGGAATCCAAACAGGATTAGACCAAAGACACTGTGGGATACCCCAGAAATGTCTTGGAGACCGCTGCTCCAATGTAGCAACCTATAAACAACGTCCCCCTGGTTCTGTAATCTGGGCTACGATGTCTGAAAGCCCGGTAATCTTGAGGAAACTGAGATCTGAAATCTATCAACTATCCGGTTTCCAGTATAACTGTGAGAGCGTAAAAGCACAAAGTGACGAGGTTAGTCCTGCGAGCAGCAACGTGTCGCCGTGTTTGCTTATCTGCAGAAAATCACTGCTGCCTTTCAGAATCAGATTGGAAGAAATGACTTCTGCAGCCTACGGCTTTTAAAAAACGCCTCAGAGTGAAAAGACAGGACAGGGAAGAAGTGATCAGTGAAGTACTGCGATGTTTGACAGGTATATGTTTGCAGCCTCGTACTTTCTAAGTGAATAAGATCTGGAAAAAGCTATTTAAAAAGAATGTGTTTCCTAAAACTCAAACTGAAAGAGAGACAAAAAAATATATATATATAATCTGTTAATTTTTTTTTTTATTAGAGCTAAAAGAAAAATGTTTGAAAAAAATATATCTAAATAGAATACTTTAAATAATATATAAAAGAATATATCTGACAAAACAAAATCTAAGAATCCAGCAAAGCTGTTCTCTTCTTGACTATATATTTTTTTTAGTTTCATTTCTGGATTGCATTTTTTTACTTTTAATTTCCAAATTATAAAACATATTCTTTGCAACAATTGTGCAACAGAATTTACTCCAATATTTAAAAAAAATGACAAAACATGATATTCCTTCCTTCATGTTTGTAGTGGCTGTGATAAGTTCAGCTGACTAAAGCTCAGTGAGGAATTCAGCTCCATGTCCAGCAGTTTTAACCATTTTAATCAGTTTTGACACATTTAACAAAGAAGAGAAAGTCATCATCGTGACAGAGACCTGTAAAAACAATTATCCATATTTCTAAAGGGAAAATATTCACTATACTCACCGTTGAAAACTTCGTTAAACTCTCCTGGCGGAGCATGGATGACAAAGTTAGCTGCTATGCGTACCTGCAAGCAAAAAAAGTTACCAAGAGTTAAGACCAAATCTCTGGTTTCCTCTGGAAAAGTATACATTTTGGTTTGGAAATTTACAGATTATGCAGAATTTATGGTATGTCAGATTTGGACGGTGACTCTTATCTCTTACTAGGGCGGGGCAATTTATTACGTTTGCAGCATAATTGCAATTTAACAAAACGCTATTTTTAAATCGGTATAATATTTGAGGAAGATGCTAAATTTCTCCCTCCAGCCCGATGGGGGAGGGTGAGTTGCAGATTCATGGATGCAGGAAGCATTTAACACTTTTTCCACACAAAGGTTACAGTAAAGTCCTGTAATGATGGACGAGCAAAATCAAAGTGATGAAAAAAAATAAATAAAACCCGGACTGAAAAATTGACATTCTTGTCATCAGTGTAAAGGAAAAGTCAACTAAAATCACAGTGGCAAAATTGGTTTATCAAGATTTTTTTCATACTGGTCCAGTTTAACACATGAAGCAGACTTTCTAATCTTCCATTTTTAAAACCCACTTTTCTGGGCTTTGTGGAGCAACAGAAACAAACGTCTCTTCTGCAGCACTTTGCAGATTTTCTCTGCTTCCCCTACATGGTCTGTGATCAATGTTTTGGCTTGGACAAGATCTTTTACAAAAAGTTACCCCTTATCTTATATTAAAAACTGCTTTGATCTTTCATAAAATCCATATAAAATGCATTAAAGTTTGAAGTTTTTATTTAGGGTTTCAATACTTTGGTGTAGAAAATGGTTGCAAAGATCATGAAGGGACAAATTAATGACTGATAAAATAATTATGAACTGTTAATACTATCAATAAAAAAAATTAAACACTGAAGTAAAAAAAATAAAGATAAATCCTAATTATGGTGATTACTAAAGCTTTAAAAACAAAATAAAAAGAACAAACTAGGTTTAAGAGCATTAAAACCTTATATGTCCATAACTGCGATAAAAGGAACTCAGACGAAATGCTCCAAAATAAAAACACTGTTTAAAATTTCTGATGAAACTTCCCCCCCTTTGAAGCTTCTGTATTGACCCAAAAACAGCGACTGAAAGCTGTGAGCTCATGATGTCTACATGACACGGTGCAGCCAACAGAGGGGGTGCGGTATCAGTGCTGCAGGTTCACAGGGTGGAGTGATACCCTGCAGTCCTGACTACTTCTCTTCTCTTCTGCTGCCCCACGCTTCCTGTTTCCAGGTCACATGTCCAACTGACGGCGGCCCCTCCCTCCATCCCCTGCTTGGTTTACAACCATATAAGGAAATGAACCGTGCTGAGGCCTGTAGAGCGCATGGTTCCCCTGGCTCTGCATCTTTGCCACTCTATCAGTAGCAGGGGACAGCGGAGCAGCCGGGTTCTACTGGTGCAGCTGGTTCCTTTGACACAAAACTTGTTAATGTGTGTGTATGTGTTACAGTTTATATGCTTTAAAGCGAGTTAGTGTGCTTTTCTCATGGGCCTTTATTAACAGTGTGTGTGTACACAGTTGCTCCCACAGAGTTGCAGATTGATTCCTGCTAATGAGCGATGCTAAGAGCAATGAGGCACCAAGGGAGGTCCACATCTGCTCTGTGTGTAATCATTGTGGTCCTAATAATATTACCAGCATCCAATCAAAGAAGAAATCAGGAGTTTCTAATATTGGGTGGATGAAAAAAATGGTGGAAACCTGCAGGCATGTTTGTTTGGGATTATAATCAAATAAGAATAATGGATACGGAATAGCTGTATCTGGGTAGAATACTGATTTGGCAGGAAATGGAGACTAATTCTATTTTTATATGTTACTGTTTAGATTTCTGTATCATTTGCATTAAAATAATAATACTTCAGACCTTAAAAAATAACCCTCTTTGCCCCTAGAAACCATATGGTTACTTCTGGTCACAAAGTATCAAGAAAAACGTAGGCAGATTTTTTTTTTTTCCCCTTTCGAAGAACAAGGTTCCAGTCTTTACTGCACGATATGATAAGTGGCGATAAAAATGTAGATATCCGAGTTTGGAAATGTAGGTCAGAAGCATGAATGAATTTAAGGTTTGCATTTGCTCTTATTTATTAGCCGTTTTATCTGTAAGAAAACAGTTTACAGGTTTTATTACAAGAGTAAATCAACAAACCCTCTGAAACTGTGACACTCCTTACCAGGTGGTGGCAGTAGAGGACCAGAAAGTTGTTTACCAACTCAAAACAGAAATGCAGATTTAACCAAATGCTGCAATGCAGCATTTTAATATCCTGGGCAAATGTATATTGTTGGGTTTTTCTGTTTTTTTTATGTTAGCTGACCAACAATATTCAGCTGCATTACTTCCATCCAGTTATTAGGAGGGGAATGGAGCGGCTTCAACAGGGTTTTGGATTTATTCTCGTAAATTTGAGATGCATTCATGTGATCTGTGAAATTGTATCATCTAAACCAGTTTTATTGCAGATTAAACAGCTAATCTCACTTGTATCTCAGTTGATAAGGGACAAATAAAAATCTGAAATGTGATTACATTCACTGACTTTCATTTAGAAATCCAGACATTTTGCATCCATTTTTATTAACAGTTATCAATCTTTCTGTTCTTGCTCTGTAGCCTTTACCACAGTTATCTTCAGTGGCTTTGGGTGATTCACACATCATTCCATGTTATTTGTAACAGGCAGGGTGAAAAAGTATAGACCAGAAGCCCACTTCTCTCATTAAGCAACAAAAAACAGATTTTTATTTAAAAATTAATGTATAACATGAATGCATAAACACCTCATTTTATTTATTTCAGTGTTAAATTCTGTTTGAAGTAACGGATTATAATTAAAAATGTCTCCGGACCTTAACTGGTTGTTGATTTTCTTTATTCATACCCCGCTGAGTTTTATTTGGTTTCCCCTGGTATAGACAATTTTCCTCACGATATTCCTAAAGAAAATCTGCTGTTACAGATGGTAAAAAAGGAGAGGGATGTGTGAGAACCACTGATGAAATGATCATTTTCCTATTTGCATCACATACTGGAAGCTACTTTATCAATATTTCAAAACTGTTGTTTGGGAGGGAAAAGAGCTTTTGGTTTGTTCTTATGTACTTTAACTGAGACAGAGTCTCTGAAAATATCCAGAAAACAAGTTTTGTGGTACAAGCTCAACTCGCAGTGGTCGGATGAGGAAGAAGGATGAGTAAAAGCTGAAGAATAGCATTTCAACTGTTATGCATGGGGGTGGATGCATCATGCTTTGGGGACAATGGGGGTAGCATGGCAGTATAAAATATATCATGCAACAAAAAACAAAATAATTTTAACATCTTATATGACTTAATGGATTTTTGAAAGTAATTTCTTACAGCAGATGGTCAACTTAGAAACAACAGAGAACTGTAAGATTTATCAAAGTGAAGAAGAATGAAAAATTAATAGTTTTATATTATATTATATAACATCTTTCCTTCAGTGTATGAGAAGTCCAATGTAAATGTCAAATCATCCAGAATATCCAACTCAGTTTGTATAAGAAAAGTTAAACTCTTCAGTTAACTCCTCCGGTTTGCAGGACGTCTGCTAACAGAGTGTAAGATTAGTATGAACTACGTAATGTTGGCTGCACTGCAAGACATTTAAAAAATCCATTATGTTAATAATTAGGTGGTGCTGCGGACGTATGCTAAGCAGAAATGCTTTCTGGGACTGTTATGTTCACATTCAAAGGAAACTGAAGGCTAAATAAATCTCATAAATGAAATGGAATAACAAAGTCATTGATGTCAAAAATACAAAGTGTTTTAATATTTAGAAAAGCCTAAAAAAAAAAAGCAGCCCTTTCTAAAAGCTCAGATGAAACTCAGAGCAACTATTGCAGAAGTTAAAGGGAAAGAAATAAAAAGGCTTTTTCTATAATAACAGTTAAAAACAAAACATAGGAATGACCTCCCTAAGGAGAGACATGGGAAAATTAGTTGTTTAATTAAGGTTTGTTAAAGCACGGATGCTTCAAAAGATTATAACAACAATATGGTCAATAGCGGGTACTGTATAGCACTTTTCAAGTCAGAGGACTTGAACAAAGAGCTTTAAACTGCATTCAGTCATTCAAGCACATCACACACACTAATGGTGGAAAGTTATGTTGTAGCCACAGCTAACCTGGGGCTCGCTGACAGAAGCCAAGCTGCTGGTCACTGGCACCACCGGGCCCTCTGACCTCCATTAGGTTGCAATCCGGGTGAAGTGTCTTGCTCAAGGACACAATGTCACTGAAAGCTGAACCGAAACTCTCAGGTTGCAGGGCAAACTCCCTCATCTGGCGCCACTGACAATAGAACGACTGGACTCTGTAGTTGGCTTACTTTGCAGATCGGCTGATGAGTTTTGCTATAGCCTTACTTTCTCTGGTGGGTTTTCACAATTTAAAACTCAAACCAAACAGAACCCACTACCAGGAGAACCGATGCAAATACAGGAAACGGGTGCTGTATTCTGAGCTTGCCTTCGGATCAAGCTTGGGATGTGATTATGGAACCACTCCAGAGTTCCTTTAGAAGCCTTCAGAGACCACCACCACAAAAACTGGGGCTGGGTATGGTTTGAAGAATCAATCCAGTGTTTATGGTACACTCTGGCACAATGATGACGGGGTGGGAGCATGTGTTCAGCTGCCTGCAAGCACACTCGGGATGAGTCTGACTTTTTTAAATGCTTTTCTTACATTTATGTGCAAATACGGGGGTAAATGTGTGTAAAAACACGGCATCCACAGCCGTTAAGCTAATTCAACTTCAGGGCATCAACTTGAATTAGGTGTGATTTTGACAACTTTCAGTGTAACCAGTGGTTGCTATTAAATGTGCTGGACAGAACCCTGAGGGAGGGAGTCCAGATGTCAGTCAAATGGCCAATATGCTCATAAAAATATAGAAAAATGCCTAATCTCAGTGTAGCCTGAATAATTTACAGCATAGTGGGTAAAATCGTAAATCTATTTTTAGGAATTTGTTTGAGAAATCGTTCAGAACTGGAAAGTTGATTTAACAGTCCTTCAGAAACACATCCTAATACGGCCACTTAGATCTGCACCCGACTGCGATTGGTTTTTTAAATCAACACTGACCACCGCTCTAAAGTGGGGAAATGAACCAGTTTGTTTCAGAGGTGCGCTAAATAAAAAGATGGCATATTACAGTTAACTGGTTAAAATAAAAACTAACTTCTGCATAAAAGACAGCTCTAGATATATATACACTATTAATATATCACAGTGTTATTTCCAATTTCAGTTCTAATAGTTTAAAAAACCTCCAACAAAATGTGCGTTTCTGACTTACCATTAAGAGTCCACCACTTAGAAACCTGTCTTAATTTTCAGTAGCTGTTACTATTAAGGCACATTTTTGTGTGTTATGACCTGATGAACAACTGAGAAGCCAAGTTTTTTCTAAAGCAGCAGACACTGGTGCAGCATGTGTGATAACACCAGCTCATGTAAAGTAATTATCTGCTGCAACCGACCTCTGGTGCTACGAGACCCATTTTCAGCGTTGTTCACTGCTGTCCCATGAGCTACTGGGCTTGTGAGTTTTTAAAGTGGATTGACTCGAATCTGAGCTATTAGACCTTAAAAAAAACCTTTTAATTATTTCCATAGCCTTACAGACTTTTACCGCTGGTCTTTATGGAAATGAAACCCTCACCAGGCAACCATGATAACGCTGTTTGGTGGACGTACAGTTACTAATGGAAGGAAACCCGTCATTACATGTCAACAGCAAAATGGAGGTGTTTGATATAAGGTGAAGAAAGGAAGTGCACTGCCATTTTTGGTGTTTACTAATGTTGAGAGCAGGGCTTACTCACATTTAAACCTAAAAATAAATTGGTAGGAAAAGTATAAGAGTAAAGTAAAAAAGTAAAGAATAAAACTATAGTAAATATACAGTTAAATAATTAGAAGATGAACTAGATATAGAGGCTGCAGTCTGAAGTTATTTCCACCATTTCCAGTGATAATATTGTCTTGAATGTAACGAAAATACAGAAGAAGTCACCTTGTCTTATTAAATGAGAAGTAGCCAATTAGATTACAGGGATTCTGTGGAAGCTATTCTGGTTCCGCCACTTGAGATTAATGAGTGAAGCTGACAGATTAAATGATTTCATGATGAGTTCACTGCACAATAAAATAAAGAAAGAATAAAATAATGAAATATATGTGAATTAATTTAACAAAAATTAAATGCAACTTTTACCATCATAATTTAAAATGTATATCTAATTATTCAACACAACATTTAATACTTGAATACATTTTTATAATCTAATGGTAAATTTGATTGTTTAATGCTTTATTAAACAAATAAAAGGCACGCTAAATTATCCCACTGTACTTATTATAGGGTCCATTTAACTAAACTATTCCAATAACTTAATGATGTATTAAATAAAAGGAATACTTAATTATTCTACGGTACATTTACTTATTTTATGGTTGATTTAATAATAATATTCAATTACTTAATGATGTATTTAATAAATTATACATTTAGTTAATTAGTGGCACATCAATTGTGCATTTATTTTATTAAACATTTCTATATTTCATGATAAATGTGTGTGTGTATTTATATATATGTATAAAAAAATATTTTTACTTTACTTCACAGTTTTTTTTTTCATACATCCTATAGAGTAACAGCAGCAGAAATCAGTCCAAGATGAGCAAAGCTTCATTAAAAGGACTGATCTGAATCGGCCCCCAATTCTGATCAGCGTTTTTTTCCATGACTAAGGATAATAAAACTGAGAAAATCTCTGATCATAAGTTTGTGATTGTTCAGCAAAACAGATCCACTGTTTTAGCTCTACTGACCCAAGATAACCTACAAAAATATCCAGCAGTCGATAATTTCCAGGGGAAAACCAGTAGTGCAGTCTCTGGTTTGACCAAATCCTGCTTCTGGTTCCCTTTTAGCTCGTCATGAAAGCTTCTGCTCTGACTCTGTTCCGTCATCTTCCTCCCGCTCTTTTCAGGATCTGAATCCAATGATAAAGACCTTAACCTGGGTGACTTACAGTCCATCACCTTAATGTCTAATCTGTCTTTTAATCACACTGCTGCAGGAGTATAACCAGCCCTTTATTCCTCTCAGCTGATCGTGTACTCGGGAGTCACCACAGCGAGTTATGTTAATCTACTGCTGTGGCCACGCAACATCTCCCCATCATATCCAGCTTGCTCAGTGTTAACACATTAACTCTGGTTTTTAAATAGGTCTCATGTCTGCTGGGCTGAGGACAGAACTACCAGGAATTTATTCAGGTGATTTATCTCACTGTGTATTCCAGCTCATGTTACCAAACGCTGCTCCCAGCTATACTTGTCCGCTGTGCTGCTCACTTTGGAGGAAATTTATTTAATAATTGTTTAGTATCCTCCATGCTAAAACCAACCAAGATGAAGATAAAACATCTAAAATAAACGTGTGTCCTTTCTAGGGCAAGGCAAATAATTGCATCTGCAACATAATCAATAATAATCACTCAATTTTGGTCAAGTTCTATTTATCAAGACTAAGTATTTACGTTATGTATTATGCTCAGAAAGCAGGCCGTCTGCGTGTCGCAGTGAACGCAAATGTGCCCCCCGCCCCTTCCTCAGACACTCTGCAGCTCTTCTCCCAAATTGTAGGTGACCAAAGACACGAGGTCTCTGATTGGTCAAATCTACATTTGCGCTACACTATGAGTATTTCCTGTTCGGTACCTTACCCGCTTGTTTTGTTTGTAAGAACGCCATTGTGGAAGACGACACGTGAAGTTGGACCAGCTAGAAGAGCGGGAGAGCGCGAGAACGCTGGGACCCTTTTTCCACCTGGATCCCCACTATTTTTTGCCCTCATGGCTCTCCGTTGCCGGACAAACTTGCCCCCACTTCCTCACCACCTCGGCCATATCTAGGCCCACAACTACTTTCAGATTGTGCCTCCTGCGTTGGTGCGTGCAATAACATAGTACAGACCACGCTTCAATATTGGGCATAAATCAAAAATATCTGCAACAAGCTCACTGCAACACACTGCTGCAGGAGTATAACCAGCCCTTTATTCCTCTCAGCTGCTCCCGCACTCGGGAGTCACCACAGCAAGTTATTTTGACTTGCTCAAAGGCTAGGAGAGGTTTATTCAAAGAGTAACCGCTTCAACGGGGATCTTAATTATCTTAGATAAATGTCTAGTCAAAAAAATTAGAATATTACCCTTAGCTGGAAGCTAACCAAGCCAACAACTGGATGTGGGCATTGAACAAAACACAGGGTCGGCTACACAAGGAGCTTAAAATGGCTTCCTGTTGTGTTGTTGGTTGCAAGAATAAAAAGAGTACCAACAATATAAAATGTAAATCGTATACCTGCTGCCGCAAGCAGACAAGGAAATTAAATTTGGTCAGAAAAGATAATCTAACATGATCTTGATAGAGCATAATTGTTGTCCATTAATTGCAAAATGGAGATATACAAACTAATACAAGCCACTGGCTGAAAGAGCAACACAATCAGCATTAATATTTCTTATTTTATTGAACTTTATTGATCTCAAATTGGAGAAAATTACCTCTATACTTAACCCATCACCTTGGGGAGCAGTTGGCTGCCATCGTGGGGCGCCCAGGGAACAATCGGGGGTTAAGTGTCTTGTTCAGGGACCCCAGAGTGGTAGTCTGTGGAGTGGGTTTCGAATTCACAACCTAAGGATTCCAAGCTCTACGCCCTCACAACTAGGCCGCTACTCCCCCTTATGCCAAAACTATAAAAAATATACAAACACTTCGCATTAAAGAGGAAAACATCCTTTTTTTTTCTTAATTGAACAATTAAAAATGATCCACACCCATTACACTGTCTTTTTCTCACCCAAAACTTTGAATCGTCTCAGTTTCTCTTTATTAAACACACTAGCTGGGTGCAGATGTTACTGTATCCCAAGCATCCATCAGGCCATTAACCTCTGATATCATTTCTATCTGTTCTTTAAAATGCCTTTCTGGTGGAGTTAAGACTTTCTAAAATACAAATAGATTTATGTTAACGTGATTTTAATTCAACAATTAAACAGAAGGGCCATTATAAGAGGCAATAAATATATGGGTTATGTGATGTATGCATATTTAAATCGTACAGCAATGAATCTTGTTATTTCTTTGAGTCAGAAAGTCTGGATTCCTAAAAACAGAAGAGAAGCAACTCTGTTCTCTAACCAACCAAGGTGTTTAAGCTGTTGCAAAATATGTGAATGGAGTCTGCTGGGCTGTAGGCAGGTGCAGACAGACTCCTCTAGAGCTGCATTCTTCAGTTTAAGGCAGGAAGCACTGACTGCCTCCAGCTTGTTATTAGATCTAAAGAAGGAAACTTGTGCTGCAAAGTGCTTTGATAACGATAACACAAGCTAACTGAAAGTTTGACTAGGTTCCCAACAAGCTTTACCTCCAACAAATAAACCATTCAGAAGTCTGTTAAAGAACGAATAATTGTGATTGAAAGTTACACTGAAAAAAAACGCATCTAATAGACTAAGACAGCCAATATTAAGACCAGCAGCCCTGTACAGATGGTATCGGTTTACAAACTGGTTAGTGGGGTTGGTTAGCGAAGGAGAAACCTGACACGAGAAGAGCCTGTTCTGATTTGTTGGGCTCCAATGCTGCTTTGATTTCAAACTGTGTGCGACAGCGATAGATGGACCAATGAGGCTCTAATTATACTGAAAAAAAAAATCTAATTAGCCATTAAGACACATCCAGTTACAATAATATAAAGTCTAAAGAATTCAGAGTCCCAGGAGGAGATTGAGCTCCTACACTGAAAGCTAAAGAAACGGATGGATTTATGGAGTGAATTTTGTTCCATAGTTGAAGGAAGCAAAGACCATGATTGTACATTAAAAAAAAATAATTTAGAAAGAAAATAG
The DNA here is from genome assembly GCF_016077235.1 of Cyprinodon tularosa. Taxonomy (NCBI): domain Eukaryota; kingdom Metazoa; phylum Chordata; class Actinopteri; order Cyprinodontiformes; family Cyprinodontidae; genus Cyprinodon; species Cyprinodon tularosa. The sequence goes on along the minus strand of NW_024038438.1, from coordinate 726,622 downwards.
CAATTCAGAAAGGAAACTTAAAAGTGTTTTAAGTACAAATATAAGGTTTTGAGAGTAATTTTGCCATTTTCTCATATTTTTATTCAATTTTTACAGATTTCATATTTTGAGTTTTACAAATCGTATCTTTTCAGATTGGGATTACTTGAAATTAGGCTTGTCCCGATCCGATCCACGTATCGGAACACCGATATTGGCAAAAAATTGCGTATCGGCAAAGCATGTAAAATGCCGATCCAGACTGCCGATCCAGTTTTAAAAAAAAATCCGGTCCGTATTTTCGAGTTTCGCCGATTGAAACGATCCATTCCACTATTTTGCGCCAGTGTTCCCCTGTTTTGCATTTTTATTAAAACTTACAGTAATACTTGCACCTTTAACTGTTTACGGTTTTACTGTTCACTGTGCAATTTCAGATTGCTATTCATAATTTTGTCCAGTTTGTGTTTATCTCTTAATAAGCAGGTAAGTTTGTTGTTACCAAGCATTGTGTTTTATTCAATCTCACCTAATTTAGCTGGCTAGATGTTATCAAGAGTACTAAAACCCTTTTCAACTGAGTCTTACAACTAAGGCTAAATACTTTAACTTAAACTTAAATACATGCTCGGATAGGCTGGTATCGGCCAGTATCGGTATCGGATCGGAAGTCCAAAAACAATATCGGTATCGGATCGGAAGTGCAAAAACCTGGATCGGGACATCTCTACTTGAAATTAAATTAGAAAGAAATGTTTAAATTAAAAACTAAGATTTACAAGAAAAAAATTAAAAACATTTAATTATTAAAAAAATAAATAAATCTGATTTTCTATATTTAAATCAGAAAACAGCAAATTTACACTCAAAAGCTTTTTATTATTAAATATTTTTTTACTCATTTCAGTATTGCATTTTTTTTCACATTTCAATTTATAAAACATGTTCTTTACAACAGTACTGGAGCAACATTATCTCCATCTAGTTTCAGTGATGGGCTTACAGCTTGTTAGATGATGAATTATTTTTTTTTTATGTCTACAATATATGTTTAATATAAATTTAGCCTGATAGGAAAAGTGAGAGGTTGTACATTCTTATTGAAAAATGCATCTAAATATATCTAATGGTTTATTTCTTTAAATTGCTTTAGAACCTGATTTGACAAAGACGGACATCAGTGTTTAAAGGTACAGTACTGACAAATGTAATATATTATGCTTGTTATTTATTATCACCTATAAACCGAAAGTCAAAATCTTGATGTTTGCTTTGCCTTAAAAATAGCTATTTGTAATTATATAGGAGTCGGTCCGTGAAGACTAGGATCTTTTAGATCCCCCTTAAAACTTGTCTCTATAGTGAGGAAAGCCATCTTGTATGGTTTGGCTTGTTGGAGCAGTAGCTAAGTTCAGCTAAGGACTCAATGCAGCATGTAAACCAGTGCAGGTGGTAGACTGCATCCCATGCCCAGCTATGTTCACATCGCAGCCTGAAGTGACCCAAATCAGATTTTTTTGCCCATATGCGACCTGGATCTGATCTTTTCATGACAGTCTGAACAACACAGATCCTTTTTTTTTTCCCAATGCGACCCGGGCCACGTGGCTATGTGGTCCTAAATCCGATACGCATCTGATCTTTTCAAATGCGAGCTGTGTCTGAACAGCGGTCGCATTCTTCTGACCTGAATGTCATTAATACCCGACAGTGGTCATTCTTCTGCTTCTTGCTATGCAGTAGTGGCAAGAAAAACAACAAAAACGGTGGACGATAATGTGGAGATTGGTATTTATGTTTAACCATCTTGGAAAGATTGAGTTTTTAAGGTTGGGAAAGATCGCTAGATGCGCTCCAGCACTACCATCTATGTTTCCGTAAACACAGTGTTTGTGACGTCATTGCGTCCTCTACTGCACATGCAGGACACTTAGGTTGTATGAATGCAGTTCACACAGGAGATCACATACAAGTCGCATATATTTGGAAATGTTAACGGCAACGCAAAAGAAATCTGATTTTTTTTCTAAAATAAAATCGGAATTGAGCATCAAGCCCTGCAGTGTGAACGTAGCCTAAGTAGCACCAGCAGATATTCTTCCTGCTGAAGAAGGGATGGCCTTCAGTTTCCTGAACAGAAGATAGTTCTCTTACAGAAAAATCAGAGCAGCCCGTTTAGTTGGTGTCCTACTACTGCACACACTCAAAAGTCCCTCAGTTAAATAAGTCGTATGTCCCTTCAAGCTTTTCAGTTAATTTCCTCATTCTAGAGAACAATTAGTGAGCTTGAATTGCCAGTTTATTGGGTATTTCCTGCTTCCCTGTTTAAAGTACATAAAGGTCTTCTAGGATCAACTAAAAGTCAAATAAATATCCTGACTAACTTCTCAAATTATAAAATTATAAATCAAGAATTTATATATTACATTAAAAAAAATTCTGCCAAACCTTTCTTAGCTGAGCTTAACTAGATGTAACCAACTGTAAATGCTTTAGGATTTAAGTAGGAGGTTTAATGGTCTGTAAAGTTTTTATAAACTTGACTATTAAAGTCTGTATAAGAACAACCGTAAACAACAACGCTGTAATTGATCTCTAACAAATAAAAACCTGTATTTTTGACACCTGCCTTAGGTGGTAATCACAGATGACAGAATATGAACACAGCAGATTGAGTAACAGTTTCCTGTAATACTGTGTGGTTTCCTTACTGCAATCAGGAAGCTGACAGGCTGCTGCTCAAAGCATTCAAAGAGCTTTTCATGAGCATTTGCAGCAGGCAAGTTCCGTCTGATGTAGTCATTTCTAAAGTCCGGCACCCACTTTTCAGATCTTTTCTTCAAATTTTAAGCTGAGCAGACAGCTTCATCGTAAATAAAAAAAGCAAGTCTTCCTCTTTGAGAAATTTTTAGAGTTGCCCAAAGGAAATCCTCAAACCTTTGAAGCAGATTCAATGTTCCCATCAATTTGAATTTATGAACCTCAATTTAGATTATCTATAAACAACAAACCATATAGTATAAACTCAATACATTTAATATAAGAAGAAAAAACTGTATACAGTATGTTTCTAAAAGTTTATATTTGCAGAGTAGGTCACGTTTTCAGTAAACCATGCTTAGCACACCATTTCTATGAGCTAAAGAAATATAATGACCTATCCTTAAAAAAAAAAAAAAAAAAAATTGTCCAATTCTGAATCGATTCTGAAATAAATTCTTGGAGATCAATTCGAAAAAACAAAGTTAAAATAAAAAAAACGCATTTTACATTGTGCTAATAGCTACCTACTATAACCTCACTAATGTGCTGACAATGAAAATATTTCATTATAAACATGTTGCATAACTGTATAGTCATCATTCTGGTAATAGATAAGAATGCTTTAATTTAATTAATCTAACTTAATTTAAAATCTGATTCTGATTCTTAAAACTTGAATTGATACCTATACCTAGGGTTGGGAATTGAAAAGATTTTCACGATTCCGATTCCCTTTTCGATTCTATGAAACGATTCGATTCTTTATCGATTCTTTTTTCGATTCCAATTTGGGGGAAACAGTTTGATTATCAGAATCAACTTTGTTTACTTAACTATTGCACAATCTTACAAACTCAACAAGATCAAGATGTCCACAGGAAATGTGAAACTGGAGTAACATCTGTGTTTAAATGAAAAATAAATATACAAGAACAAACTTAATAACCAACAATGTCTAATAACAAATGATGGGATAATAACCTATTTTAAATAACAAAAAATACTAATTATAAAACAGTAGTAGGGAAAATTAACAGTTATTTTGCAGAAAGATGAGCATATCTGCTTTTTCTGGAAGGATACAGGATCTTTCAGGGCTTATGGTGTCTCCAGCCGTGGAGAACACCCTCTCAGATGGGGTGGAGGAAGCCTGCACACAGAGGTAGTTTTCAGCCAGTCAGATAGCAAGGGCAGCACATCTTGCTTGTTCCACCACCACAGTGTGGCGCTATCCCTGCAGGGGATGGAGGGCAAGCTTTTATAGAGCTGGATTTCCTGATCTACCCTCTGGGCTAAGGAAAAACGGGGCTTTGATTCACAAAGTGACCGCAGCTCGTTGTCTTCCTCCTCGAATAGTTCTTCCAACTTGCGTAACTTGCGTAACTTACGTAACTTACGTAAAAAACGTGACGTAAGTCGTGCTCCCCAGAGCTGGCGCTCTAGGCTCTGGTGCTGCGGGAATCGAAAAAAGAATCGTTCAGTGAGCTGCCAAACGATGCCATGGAATCGGAAAATACGGAACCGGTTCTTAACAGGAACCGGTTTTCGATTCCCATCCCTACCTATACCTACTATGCACAATTACTCTACTCAGACATTTAAATTGAGAAAGCTTCCTGGAGGGGTAGCGAAACGTCTTCAAATCTTGGAAACAAAGTCCAGTGGATTGTTTTTAAACTTTACGGAACAATTACTCTAGGTAAGGATTCGATTTACAAATCAGCTTAAGATTATTTCAGTAACTGATTAGTCACCATTAATCAGGTTAATTGTGTTAGCACTACACTAGATGCTGGATTAGCTGTAATATATGTCTAAAACACATACAAAAAGGGAAAAATAGAGGAAAATAAGGAAGATCAGTTGGTTAAGAAGTTAAACATAAAAAAATTCAAACTGTTTACTAAACCTAAAACAAAGTCAGTGCCAATATGGCCGACTGTTTCCTGGGTGTGGATGGGCATGGAGTGGACAAGCTAAAAAAACAAACAAAAAAAAAAGCCTAGAAGCGCATGTACTGTGGTGTGTAAAAGTAACTACAAATATATTTTTCCGGATCTCATAGAGAAGTCTGCAGCACGTCTAAAATAACTCTAAGATCAGACAACCTTAGAGTGAAGGGGGAGAAAACACCAGAGACAACAGAAAACATGAAGCCACTTCCAATCGAGAAGGTTTTCAAACCAACAGTCCACTACTATGAATAAATAGTTATCAGAAACGACTGGTTGTCCATGTCATTCGTTCATCTGGGCTTTTCGGCTCCAAGGTACATGACACCTTGGATACGGAGAGGAAACGAACTACGAAGTGTATCACAGTACAGTTAAGGTGAATGACAGCCACCTGTCAGATGGTTAAAGCTCAACTGAAAACCTTCCTAAACCTTATATTGAGTTACAAACACACCAGCAAAGTAAGAAAGAGCAGCCGAACGATAAGAAAATACATTTACCAAAGAAAAAGAACCCATGTTTTCTCAAATAATTTTAGGAATTAACTACTTACAATATAAAACGCAAAGCAAATAAAAAAAAAAAAAAAAAAAAAACAGTAAATAAAGTTTTAGCATATTGATATTTGCTTCCTTTTTGAAGGTTTGTTCCCACTGAGTACAAACTAGGTATAAAAAATAAAAAATAAAAAAAACTTTGGGCTGCTTTAAATCCTCCACCCCAAATCTAGTCTCTGATTGGTTTGCATAAATTTCAAAAGTTCAACTTCCTTCGACTTTCGCTGAATGACCTTTACAGGTGCAGCTGCACTCTCATTTCACCTCGCTAGAACCGCATCATTTGTGTCAAAGAGACCCCAAGCCACCCTCTACATCGGGAAAACAAGTACATCGTTCCCCCGAGTTACAAAAACCAGCTTCAGTGTGAACGGCATAATTCTTTGGCAGACATTAAAGCAAATTAAAGCATTTTGGTTGCATTTCATTCTGTCAGAACTTGGACCTTTAAATCCAACCTGGCTAACTTTTAGTTCAACGTTGGAAAATAGGATTTGCTAATTAGAGTATTCAATGTCTAGATCATTTGCTGTTACAGACACAAACTAAGGTGACATCTATACAAAATCCAACAAACTGCCCAAAACTTCAGTGTAAAGATGAAAGCAAACGAAATGGATCGACTTTAGGAACAGGTTTCAAAAGGAGTCCACTTTGATAACAGACCAAAAAGCTTGAGCATAAACCCAAACTAGGCTTGTTTTGACTGGCCTAAAAGAACCACACGGTTCCACATTGAAACAGTTCCCTGTTTAAATTTGGTTAAACAAAAGCTGGCTAACAAAACACTTTCAGGCACCACGGACACCTCTGTATGAACTGGGAAGGAATCAGAGTGGGGAGGGACACATAAATCCCCCAGTCAGAGTTTCGTCTATGATTCACCAAGCAAGATGATCTACTGGTATGGAAGGACAGGTTGGCTTATCTGTAGATCTATGGTTCTAGTTCACCTGTGGTCCAGTGCTCCAACTATAGTTTATCAATTAATAAAAGGAGTAAAGAGGCAGATTTTCTTTATGCGTTTAAAACAAGAATATACAGGTGCTGGTCATAAAATTAGAATATCATGAAAAAGTAGATTGATTTCAGTAATTCCATTTAAAAAGTGAAACTTGTATATTATATTCATACATTACATACAAACTCATATATTTCAGATGTTTATTTTGTTTAATTTTGATGATTACAAATGACAACAAATGAAAATCTCAAATTCATCATATCAGAAAATTAGAATATTGTGAAAAGGTTCAAAATTGATGGCCCCTGGTGCCACACTCTAATCAGCTAATTAACTCAAACCACCTGCAAAAGCCTTTAAATGGTCTTTCAGTCTAGTTCTATAGGCTACACAATCATGGGGAAGACTGCTGACTTGACAGTTGTCCAAAAGACGACCATCGACACCTTGCACAAGGAGGGCAAGACACAAAAGGTCATCGCTAAAGAGGCTGGCTGTTCACAGAGCTCAGTGTCCAAGCACATTAATAGAGAGGCGAAGGGAAGGAAAAGATGTGGTCGAAAAAAGTGTACAAGCAAGAGAGATAACCGCACCCTGGAGAGGATTGTGAAACAAAACCCATTCAAAAATGTGGGGGAGATTCACAAAGAGTGGACTGCAGCTGGAGTGAGTGCTTCAAGAACCACCACACACAGACGTATGAAAGACATGGGTTTCTGCTGTCGCATTCCTTGTGTCAAGCCACTCTTGAACCACAGACAGCGTCAGAAGCGTCTTGCCTGGGCTAAAGAGAAACAGGACTGGACTGCTGGTGAGTGGTCCAAAGTCATGTTCTCTGATGAAAGTAAATTTTGCATTTCCTTTGGAAATCAAGGTCCCAGAGTCTGGAGGAAAAGAAGAGAGGCACTTCATCCACGTTGCTTGAAGTCCAGTGTAAAGTTTCCACAGTCAGTGATGGTTTGGGGTGCCATGTCATCTGCTGGTGTTGGTCCATTGTGTTTTCTGAGGTCCAGGGTCAACGCAGCCACATACCAGGAAGTTTTAGAGCACTTCATGCTTCCTGCAGCTGACCAACTTTTTGGAGATGCAGATTTCATTTTCCAACAGGACTTGGCACCTGCACACAGTGCCAAAGCTACCAGTACCTGGTTGAAGGACCATGGTATCCCTGTTCTTAATTGGCCAGCAAACTCTCCTGACCTTAACCCCATAGAAAATCTATGGGGTATTGTGAAGAAGAAGATGCAATACACCAGACCCAACAATTCAGAAGAGCTAAAAGCCACTATTAGAGCAACCTGGGCTATCATAACACCTGAGCAGTGCCACAGACTGATCGACTCCATGCCACGCCGCATTGCTGCAGTAATACAGGCCAAAGGAGGCCCAACTAAATACTGAGTGCTGTACATGCTCATACTTTTCATGTTCATACTTTTCAGTTGGCCAACATTTCTATAAATCCTTTGTTTTTATTGGTCTTCAGTAATATTCTAATTTTCTGATATGATGAATTTGAGATTTTCATTTGTTGTCATTTGTAATCATCAAAATTAAACAAAATAAACATCTGAAATATATGACTTTGTATGTAATGTATGAATATAATATACAAGTTTCACTTTTTAAATGGAATTACTGAAATAGATCTACTTTTTCATGATATTCTAATTTTATGACCAGCACCTGTATATTGAAGAAGCTAAAGATACGTTAACAAATACGGGTAAATCTATTCAGCACATGAAAGGTTTAGAAAAACATACTAACACATGAGTCTTAAAAACAAGTGAGTCCTGTTTGTTTTTTTTCTGACCAGAGTTTTTTGAAAAAAGTCCTGACTTTGTGTTTGTTAATTTTTTAAACGACTCATTGCTCAGATATAAAACTTTTTCCACAATGTTTGTGTTGGTTTTCAGTTAAAACTTGCTGGAAAATCCATGAAGCGGCTGGTATTTCTATTTCTTGTGGGAAACGCCCCAAAGAGCGAGACTTTGGTCCTGCTTCTGGAAGAATGCTAACATTAGCTTACCTGACTACCTCTCCTGTTTTTATTCCTACAATCACACACTCACCTGCAGGCGGTCAGTAAGCATTGCTGCTTGGGTATCTTTTGTATGAAAGCCTGAGGAACGATAAACGAACCATGACTAACTGTTAATGTTGCTTATGCTAAATCCACATAAATTTGCATACACAAAAAAATCTTCAGGCATCCATCATGAAAAAAAAAGGAATTTAAAAAGGAATAAAAACAAATCAGTTTATGCCTCATTGAATCATCTTTTTTAAATGAAAAACAAACAAACTGATGAATTTGAAGCTGAGTTTAGTTTTCCATCCACAGACGCAGTGACAACATTTGAAACCTGCCCTCAAAACAGAAATATGATCCTCCGTATTTGTGAACGATGTTGCACTTATAACATCATTTAGCCATTAATGAAAACATTATCTGACTAAATTAATGTTAGCTGCAGAACTTATATTCACACAGCAATTTTTTTATGTCAAACTATTTAGAGCATCAGTTTGGTGGATAATTAATCCACCCGAATGCCCAGATATGTTTTTATTAATTTTGATGCATTGATTATAACTTGACCATCTTGTGATTTATTATCTTAATCTTAGTTTTAAGTTCATTTTGTGTCCCTTTTTTTTTTTTTTGCCTAGGACTTTTATTGATTGACTTTATTGATCTCAGAATGGAGAATTTAGTCATAACAGAATACTTGCAATCATGCTTCCATTTTCCTTTTTTTTTGTATATTGTTGAAATATGTTAAAAATTCTTCTTTAATATCAATCAGAAAGCTGGTCTTTCCATTTACAGTAAATGTAGCAATTTTCCACAGATAGGTTGAATAAAGACAACTTTTAGCCCATTTTAAATGATGTTGCATGAAACCAAAACTAGACACAGACTATGTATAATTCTGTATTGTGAGGAAGTGCAAACTAGGCGATACATGTACTTACCTAAACTAAGTATATCTGGATATTTAAAACACCAAATTAAACTGTTGTTAAAATATTTTATATGGTTTAAACTGTAGAGACAATTATTTGTATTTAAACCGTTGAATTTTAAACATAACCCGAAAGAGTGAAAAATATGCCTAAAAAAGGAGTGCAGCACAGACGTTAAACTTCACTGATGATGGTGTGAAGATTTCTGAGCACTTCTTACTTCTGCTTGCTTCCTCTCGGTAAACCACACCCGGCAGCTTTCCTATAAGTCTACAAACATTATGTTTTAAAGAAAACTACCCAGCAGTGCATCACTTTGAATTTCTGTCTTAAAGAAAAGCGGTGATAAAAAGGGTAGGGCGTGTTTATTAGGAAGTCAGGCTCTCTATTAGCAGGGCGCAGCTAGGCTACATGACCGAACCAAGCTAGCAAAACTTCCACAACAGCAGGAACCAGAGAACCCGGAGGGCCACCGGAGGGCCCACCGAGCAGAAACCGAGCTCAGGTGAATTTCTAATATGTTGACGGTTCCTATTTTGAGTCAGGACCGTACATGGAGCCCCTCTGTAAGAGATTCGCAAACGAGCGGAAGTTGAGCTAAAAATAATAAAGCAGCAGCAGTAGCGGCTGCTCTGCGGCCCGAGTTTATTCTCCAAAGTCCGTCACGCCGTTCGACGCTAAGGTTCACGCAAAAAGTTTCTAAGAAACACGATTATAAGCTGAAACTGTCCGTTTTCCTCTTAGACTATTAACCCGTCCTTTAACACAATATTACCTTCTCCTCGTCGGATAGCTGCTCCTCATGATCCGCCATCTTTTCTTCCGGCACCACCAGCTTGTCAGAGCCTCGTGACGTCAGCGCATGGGCGGCTTCCCGGCTGAAGGCTCGCGCTCATCATATATCTGGAATAATGAAGACATTAAATACAAAAATAAGACAATCTTTTATAGAAAATTGTTTGATAGGGGAATATTACTTGTAAGGCAATTACTAAATCCAAATGGTCATTTATTGTCTTATTCTGACTATGTCACTCTTCCAATTTCCTGTTACCCCTAAAGAATATGCTGTTATGTTTGACGCAATCCCTAGAGGGTCATTAAAGCTTTTGTCATCTTTACCCAGGGGTGGAGCTAGATGGGGGGCCAGGGGTGGCCATGGCCACCCTTAGCCAACCACCCCTGTGGCCACCCCTACCATTTATTTCCCTCTAATATAGATGGTGGCAACAGTAATACTCTTAATTGGAATATTCAAACATTTACATTTTTCATATATTAACAATTACTTGACAAACAAAATACTGTGGTTAATTATGCACATCAATATACTAACATTAAAGATAATAAGTACAGAATTAAAGCAGAAATTATTTTTGTGTTTTATGGGGTAAAGAGAAACTGATGTGTCTCTGCAAGTCATCTAGGAGTCTTTGGACTTCAACTTCTTTTGCCTGCGTCAAGAAAACATGACCCCAGTGCCTAAAGTGGCTTATTGGAACTTTATTGGATGTTTGGTTTGACAAACAATCGCCACTACAATCATCATCACAACATTTCTGGTTCAGCAGATAAAACAGGATTTCACAGACTGAAGCTCAGCCCTGAATAAAAGAACACTTAAGATCAACAACTAAAATATTTATAGTCCATTGTTTAGATTGAGATTATTTAAAAATTCTCATTCACTATTTTTTATAGTTCTTCTAATGTGCATTGTATCCTGATATCTAAATGGGATTTTATTTTACTTATTTAAATGGTTTCACAGAATAAACTTTTAAAACAAAATAACTTTGCTCAAATGTATTTATGCTGTAATCTGAAGGCTGTAAGTTTTAGCCAACCTGCCAGTTGTAGAGCTCTTAATATGATCCATCTTGTTCTAAATGGGACTTTGGTAAATGTCTAAGTTTCTAACAGCTGTTTTGATATTTATATTTTTATTTAAAATCTAAGTTGAAATAAATGTAAAGTTTGTGGTCTCATTCTCTGTTCATTTCATACCTTTTTAATTCTTTAAAAGCTTATATATTTTTACTATTTCCTCCATGCTGTAAAATCCGACGTAAAGTTATTTCTCTTCTCTCTTTTTTTTTTATTTTTTTATTTTTTTGCACAAAAACTTAGTAGAACCGATTCTTATGTACTGTAGTTTATATTGTAAAGAGCCTGCAGTCCACAGATCATGGCTCAGAGTTTGAGTTACATCATTCGCCGCTAGGTGGCGAAATAACACAGCTTATAGTAGATTTCACTGTTAAAAAAGAATTTTACTGAGGATGGTATTCATCGGTTATTGTGAACAACAACTTTGTTATTATAAGCATATAATAGCCAATAATTACACTATTGATCATGGTAGTGCCCCCAAACATTGCTATTATAAGCACATAATAGCCAATAATTACACTATAGATCATTGTAATGCCCCCAAACTTGTAGCACACATAGATAACCTCACCTAGTTCATACTAAAACTCTTACTTTCAGAATATGTGCTAAACTCTATTTTTTGAGATTGTTTCATTGTTATTATAAGCAGGCCAGATGTGCAATCTCTGCAACAGAAACCACAGCACTTTCGTTGTGTGCACTGCACAAAGTATAACTGTCACAAATGCAGGAAGGACTCACCTTGGGTTTGTAAAAACTGCTAAATGGGACAATCATAGCTTCATATATAGTGGTATTCCTTGGGTGAAATAAATGTTACGGCTATACTGAAATCATACTCTTTGTCATTCTCTAAGCTGAAATGTTGAATAATGTGAAAAGGCGAGAACAGACAAAATACACTTATTCTCTAAGTTGTTCTTTCTTTCACATAGTGAGCTTTGCAATATAAATGAGTCTGTTGGTGAACGGACAATATAAATAGGCTCTGCCTTGCCTTGTTGGAAAAGCATGGTTATGACCTGTTCTCAGCTCAGGAACTAGGACCCGTATGATATCTGGTTGTTCAATAGGTTTGCCTAAAGAAAAGATTTAGATATGACTTATCAAGTTATTCCTGCAAAAAGGTCTGATGTTGCAGGGGCAGGTAATGAAAAGTCCTTGGAACATGCTCTTGTTCTGATGCCAGTGTGTTTCAGTCTTTATCCAGTCTCATGTAATGATATCATGTAGTGATATGTGGTCAGATCACAGGTTATTTGCATTACAATAGGGACAGTTAGCAAGGTAGAGTGAACGCACAAACCTGAAGAGGGGAGGGGGGCTTGCAGGAAAACTGGAATTCTCCGGGACTTCTAGTGTTAATCTAGTGAAAAAATTAGGGGAGAGTGGAACACTTTTTTTCTCTACTCTGTTACATTGAGATAATTTGGCTTAAACCAACCAATTATTTATATATTAAATTTACATCTATATACCCTTTAAATAAGGTAACCTGTAAAAGATTTTTCACCATGTTCATTAAAAAAAGCCAACCATTGCAAGCGACCTCATCCCTAGGATGTCAGCAACATGTGATAAATCTGTTTATTTTCAAAGCAGCTTTTATATTTTGTCTGAATGAGTGTATTATTCAAAATATGTATATAATATTAAACCTGATTAACAACTGAGTTGGAATTTTACTCTCTCTGAAAAGAGAGATAAAATTATTATCCAATAATATAGACAACCCAAAATAACACAATTAAATTTGTTTTTTGTTTTTTTCTTCAAACATCACCAATTAACATAGCAAACAAAGCCTATTGAGATAATCATGACAAACTAAAAACCAGTTTGAAAAACAGATTTTTAAGAGCACAGACATTTTAACTATTTATAAAACTTTTCTTGAAAGAAATTGACATCATAATAATCTAGCAACCCCTCATTCCCACATCAGTCAGTTCCACAGTAATGAAATGTGTAAAAATCACCTCCATCCATGGAATCATTACGTGCCCTAGTACTTGCCAGAGGTGGGTAGAGTACCCAAAATTAGTACTTACGTAACAGTAGATCATGTTTTTACTGTAGTAAAGCCTTTAAATAAATAACTCAAGCAAAAGTATTTGGGAAAAGCTACTCAAGTAGTGAGTAACTATAACAACTGATTGCAGTATAACATATAACACAAAGTAATTACACAAAAAAATAGGTATAGAATGTAAAAGTTTTGAGTTATAAAACTTACAAAATCATTAGATGGAGTACATAGGAATATGTTTTATTAGAGTATGATGTTTACAGTATTTTTACTCCACCTTTAAATGATGCGGCAGACTCAGCAGATAAAAAAAAAATAACATTTGACCATTAAGCCTTTAGCACAAATAAATACTCTCTCTTAATGGTGCTTATCTGTTTAAAACAAGCTGGAAGCCAGGAATTTTACTCAAGAGTAGTTATACTTTCATATTTCTACTCAAGTAAAAGTACAATGCTTTAAAGCTACTCCTAAAAGTAATTTATTTTCAAAAGGTTACTCAATTAAATGCGACAGCGTAAATGCGACTTAAAACTAGCTACTACACACCTCTGGTACTTGCACATCTAGCACTGCAGCCGAACTTGACTGGATTTTGAGTAACTTTCCAGTTTGGGATCATTGCAACAAGTGTTGTAACCATTGCAAGACAATTCATCATAAACGTTTTCTAAGGAAAACCAATCGATTGCATCCTCCTTGATGAGCAATAGAAATGTTGTTGTCTCTAAATCCCGCCCCCCCCCCCCCCCCCCCCCCCGTTTTCTGTTTTTCAGATATAGTTCTGGGAATCAATATCACAGAACAGATTTGACAATTAAGCAGGCACAATCATGGGCACAAAGGAGTTTTCTTAAAAGGTTTATTAAGCAAATGATAAAAAGGCAACAGGATTGTGAGATCATCAGGAAAGGAGTCTCTGTTGTGGAGTAAAGTTGTTTGTATGAGGCAAACATTCCAGGTCTATGCTTGTGGGGGATCCCTTCATATTGCTGCTCATATTACTTCTACTAAACAGTGATGATATTAAATATTATCCCTGCTTGTTGAAAACAGCCTCCTTGAAGGTAACGAGTCAGCTCTGCCTTCCCGCCAAAATGAGCCATGCAGCATTACTTTATTTCCAAGATGATGACCTAAAGATAGATCAAACTGAGACATTGAATAATAAACCCTTTCATTTGCCCAGAGCTGCATCCACCTGCAGTGGAGTCTTTTATGGGATACCTGAGCTACTCATCCCATATGGCAGCGAACTGGAGCTTTGAGAATACAGTTTCTCTCCTCTGTGACTCGCTTTGCCACCAGTTAGTCACCCTGGATACTCATTACACTGCTCTCCATCAGACAATACTTCTCCAGAAGCCTGAAAAGACACAAAAGCAGCCGAGCATTAAAGGTGCAGAATGATGAAAGGTTTATAGATTAAGAATGGCCTAACTCTGTATCTTTTTTGCAATGGCACGATGAGTTATTTGTGTATCTCTCTCTGTTCTTCAGCCTTCTTGGCAATACATTAAAGCCCAAGCTGCAACATAGACTCACATCCAGATGATATCTTGTGTTGTATGAGAGCCTTGGAGTTGAAAACTGAAATTAATTTATGTAACAACACCTGCAAGAAAGACGTATACTTATATGGTTAAAGCTGTGATATGAACTGTTACTTTACAGGGAGAAGCTTCAGTAATTTCTTTTATGAGGTAGATCAACACAAGAGACTAAAGTAGATTAGAGCAGGTATTGTTTTACATTCTGTTTTATAAACGTAAATATACATCAAACTTTGCAGGTTATGAAAAGCTTCATGTTTGATGCTGATCCAAGACCTTCTGCAGCGGCTGGACTCATGACAAATACCTCAAAGTTCACATCACGTGTTTCATTTTTTTCTTCTGATGAAAGGTTTTCGCAAAGAAAAAAATTTCACTACTTCGAATAAGCCAAACATTCTGAAATATGATTAATCTTTTAAAACTGGTTTTAATGTTAGTGGGAAAAGCAGAAGTTTCCAGGTTTGAATTGTTTGCCCATGGTTTCACAAATACTCAGGTGTTCTGTTTTGGCCTTGATCTTAAAAAAAATATATATATTAATCTTATTCTTATTCTGCATTTTTTATCAAACTGTTGTTACTCCCACCTGTAAATGAAGTTCAAGACAAGTTGAATATTTTCTAAAAAAAAATGTATGTTCCTGGAAAGAGCTTACGTTTTTGTACACTTGATTGTTATGAATGCTGGCAACCAGAAATAAAAAAAATCCATAAATAAGTGTATTTTTAATGTCTTAAAAATAATTTTTGATTGAGTGAACAAAATTGCTGCAGAATCAGCAAAGGGCACTGAGAACTCAAACACCAACAGCTCTGGGGTTGCATATGTGTATTATTGGTGCAGACCACCAGCTAGTGCCATTACCCTCCCTCACTAGAGCCAGAACTCATTAACAGATTAATGGCCGTGAACTGAGTCAGTAGGTCAGAGTGGCGTTTCACTGTGTGTGTTACACTGATACTCATCCAGTAACACCCTCTTCGGAAGTGTTCAGGTTAATTTTCCAACACGTTCTGGTAACGCCTGTGTTGCTGTGCATACATGTGGGTTGATTCCTCCAGAAGAGTATGCTTTCCTGATCAGTGACTCCTCTGATGCTGCTGACTCACCCGATGACTCCTGAGGAAAATATTCCTTTTGAACTTTACTGGTTTTCTCTCAAGATTTGCATACAATTCCTCTTTATTGTGTGTCTGACAGGCATCACTCACAGAGGGAGAGAGGAACAGACATCAAATTTTGAAATACACTGGAGTGCAAAACAATCAAAGGAGGCAAAGCAAGGCAAGGCAAATTTATTTGTATAGCGCAATTTTGTACAAAGACAATGCAAAGCGCTTTACATGTTGAAATAAAACTAAAAAATAAAACAGAATCAAAGCAAGTAGGAAAAAAAAATAAATAAGTAAAATAAAATAAAATAAAAAATACAAAAACAAACAAAAAAAAACATTAAAAACAGTTGAACAAAAATTGAACTATAGAGCAGAAATGAAGCCTTGTCATTGTTGATTTTAAGAAGGCTTAGTGTGAGGGAAGGGAGAGGCTGTGTTGTGGGTGTATGGGTTAATGTGTTGGAGCTACATTCAGTTAATTTACAGATTACAATAAATTCAGAAAAGGTTGTTTTCTTTAGAAATAGTTAAAAACTCCATCTTTGCTGCATTTGTAAGATGGAATCCCACTGCTGACAAGCCCTGATCCAGCTCGCTTTGTGTCCCAGTAAGAGGTGGATCAGGGCAGACTGGCAGCTTTGAAGGGAGCTGAGTGAAAAATTGAAAGCCTGGAGGGATGAAAGACGAAACAAGCCTGTTACGACTGCAGGGAGCTGGATGTTTGGGTCAAACAGCAGAGTCAGACGTGCCCCCTGTTTTTGTTAGCTCGGGCTTAACGTGGTTTTCTGCAAAGACAGTTTAATCCTCGGGACAAAGATAAAGCATGATAGTAGACATCTCTCTGTTTGCGCTTTATGCTTGAGTATTCCTTCCTTCTAATCTGTTTTCCCTCTTAACAGTATAAGTATTTCTATTATTTTTATATTTTAATTTTAACACATTGGTAATGTGGCTGAAAGTCTGTTTCACCTGCCGTAGATTCCTTTTTAGGTCCTTGATTTCAGGTTAAAAGCAAGAAAGACCAGATAATCTTCTAAAACTAACAATTGATGTAATCAGAAAGGTATGATTTTTGTTTTTCTTTAAATGTTATCTGTTTGCATATGCATCACTGAGCATTGCTGTCCTGGTTCTGGACAGTAGCCCAAGAGATTTGATTTGACAAGTGGACCTTCATGGCTGTTGCCATTAGGCTTCCCTTGGTACTTATGTATTAAACCTTTTTAGAAGTGTCTTTTGGAGAAAAATCCCATGTAATGGACATTGAGTCAGAGAGAAAAGGGAGAGCGAGTAAACATTAAGGAGAGGTAGAAAGAAAAAAACTACACATAAAATACAGAATACTTCCACACCTACAAAAATTGATAGGAAAGAAAAAAACAAAGCAACACATCAACCATAACAAAAGAGGGTGTATTCCATGGACACGTAGTAAATACATGTATACAAATATCAAAACCAATCCTATGAGGATTTCCCAATGTTATGAGTGCATGAAGCTGCAGCTTAGTATTAAGCAGCGTATTAATGAACACCTGGACCCAAAAGTCTGTGGTGTACCTGCATGGTTTTGCCTGTTTATAAAGGGTTTATAATGCTTCTTAAGCAGAAAGATGTGCTCAGTAGCAGGAGTGAGGGGACCCAGACCCAGACCCCAAAGAGCCAAGGGACACAGAGAAGAGCCCCAGATATCAAAAGAAGCAAAGACAGTAGAATCTCCTAAAACTAATAATTGATGGAATCATATATTTATAAAGTTTTGAATGACTGTCAGTATTGGATTTGGACGTGAGTTTTTATCAAACATATAAATATTTATGCTGGAAATGGGAGTTGGAGGCATTGCACCACCAATAATTTTCCTGTATGAAACACTAAAGATTCATCCTTTTTGGAAGTGTCTTATTTTAACATTTTAAAGGAATGGCCATCTTATCGCTGCCCAATACGTATCAGTGGTACAATCCATACCATTAGCTCGTTGGTGCATGGGCAACCAGAAATGCATCTGTTTTGCCAGTTGATTGTACACTATATTGCCAAAAGTATTTGCTCACCCATCCAAATTATTGGAATCAGGTGTTCCAATCACTTCCATGGCCACAGGTGTATAAATTCAAGCACCTAGGCATGCAGACTGTTTTTACAAACATTTGTGAAAGAATGGGTCGCTCTCAGGAGCTCAGTGAATTCCAGCGTGGAACTGTGATAGGATGCCACCTGTGCAACAAATCCAGTCGTGAAATTTCCTCGCTCCTAAATATTCCACAGTCAACTGTCAGCTGTATTATAAGAAAATGGAAGTGTTTGGGAACGACAGCAACTCAGCCACGAAGTGGTAGGCCACGTAAACTGACGGAGCGGGGTCAGCGGATGCTGACGCGCATAGTGCGAAGAGGTCGCCAACTTTCTGCAGAGTCAATCACTACAGACCTCCAAACTTCATGTAGCTCAAGAACAGTGCGCAGAGAGCTTCATGGAATGGGTTTCCATGGGCGAGCAGCTGCATCCAAGCCATACATCACCAAGTGCAATGCAAAGCGTCGGATGCGGTGGTGTAAAGCACGCCGCCACTGGACTCTAGAGCAGTGGAGACGCGTTCTCTGGAGTGACGAATCGCGCTTCTCCATCTGGCAATCTGATGGACGGGTCTGGGTTTGGCGGTTGCCAGGAGAACGGTACTTGTCTGACTGCATTGTGCCAAGTGTAAAGTTTGGTGGAGGGGGGGATTATGGTGTGGGGTTGTTTTTCAGGAGCTGGGCTTGGCCCCTTAGTTCCAGTGAAAGGAACTCTGAATGCTTCAGCATACCAAGACATTTTGGACAATTCCATGCTCCCAACTTTGTGGGAACAGTTTGGAGCTGGCCCCTTCCTCTTCCAACATGACTGTGCACCAGTGCACAAAGCAAGGTCCATAAAGACATGGATGACAGAGTCTGGTGTGGATGAACTTGACTGGCCTGCACAGAGTCCTGACCTCAACCCGATAGAACACCTTTGGGATGAATTAGAGCGGAGACTGAGAGCCAGGCCTTCTCGTCCAACATCAGTGTGCGACCTCACAAATGCGCTTCTGGAAGAATGGTCAAAAATTCCCATAAACACACTCCTAAACCTTGTGGACAGCCTTCCCAGAAGAGTTGAAGCTGTTCTAGCTGCAAAGGGTGGACCGACGTCATATTGAACCCTATGGATTAGGAACGGGATGTCACTTAAGCTCATATGTGAGTCAAGGCAGGTGAGCAAATACTTTTGGCAATATAGTGTATCTTATGAAAATAGACTAACTTTACTTATTTTGATCACTAATTATAGTTATTTACAGTGCGAATAAATGGGTATGAACAATAGATTGTCTGTACCTGATCTATACTGGAAATGCTATCTCTCTCCTACCTCAGGTAGAGCATTTTTCAGCCATAGCTTAACATGCTTCAATGATTTAAGGATCAAAATAAGCACTTTCATTACTCTAATTACATTATGAGGGTACTGTGCCAGTTCATAACACATGTCATCTCAAGGCAGTTCAACGTTGACCTGGATGAAGTTCTGATTCCACATTTGCAAATGAGCTGAACAGAAGGGAAGTGGCACAGCAAACCAACAATACTCCAAGAATGCATCAGCAACTCTTTCTGATAGTCACAAAATACTCCAGATATTTTCCTCCTTTCAAATGTTTTATAATGATCTTAAATATCTATTAAGATTATAAAGCTAAAAGAGAAAGAAATGTGCCAGAGTCAAACACCTCTAACAGTACCATATATCTAGCTTCACAGCCACAATGTGTTTTAAAGAGCTAGGCTAACACTGACTGATTATTTAGAATTTTAAAGTCTTCATTAAACAAAATTTTTCCTTGAATTTTGTTATGTTTGATAACCGATGTAGAAGTTCTTTTCTCTAACCCGAGAATATCAGGGTAGCGCGGGGAGCTGCTGAAGCCAATACTTTGTATGTTACCGACTAGCACTGCGGTTACAAATTAAACAAAACCAAATTAGAATAGCTATAGGGAGTAGAGTTAAAATCATTTGAAAATCACTATCAGTTTGACTGAAAAGAAGAGCAGGGTTATGGGATCATTATTTCTCAGTAGCAAGGTAGCTTCTTTCCAAAGCATCACCAACATTCTTCATCATTTGATATATAGTGGACATAATTGAACTGTATTGATCTCACGCTGGAGAAATCTACCTCAGCATTTAACTCTCTTCCTCTTGGGGAGTGGAGGGCTGCTATTGTGCAGTACCCAGGGAGCAG
This sequence comes from Cyprinodon tularosa, assembly GCF_016077235.1. NCBI lineage: Eukaryota > Metazoa > Chordata > Actinopteri > Cyprinodontiformes > Cyprinodontidae > Cyprinodon > Cyprinodon tularosa. The sequence continues at coordinate 706,566 of NW_024038438.1, read as the reverse complement.
TGTGGGGTTTAGGGTCTTGCTTAGGGACCCAAAGTGCAGGCTGTGGGAATCTAACCGGGTACTTTCAACCTTCTGAGAGTACAAGTGCACTGCTCTAACCACTAGGCCAACACTCCTCCTAATACATACTGTATTATCACCACTTAATCATGAGCAAAATGTTTCAAAAACAGATATTTTGCCAGAGAGTAGTAGAATAGGTGTTTAGGTATTTTATTTTTTATTTTACCTTTATTTTACCAGGAAGTCCCTTGAGATAAAATCTCTTTTTCGAGGGAGACCTGGCCGTATCAAACTATCATCTTCAAAATAAAGATTAAAATGGCTTAATTTTTTTGTGCATGAGCTTCCCAATCTTTAGTGTCTAAGATCACACTGGTTGGTCAGTTTCCCAGCTGACCTTTGGTTGCATAATTGTGAAGCACAACATTTAAAATCTTCCCAAATAATATAATAATCGGAAGGAAAATATGTGTCAAACAAAAGAAAAGAAAGACTCCTCAGGCTGTCAGAAGGATGGGATAAATAGAAGAAAACAAAAAACAGAAAACAAAAAAATTATTTTTGTGGCTCAACATTGTGAGTGCTTTATCAAAGCCAAAGTAGGTAACATGTCTTTGGCATCAGTGACAAAACATGTATTATCCTTTCAACATATTTCAATCTAGACGATCTAGGATGAAACTAGACTCCTTGACCTTCTTCAGGCGAGTGAACTTCATTAACATCAGTCAGACAGAAAGGTAAGGCCAATAGTTTCGCAAAAAAGCTTTACAAACATTAAAACACATTTTAATTTTGTGGTTTGTTAAAATGGTCCACCTACTTTTTCTTTTTTATCTTGATCTTATATAGAGTGGTCATATTTTGTTCTTAGGTCTTTTCAATCATCAAACAGAATTCAACTAGAAAGGTGACCTCTTTTCTGACCAGTTGTACCTCGCTGGTTAATTTTCTCTAATGGCACACTAGAGATTCCCAAGGGGCAGTTTGGATCCTCCAGGGATTCCAGAGACAAGTGGTAGACATGTAAGAGTTCAGCATTTTAAAGAACTGGCAAACAAACAGTGAGCATCAATTCTTAAAGTCTCTGCATTCTAAATGTACTTTAGGATTTAATTGCTGTCATAGATGTCTTCTGACATGATTTGGGTGCTGATGGCTGGCCTGATTGCTCATTTCCTTCACCTGTCTAGCTCTGCCCTGTTCCTCATTAGATGCACCTGTTCAGATTTACAATTTCAGCTCCCTGTTTCCCAGCCAACTCTGCAGCCTTCCATGTCTGGAACTCTCTGGAAGCCCCCGCTGCTTCTGTTCAGTCAACCGGCCGGAACCATCCCCATTTTTTGGATACTGGACTGTACTGGTAAACCAGTTTAGTGGCTTGCACGTACATAATCATCTACCGTATGATTATCAAAATATATGAACAGCCACTTAAAATGTGTAAACATTTCTAGATATATAAAACTCAATTCATATTAGTATAATTTTGTTTGTTTTTTACTCTTTAAAATTCAGTTTCTGCTACAAAAATCTAATTTAAAAAACATTATTACAGTTCGCTCTAGGAGAGTGATTTTGATCAGGAAGATTCTTATTTTAGTGATCTACAAATAGACGATCTTCTTCTCCTTTGTAGCTGCAGCACTGTTTCTTTGTCTTTTAGACACATTATCCTTTTTTATTTTATATTTTTTGCATTTCTGCATTAAAATCTCAAGTTGCAGTGGGGTGAAATAGGCACTTCCTGTTTCCTCTTGTCATGGTGACTTGTTGAATCAGTGCTCCACTGATAATGGCTTTTCATACTTGTTGCACATGCGCTTGACTCTGAGTGGACCTAGTCAAAATTAATTGAACTAATTCATAGCAGCCGTTGTGAAACCAAACACTCAGAGTTCCTGACTATTGGCTAGATCGATTTGAGTTGCAGATTCTGAATTCTGAATCTGGTGTGACATGAGTAAACAAAGAGGCTAATATCCATTCACCCATCACAAGAGGTTAACCTGGCTAGTTTATATATGCCATGTCTGTTAACCTAAATGGACTTCTTGCAGTCATGTGATGAAAAACTTGCAAAACATTTCAGTCAGCAAAAAACACCACAGGCCAGTTAGCCAAAGTTTGTAATGTGGTCAAAGTTTCAAAGCAAAATTTGCAAAAATTTACAACAGTTCAAGCCCCACTTTCTCTGCAGAACAAAACAAGAGTAAATTTGAAGAGGGATGGTCTGGCATTTAAAGAGTTAGAAATTCATTCACAGCTTCCTTCAGGCTAACATTCAAATGCCCTTAGGTAAAATTAAATGAGAGCAGCTTTGTAGTGGAAACACAGTCACACATACCAACAGGACTACAGAGAAAGGCCTGTATGTCCGAAAGCTGTTAGGAAAAAGTCTTTCACAAAGTTTTTCTCCAATACTGCTGACTGTGTTTGTTCCATCTTGAGGGATAACTAACCTAAAAAGCCTCGAGGGCTGGAACAACAGAACATCTTGTGGTTAATGGAATCCAGTAAAGGTGGATGTCTAAGTAATTATAGTCTGTATCAATAGGCCATAATCTTCTATGTCCTAGACAGGAGAAAGGATTCCATCTTTCATGAGTTTGCATTTATTAAAAAATCTAACCTTTCTTTAGGTTAAACTGTTAGGTAATTGAGAATCAACCTCTTCTTGTGATGCACAATTGTGGCTCTGTAAGGAATAAGAAGTGAGGTAAGGTCAGTCAAGGTCTACTGTTAGAGAGAGCAGAACACCAGGGGGAAGGTCTGATGTTGTCTTTAGGTCCAGAATGCAAAAGGTGAATTTCTTAGACTAAACTGAAAATGAAATGTTTCAGATGGACGAATTATGTTTGTCCCATAGAATTAGAAACATGGCAGTGGCAAAGAGGTGCAAACAAGGTGCAAATGCATAAAAGCAGAGTACTATATGGCTCCCTTGTAGTATGGAGCACCTTCTTAGGTGGAGTCAGTCTGCAGTGTCATGCTATAAGCCATGATATAAATTTTTGACATTGTTTCACTGCAAGTTTTCTTTGCAAACCCAAAGGCTGCAGACCCTGTGACAAACATAGGGACATATGAGACCCTCCCTGCTGTGCTTAGTATAAAGACTTTTAGACTACTACCTTCCTTTTCTTTGCCCGTAAATCCTGTGGAGAGAGAGAGAGAGATAGAAGTACCACATTGAGGAGAACGCAGACAACATGGCTAAAATTACTTTTTTTCCTCAACCCCTGCTCATATTAAGTTGTCCTGAAGCCACTTCCAGAACAAGATTTTTGCAAAACAGACTATTTGAAATTTATTGTATTTATAGGAATAACTTGGAGACAGAGGTCCCGAACGCAGTGAACAAGATCAACAAAAGACACTGATAGCCTCTTGGCTGGGCCATCTGAATACAGACCCATCCAGCACAGCCTAAGCTGAGCTGGAGCAGGAAATGGTGGATCTGATGAGATGGGCAGAGCTAAGCAGGTGAAAAAATTTTGCCAAATCCATCCATCAGTGCCATGACAAAAGAAGTTAAAGGGTCCCTACCCTATTAAAAGTTTTGCCAAATAATGGGTTACGTACTCTTGTTATGAATACTCTTGTTAAGCACTACTCAAAGGAGGTTTGCTGTAGTTTGGTTTAATCATGAACTGACATAAGCTTGTAAACCACTTTTGTGATAATTTTTATTTTTTGCTTCATGTGGCATGTTTTTTTTTTTCCAGTGTAGGAACGGCTGATGGTGTGTTTGGCCGTTCGTGGACAGGAATGAATGTTTGCTCTGTTAGTGAATTTTAAGAGAAGCTATATGCCACTTGCCCTGAATTAATTTAAAGGTTATCTCGCCTCTTTTCACACTCTTCAAGATTAACTTTGATTTTTAACATAAAATCCACGGAGAGGGCCGGATCTATCAAAGGTTTGCGTGTATAAAAACGTGAGCTATTTCACTGCGCACGCTAAAAAATGTACAACCTGATCTATCAACAGCGTGCTAAAAGGATTTGGTCTTTAAAACGTGCTAAATAGCGCCTCTTATCCATTTAGTACTTTTTCTGCAATGAATATGCAATATGGGGCGTTTACACGCAAAAGTGCGTCTTGTGGGAGGAGAACATGTAAATATATTAATTTAGCACTCGCAAAGTGATTTATCAAACCTGAAAGCAATTTTGCTAACGGTATCTGACTCTATATTTAACACGTTTCAAAAGAAGGTGCAAATGGTCTGTATGCGTAATTGCGCACACATGGCAGCGGTTATTGTCGCAAGAAGGAGACCCAGAGAACGCATTTTTTCACTCCGTGTGAATATTTTTGGAATGAACGAGGAAACGATCATCAAAACATATCGTTTAATCAGCATTGCCATTTTGGAGCTGTTGGGGGAACTCCGAATGGATTTGGAGCCAGCCACAAGGAGGACCCACGCAATACCAGATATCACAAAACTCCTTGCAACATTGCACTTTTTTGCATCTGGGATCTCCCGATCTCGTTTTTCAGAAGTACTGTCCGACGTTCTAAATGCCATGTCTCCCTGACGCCCTACCGAAAAACCCTGACCTCCCCCTTGCGCCTGTGGAGCAACATGCCAATGCTGCGGGGAAGCGTACGCGCAGTCATCTTATCCACAGTCACTTCTTGTGAGCCATTTGGTATGTGCATTTTTCAGCCACATACCACCTTAGGAATAAAGGTTGCCAAGGTTTATATATATATATATACCGGTATATATATATATATATATATATATATATATATATATATATATATATATATATATATATATATATATATTTTTTTTTTTTTTTTTTTATTTTATTTTTTTTTTGGGAGGGGGTGGGGGTGTCACTGTAAGATTAAAATTTCTTAATGCACTAGTTTGCACAAACTACAAACTACTTTGCCCCAAACCACAAAACGCGCAAAACCATCATTTAAATAGGGCGTCTCCAACAGTTTTGCACCTGCCACCAGTTACGCAATCGCTCTTGTTAAATCACCCGCAAACCATGGTTCAGCCCCTCGCGCAAAATTCCAGTTTGCGAGCGCAAATTACTGCACGCAAAATTGGATCTTGATAAATCCGGCCCAGAGTTGTGACGTTATTGTATCACTTTATTGATTATGGTTTTAAACCATTGCTGTTTCTTTTTCTTAGTGTACATAGTAGCAAATTAGTTGAGTTTCACTAATTTGATCAAGAGTTTTTACTAAAATATGACTTGATTCTTCTTACTAAATTCTTATGTTCTGAATGAATGTTTTACGAATGAATTAAATCTATATATGCGCAAGGTGGACTGTTTGATAATTATATGAGCTCGAATAACACTTGCATCTGATGTTCTAACACACAGCCATTGGGCTTTCACAGAACAACATGTTAATTAATCAAAAGTTTTTTTGCTAAGTTATATTAAGTTACAACAGCATTTAATTGCATAACAGCTGCTGCAGTTTTGCAGCTTGCAGAACTTATATGCATGCAGCAGGTTTGTATTTGCAGTTTCTTTTACATTTTGCTCCTATTTTCAGTGATTGCAGCATCTCTTTTTTGCAGCGTTTTTCCTTTTTGTGTGTTTTGTTAGCTAGTTTAATTTTTAAGTTTGCAGTACTTTTTGTATTTGCTGCATGTTTATGTTTTTGCAGCGTGTTTAACATGAAAGACTAGGAAAATACACATTATTTGAATCATAGCTTTATTATGCTTACAAGGTTCATTATACATCATGGAGGAACATGTACCTTCAAGACTTTTTATATACAAAACAAAGAGATACACACATACTTTACAACAATCAGTGTTACACTTCGACCAACATCATCAAAGAGACAGCAGTCTTTCCGCAATGAGAGGTGGGATTATTTTTTTCTACCACCATTCAACTCTTTAACCATAATACGGTAAAAATGGCTAGACTTCCATCAACCACACTGATCGTATCAGTCGATTTTCTATTTACAAAATGGCAGTGATTTGTCTTATAAACAAAAGAAAATAAAAACTAAAAAAAAATGTTTGATCAAGTGGATCATCATGTGACACTGGAACGTTTTTTTTTTAAATGATGAGGCTCATCAGTGATATAAAATATAGTACAGCATTTTTTTTTTCTCATCAGAGCAAACATTCATTCCTGTCCACGAACGGCCAAACACGCCATCAGCCGTTCCTACATTGGAAAAAAAACATGCTACATGAAGCAAAAAATTAAAATTATCACAAAAGTGGTTTACAAGCTTATGTCAGTTCATGATTAAACCAAACTACAGCAAACCTCCTTTGAGTAGTGCTTAACAAGAGTATTCATAACCCCTGAATTTTTCTTTTTTCTTTTTCTATTTTAATAACAAAGCTCAATGTTTTTTATCGGAATTGTTTGCTAAAATCCAAAATAGAACAACTTTCTCGACTAGTATGAAAATAATGCATGACTATTTAAAAAAAACCAGCTTTACGCATGAAATCTCAAACATTTACACAGGTATTCAAATTTGGTCCAATTTACACTGATGCTCTCAAACAAAACCCAGCGCAACCAATGGCCTTTAAAAGAAGGTTTGGTTATCTTTTTGGATAGTCCAACTTCACTTCATTAAATGTCATCATAAACTCAGCTGTTCTATGAAGGCTTTAGAGTTTTGTTGGAGTGTCATGAAGACAAATATACACAACGGACAAGTCAGGGAAACATTTGAAGCAAAGGTAAGATTTTAAACAATAACCCAACTTTAAACATCTAAAAAACATACTTTAAAATGATCTTCTGAGTATAAGGAGGGTTTGGAAAGGAAACTGTAGAAAGATGTGTTTTTTCAATTAAACTGACAATAAACTCACATAGGTGCCCTAAAGGTCCCAAAACACTTCGGAGGAGCTGCCAAGATCCACAGCTTAGGTAGATAAACCTGTTGATGGGACACTGAGGACAACTGCTAGCTATGCACTCCGTAAATCTGGCTTTTAGAATACCACAAAGGAAAATAATGATGTATCCAAGTAGGGGACAGAGGTGGCAAAAAAGCAACTTTTTAACCTACATGCCAAATGCAGAGTGAAGGGAAATTAACCCTAAACATCGACCAATAGACACCGTCCCTGTGGGGAAACATGATCACGCTGTGGGGACGTTTTTCTTCCACACTGAGATGGAAGCTGGCCATAGCTGATGGGAAAAATTGCTTTCAGAGGCTGTAAAACACTTGATACTGGGGTTAGGGTTCACCTTTAAACAGGACAGTGAGCCAAACATGAGTATATTAGAGTGATCTGGTCAAAGGACTTCAGACCAAGATCTACTGTAGGCGGGTTAAAGCTTGGTGTGATGCAGCTCTAACGCGACAGAATGTGAAATAATTCAATAGGCATTGATACGTCTGCAACACACAGGAACAAGAAGGAACCATAAATCCTTAAAACAGGAGCTCCTTCCTGGAAGAAAGGGTTTAGGAATAATTTGTAGATTACAAGTTTGAATTATCAGGTTGTTGGAAACTGGAGACCTCATTCGAACGTAACATGTAGTGTGTTGAGTGTACCTGTCACAAAGAAACAAACAACTAAAACTCAGGACTTGGTTCTATTGTGCTGTATCTCTGTTCCCTTAGAGGGTTCTATGGAGGGAATTTGGTTCCAGTATTGTTGCAAACTAAAAACACACTTTGTAAATGTAAATAAATTAAAAAAAGAACCAGAAGTTACACTTAAAATAAGGTATTTTTTTTAAGTCTTGTTTTTTTAAGTATTTCATTATTTTTATATTTTATTTTTTCAAACTTTATTTTCAAATTTCTCTTTTTAGAATAAATTTTGCCAATTCCATTTTTTTTCAAAGTGCATTTTCCAGGTGACATTAGCCCCATTTACACTACCTTTTTTTATAACGTGCCGAGATCGGTCCGAGCACGGTAACAGAGATAACTGTTGAGTGTAAATGGCAGGCAAAACTGAACCGAACCGCACTAAACTGGAACTAGTTCATGAGTAGGGCCTCGGTGTGGTTCAGTTCTGGCGCGGTTCTCCGATAACAATGAGCGCATGAGCAGACCGCGTTATCTAGTCAGCCTTACGTAATCATGAAATTTCAGACATTCATAAAAATACTAGCTTCTCAACCGTGCCATACGATTTCCAGTGATGGTTCTGCTTGGGTTTTAGTAAAGAACTTCAGGGTCTATCATTGTGCGTCTGTAAGCCGTGATTAGACTATCATCTGTCATATCCACTTCCCAAAAGCCGACTCTATCAAGAAAATTCACCAAAGCCTGCCATCTTCGCCTGACTCTCCGCAAAGAACAAAAACATCACAATTATAACCAAACTTCCTGAATATTACGGGCGCCGCCATATTGATTTGCTTGGTTACCTGTAGATAGCAGTAGTGCCGTAGATCGTCACTAGGAGGCGAGGAACCATACTGGCATGATCAGTAAGGAATCAAGCTCGGCACGGTTAACTGATCCAAGCTCGGTCCGGACTCGGATCGGTTTTCAGAGGGTAGTGGAAATGGGGCTATAGTTTTCACTCCAGGGGGTGGGCATCCCTCTGGAGTGAAGAAGCATGATGCCTTTCCTATTGGTCTGCTGGACGTTAGCAAAAACATTTTTGTTGGTCAAGAGCGAGTGTTTGTATGGGGCTTAAAGTGAAGAAACTAATGCAATTTATAAAACTCCTGTACACACAAGAGAAATTTGAACAAATACGGTTTGAAAATATAGAATCTGTGAAGGAAAAAAGGAAGAAAACCTGCAATCAATATGAAAAAATGTGGGAACAAAATAAAATCTAAGAACTAGCAAACTTACTGTCAAACCTGTTTTTGATTATTAAGTTTTTAAAGCTTTTGTCTGTAGATTGAATAAAAAAAAAAAATTATTTACAAAATATGTTGATTGCAAAAATAATAGAACAAAATTCACTCCATATCACCCAAGCTCTTTTTCCTTATATATGATTAACTGACCTAGAAACCATCTGGGGGGTTTCACAAGGGTGGGCCACACTTACAAGCTTTTTTTTTGCCCTCAGTCATGTGAAAGCTATCTGTCTAATGGTCGGAATACAAATAAATTATCCAGTGAAATGCACACAGCAGCAGGGGCTTCACACTTGCTGCTGCGGCCGACTTTAGCCACCAGGAACACCATAATGCACCAGAGCAGGCTAAACTGTCTCAATTTGAGTTTATAAAGAAGAGAGGGATTTATAAAACAGTACATGTTCACATTATTCACATTACAGAGTGAAGGTGAAGACATTGTTTTCTTCAAGCACATTCCATCACGAGGGAGGAGAAACCTGCAAGTAAGATGTGCTTTTTGCCAGGAAGGCTTTGTCAGCTGAAACTCTTTGACAGCAACTGTGCTCCTCAAGGTTTGTGGTGGGAGTCAAGAAGGTCATCTCTTGAAGACGCTCTTTTCAGATTGAGATTTCCAAAGGATCACAATCTATTTACGCTGAGAAAACAGTCTAAGGCCCAAAGAGATCTGTGGAGTCCTCGGCACGCAGTGTCCAGTGTTTAGCATAGACAGACAGTAGTTCCTTGCTTTCTCCCTCTCAGAGTCTGACTGTCCAGTGACGATTGCCAACTCTTCCTTTGTCTTTCAGGTGCAACAGTCACGCTCCACGCGACAGAGGAGCGGCGTGTGGGAGGGCAGGGACGTGGAGGTGGAGGGCTCAGAGGAGGAACCCGAAGAAGATGACGTGGAGCTGAGAAGCGAAGGGTAGGGGGTCATCTTCTCAATGTTGACGTAGGTGGTGTTGAGGAGGACATAGTGCTCCCCGCTGAAGCTGGAGAAGATGGCGGAGATGCGGGAAACCAGCTCTGAGAAGGAGGGTCGGCGTTCGGGCTTTGGATGCCAGCATTCGATCATCACCGTGTAGCTGAGGGGAGGAGAGGACAGGCATCAGGACCAAGAGAGCACACAGCTGCTGGGTTCTACATAATAAGCTCTGAAAAAGCGCTATAAGCATTCATTACCCTGTACTAATACATTACAGTATAGATCACATGGAAAAACATTTTGCATTTACTTAATGCTTTTTAAATGTCAGTTGAAACCACAGATATATCAAATTGATAGCTAGATATGTAGATCGCGGGCTTTTCTGTCCCCCAACAGAGACGGCTAGTTTGTTTCTTAGCCTACTGGATGAGTTTGATGCAAAATTTATCAGCTGCTGTTCTTCTTCACAGAAATCAGATCAGCTAAACAGTGTCAGCTTCTGGCAGTCGTGCTTTCAGAGTAATGTTTCATCTGTTTATTGTTAGCTGAATTTAAAAAGTGACAGAGGTTAATGTGTCCTTCCATTCAGAGAGTAGAATGTTGCAGAATGCCTTCCGTAGTAGTTCTCATGCTTAACAGGGAGGCACCAGACGGTCAATTGTAATTAATTTATTGCACCACTAGGTGACGGTAAATCTGACACACTGTTCCTTTAACAAATAGGTTCAGGATGAATGTATTCCTGTTACTAATAGACATTAACAGTTATGTATCTAATATCATCACCGTTGCTGGGTTTTGCATCTATGAACCCAGTTGTCTCCTGTATTGGAGAACCTGACCATGAACCCTGCGTACAAATACAATATAACTAAGTACTCAAAGTCACAGAAATGACCCAATGATAATTTATTATCTTTCTCTCAGCACAGATACTCTATGGTGATGAAAAGTCCCACAGCTTAGCAAGCCAAATGGTGAGAGTGGCTCCAACTGAACATACCCTGCCTATTTTGATCATTTTAGGAAGTCAGGCTACTTAAATAGAGAGAATAATATATGATGATGTTACAAAAAGCATCTTGTCATACAAAGACTTTGCCCTCCTTTCATTCCAGTCCATGCACAAAAAAATGTCTTTCATTGAAAAATCGTCACACGTCGCAACTTGGAGGACTTTTAATCTTAAACAATGTACTTAATTTGACAACTTTCAGACCAGGGAGTCAAAATCCAATTAAGGTAAACTCAATCTCACTCAGGACATCAAAAAGAGCCTAATTAAAACAGGCATAATGCAGTCGCCATCTTGCTGCTATGCTAGCAGAAAAGCAGAAAGACAGATTGTAAAGTCCCGCCTCCTGAGCTGTGATTGGTCGCAACAGATTTGGCCAGAGTCAACAGCGGTTTCCCAGACGGAATCACGCTCTGTGTAATTCAGTCAAGCTGGCCAGGCTACCCTATTATGACAGGACTAGAATCACCTAGAAAACACATCTTACATGTAATATATCTTGAATGTCTGTGTTGTCAATCCTGTGTGTATCAGCTGTGTTAGGAATTGGTAAATATTCTGCCCCAAATGACTATACTATACACCAATTTCCTGTGATAGTACTGCTATCCCTAAAGAACAGGGAGGGGAGAACTCAATGGAACTTGAAATAGGAAAAGGTCTTTGAAAACTGCAAATTGTTGGGTTTATCATGAGGCATTACAGCATCGTCAGGATTTAATTAGTAGCTGCATCAATCTCTCCCATCTGGTTTCTGATGGTTCAGAAGTACTGCCAGTAGATTTCACTAAGTCTGTTTATATCACCTTATTGCACCCGGTGCTGGAGGTTCTATTTAAGCCCAAAAAGGACTTTAAAAAACACTATTAGGAAGGAGGCTTGAACTATATAGACTTATTTTTTATAATAATAAACTGGATTTTGGTCTTTCAGATGCAGGCATAAAATATCACTATGTACTTTTACATTTTTTTTTTTTGGTTTGTGGCACACACTTTTTAGAAGTTATAAAACATTACATTGGGGATATGCTGGGGTATGTTGTTTGGGAAAAAAAAAGATGAGTTTTTGGTGGAGTTTTGCCCAGGATTTGACAAGGTGACCCATCCTGTTGGGCTGACAGAGCATCTTGTTAGATTTAAGTTCAATAAACCTGCTCAGTTTTGAACACTACATAATAACAAAACTACATAGATAGTCAATAACAGTTCTTTTTTTGCTTTTCTTACAAAAGGTAATTCGGTTAATAGCATTCTTATTAGTAGTTTATCAGTCCGTAAACTAAAAATTGTAGTAGAATCACAGTCCTCTCTGCTCTTATTTCAAATTTGTTTCAGAACATTAAAGTGGATTTTTACTGGAGTCTCTCTAAATGAGTACTTTATCTGATAAAGTACGAGTCCATCTTCCAAGAAAGGAGACATAAAAAAAGGACATGTACATCAGCCTTCAAAGCTAAACTCAGTGATTTTAATCCATGCCGAAACTCCATCAGAAAAAAAAAAAAAAAAAAAAAAAAAAAAAAAAAAAAAAAATATATATATATATATATATATATATATATATATATATATATATATATATATATATATATATATATATATATATATATATATATATATATATATTCCTTTGAGCTGCTAGAACATACCATTAAAAACTGACAGAGTTTGCAGCATTATTATACAAGTTAAAATAACATGCTGGTTCCTGTTGCTACCTTAAGTCTGCTGAGAAGCATCAGCAGGGAAGAATTACAGGAATGTATGTAGAAATATATCACTTCCTCATGTGTACTTTTGGGCCTCTGCCTCCCTTCCAGACGAACACTCCCATCCCCTCCCAATATATCACACACACACAGACACGATATGTCATAAACTTATCAGTTGTTCAGATTATTGTGGGGTTTGGTTCTACAATATAGCTCTGATGTAACTGGTGTTATTATTTCCATAAGTTTCTAAATCTGTTACATGAAAGGCCAACCTGCACTTTAGGCACTTAAGGATGTCTAAATCGAATCCAACACTTTTGATCAATGTGTGAAAGTAAAAAAAAAAGTTGGAAGTAAAAAAAAAAAAAAAAAAAAAAAAAAAAAAAAAAAAAAAAAACAGATGTAGAACTAAAGAACAAATATTTAGCTAATTTTTAAATCCGCTAAACATTTTTAAAGTTACTCTCTGCCTCCATTAGCTTGGTACTGAAGCTCAACTAAAGGGCTATATGCTGTCAGGAGCTCAGAGACGTTGTTTACATTATTGATGTTTACAATACATGACAGCAGCTATGTTGCTATTAACCAAACCTGCATCCTTTTTACACACCGATATAAAAAAGATCACAGGCAAACATTTATTCATGTTTTATAGTGAAATCTTCTTACATGAATGATAAAATTATGATTATTTCAGAAACTGACCGATAAATAAATCTACAGCTATGTTAAGAGGACTGTAGCTTCAGTTACTGTTTTTACTTCTGCCAGGTTATCTCGACTTTCTCAACAAGGGCAAATAATGTGGGCCAAAACAAAATGCCAAGGGTTTATTATCTGGGCTGCATTCGAATATTCATGGTAACATGTCATGGATGACAACATCTGTTGTTCACAAGCATTACTAGCCAACCTCCTGAGTTTCCCTGCAAGAAAGTATTGTCCACAAATGGCTTGGATTACTCTTACTTCTCTTTGCTTCTGCTCTGTAACTTTGGGGCCTTCTTTTTTACGTTAGCTGGTACTTGCGGAAGTATCTCAAGTGTTATTTCAACTTTAGAGATCTAAAAAAGTTGCTCCCAGGTATATATATATATATATATATATATATATATATATATATATATATATATATATATATATATATATATATATATATATATATATATATATATATATATATATATAATATATATATATATATATATATATATATATATATATATATATGACTCTAGACAACCAACTTGTTAAAACTAAAACTAATACAAATATGTGTCCATATGTTTTTTTTTCAAACACTATCTTGAGTACAGTTTTCAATGAGAATATATGAACTATGTTAGTTATACTGTTTTGTTTAGCCTGACTTAGGTAGTATATAAATGCATTTAGTTACACTAACTTCATTAACTCTTTGAAATAACCGAACCATAACCCACAATCACAATACTTTATTTTTCTACTTGAGTAAAAATATACTAGTAACTAGTAAGGTGTATGGTGAAGTAAGGCTGGTCTTCTTGGGTTTTGAATTTTGGCTACTTTAGTCTGATTCAAGATCTAGAAAGAGTAAAACAGATCCAACCTAAACAGATATTATTAAAAAAGAGATGGAAATTCAATAAGGAGGAAAAAGATAGCTTTGTTTAATACCATTAGGACTGCCTTAGAATTAGACAAGCATGATTGCCTGACATATAAAAACTTTCTCAATCTGGACGTAATTATTCTGCACTCATAAATTACAAATTCTATTTACTAATTTGGTCATCTGGAAGATGTTTACTTTAATCATTAAAAAAAGCGATGTCTTAAATTAAGATAATAAAATCATATTTTATGTCTTTCTTGTCTTTTTCATCTAGGTCATATATTTTAGATGTAAAAATATATCCAGCTGTTGTGAGAACTGCCAGCAGCAGCATGACTGATGGGTGATCTGTGGGAAAGACCACAGAAACGAAGATCTATCACATACAGGGCAAACAGAAAATAATTTGCATACTTTATCATGATTTCTATTAAAACGTGGTAAAAAAAGGAAGGTGACTTTTTTTTGACCCTAGCGATTGATGTGGTGTACCATCCATTTTAGTCTCTAGCTGACTGAGATTTGTAACAAAAAATGTATCTATGTTTATATTTTATATGTCTATTGTTTATAAAGGTCATCACTGTTACTGCTTTTCTTTCTAGCTGCTCTCTCTTGATAACACAATATGTTTTCATTAGGCACTGAAAACACAGCTTTTTAGTATGTTATGCAGATTTCCATCCATTCATTTTCTGTCTCCAGCTGTATACAGGCGAGAGGCGGGTACACCCTAGACAGATTGCCAGTCTATCGCAGGGCAACACAGAGACAAACAACCATTCACAAACCCACTCACACCTAAGAATTAAGAGAAGCTTATAAACCTAACAGTCATGTTTTTAGACTGTGGGAGGAAGCCGGAGTACCCGGAGAGAACCCACGCATGCTCTGGGAGAACATGCAAACTTCATGCAGAAAGACCCTGGTACTCAAACCCAGAACCCTCTTGCAGCAAGGCAGCAGTGTTACCAACTGCTCCACTGCAGAAATCATCCCCCAAAATTTTGATAAAAAAGTTCAACAATTTTTCTAACTTTTTTTTCAGAGAGAGGATTCTTTATTATTGTAAGATGTATTGTAAGATCATAGGTTTTCAATCCCGTTCCTCAGGTAGCACTGCCCTGTAGGTTTTAGGTGCCTCTCAGTTGCAGCACACCTGATTAAAATGATTATGTGGACTCCTCAGCAGCAACCTAGTGCTGAAGTTGGCTGATTCATTTAAGTCAGGTGTGTGGAAGCAGAGAGACACCTAAAACACGCTGGGCAGGGGTACCTGAGGAACAGGATGAGAACCTCTGATCTAGAAGATTATGGCTTAAAGAATGAAAAAATTAAATATGTGTTTCAGAAAATTCAAATATGAAACTGGATCAATAAGAAAGGATAGTTTAAACAGATATGTTTTAAATAGCTCACCCTTGAATACATTTTGCTTAATAATCCATTGAAGGTTGGTTTTATCTGTGTTACCAGATCATCATTTTGCTAAAACCCTATGTTCTATAAATGTGCTTGGATACAGCCCTCTGTCAACAACCAGCCTCTTATGCAATTATATTTGGTAGCTTGCCATCCTTTTTGAGAATAAATCAACTGTCTGGACTTTTCAGAAATATGAATATATTCTAAAACACTGAATTAGGTTTTTTATTGTCTGAAAAACACAACCATCTACCAAACCCCCCCAAAACAAGCTCTAAATTGTTTGCATAAATAAAAGATTGCATGTGTAATTTTTAGGGCTGTAGTATCTGACCAGTTGAGATTACGTGGGTAATGGATAACAGATACAAAACTGTTATGGAGCACCTTATTTAAACATGTGTTACTGCCTGAGAGTTTAGGGGAAGAGATTGGACATGTGTTTGAAAGGCAGGAGTTTTGGTTACTTTTCTTCTCGAGCTTAAAGATGATACTACAGTGTTGAGTTTATTAAAAAAGATAAAATAAGATTTGGTTTGTTTTCCAGTTTTCCAAAAGAAAAAAAAATCTATCCATTTACAAGACAAAAACAGAAGACAAAACGTTTGTCTGAAATTCACTTACTAGTAATCAACATTCCTGAAGCATACTTTGAATAAAAAGAAACATGTGGGAAAACATCCGCAGCAGATTGTGGTTTTTTTGGCACCACAGTTGTACTGACAGCTGTCTTAGATAGTGACAAACTGAAAGAAGCTATTAATGTCATTATAAAATATAATAATAATTAAATAATATGCCATTTTATCATCAAAAAAACACAGAGATCCTTGGAAAAAAATTAAACCCTCATAAACTCCCAGGGTTGCATTTTGTCAGATGAATTATTTCAGTTTTCAGACTCTGACAGACTTGTTGCAGTTTCCATTTCCCCTTGATCTACTGGTGGTGATTAAAAGTATGCGCTGACAGGTGCAAGGCAACATAACACCCCCAGCCCCCACACCTCTAGAATCAATCTGGCGCTGCTGGTCAGCACACCAGAAACAGTACCCTGGGAGACTGTACTAACATCTGGAATGATGCATCCAGATGCAAAAAACTGCCGCGTTGCAAAGGGCTTTACCGTTAAACAGAACTACTTGATAGTTGATATGTCCCTTTTATTGCTGACAGACCAAGTATGTTGACATGCATTGAATATATTCTCTGTCTGTATATTTTGTCTGTCAAGCCTCTTTCTCACCACAATAATCACAGACAATTTTGCATACGTTACGTTTTATACTTTATAAATTGCACTGTGGGTGGTATGTAACTACATTTGCAAATCCTCCTTAAAGTATTGTGCTTGCTGCAATGAGCAGCGTATGTTCTCCATAATTGTGCTAAATGGACACATTCTAATTAGTAGATCAGTTTTGCAAACCCTTCCAAGTTTGCATGTTTTTACATCTTTAATGCCTACGTGTAATAAATCTGCATCAAGAGCTTTACTAGTTTACCTACTACTTCTCTACTTTCAAATTTTAACCATATAACATTTATTTTAGATGTAATATACCTATAATCAGACTAAACAAGCTGTGAATGATGTGAACAAAAGCTGGTAATCTATGCAAACTTACAGAGCATCAGGGCAGAACTCCGGCTGCAGCAGTCTCCTCCCCTGCAGGAGGAAGACCGTGATGTCAAAGGAGTTCACATCAGAGTATGGTGGGGCTCCACGTGTCATTAGTTCCCAGAGCAAAACTCCAAAAGACCACTGTAAAAAACGCAGCAGGATAAGTTTCCTCAATTAACAAATATTTGTCATAAACTTCACAATCAGAGGAAAAAGTCATGGTTTAAAGAGCATATTTATATGACAAAATAAGTTTCTCTACGTAAAGGTTCAGTTCTTTTACCCAAGAAATGTAAGACCTTTGCATTTTTAATAGATTACAATAAATACAGATTTCTCACCACGTCTGACTTGGTGGTGAACTTGTGGGTTTGGAGACTTTCAAGAGCCATCCACTTAACAGGCAGCTTGACTCCGCTCTTGTTGTGGACGCTGTAATACTCTTTGTCGTAAACATCTCTAGCGAGACCAAAGTCTGCCACCTTTACTGTGTAGCTCTCATCCAACCTGGCAGGACAAAGAATTAGTTACTTTTGCATGGTTTCATTTAATCTGGTTGCCTTTTCTTGTTGTTACTTTCTTGTTGTTGTTACTTTTAGTTTCATCACCTTTTTCTTCCATATGTATAACAAGAAACAAAATGGGAGCCATCAGTGAGACAAAACTGCTTAAAAAAAAGTTATTTGAAATCATTCAGTGATCCTACTACACTGTAATTTTCTAAAACACTACATGCCATGTGCTTTTTAGAAAAAAATGGCAGTTGGTGTGATTTGACAGGCAAGACATGCACAGTAGAGTTAGCGCATCCTTTGTTTTATTAATTAACAATGTATTCATATCTAATGTATGTAGTTTGGATCCAGAATGTCATATTCCCTAAGAACAGTGCAACTTGTGACACAGTGCTGGTATCAAATATTTAGACTCCTTGAAGTTAGTTGTAACTGTGGAGGAAACAATGGATGAATCATGTAACTAAAGTGTCTTACATGCAGTTTCTGGCAGCCAGGTCTCGGTGGACAAACTTCTTACTGGCAAGATATTCCATCCCCATGGCCACCTGTAGCCCAAAGCCCATCAGGTCCTTCACTGTTGGGTTCTGGATGACAATCACATTTGCCAGTTGGTCAATCATCAAACCAAAATATCAACATCTAAATTCAAGGCGTTAGTTTTTTATAATGTCTTCATTGCAGCTTACATGTCCTTCATCGCGGATGAAGTTGCGAAGGTCGCCATGTTTCATGTAGGGCAGGACCACCAATGGCGAGCCCTCAGGTGGAAGGCAGATGCCCAGCAGAGAGAGAACATTGGGGTGGCTGAAGTCTTTCATGATGATACCCTCCTTCAGAAACTGGGAAACCTCCTCCAAGTCTGTAATTCCTGTAGATAAATAATACAGCTCAGGTTCAACCTTAAGAGAAATGCTAAATATTAAAGACAGGAACTCAAATACTCTGATTCAAACTCTCCAAACTCTTGCAGCACAAGGATGCAACTTATTGCAATGGCTCTGTTACATTTCTTTTTCTTGCTATTTTTTCTCAGTGGAAACATCAGTAGATTGGTATAATGTTTTTCTCTGCTTAGTGTAGGAATCTTTCTCAGGGGCATCAACCTTTAAAAAAACCTAATAAAACTCAGATCTGAAAGGAACTAAAGGAAACAGGCAAAAGTAACCCTCAGGAAGGGAGACAATGAATTATTTAGCAGTATAATGAAGCAACTTAAAATCAAGGTTAGAGAGAAAAGGATGTCCAAAGGAAGAACTACCTCCAGCAGAATAATACTGAAGAAGTGTGTCAGAGATGAAGAAGATTACAGCTTTTAGCAGAGGGCAGATCAGGCAGATGGAAGTCTGGACAGAGCCAACGAAACAGCTAAGAAAATATGTTGCCCTGATATTTCAAAAATCACAAAAGAATCAAGCAGGCCGACTCGGGTAAAATAAACTAGCGCCCTTGAGGATCTACTTAGGCTTGAAGCTGATGGTAGAGACATCATACCTGTGCTTCAACAAATCAACTGGACTGTGAGGATCGTTATCTTTGATTTCTCCACTGCTTTGAACTATATTCAGGAAAATTTGCTTTAAGAGAAACTTCAAAAGATGCAAGGCTTTAATCAATTTAAACCTTGCCTTCCATGCTACAGTCGGGCTATAATAGCTTAAACTGTTTAAGGAGGGCTTTTCACAAGTTTAGGAGGAATATTTGTAGACATTTTGTTGTTATCTTCCAGAAACACATTTAAAAGATCAGATATCGATGTTGGACAACACAGCCTGGCTCAGAGTATCTGTTCTGATTTATCCAAAATGAGTTTATAGGGCTCGGCTCAGTAAAGTTCTCCCATCATCTACTGTATGTGTTCATTTACCTTTTTTTTTTTTTTTTTCGTGGTATAGATTCATGTTAAAACAGAATATGGTCATCTCCAAACTGCTCACCAAGGTTTGAGCCCAATTCCTGAAAACCAGGCCCACACCACGACCCAACATCAAGCCTTACACCAGACATAGTGCAGTGAGATACCTTAAAGCCCCACAACAACTTCTTAGCACAATATTTCACTGTATTACCAAACACTGAGATTAAATTGGCCACTCCAGAAAACACCCTCCAACTGCTCTAGAGTTGGGTTTTGTTAGGATTGAATAAATCCACTTAGTTATGGAAGCCCCTCCCACAAAGCTTTATTAACCAGTTTTGGGACTAAGCTAAAAGCCAGATTACATGTGAAGGTCTGTAGCTATTAACTCTCCATAAAGTTGAGGACTTCATTATCTGCCGATTTCATTGTATATGTTCCTATGGTCTACATTTCTGTCAATGCCAGTCATAATCATTTTGTTTAAATACCACTAAAAATTTGTCCTGGAATATTCTATACATTTAGGAGCAATGCAAAGTATAGACAGCTATCCTGGAAAAAAAAGAGCCCATCAGAAATTTGCCAATGTCTATTTGCTGAAAGCATTCCTGTTTCTGGGATCATGCCCTTTACTCCTTTACCTCTGACATAATCTGGTTAGAAATAGGGGGTATTAAGGTATATGGTGAGCTTCACTTAAGGGTCAGTGGCCTTAAGGTTTAATCATCATAGAGCATTAAATTATGACCAAGACTTAAAATACAACACAAAAAGCCAAAACTAGCACTATGCCCTGATTGTTTCCAACAATGAATAAAATAAGGTTAAAGTCCCTGTGGACCAGACCCTGAGCTGAGGCTGCCTCTGTTTTGCATGTGGCTTCTCCTGTCTGCATGGGTGATTCCTCCATATCGTTTCAGCATCAATCTCCCTGCCTCAGCTGACAGGTTACAAGATTAGCCGGGACCCTAATGTCGTCCTCACCACTGGAAGCTCATTCATCACCATTAGCTTGAGCTCAAAGGGATTGTGGGCTTTGAAAGAATGAGATCCATAATCCCACTGTTGGGAGATGTGACATCATACAGTAAAGATGCAGTACAGTGCAGACAGATGAGCGTGTGCATGTTTAGACAGGAACACACTGCACCAAGCCTTGCTGGAAGCTGAGTGGTTTCTGTTGTAACCTGGTTTGACTAATTATCACAGTTAAAACCACATATTTAGGTACGCTGTTTTACAAAGCCCTACAATATTTTTTCCTTACTGCCTGACATGCAAAATAAATGCCTCTCTTTTTAGATCAGTTTGTTACCTCCAGTTTTAACTTTTGTTCTATAAAAGCATTTTTTTTTCTCATATTCAGTCAACAGAAATAATCTTTGTAATCCAAACTCATCTAAATCAGGGCAAGGTTAGTCGTAATTTTAAGGGTTAGTTTAGACTTTTGTAAATTAGATAATATGAAGTTACACTCTGTAATAGATCCCTTTATGGGCAGAAGACAAACAAATCACCTAAAGTTTGGAGGAACAGCAAACCAGTCCTCAAAGCTGGCGCAAGTTGGTCACCTGCTTTTTTGGATCAGCTCATATTTTAAACAACTATTACACCTGGAGAGCACAGTGACATAACGTCTTAATACTTCTGCACAAGTTATGCAAAACCCTACCTTTTAATCCCTTCTTTGCAGAGTTAGTCAGAGTAACTTGAGGCACAGATGTTTTTTCTACTAAACGGAGCAGCAACAAGTCAGAACGTTAATTTCCATAGTTACCCAAGCTGGTGAAGATTCATCCAGCTCATAGTCATCCCAACAAAGTAAAAAATAAAATAAAAAAAAGCAATCCACTGGACTTTGTTTTCTAAGTTTGAAGATGTTTCTCTTCCCATTTAGGAAGCTTTCTCAATTCAAAATGTCTGGAGTAGGGTTTGAGTTCCAGGCTTAGAGAGTGGCACAAACTAAAGTATAGTTATGGCTTAAAAAACATGTAAATTGAACCAAAAAACACGTCCACCCCTTAGGAATAGGGAGTCGCTGAGGTTGTTGTTAGCCTGCAAGACCTGATACGGGTCTATGCCTCTGAAAAGGGAGTCGTTAG
The DNA here is from genome assembly GCF_016077235.1 of Cyprinodon tularosa. NCBI lineage: Eukaryota > Metazoa > Chordata > Actinopteri > Cyprinodontiformes > Cyprinodontidae > Cyprinodon > Cyprinodon tularosa. The sequence continues at coordinate 684,975 of NW_024038438.1, read as the reverse complement.
GGTCCCTGTTGGCTTAGCTGACCAGGCGAGATGTTTTGGTCTTCGAACTTGGAAAACAAAGTCCAGTGGTTTATTTTTTTTAACTTTTTTCACTTAGCTGGAATGACCTAGTTACCCACTGTAACATACTTTTTCACCTTATAAATGATTTACAAGGTTAAAGGAATAGTACACCCAAAACATGATTAGCCTTCATTTTCTACTCACCCCCATGCTGAACAACACTCTGGAGTTCTTTTTTGATATCTCAAATGCATCTGGAGATCTGGGAGGCTTCTTGCTGTCTGCTGACATTCAAATAATGGAGGTCTATTGTGCCCGAGACAGAAAGGTCCATAAAAGTCCACAAAAAACGTGTAAATATTCCTCCATACTGCTCGTCCAATGTATTCCAAGTGTCCTGAGTGGGTAGCATCCAGAATTTACTCGAAACGAAGTCATTTAGAATGTTTTTAGAGCATAAACTGTAGTGTATAGGATTTCCTGAAAGTGCGTTCATGACGCTACGGAAACCGCAGCAGACCAAACCGGATGAAAGTGCGCATTCAGCTCGGCAAAGAACTCATGCTCTTCCTCAACACTGAAGTCCTCAGACATTTTTCTTTCGTTGTTTCTTTCTTTGCACAGGTAAACAGCACATTTCTTCTTCTACGCTTGCATTATCGGCAGAGCAGACGCTGAATGCGCACTTTCATCTGGTTTGGTCTGCCGGCTTCCGTAGCGTCATGAACGCGCCGGCGCGCGCTTTCAGGAAATCCTATACACTACTGTTTATGCTCTAAAAACATTCTAAATGACTTCGTTTCGAGTAAATTATGGACCCTACCCACTCAGGACACTTGGAATACATTGGACGAGCAGTATGGAGGAATATTGACACATTTTTTGTGGAATTTTATGGACCTTTCTGCCTCGGGCACCATAGACCTCCATTATTTGAATGTCAGCAGACAGCAAGAAGCCTCCCAGATCTCTAGATGCATTTGAGATATCAAAAAAGTACTCCAGAGTGTTGTTCAGCATGGGGGTGAGTAGAAAATGAAGGCTAATCATGTTTTGGGTGTACTATTCCTTTAAGGTCACTTAAAGCAGCGATGGTTCTCTGGCTAACTGATAGTCATCCTCAACTCTGAGAACTTCCCTTTATTAACAAAAGGCTTATGGGAATAGCATATCTTTTTTCTCAATGTTGAAGAAACAATTATACAGAACCTTATTGAAAAATCTAAATTCATCCTTTTATATTAGACAGTGAAAAAAGACATTTTAAGTAAAAAATATGGATGAGATTGGCTTCCGGTTTTGTTTAGCATCAAAAAGATAAAGATTCCCAAAGATTTGTTATTCAATTTGTCTTATTTTGATCACAGATTAGATTATCAGGCAGATGGCTTTATATTTCCAAATGATGGGCTGCCGTGTGCTGCAGAATCAACCCAAATTATTAGCTTGATTCAGCCTATGGAGTGTTTCTATGCGGATATATTAACATGAATCTACTTAGGTTTTAGATTTCTATTGGATATGAGAGATTTTATAATGACCTGAAACATCAAATCTGAAAATCAGACTATGTACAAAGCTGGATGATTTTTATGCTTATCAAAAACAGGCTTGTATCATCAACACAATTATGAATGAAGCAACTTTGCCTTAACTTTTATACAACCTTTCATTCTGATCCCCTATATCCCTTACCTGATTAAGAAACCCTTCACTTACTAGATATAAGGAGAGCTTTTACTTACGGTTCAGGGACTTGACTGCACAGTGTTGTTTCTGCCCATCTGACTCCAGCAACGTTCCGTGGAAAACACAGCCAAAGTGGCCTGCAGGTTATAACATGATGTACATCAGTCAGAGTTCAAAAAGCTTCTGTTCAAACCTGATGATGCATGTGCAAAATGGCTTCAGCAAAGACAAGGCAAGGGTCACACAATTTATGTCAGTTATTTAGTTGGAAATAACCTGTGAGGTAAAGGAGACATTTTTTTTGTAAATAGTAAAGAGTGTCTGCACAACTAGGAGAAGCTAGGAGGACTTTGGTCTTTTCACAGTTTTTGTAAGTAGTAATAGTTCTTTAATCAATAAAAAGACAATTTAAGTGTTTTTTTTTCTTCCTATACAGCCAATTGTTTCAAAGTAACCCCCCAAAATCAGTCCCTCCCAAGTAACTCAGTATTAGGCTTTATAACAGGCTAATAAAAAGCATCCAACCCTACTAAGTTATTGTGTGTTTTATTGAATTATATCCCTTATTTAAGCCAGGGGGCTTGGTCCAGGCTGAGAAGTCTGCAGGACCGGAATGAGCGCGGCGTTCTCCGATCACGTCCTTGCAGATGGCTAGAAGTGTTGGATTACGACTTTCCACATCAGACCCTGGGAACACTAGCTGAGAACAAATCATCCTATGCCACTTTAAAGCTCTCCAGCAGCCACCAAATCCAGACGGCAGGGGTTCATTCACAATCAGAGGAGGTGGGGGGTGCATGCTGTTTTTCTGGAACTCTACAGGGTTAAGGCTCCTTCTCTGTTCGATATCAAATTTGATCTCTCAGTTTAAACTGCCTACTTAGATGTGGTAAAATGGGCTAATTTTGAGCCTGTGTGTCCACTGCTCAAAGATTTTTTATTTTTTATAAGTTCACTGATACTTTATATTCGGCCTGACTTTAAACAAATCTCTTTTAGTGAAGTGCAAAAGCCTGAAGGTATAAATAACGCTTGGTTGTAATTGGGATGTAGCTTTTTCTCTAAAGTCATGAAATCATGTTTGTTTTATGGCAGGACACTTAAATGGGTTAATTTGTCCTCAGATGAGTGGAACAAATGATAAAATCCATCCCAATTTAAGAATTTTCTTTTTAGGTTGAAAGACAATCAGGTGTCTTTTAACTTGATTTGCTTTTATCAGTGACCGGATGTTTATCAGAACAAAAACCCACCAAGCTTAATGGTTCATATCAGCAACAGTCCTCTTCAGAATGAACGCTATGACTGAGTGAGGTATTGGGGACATGTTGAGGACACACAAAGAATAACATTTTTTTGTTTTTGTTATATCTGGAATTCTTAAAGGCTGTGACAGACATCATCGACCCAACGCTTTTTCACAAATTGGAGCTTTTTCTTGTTTTATCCTGAGTAATGAAACTGAAGCACAGAAATAGTGGAAACCACCTCAGTTGGATGCAAACTATATATATATATTCCTCTGTCATGTTTCTTGCATCTTTAGACATGCGTCAATTTTACACAGAGGACAATAAAAGGCATATGAATCATCAACAAGTCTTGTTAAAAATCAACAAGTTTTTTTAGTAGATTAACTCCCTACAAGTGAAGTGTGATGATTTTCAACCTGGACAAGGTGTAGACAACCCCACAGATTCATAATCAAGTAATGGTTGTGGCTGAATGACTTAGAACAATGTTTTTTTTATTCAGGAATCGAGGTGACCCGCTAGCACACAAAGAGTGGGTTATCAGCCTGTTCAGATTGTTCAAGTCCTCTCACTACGCTGTGTTCTTAGCAAAAGCTGTTCTTCAGAATGAGATGACTGACAGTTGAGGCACTTCACACTCTAACCGTGCCATACCAGCCACATGCCTCATGCGTAGGTTGCCCAGATACATCAAATTCAGCTAAACTGTGGCTCGGATTACTGTCATCACAGCTATGGCTGCATTTACTGCTAAAGTGGAGCAATAACACCAAACACAATTCTAGCGTGAGAGCCCGCGGTTTACACGAAGGGTCTTTGCTTTGGAGAGCTTGGGGACTCCCAGCACTATCGCCCGCCACAATACAGGGGATCTGCTACTCCCAACAAAATGGAATACTTTAAGGTATAGAGGACAATCTTTTATTTCTGGGTGGATAATCTAAATAAGTGGTCCTCCTAATTATCAATCATTGTGATGATATGTTTACGTAAGGCCGTCCTATGTCCCCGTCTGTTAGCTACTGTATCTTTTTCTGCGCATGCACTTTTTAAGGTGTATATCTGTGGTGAGCTACAGTTTCAGCCAGTCATTGAAGCTCTTTTTTGCGGTTCTTTGAAAATGGCCAAGGGTCGCAAGAGAAAAAGTGTATACAAAGTGTATGAGAAGAAAAGAAAAGCATCAGAAAAGGCAGATGTATCCCAGAATGTTTCTCCTCGCAATGCATTAAGGGATTTGCTGTCACAGCTGCCCGCTGTCGCCATAGGCTGTCGCTACCCGATAGCGGCGACTAATAACAAAGATGGCATGAATGTGTCTCATTGACGTTTGCTGGCCTGCTCAACTCAGGATTCCTTTATACTGTAATAATAACTCCAATTATTCTAATAATAAATGTTATAATGATGCAGGATTTAAAGCAGGCTCTGTAAGTGATGACCAGCCTCATTTTTGTTTTTTTATCTGACACTCTTCCATTAAATCCCAGTTAACGTCTGGTGGCTGTCTTCTTAAGCAGAAGCATAGGAGTCATATTCACATACACTAAAATAATCAGCATCAAGCTGTAATTAAACTAAATGTAGCAGCTGAATTATGAATTTCCCCAATGGTGTGGCTGCTGCATAGCACTGTTGCCATGGTTATTGGTGGTTGACTTACAGTAATCTATGCTAATTTACAGAAGTATAGAGAGGCAGGGACTTAGCAGTTCAAGAGCCACGTGCATCACAATTTCTCCCTTCCCCCAACTTATAGTCTGGGAGCTGTTAACTCTCTTCTGCATGAGTCCTCAGGCCATTTTTATTATGCCTACAGTACAAAAAAACAAACCTTAGGAAAGAGATCACTGACCTCTGCCGATGACCTGGTTGACGTGAAGCAGCAGTTGCTCCTTTGCGATCACCACATGCTGCACCTCAGTCAGCAGGTCTGGGTGAAGACAGGATGGGTCGATGTGGACAGGAGCCATCAAGAGGGGTGATACCAAGTCCCCTTCCATGCCCAGGCCAATCCCACTCCCTGGTGTTCGCAGTCTGGGAGACAGCAGCTCCCCATTGGCTCTGTAGACGGGAGGAGCGGCCCGACATGTCTCGGGCCTGTCGACACCCTGATCTGGTGAGGCAGAAATGAGAAGAAGGGGGTCAGATGTCGGTTGCTCTATCACAACACCTTGACCTCCAGACGTCAAGGTGTGTTAGATGATCAGAGGGTGACATCTATGAAGACGGAGAGATATTTGACCCGAATATGAAAACGAGCAGAACAGGGGAAAAAAAGCTTCTGATTTGCTTCCTGAATGTTTTTGTAGAAGGCTAATAAATGCAACAGAAACAGAGGTGAAAGATAGAAGAAAACTTCCCTTAAAGCAAAGCGTTAGGTCATTAGTTAATGCACCCATAGAAATTGCTTCAGCCCTGATCCTGGAGATCACAGTACCAGAACAGAACCCACACAAGGTCCCCAGATGTCAATAAAAAAACAATCCCTGATACATAAGTTAGGAGATTTCTTGTATGTCCATCCATCCTAGTTTGATTCCTTATTTACTCTGTTATCAGGTGAAATTTCATGAACCTAAATGTTTAAGTTTCTGAGTTCCTCATCCGTTGTTTCCTGTTTTATTGTGGTTAGTCTAGTCTTTCTGACTCTTTACTTCCTCTTAACCCCCTTTCCTGTTTCGGAACTTCTTTCGTCTTCTTTTGTTTGAAATCATTTAGTTCAGCCATTCTGGTCATTGTGTTGATAGTTTCTGTAATGCCATATTTTCATCCATCTACAGCCTAAACCAGTTTGTCAATGGAGTGAGCGTTTTGTAAACGGAAATAAAAAAAGAATGCAGTCCAGAAATTAAACTTTGAAAAGTCTTCTTAATAAAAAAAAGAGGTTTTAAGAACTTTTTTTCAAACCTAAGTTTAAATCTTTTATTTTCTGAATATGTATTTTTTCCAATTTCTCTTTTTTAGATTTAGTTTTGCAAAAATAATCTTTCCTAATTGCATTTTACAGGTCACACTCTCTTCAGTTGAAGCCCAACCCAAACTTTCATGCTGACCACTAGAAATGCGTCCTCACTCCTCACTCCAGTGAAATCCTACCCCCAAAAGTAACTCCCCATTTGAAAAAATTATAATACACAAATAATGCATTTGTGACATGCAAAATGAAAACACAATCTAAAAATATTAAATAAAAAGACATAAAAAAACAATAAAATGTGACAAAAATTTACAAAATAAAAGATCCCAATTTTATAAAAAAATTAAAAATGTCAGAAAACTTAATCTCAAATCCTTTTTTTTATTAAGACATTTTTAAAAGCTTAATCTCTAGTTATAATTTTTTTTTTTTTATTATTATTATTTCTACTGATGAAACTTTTTCTTTGCAACAATATTGGAGCAAAATTCCCTCCATGTTGGGGGTTTGGAGACAATCCTGTGGTTAGGTTTCCTAAATAGTCTCCCAGTCATTTTGTTTCCAGTCAAAGTTTGTTCTATTATCACACAGCTGGATTCTGGATTTGTTCCTGTTACTACATTTTCAAAAAAATAAACAAATTTCATATTGACAATGTTTTTAATTCGAAGAATTTGGCTGAAACAAAAGCACCTCTTGGCGAAAAGTTTTGCACATCCCAGGATTTTCTGAAGAACATTGCCAAACGTGGTTTGGGAGGAAGTTTGATCCACTTTTTTATGGATTTAATGCTTTCAATACCTGGTTCTCTGCCAAGCTCTCTGTACCAAACAGGGTTTTCTAAACTTGGACTCTAAAATACGATAGTGTACAAGGGCCGACTTTGGGCAGCTCTGCTCTAAAAACTGAGAAAGGTACAGGAGTAGGCAGTGCCACAAAGGCACAATGATTAGGCTCATACGTATGGCTATTTAAAGGAACCAGTCCTGTTTTTGGACTCGGGAAGGAAGCATGTGAATCTGGAAAGAAGCTACTCATGAATAGAAAACATGCACAGGCTGAGGACATTTTTGCTAACCACTGCATCACCATATAGGCTGTTATGTTCATGAAGTATTATTGGTTCTTTTAAATTGAACTTTGGATAACTAAGTCTTACTACCATATTATTTGTAAAAAAGAAAAAAAAAAAAAATGAGGTGTTTTCCTGGCAAGCTGTCCACCAAAAAAAAACAAACAAAAAAAAAAAAACAGGAAAAAATGTTAGGCTTCTAGAGTCTGATATGTAGCTCTTAGGTTTTTTGCAATTCCTCGCACAGGACACAATTTGCGCTTAGATGAATTTCTAAGACATGTTTGGTTTTCAAAATTGCACTTGTGAATTTCTTTATTTTATTTTAAAACAGAGTATGTTTTCATTAATATTTAGTAAATATGCAGTCAACACAACCTAAAATGGATCATTTTAACAACAACGATTTTCTTAGTGATTGACTCAGTGCTAAAGGCTAGTTACCTCGAACAGGCTTAAATGGGAAGGCAACCAGACTTTTGAAGACGTTTCAACACCTATTCAGGCGTCTTTGACAATTCTGTTTGCTCACACTAGAGCAAACTCTAGTTAGAGCACTAAAATGTATTTAAACCGCATGGAGGTCCATTGTCCTGCACACACTCCAAGTTAGAGGCTAATTAATAAGCCACCCTTTGTTTTTTTCTGGATTGTTGGAGCCTTTTGATGGCTATATGATTGGTTTGATTATAATTCAAAAAACCAATCACATAGCCCATGATTAGCATCTGATTAGCATCTGACTTGGAATGTCTGCAGGAGGAGAATCTGCACAGGCAAGACTGTTAGTTAGAAACATGTATAATGAGGCATGCAGAGCGAGCCACTGAAGGCAACAGGTAAGGCAGGAGGTACATAAGAATAGGGGTTAAGGTGGACGGGATAGGGGGTCTTATCTGCTTGACGTACCCTCCAACAGGGTTGTCCTATAGTCGACTGATTCGTGGGACACGAGTTCGTTAGTGGGGCTGACGCTCCTCGCGTTAGCCAGCCTGTCCAGATGCTGGATATGACCCCGGCCATCATACCACACCTCAGAAAGATCTGGAAATAAATGTTGCACAGACAGAAAAAAATGTGTAAAAGGGTAACAGGAAGAAAAAGTAATAAAAACAACAGGGGAGAGCAACAGATCACTCAGAAAAGCTAAGTGTTTCCACCAGTGCATCCCACGCAAGAAATTCCTCCGAACCCACCATGCAAACCAAGCGCTGCAGACACATATGCTTCGGAAAGATTAGAAAAAATTCCCCCAACTTTATTTGGAAGCAAATATTAATGTATCAAAAGTCATACATTTAAGCAAATAAAAAAACAGACATTTTCTTTTACACCAATGTGTTTAAAAACTGTAATATAAGTTTAGTGTAACTAAAAGGGATTCAGAAAGAGGTAAGGAACAAAAATTCACACAATGTGAAAACAAAGTTCAGGAATTTCGAAAACCAGCGGATAAAGTCGTGATAGATGAGTACAAGCACTGGCTTTAGAAAATGAATCCAACATAGGGCCTCTTGCTTTAAACCCACGATTTAAGATGTTCCTAGTACCAGAGAAGTGTTAATTTTGGACTTTTAGTGATTCCTTTGAGCATGACACAAAATTCGACCATAATAAGTTTAAAAAATAACAATTTGGGCTCACAGGTTCGGACTTATTGGACATATTGTAAATCACACAGGATCATAGTCATCCATATAGGCACAGAAGTATACACACACAAAATACTCTTTTAGTCAAGAACAGAAAAAAAACCAAATTTATTTGATTCTATCAAACGTTTGATCAGATAACTGAAAGTTCTTCAATGAAAATTAGGATTAAATAACAAAATCAAAATCAAACTTAGAACAAACAATCGGAAAATGAACTACGCAGAGTGACAGACCAGGACAAGAGAAGAAGAAATCAATGACCAATGACAACCAGAGAGCTTATATGCAGAGGAGAGGGCGAAGAAATGCATGCCAGGATGGGTGAAAGTGATCAGGGGGAGACGAGGAACAGCTGAGACCAATGAAGGCAGAGGTAGCAAAGAGAAGAGGGGAAGAGTAATGATCAAGAACTAAACCAAGAAAAATGCAAGATGTTTTGTTTTTACTAAGACAAAATACAGACAAGAACCTATTCCAAAATGAAAGAACTAAAGACGGAAGTAGAGAACATAAACAGTGATTGTGGGAGAAGGCTCATGCCAGAATCTGTTTGGTTTTCTTGCAGAGACTAAGCTTTTAAAGATATTTTGTAATCAGTTGAGGTTAGGCTTGTTTTATTTAGTTTAGAATCAGGTTTAACCTGTTTTGGAGACCCTCTTCTGTTAGACCATAAAACTGTGTTAATGTATCACTCATTTTGCCCAAACAGGTTTGGCCAATGAAAAGAATGAATTGGTCCTCACAGGCTCCTGTCCTATGGAGGAGCTTTGGATACCTGGAGCTCTGACTGTTTGGAGTCCTGAGGTGCAGGTCTGTGGCTCTTCACGCCTTCTTTGGAACATTCTTATGGAGAGACCTTGGGTCAGTTTCATGAAGCAGGTTTACCGAATACTCTATGCGGTCTAAAATTTAAACAGTGAAACTGACTTTTCTGTTTCACAAAGAGAGTTTATTCAACCTCTGTTTCAGTCACCATAGTAACATTCTCCCCAGAGCTAACCTTGTCAGGAGCAGGTTTTCTTCAGTGAACTCAGTGTCTGCTGTCTCCACCCTCATTACAGCCAATCATGCTGTTTTATTTCCTGATATAATCAGATTTTTGTCATAGCTTTTTGCATACAAAAAAACATATCTTTCACTAGGTCCGCTACGCACATTAGGTTTTAAAAGCAAACACTGCATGTCTGTTTGAAAACAAACGATCTAGCCAAAACTTTCGGCTAGATAAATTTAGAGTTTTTTTTAGTCTGAATTTTTTAAGCCTGCTTAATGAAACAGACCCCTTGTCTACACAACCGCGATCACACATAAACACATATTTTTGGATTAATGTGCTTATAGATACACAGTACATTCAAATGTACTTTATCAAAAGTTGAGGCTCTTACTATGTACATCTTGCATAGTACTAGGGGTGTAAATCACATCCATCATGGCGATTCGATTCAGTATCGATTTCCTGACCCAACGATTCGATTATTTTCGATTCTCAAGAATACACCACGATTCGATTCGATTAATCGATTAATCGGTTAAATTTTTCCTTTATTATTATTATTTTTTTTTTTACACCTTACAGGCTAAACAAAGTTTCAAGTTTGAAATAAATCAATGAAAGCTGTAATATCATTATGCATTTTCTTTAGAAACAACAGCAAATAACAGAGGTAGAAAAGTTGCATCAAAAATACTGCACAATATCAGTGTAATGAGTTCAATGCAATACCTCGGCTCCAGAGAAACTGTCCAACATATTTTTTTAGAATGTAATAAATATACTCAGGAAAGAGAGATGTTGTGTAGAGAGTTAGACAGGAATAAAAATAAACTAGATATAAGGGAATTGTTTCAAAGGTAATCTGGGGATGTAGTTTTTGGGAGTATTTTTAATTTTCTAAGAAGAACGGGTATTTTAGGGAGAATATAATAGTTTGTCTGGTCCATACTCCATTCTGGAAGGTAATGCACCTATAAGTTGTTTGCCAAGCGCCATTAAAAAAAAGAAGAAGAAGAAGGCTCCAGTGTGTCAACGTCACCGCCCCCTTGAGAGACGCTCCGCTGCACCTCTCCCAGATTGTAGCTGACCGCAAACAGTGCACCAGACAGGAGGCCGGCTTGTTTTGTTTTTATGACCGAAATTGCGGAAAACAACTCGTGAAGTTTGACCCGCTAGAAGAGCGAGGTGCGCGAGAACGCTGGGACCCTTTTTCCAGCTGGATCTCCGCTCTTTTTGGCTCTCATGTCCCTCCGTCGTCGGACTAAACTCGTCCCCACTTCCTCACCGCCTCGGCCGTATCTAGACCCACAGTGTGTAGCACAGACCACGCTTCAATACTGAGCACAATTTAAAAATGTCTGTGTCAAGCTTAGTGCAACACACTGCTGTAAGAGTATAACCAGGAAGCGCGGTAGGAGGGCAAAATAGGTTTAGCGGCACCGCAGCACGGGAGGGAGAATTACGCCCAGGAGCAAATGGATAAAAATAGACTGGAGGAAAAAAAAAAAACATGAATCAATTATCTTGCGGACGTGTCGATGCATCGGATGGTCGGCTTTTGGATCGATGCATCGATACAAAAAGATTATTATTTACATCCCTACATAGTACAGTGTACTATTCTTTAATTCTGTTTGTTCATTGTCATGTTTTCTTTTCTTCTTAATTTCTGCAGGTGTAGAAGCGAATATCATCAAGTTTACCTCTCTTTTTTTATCTTTTTTTTTTTACACTGTCTGTATTTCTTCTTTTTTCACCTTTACTCTCATCTACATTTTCATTTGCATTTTTTTTAAATAAACTTAACTTTAACTTTGTCTTAATTAACACAAAGTGCTGCATTATAGCAAAAGCCGTAACGCTCCTTTTGTGACCATAAATCAATTAGGGCTCCCCTTTTTAACACCTAGGCAGCAAATTTTAGTGCTGAATTGCTCTACAGGATACTAAAAATAAATAAAAGTTATATATTCAATAACATAAGCATATTGGCCCATAATGGCCCTGTTTTGTTGAAATATTACTGAAAATGCATAGACTATGTATATATTTGAACCTGCGTGCAAAAAACCAGATCTTCTTTGGTAAAGAGAAAAATGAATTAAAAATTAATTTGACCCTTTTGTATAAAAATGTGTAAAAGCATCACTAAAAGCCCAAAAATAATAAAAGTTTCTACTGTTAGAGTACCAGTATATTTTTTCCCCTTAAAGTGCATGCAAAGCCTATTCAAAGAGCAGATTGCTGTTAAAATGTGTTAATAAAGCAGGTTGGTGGGAAAATTTTCTGCAGCGTTCAGATATGTAAGTGAATCTATAGCATGCAAGCTTCTCAAACATTTAGAACCGAACAATTAGAAAACTGTCTGGTTACCTGTTATTGATTAAAGATAATCAGTATTTGTCATGACATGAATCTGTATCTCCGTATGTCACACCTCTCTGCTCTTACCATCAATGTGTTTGTTCCTCCTCCACATCAGCAGCGACAACAGAAGTAGAAGCACAAGGCTGACACAAACGCAGCCGACGATGAGGCTTGTGTAGTCCTGTTCCTGCGCGATCGTCACCTTGCCCAGATTCCTGATGCCTGTCGCTTGGCGCCACTGAACAAAGAGAGGGGATTTGGTGTGTAATCAGTGAATGTTAAAAACTTCAACAAATTTATTTTTTTCATGATTGATTTTTTGGCTGTGCTGTCGACTTAAGCTGCACACAACTTGCGTGGTTTGAGGTGAGGCGCAAAGGCAGCAGGTCTGCAGGGAGCAGCGGTGTTACTTATTTAGGAGCCGTCGTGTTTATCATTACTAGGCGGCCTTGTCAAACAGTGTGACTCTATAAAACCTCTGTAAAATACAGGAAAATTATAAAACTTATTTTTCCCCACATGGATTTCTTCTGATTTCTGATTTTTTTTCACAAAAAAATTATTAAGGAGACGATGTTTGAATTTTTTCTAATTAAAACTTTATATCAAAGGGGAAATAGTTTGTGTTTTTCCTCAAATTACCTGAGTCAACCTTTAAAACCTGTTTATTAATAATTTAACTGTATTGTTTTCACATTGGAGAAATCCAATTTCTGTATTTAACCCATCCCCTTGGGGAACAGTGGGCTGCCATTGGTCAGTGTGGGTAAAGGGTTTTTGCTAAGGGAGCCAGAGTGGCAGTCTGTGGGAGTGGGGCTTGAACTCAGAACCTCTGGATTTCAAGCACAATGTCCAAACCACTAGGCCACTACTTCCCCATTTGATGATCCAAAACCTGTGTGACATTAAAGCAGAAACAATCTGAGGCTTCTCCATCTACTGTGTCCAGGTCTTTTTACTCCTCTAGAATTTAACAAACTTTCTCCTAGTTCTTTATTTCAGGTGGCCCCAATAGGACCCCGGTCCGTGAGCCCTCCTATGGTATTTGATTCTATAAAGACAAAATGATGTGTTGTAATACTAATAAAGTATGTTAGATTAAATCAGAGATATAAGTCCTGCTTTTATTAGGTTTAGTGGAAATTAACTTCCTACTGCTCTCTGCTGCAGATGGAATAATGTGTTTGTAAATCAATACTGTCTGGACAAGCCTTGATGTTGGTTTGTGCAGCTAGAGGGATATTGGCTGAGACCAACCCAGAGATAAGGAATTTTCTCTGAAGGCCAGTTCACAAGTCAACAATGATGATCCTGATAGCGGTTGGTCTGGAGACGGCCGGCGGATGTTATCTCTGAAGGAGTCTGAAGACCAGCGTTTTAAGACACAGCTACAGCAGCTGGGTGACGGGGTGGGGGTTCATTAGTTCACTCAAACATGGAAAAAATGTTAAGTTAATAAATTTTTAGTGTGACTTCAACAAACAATATTTAGGTTTTAGTTGCTGAGGGTGATCATGACCTAAAAAAGTTGCATTCTACATTAATCTTTTGTTTAGATCCCTATGTAATAAATATGAAAAAGGCCACATCTATAGGTTATTAGAATGACTACATGCTTAATGACAAAACAAACATCTTCATTAGCATAAAGACATTTATTTTCATATGTGCATCATTCTTTTTATTTAACCCTAAAATTATTTTCACGTCTCTTTGTACTTTCAAACTAAATTTCCCTATTCTTTCCAACCAGTTTAATTATGAATTAAATTCTATCTCTGCTTCTGTCTCCTTGAACCCCAGTTGGCCTCAGCAGATGTCCGCTCACACTGAGCCTGGTTCTGCTGGAGGTTTCTTCCTGTTAAAAGGGAGTTTGTCCTCTCCACTGTTGCTGCAAGCATGCAGGGATTGCATCCCAGTCAATGAGTCGATGCAATCAACTGGTTTTCCTTAGATAGAAAACTTTGAATCAATTTGACTGGATGATCTGGTGAACTGTAAAGTGCTTGAGATGACTTGTGTTGTGAATTGGTGCTATGTAAATAAACAAATTTTAACTGACTTGATTTTATTTCTGACAACAACAACAGCTTGTTAACAGTTTAATAACAGCTTACTAACAGGTTGGATATATCATCTTATACATCTGATTAACAGTTACCTAAAAGCTTCTATAAAGATTAGTAATAACTTATAAAAATAAAAAACTTGGTTTTAAATTACGTCTGAAATTGCAGTATTGATAAATAAAATATATAATTTATATATATAATGTCTCTTTAATAATTTCATTTAAAAATTAGCAATTACAAAAAAAAAATTCAAACAGAATTTTGTAAATCTATGATTTAAATTTACTAGATGTATTTGTTTTTTACTGACTCTCCATTGTCCTCTAAAAATATTGTCCTCTATATATCTTTAATATAGACTTCTATAGCAGCGTAGATATATTAAAGAGATCAATACATGAGTGGAGTGTTGGCCTAGTGTTTAGAGCAGTGTGCTTGTGCTCTGAGAAGGTTGCACGTACCCTGTTCAATTCCCTCAGCCTCCACTCTGGGTTCCTGAGCAAAACCCTTAACCCCACGTTACTCGTTGGGCGCCTCATGATGGCAGCCCACTGCTCCCCAAGGAGATGGGTTAAATGCAGAGGTAAATTTGTCCAATTTGAACTTAATAAAGTTCAGTTATTATTATTAATAAATTATTATCACATGTGGTTGTTTTCGAATCAGCTGAATGTAATGAACTCAAAATAATAATATGGATAAAAACTGACTGCTGCCGCTCTTTTCTTATTGGAGTGTATCTGGTCATTTCCGCCAAACTGGTCAGCTTGTTTGTCTCTCATAAGCGGGCATAGAGATATGAGCTGATGAAAGATTCCTCCCCTAAGCCAGATGGTAGAAACACAAACATAACTGGTTTTATTGAGGTTTTCTCTTCATATTCACTTCGGAGAATCTGTTTGGCAGCCATTATCAGCATCATAGTTTGTCTAGACTCATTTTTTTAAGCTATCATTGGGGAAGACTTGTGCAGTCATTAATGGCCAGCAGTATTGTCATTGATGCTGTTGCATATATGCAAGCCGCCTGCAGTTGCATTAAAAACATCCATTCATGTCACTGTTTTTATCAGCTGAGTCCCTGGAACAAGTTTATGAAAAGAGGTTTGAAATTGTGGGAGCATGCTTCTGTGCAAACATGTAGTTGGGGTGTGGAGGTGTTTTTGTGACTACTGTTAAACGACAGGCTGTCTTAATTAAAGTGCTGCTGTTTATGGACTGTTGCACAGGTGTGAGGGAAACCGTGGGCTGAGAAAGTAAACGGAGCTTGCTGTGTGCCCGTGGGGCGCAGGCGTGTCTCACCTCCACCTGGAGCTCCTTGGCTGTGGCGGCCTGCAGCTCGGTGGGAACGGTGCACTCCAGGGTGTTTCCTACCATGGTCAGACTTTCACAGCTGTGGTTGGAGACGGTCAGGACCTTACATTTCATCGCCTCCATGTCCATTCGATCCCCCTGCAGAGGATAGAAGGTGGAGAAAAGGGATATGATTAGGAGAAGGCTTAAGAGGAACCAAAGGAAGGGAAAGAACGTTTAGAATGAAACCGAACTGCAATTATTTTGAAACTGGATTTTTATCTCCAAAAGAACAATTTAGAACAGTAGCTCTCAGCATGCATGGAGTCCACGTGTTTGGAAAACTAGTGGATATTTCTCTAATTCAGTTTTTCTTTTCCTACTTTTTCAAGTTGGGACTGCTGAAGGCTTTGCTGTCCAATAAAAAAAACATGCTGATAATGCATGACTGATTTGATTTGGTTTGTCAAAAATTTTACACATCTTGTTTTTCTTTTTAGCAATAAATTGTAGAAACAGACAATTTCCTTACCATGCTTTGCTGCAAACCTGCTTTAGGTTTAGTTAATGGTTTAGTCCAACGCTGTAGCTATTTTGTTATTTTTTCAAAGTTGTGTACAAAGAGGAGCAAATCTGCCATGGGAAGTTAAATACTGACCATTTATACCCTGGGAAGGGATGTTCTACACCGTCTTTGACTGGTGATTTTAAGAAGTTCTACATAACTGACCTCCAGTCTACTATAACGTTAAGAGGTTATATTGTAGCTACTGACAGGAGGTCACTAAGTCATGAATGTCATATTTCCTCAGGAGATAAAGTTGAATGTAGCATTTCATACATATTTTAACATTTCAACAGAAACACACATGTTTTTATCTTATGTTTGTTTATACATTTAGCAGATGCTGAGCTAGCCAGTCACACACCTGAGCTAGCCAGCTGCACACCTGAGCTAGCCAGTCAAACACCTGAGCTAGCCAGTTGCACACCTGAGCTAGCCAGCTGCACACTTGAGCTAGCCAGCCACACACCTGAGCTAGCCAGCTGCACACTTGAGCTAGCCAGCCACACACCTGAGCTAGCCAGCTGCACACCTGAGCTAGCCAGTCGCACACCTGAGCTAACCAGCTGCACACCTGAGCTAGCCAGTCGCACACCTGAGCTAACCAGCTGCACCCCTGAGGTAGCCAGCCGCACACCTGAGCTAGCCAGCTGCACACCTGAGCTAGCCAGCCACACACCTGAGCTAGCCAGCTGCACACCTGAGCTAGCCAGTCACACACCTGAGCTAACCAGCTGCACACCTGAGCTGCCAGCCACATACCTGAGCTAGCCAGCCGCACACCTGAGCTAGCCAGCCGCACATCTGAGCTAGCCAGTGTCACACCTGACATAGCCAGCCACACACCTGACCTAGCCAGCCGCACACTTGAGCTAGCCAACTGCACATAACTATCAAGAGCGATAAACGGGTTGTAACTACATAAGTATAAACACAACAGGACAAAATGGAAGCACTAGGGTATACCATGGAGCCACTGGGATAAATTACACCCAAATGCTAGCCAAACACCAACAAGACAGATCAGGGTCAAATGGTTCTGTTTAGTCATACCTTTTTATTTTATTCTAGTCTGGCTTTTTTTTTTTATTTTAGTTTGGACATTGAATATAATGCATAATCTGCAGAACACCTGCAGAAAACCAACGAGGACCTATCTTTGGGGCTGCGGCGCAGGCAGTTGGCTTAGATTGAACATTTTAAACTGTTTAATGTAAAAAGCTGTGAGAAAACATGGAGAATAATTTCCCCCTCTGTCTCCCCAAGTTTAAGCTGCTTGACTCTCCTTGTCTGTCATCCTTTCTTTGTCTCATTGTCTCATTCCCCCTCTCTGTGTCACAGGCATGCACATAAACATGGCTATCTGAGTGTAGCACAGGGCAATAAAGCGAATGATCACATTCCTTGCGTGACAGTTTGGGGTTTTCCAATTTGACACGGAAAGGAGCCTCGCACCTGTTCCTGCACACACAGACGCACACACACTTTCTCCGGTGCACAAACATGCAGAACTTCTTGCAAGCTGCAGCCTCCCTTACTTTTGCTCCCACTGAGGTGCAAACAAAGACAAGTTCATTAGCTGCAAAGAGCAGACAGCGTGCAGAGAGAAGTTAAAGTTAGAAGAAAGGTGTCACAATGATGGCGGTCACTGAAAATAAACTGTCAGGAATATAATTAGATCTGAGTTTCCTGGATCTGCCGTTTGTAGCGATAAGAGGCTGGTTCTAAGCCAAATAAAACAACCTGAGGTCTTTTTTTATGTTGGCATAGATATGAAGAGCTGTCAGTCAAAGGCAAATGTTGTTTTGAGTCATTGTTTGCTAAAATTTGAGGTGAATGTTATCAGATGGCAGCTAATGAGCCCTACATCTACCCCTCCACCAGAGGCCATAACAAAGCAGGGATATCAGATGCCGTTAAATGTGGCTCGCTGTGGTGCATCAAATTTTACCATCTTTCCCCCTAAGAGTTAAGAGAAAATGAAGTGGGGGCTGTCTGGAGCATGACTGGGAGGGGGTTTAGTGAAGGGGGCAAGGTCACATCTAGGAAAGGAAGGAAAGAAGAGGAAGACTGAGAAAAAAAAACAGTCTGGATCTCTTGTGAGAGGCTGAGCACAGCTGCCACAAACTGTCGGGCTGCAGCCGGAAAAAAAAAAGAAAAAAATTGTGGCGAAAAATGTATTTCATTGTGTTCCTTGAACAGGGTCCGGGGGCTGAGCAAGCCTGTTTGAAAAGGGGCATTAATATGTCCAGAGGTTTGACCTCAGCAAGAACAATACAAGTCGACAGAGAGCATGCATGGAGAGGTGTCGCCACAGAGGAGAGATGGGGAGGTAGCAGAGGAGGCTTTGAAATGATGGGAAACAGACTCCTCTTCCTGTTTTTCTTTCTGTATTGTTTCCTTCCTCGGCTGACCTGAACGTGTGAATCAGTGCGAGGACTGTGAGGTGCAGGCCACTGACCTTCGGGTGTGAACTTCAACCTGGCTCCTAAGTGGAAATCTGCATTCATGGCAGTTAAAGACTCAGACAACCCCGTTCCAAACTCTTGGTAGTGTTGGCATTGATTTGCATGTGCATCTGCTTTTGACATTTGCCACAGCTCATAAATCCGGATTTTCTTTACTCAACATCCATGACATTTTCAGCAGTATTTCTTGTTTTGCACCTGTTACGGGGTCACTGATCTTTTTTTTTTTTTTTTTACACAGTTGAAACCATCAAGACATTTTTATGGATATTTTGAGATGTTTGTAAGTAGCCTCTGAACCAAAATAAAAGTTTATTTGAAAATTGAGATGTTCTTTAATTGGTAACTGTGAGGATAAATTGGACAACATAAAGGGTATTGAGCAAGTTTAGGTTGGGTTTAGGTTAGAAAGCAAAATTTCAAGTTTTTGAAATCTTTTTGAATCGTTGCAACATCGGAAGGACAGTGAAAAAAAAAAACCCAGAAAGACATTGAGAGTAGGGGTACATTATTTCACTGAATCAAAATACAGTATAAGCACCCTCACCTTGAGTTCCACAATGCTCTTGTTGTCCTTAGATGTGAGTTTAGGGTCCTGGAACAGCGGGTCCTCCACGTAGATCAGATCTTTCTGATCTGTTAGGTAGCCGTCCAAGACAAACGCCACCTTGGTGACCACTGGAGGCTGAAGGCCAAGCTTAGCTAGGGAAGGCGTGGTACACTGGATGGATGTCCGGTTTTCTCCATACACACAGCCCTGAAAAGGCCAAACAAACCAATAGAGTCAGATAATCTGACATACAAGATATAAACCGAATATTTCCATCAATGGAAATACAGATTTGAGCCACAGTAGCACATAAAATGATAAAAGCAGAAGAATTTAAATAATAATATTAAACCTAGTCTCTAAGTAATTGTTTTATCAGTAGAACATGTGTTTTTTTTGCATTGCAATAATGTACAGTAATACCAAACATTAAATATATGAAAGATGGAGTGTTGTTGCATTTGGTCATGTCTGCATCATTCAATCATGGAGATCCAGATACAATAACATACAAAATGTCTGCCTGCTGCTATATGCTCTGCTTCAAACCCCATAAAGTTTAATATTTCTATATTGCATAGTTTTCAAGTCAAGGTTTGCTACATTAGTTTGACACAACTTGTACACAGACAAAAATTTGATCCCATCCTAGTAGTCACACATTGCCAGCTTTTCCCAGGAAAGGTTTTCTGGTTCTGACTTATTTTTTTATTATTCTAAGGAATAAAGCAGGAATCAGAATACACTGTAGATGCTAAAGGCTAATCTTTGGTAGGCCAGTTTCTCTGCTGGCAGAGCTCACACTATTTCTATTCTACTTTTTACTTTACTCCATGAGCTAGGGAGGCTTTCATGTCACCTGCAGGTTTTTTAACCCTCAATGTAAATATCAGTTAACCAGAATGGTGACACGGATCCTCCAGATACACACAGGTTGCACTCAGGAGACCAGTTTGTCTGCGTGCAGAAAGATCAATGTTTATATTTGCTCTTTGGTGGCAACACATGATAGCTAGAGTTTATCTTCCTGAAGCAAGGGATACTTGTGTTCATCAGTCAATATCCAATATGCACGAGAGGTTAAGAGAAAAACAAAACAGCAGAGATCACTTAGCTTCCTTTAACACTTGAACAAAGGCAATGTTGTTAACAGGGGGCATTTACACAATGTTAAATAAGGTTTTCTGAACAAAAGGAGATGCTAACATGAAACTCTTCCCAACCAAGGTTATTTTTCCCCCAGATTATAATTGTATTGTATTGATATAAAATAATGCTGCATCTATAGATTGGACTTATTGGACTTGTTTACACCCAGTCAGTCACTGTGTCTCTTACAGCCATCTTATAGTCAGAGAAGAAATTTTTTTTGTCATTATTTGGGGTTCTTTGAGATGCTGATTTTCTTTTTCTCACTGTAGCTTTGATGTTGTCTCTGAAGACCTCTTTCTTTCATTTTTTTTTTCAGGTCATTATGTCTGATGTGAGTTTTCCCTTCACTTGTGGGATTCTGTGTTTTGGTCATAATATAGCCTGCTACTAGTTTTGCTGTTTGGGGTATGCCATACAGGTTCTAATGTTAAGGTGTTTATTTTGTATGCTTTCTAATTTATTCTTCACTACCTCGTATCTAATTTAACTCATCAGCCAGATGGTTTCCTGCCAACACCTGATCATGCTAACCTGCTTACCATACATGATCTCTGCCTTTTTCATTGTATATACAGGTGCTGGTCATAAAATTAGAATATCATGAAAAAGTAGATTGATTTCAGTAATTCCATTTAAAAAGTGAAACTTGTATATTATATTCATACATTACATACAAACTCATATATTTCACATGTTTATTTTGTTTAATTTTGATGATTACAAATGACAACAATTGAAAATCTCAAATTCATCATATCAGAAAATTAGAATATTACTGAAGACCAATAAAAACAAAGGATTTATAGAAATGTTGGCCAACTGAAAAGTATGAACATGAAAAGTATGAGCATGTACAGCACTCAGTATTTAGTTGGGCCTCCTTTGGCCTGTATTACTGCAGCAATGCGGCGTGGCATGGAGTCGATCAGTCTGTGGCACTGCTCAGGTGTTATGATAGCCCAGGTTGCTCTAATAGTGGCTTTTAGCTCTTCTGAATTGTTGGGTCTGGTGTATTGCATCTTCTTCTTCACAATACCCCATAGATTTTCTATGGGGTTAAGGTCAGGAGAGTTTGCTGGCCAATTAAGAACAGGGATACCATGGTCCTTCAACCAGGTACTGGTAGCTTTGGCACTGTGTGCAGGTGCCAAGTCCTGTTGGAAAATGAAATCTGCATCTCCAAAAAGTTGGTCAGCTGCAGGAAGCATGAAGTGCTCTAAAACTTCCTGGTATGTGGCTGCGTTGACCCTGGACCTCAGAAAACACAATGGACCAACACCAGCAGATGACATGACACCCCAAACCATCACTGACTGTGGAAACTTTACACTGGACTTCAAGCAACGTGGATGAAGTGCCTCTCTTCTTTTCCTCCAGACTCTGGGACCTTGATTTCCAAAGGAAATGCAAAATTTACTTTCATCAGAGAACATGACTTTGGACCACTCACCAGCAGTCCAGTCCTGTTTCTCTTTAGCCCAGGCAAGACGCTTCTGACGCTGTCTGTGGTTCAAGAGTGGCTTGACACAAGGAATGCGACAGCAGAAACCCATGTCTTTCATACGTCTGGGTGTGGTGGTTCTTGAAGCACTCACTCCAGCTGCAGTCCACTCTTTGTGAATCTCCCCCACATTTTTCGAATGGGTTTTGTTTCACAATCCTCTCCAGGGTGCGGTTATTTCTCTTGCTTGTACACTTTTTTCGACCACATCTTTTCCTTCCCTTCGCCTCTCTATTAATGTGCTTGGACACTGAGCTCTGTGAACAGCCAGCCTCTTTAGCGATGACCTTTTGTGTCTTGCCCTCCTTGTGCAAGGTGTCGATGGTCGTCTTTTGGACAACTGTCAAGTCAGCAGTCTTCCCCATGATTGTGTAGCCTATAGAACTAGACTGAAAGACCATTTAAAGGCTTTTGCAGGTGGTTTGAGTTAATTAGCTGATTAGAGTGTGGCACCAGGGGCCATCAATTTTGAACCTTTTCACAATATTCTAATTTTCTGATATGATGAATTTGAGATTTTCATTTGTTGTCATTTGTAATCATCAAAATTAAACAAAATAAACATCTGAAATATATGAGTTTGTATGTAATGTATGAATATAATATACAAGTTTCACTTTTTAAATGGAATTACTGAAATCAATCTACTTTTTCATGATATTCTAATTTTATGACCAGCACCTGTATTCCTGTTTTTTAGATTTAACCCCTTACGGGTGAATATTGGTGCCATGCAAAGTTGTCTCTGTTCAGACCCTCCCCACCTACTGTGAAACTCATGTTTTTTTTTTTTTTATTGTATCTTTTTTTTTCATATATTATACTCAGTGCTGCCTCTGCCTGCGTGGCGGTACTCCAAGCTTCACAGTTCACAATCTTTACAAACCCAATTCATATCTTTGGTTTTATTTAAAGGTATAGTGGAGAATTTTGTCGATTTTTTTAAAGGCCACTTTAGAATAAAAAAATGCAAATGCACAACCCTGTTTCCGCTCCAGCATGAGCGTGCACAAGCCCCTTTCTCCTTGTAAATGCTCTGTTTAAAAGTTGCTGTTTGCATCGCTCATAAAAGCTGTCTTTCCAAAAGAAGATTAACATTTTTTCCACAGTTTCAGATTCACCACCGGTAAGGGAAAATCGGGACAAGCACGTAGAACAGCCTTACATAAACTTATCACCAAAATGATTGACAGTTAGTAGGACCACTTAATTTTGATGATCCACCCGGAAAAAGAACATCCTCCACTCTACCTTTAAGAGCTTAAATGTTTTTTGCCATCATTCTCACATTATGTTTCCTTTTGAGAAAAGAAAAAAACAGAAGTTTTGTTAACAGTTAGCCACGAATGATGGAGAAATTCTTGTCTTTGTGAAAGCTTGAACCTTTAAAGTTGACAAGCTTGTTGAAACTACTCTCTGGAGAGCTGCACTGACTGCAGTAGCACTTCCTGTGTGGCTGAAACCTCCGACACACAGATGGACCCGCACAAAAACGGCGTAACCATACAGGCATAAAAATGTGTATGTTTATGTGTGTAAGGTTTGCGCTGAGTCCTACAACCAGGAACAAAAACAATCCAGCTAACCCCTGTCCTACCCGTATCAGCAGAGAACAAATATGAGCGCACGGTACAGTAGGCTACCTCCATCCCACCCTGCACACCACCTCCCCATGGGTGCAGCAAAAGGAAAAATATCCAGTGAATTAGAGGAAACCTCAGTCATTTTCATTGTTCGGCTGGTGTCTCCTCTTTTAGGGAGAGGAGGTGTGTGGCTATAAGCTCAGAGCAGCTGTAAATACAATCGCTGGCTGAGCGAGAGTAACTAGCAGGCCTAGAGCTTAACTGTTGGGTGATGAGAGAAGCAGCCATCCCCAAATATCTGCCATCCCTGAAGGATCATTAGTGGTAACAGCCTGTGAAAAAAGCCAAGTCATAACAAAAGCCCTTGTCATATCTAGAGTGATTTATAACGGAGCCATTTTCTTCTGGTTCCTACTGTGTGATGGGCTCCTCTGGTCAGCCTTCTTTCTTTTCCTTTAGACTGTTCTGGGTTTTAAAACTCCCTTAGCTTCAAACACAAGCAGAGATTTATTCCTTCATATATCATAAAGAAAGCATCGTTTCAGATCAGTAACAGAGAAAAAGAAGTGAAACTAAATGAAAAAACATAGATGACTTGATAGAATGTGAACAGCAGCTCTGCCTTTTAATTGCCTGAGGCTACAGAATGTGTCTGGTTGTTTTGGATACTGTTTTCCTGATGGCATCAGTGCTACTCCTTCCTTTAGAGGGTATGATGCGTCTCTGACAACAATCGGAGCCCTCTGGTCCTGCACTGATGTAAGGCTGCTCTACTGACCTTCTCAGCTCCCATCACTATCTTCTGCAGGGCCAAATCAGTAAAGGAAGTAAGATAAAATTAAAAAAAAGTTTGTCGTAATCCTTTCTATTGTTGAATGTTTAAGATTTTATCTAACACAGGTAGAGACTTAACAGGTTATATTCTAAGCCACAGATTAAGCAAGAAGATACAAAGGTGTGTGGATCCTTATAAATCTATTCTGGTTGTCAGACTTAAATTATTTAGATCTTCAAACAATTCCAACACCAGAAAACAAAAACCCACATAAATAAAAGTGAACTTTACTACATGAAATAATGATTTCTTCTAATAAAGGAAAGTAAATGGGAAAATAATAATATTCCAAGGCTTTAGAATTCTGTAGAACCTCCACAGATTATTCCACACAGAAGAATTCTTTATAAAGTGAAGAAGATCATGGACAACAGTGAGCATCCTCCTCATCACATTGTTAAACAACAGCAAAGCATCTTAAGTAGGGAGCTTCTCCAGATCCGGTGCAAGAACGATCCACAAGTTCCTTCCTACCTGCAGCTATCAACACCTATAAAAACTGGTTGAAAAACTGCCCATGAGTAGCTGCAATATTATTGTCACTTTGAATTAACTCAAAAAAAAAAAAAAAAAAAATCAATTCTGTTGATTTTATTTTGGAATGCATGTCCCGTTACGTCAACATCAACCCTCTATATCATTCTGATTATCGAGAATTAACCCTGGTGATGGTAGGGTGAGGATGTGGGTCTGCCTTTCTGCTTAACACCCTTTCATTTTACTCTTTAGCTATAAAGATCAGAAAATCTATGTGAAAATAAAATTATTTTAAGTCACATTTAGGGTTTTACCATTGAGCTGCTGGGTGAAGCTTCACTTCATTCACCAGTCAGTGGTTAAGAGCAGACAATTACACAAAAGCTGCATCATACAAAAAAAGTTCAACCATTCAACTAGAGCCAGAGCAATGGTCCCCTTGGTTTCCAAACTTCATCCAGGATAAATAATTATCTTTCCTCTACATTCTACTAATATAATCAGGTTCCTTTAACCTTAAACCTATCACTCATTCACCTTTTTTTCACTTCCTGATCCCCTTCAGCCCCCAGCTGTGGGGGGGCATGGGAACGGGAAGGAGATTCATGAGGTATTCAGGTGTCAGCTGGGAGGATTTAGTCTTCTGGGAAAAGATAGGAAGAAGAGCCTGACACGAAACAAACCAACATCTGAGTCGAGGCGACAGGTGCCTGGCTGTGGTCAAGGCTCCTGTTAAACTGAAATATCTGTATTAGTGAGGCCCTACATCCCTGCTGTGGCAAAGGGAACAACTTCAGCTTAGCTGTATAGACCTAAATGTATATACTGTACTGTAAGTGTATAGAATTCCTTGGCTTTGCAACTTTGCCCGTTTTTTTATAATGGATGGTAACATAAGTCTCTTTCATGTTTGTGGGAAAGCTTAGACGGGGTAATACCAGGATTTAGCAGCGATCTGAGGAGCAGATATCGAGCTAACATGGACTGTTCTGTATGCAGTAACTTAACTGACGCGTTTCTTGGTTCATTCTCCTCAGACCGTCCACTGAGAGATATAAGCTAAAGGCAAAACTTGAATGCAAGTTGACTCTGGGTGAATCCCATTAGCCTCTGGGGTGTCCATTTGTGAAATATCTATATCCAGGGGTTAAGACAATGAGACAATCATACTGTCCTTCCCAGGCTGAGCTCTAACTCATCCTGTTGACTGGATGGAATTTAACAAGCGACAGCTGAGGCCTGATGGGACATGATCCCTTCCTAAATCATTAGCAACGTCAAACTCCCTTTATTTTTTGCTTGATGTCACTTTGTACCTTATTGATGTCATGTTCTGATTTGAGATGGAGGACTGCTGTAGAGGTTCAGCTTTTTAAAATTTTATTTTATGGTTTTGCTGCTGAGCCGAAAGTGAACCAAATCTTGCTTGAAAGTGAACTGAGTCCTGACCATCAGGGTGTAAATTTCACCAGACAACTTTTCTTACTGACCTCTGTCATCAAAGGTCATGGCTAAGATTTCACAGAAAAAATACGTTAGTACATGAGCTACGCAGGTCAGAATAACATAAAAGTGAAATTTGTCTCATGTTTCGAATACACTGGTTAGTCATGACTGAGAGCAGTGGGTTGAACCATAAGGTCAACTTTCAAAGCTGTAATGTAACTATGCAAACTCAAAGGGTCTAAAGCGCAATTTGTTTTTTCTTGTACTTGCTTTTGTGATGTGTAAATATGTTCCAATTAAAGTACCTGTGCACTGAAGTCCAAATAGAGTAAAACTGATTGAACAACCAAAATTCTATATCACAGAAGAGCAGCATGTTAAAGAACTCTGCAACTGATAAATAATGATAATAACGATAATAATAATAATAATAATAATAATAATAATAATAATGATAATAATAATAATAATAATAATAATAATAATAATAATAATAATAATAATAATAATAATAATAATAACAATAATAAGTGCAGTTAAGAAGGAGCCAAGACTAGGAAGCAGGATGCTTCCTAGCGCCACTGCAGTCAGCATAGGGACCTTTTGATGCCCCTAACCACCGCTAGGAGCTATATGATTGCCCACAATCCTTTGCATTACACAAAGTATAGTTACAAATACATTATATTGGGACATGTACTCTGTGTGACACATGCTAATGTCATCACCTTCAGGTTTTTGGTTTTATAATGGAGAGCTTAATCCATTAGCTACACTTGTGTAAATTTTACTTTTTGTTGCTCTTCCCAGTGGCATTAGTTTCAATTTGAACAGCATCATTCATAGTAGTGTCTGGCGTGTAATGATGTCCTAAAGGCTAAAGGCTGTCTGTATTCAGCAAAGAAGTCCAGAACTTCTTTTCTGCCCTAGATAGTTTTTATACTGTTGACCCCCCTAAAGGTGATAGGAGCTAGGAACAGTAGCTATTATTTGAGGTATTTGGATCGAGCCTAAGCCTAGTTCTGCTAGGCGGGGTGTCCTTCTGTTAAAGCAGTGATTCCTCTCCACTGTTACCATGTGCTTTGGAGTGAAATTTATTCCATTATTGCTTAAGCTTAGAAAATGTTTTGTTAATGAAAATGAGAAGAAAGCAATGCAGAAATGAAACGTAACATGCTTCTTAATGAAAGAAAAGGATTTTAAGATAACCTTGGCTGTTTTCTCTGATTATTATTTTCAGTTTTTTTAAATGTATTTTTTCTATTTTAAATTGTCAAATTTTATTACTCTTTTTCAGGATGTATTTTAATGAATTGCGATATTTTTAAATCTGATTTTCCAGAACACATTTTCTTCACTTTTGGGGAAGGGTGTTGGTCTGAGGATGATAGCGACAACATTCTAATTGGAACTGAGTTGGAGAGAATGTGATCTGTAAAACACGCTTTTAAATAAATGCAATTCCTAAAACTCAATGTGTAAAAGAAAAAGTAGCAAAAATAAAGTTTGAAAAGAAGTTTTTTGATTAATATGCTTTTCTAAGTTTCATTTCAGAATTGCACTTTTATTATTTCCGTTTATGAAATGTGGTCTTTGCTTGAAACAACAATGGAAAAACATAATGTATTTTTAATATGTAAATTTATTTTTTGTTTAAAAAATGGAAAAGAGCAATCCTGTGGTTACAATAAAACAGCAATACACAAACTTTAAACATGACAAAAAATGTGACCCATCACAGAGCTTTTCTAATCATAATTGAACTTTATGGATCTCACATTGGGCTGTCATTGGGTGGCACCTGGGGAGAAGTGGGGAGTTAACAGTCTTACTCAGAGACGGAGAGTGGAGGCTGTGGGGATTGAACCGGGTACTTGCAACCTTCTCAGAGCACAAGCGCACTGCTCTAACGACTAGGCCAACACTCCCCTAATAACATCATATGGAAACTTAATGTAGATTTTTTTCCCTCTAGCCTAATCCACGCATATTTACAGAAATGCCGACCGGTTTAGTTCAGCTTTTATCAAGAGCGAGCAGCTCAAACATTTCGCTTCGACTCAAGCAGATGCACATGTTCTCACCCAGAAGATTCCAGGTCCAACATGAAGAGCCTGCTGCTGTCTGTCAGTTCCACTGGAAAGGCCGGACATTAATTGATTAAAGATTCACTGATAACAACAGCTGCGAAGGGATTGCCTGAATTTTTGGATCATAAAGCTGATTTTGGAGCTTTCAACTTCAGTTTGCTCTCATTGTGTGTCGGTTATAGAGCTTAAGCCCCCCTGAGACCCATCAACCACTGACCTGAACACAGGTCAATGACCAGGGAAAGGGAAACTGAAATATGAGACAGTGAGGGAAGGAGGGGAACTTTTTGTGTGAGGGCAATAAAAAGGGATATTCCTTCAGACAAAAACATTGAGGAGAAACTTTTATTTGATGACTGTGTGGGTCCTGCAAGCATGTGTTTACACAGCGTATTATTATCATCTCCTGACTGAACCTGTAGCGGTGCATGCGCCAGGAACAGATAGCATCATTACAAGGCACTGCTTGTCCTCAAACCGTCTCCCTTAGGCAAACAACAGCGCACCTTCCTGGTCCGTGAAGACCAGGATACATTTGTTCTACCCAAACAGAATGTGTAATCAGAACACTAAGATCAGCCAGGTTGTCATAATATGGAAGGTACAAAAAGAACAAAATCAAAAAAACAAAATATAGCAATATATACTCTAAAAAGTTATTTTTTTTTTTTTGTCATAGTTGAGATTCTGCCTGCAAATGCATTCTGAAAATAAATACATGTTTCCTTCAATAGGAATATTTGTCCTTAATTTGAGAAAATAAGTACAGTAAGATAATCTGCCAACTGTATCAGTATTTCACCCTTAAATGAAGATAAATAGATATTTAGCACTTGAAATAAGGTAATCAAGTTGTTTTTCTCTTATTATTTTGAAAAAAACAAACTTCAACTTTATAGAAACTTCACTTATATCAAGAAAAATGACTTATTTAGATTTGAATTGAGTCTGCACTGCAAAGCTTAAATCTACGTGAGTAAGTTTTTCTAAAAACAAATTTATTTTCCATTGCTTTGAGTTAATGTTTAAATAATCCAACATACAGTAATAGGATTGTCTATATTCTAATATAAGAAAACAATTATTCTATTATATTATGTTAAGTGTGTCATATCTATTTATCTTATTCTAAGGCCAAATATAGCCCCTTCATTAGGCAGATCATCCTATTGACCTGCTCAAAGTAAGGGCAAATGCACATTTTAAATCATTTTTTGCAATGTAAAAACATAGAAAGTTATATTCCTTGTTGCTTTGTACTTGTAACAGTGTAATGACAATAAAAGTTGAAAAAAAAAGAAGCCAAACCTGCAGCAGCAGTAGTAAAACCTTTCCCTCGAGACATAATAATGCATACTGGTTGATTAGAGGGCCAGTAAGCAGTGGTTAGGATCACTTTTATTGCTCAAGTCATTTCCAGCTTTGATATAAAAACTCTGCAGCAGTAGAGCAACCAAAGGCATGCATAAAAACAAAACAAAACAAAAAGATGGCTGCAGTTTTGAACCTTACATGAACAGAAGTGCTGGTTCTAAGAACACAGATAATCCAAAGCAGGATGGGTGGGAGTTTATTTGCATTAAAACACATTTTTTCACTGCTTTTATAATGAGCCCGGTCAACTACTGCGGTTTCAAAAAAGCCCAATAGGTTGTATAATTGAAAACAGCTCCAGGCTGACAGTGTAAGGACCAGCTGGGCTGAGGCTGAGATGACGTCGCTCAGACATAACTCAGTGTTTTACCCTGCAGCCTGGTGGAGGTGAGGGGAGCCAGTGGGTCCAGGAGGTTCTGCTACTGTGCGTGAGTCATGGGTGACAGCTGGATCCTACATATCAGACGGTGAATTTTCCATTTCCTCTCCTCTCATTTGTGTCTGAAACTATAGCTGATTCACTTGGTCAGGAGTTCTCTTTCTTCTAAATGCTTTCTCTACTGCAATGCATAATGAGGATACCATTCATGTGTTTGAGGCAGTGAAATATTTCTTAGCTCACATCTTCTTCATCTTTTTTTATGTATCTATCTATCTATCTATCTATCTATCTATCTATCTATCTATCTATCTATCTATCTATCTATCTATCTATCTATCTATCTATCTATCTATCTATCTATCTATCTATCTATCTATCTATCTATCTATCTATCTATCTATCTATCTATCTATCTATCTATCTATCTATCTATCTATCTATCTATCTATCTATCTATCTATTTCAGCTCAGTTTGCAAGTCATTTTTGTATATTTACAGACTAACAATGGATAAGGGGTGGACATCATTATCACTTTTATCCTTATCGTGATAATATCACCCAATATAGTGATAAGATTTGAACTGTGTATCTCAACTTACAAGTAAGGTCTGATACTTAGAGTGTTTACAGGTGTTTAACAATGACGTATCCTGCAGTACGGTTTACGTCCGGGGTTGTGGTCAGTAATGGCAGCAAAGCATCTTCAGACTGATTGTCTTCAATTAGTCCTTGTATGCTAAGCTAAGATAAGACAGCACTGTCTAAATATTTCCTGAGAAGTAGCCAGTCACAGGCAGATTAGTTTCCCAGGTTGGCTTCACCCTCAAAGTGACCAAAGTTGACATGAGCCACAGAAACAGGTCTACAGAAAGGTGGGAGAAAATATACTTCTGTTGGCTGCTTGGTGTTAGAGGAGAGACCTCATGTTTTACTCACCACAGGGAAGACTGTAGCATCCTGACTGGTGGTGAGAACCATCTGTGGTTGGAGGCCGGATTGGAGGTTGGAGCCATGAGCCGACACCGTGCAGCCTCCACTGCAAGGGGGGGGGGGGTGATATCAGGGTAAGAGTCAGACACAGGAGATTCCCACCGGGAGGTACCTGCTGTTCGCGTTAGCAACTTCTCTCCTCCTACTCACTTCCTACTGCTGTAAAACTCAGCATTGATCTGTTTCAGATGCCCCCCCCCACCAGAAGGAGGCTTCTGGGACTGAAACCAGAACAGGGTTTCTTACCTCACGAAGGAGCGTAATGGCTCAATGCTGCTGATGATTGGGTCTTTGTTGTAGGTGAACGGGACGGGAGCATGACGTTCCACTGAATCCACCGTCAGCTTCACCGGCTGCTCTGAGGGAACGACTTGTGGCGGCGTCCTACAGGTCAGCATGGTTGACGACAGGCTGCAGTTGGAACGGTACAGTTTATATATACTTTATAATTGAACAATTATGCTCTTTGATTAAGAAAAAGCATAAAAAATAAAGCAAAGATCGTCAAAAGTAAAGTGAAACCAGGGGAATATTTTTACTGACCTCTGGATCTTACAGCTTGCCTTCCCTATGGTCACCACTTGTTTGTTCCCAGTGTCCAGAAAGGCTCCTCTGATGGTCAACATGGTGTTTCCAGACTTTGGACCAAATGTGGGAAAGATGTCGTTGATCATTGGGTCCTGGATGCATGGAGTGAACAACAGTCCTTAACAGCAGCGCATAGAAGCAGGTCCACAAACATTCAGGACGGAGGCTCGTTGGCGTGGAAAGGAAGCCATGAGTGCACCGCAGGTTCGTGCACCTATGCATGTGACATATTGGGATCTTGTGGTGTTGAACCTGCACGTGTAATCTAAATAAAACTGCTCATATGAGTATTTACTCTGCATGTTACAGAAGAGAAGGTACATTTTCAACCGCTACTTAATGATGCAGCCACCACCGTGTTGATTGCACTGCAGTGCGTAGAAAATGATTCCAGCCCTTGGACTTAAAAAAACCAAAAAACTTTTTTTAATGTTATCATGGGAGTTTAGTCTGTATAAAGTGTGGCATATTTGTCACATGGAAGGAGTAGAATACATTGGTTTTATACAAGTCTTGCCACTGATTCTCAATTTGTCTTTAGTCTAGACTTTGACAAGGCCAGGGATGGATAAAAACGGTCCTTGAGGGTTGGGGGTCCTACGCCGTTGTATGTGTATCTGCTTCAACAAAGCTGACAGAAATAATGAGATGATTACCAGGACTCTGGAGAACCTGCACACTGAGGATGTGATTCAGCCATTTGATTCAGGTGTGCTGGACTTTAGGCTGCAGGACATTGGACCTAGTGGAGCAGAGTCCCAGGCCCTTTGCTTTAAATAACCCAGAGATTCTCAAATAGGGGAGAGCAGACAGTTTTGATAGTAACTTTGCTATTTTCTTGGATTTATTTAAATGTTCTTAGTATTTTCCCATATTTCAATCGTATAAATGTTTTTCTCAAATTTTTTTTTATAGTTATTTTTTCTTATTTCTCTTTTAAAGATTAAGTTTTATGAATTTCATTGTTTTCAGATTGCCTTTTACAGATCCCCTTCTCTTCATTTCTGGTGGCGGACTTTCGTCTGGAGAGAGGATCAAAGATGTATTTCTATTGGTCTGCTGGATCTTAGCAAAGAGAACAGCAAAGTGCAGCAAAGTGACTTCCTAAAATATTTTTTGTTACCTTGCATTTAATTTTTTTTATATCAATTTACAAAACATAGTCTTTGCTTGCAACAGTAACAATAAAAATCCTTCCAAACAACCTAATCATATCCACAATAAGTAAATATGATAAAATATTCTATTTCAAGTTTAAGTTGCAGTCAGTTTCTGATTGATACTGTCCAATTGTAGCTCCGTCTGCACATTTAGACCTGCAGGGAAATCTCCACCCCAGTCTGCAATCTTTTCCATGTTTGCATGCATCCATTTTTGCATAAACTGACCAGCCTCCTTGTCCACAGGTTTTAGTGGGTTTTATTGAAGAGCGTCAGAATAAAGGGGTTAGATGCTAATGCAGGCCACACTTGACAGGTTTTTATTTGTAGGAACCTCCTGTAACTTTCCTTCCATTTTGCAACCTTTTCTTCCTTTGATTTAGTCTCTCATGTGTAAAACCTAAGAAGTACTTTGAAGTTTCGCTTAAATGAAAAAAAATGTCTAGAAAGGTTATAAAATATGGAAAACGTAAAAGAATCCAACAAAAATTCTTCTCTGGGGGAAAGACGGAAACAGATAACTTACCACAAACTTGAAGCCTTCCAGTTTGGATACCTTGTGGCCACTGGTAACCTTCACTAAATGTCCGGATGGCGTAAAGTTCCCACTGAACACTGGGGAACACTGGATCTCAGTCCATCTGCAACCGACCCCCCAAACAAAACACAAACCAACCATTATTTCTTACCACAGCACCCAGCATTTAGCCTAATTTAATGATCATGCAGTATCCAGCAGGAATGCACAAAGACTCAATCTTTAGCCCAGATTGTGAGGGCTGTTTTTATTTTTTTATTCTCCTATAATAACGTTGTTTGGAGCAAAAAAGCAGCTCTTGAATGGGACGAGGTCCCAGTGGATTTGGGAGAGGGAAAAGCTTGCATTCAGTGTTTTTTTCCCCCAGCAATTTTTCACTTAAGGTGGTCATGTGTTGGGTGGGGGGGTGTCTGTGTGATTTTTTACATTCCTTCTTCCACACAATCATTCTTGCTATAAATGCTCTCCTACAAGGCACCAACATGCAGGTCCCGTTTTCTCTGAAAACCTCTTAGGGGTATCTTAAGGTGCTTAGTACTCTCTTCACAGAATGGCAGAAAAACCTGCATTTAGCCGACCTAAAAAGCCTGACACACACGCAAACACACACCTGTTGATACGGTCCTGTCGAGCCAGCTTACAGGTGGCTCCAGCCACCTCCACGTTCACCATCGAGGTTTTAAAGTTCTCTGTCTTATCGAAGCCAAAGTTGTGTCCACAAATCGTTACTGTTGTCGAGCCTCTGATTGGTCCTGATGATGGGAACACCTAAAGTGAATAAAGAGGAGAACCGAGCTTTAAATGCCTGCATCTTACACACAAAGTGAACTTTTAGCTGAAGGCCGCCTGAATCATTATATTAGATCTGATCTAAAAAGCACTTAAATTCAATTAAAGACGCACTAAAACGTCACATGATGTTCAGACATTTAGAATCACTTATTCTATTCTGTTTTGTTTTATTCTATTCTATTCTATTCTATTTTGTTCTATTCTGTTGTGTTCTAATCTATTTCAATCTATTTTATTCTAATCTATTCTATTCTGTTCTATTCTATTCTATTATGTTATATTCTATTTTATTCTGTTGTGGTAAATTTTATTATATTCTGTTCTCTTTTGTTTTATTTCATTCTCTTCTATTTTTCTAAATTGTCTACCTTTAATTAAGCTTGCAGGAGAACACAGAGACAGATGCTCTCAAGTAATTTCCCTGGTTTTAAGTCTAGTCTCTTGTCTTTATTGGCTAAGTTCAAATCAGGTGTCAAGTCGCTATTGACTGAAATATATGGAGTGAATTTTGTTCCATTATACTTCAAACAACATGTTTTGTAAAAATGTGATCCCGAAAAAGTCTTAATCAAAAGAAGGTTTTGAGAGCAACTTGTTGTTTTTTTCCTCAGACTGTAGACTCTGGTGATTGACTGTAGATAAAGTCATGACACAGACTTTATGTTTTAAAAGTTAAGTAAAGTAAAGGGTAAAAAATAAAAGTAAAAGTTTGTTATCACAAAACGATAAATAAATATATATCAATAAATATAAATAAAAGATAAATAAAAAAAGGACAATTTAAAAATAAAATTTCTCTAAAAAAATAGAAAAAGTTAGTAAAATCAAATATGAACAAAAAAAAATTAAGAAACAAAATCTGAGAAAACAGCAAAGTTATTCTAGAATTTACATAAACATGTTTGTACTTGCAATGAAACTTGTTTGGGACTTTAATACAATTCTTTTTTTTTAATGCATAAATATTTCCACATCAACGTCCTTTCATCTTTTAAAATTTTAAATTCTCTTTTTACCTTTGAATCTATTCCAACATGCAATAAAACTGTCGAAACCCTATTTATTTCATTTTGAAAATGAAAGCTATTTGAACAACAATTAGAAACAGATAATTTTTTATGTTTAGAAAGAAATAACAGAAAGACATAGAGCATCAATCAAACATGATATTGTTTTCTTTGTTAGAATATAGTTGACACCTATAAATCTTTTTCTAACACTTTCTAGTCCTTCAATAAATATATATACAAAATTCTTTCAAATTCTTATTTTGTGAAATTGTGCTTGTTATAGAGAAGCCAGTTCCAATGCAACCCAAGTCATTTTTTACAGTGTTTGGCTGGAGATACATCAGAGTCGAAGTAATTATTCTGCAGCCAACAAGAACAGTGAAGTAGCTCACAGTCCCCAGATGTCACTGGATTTCACCATAAAATATGTGCAACAGCTGTCAGAGCTGCAGCCTCTGGCTTACAATTTGGCTTGCTTTTATTCCCCTTTACATAAGCCGTTTGTGTCCTTTATCTAAAGGTCAGCGTGTCACTAGAACTCGCTCACAGACTAGGTGAAGTTTCTATGTTGGATACCGGTCCTAATGCATCCTGGATTCAAACCCCCCATGCCCTGCATTACAGTCAAAAACTTAAACCACTTCAACTTGGGTAATGCTCTCCATTGCATAAGATAAAGGTTTGAAAATGTGTCCAAGTTAGGAGAAAAGACTTAATCAAAAAAAGATAAATTCAAATCAGAAGCACTGTTTAATAAGCAGTCTGTATATGAGGCTATAATAGTCACAACAGGTGAGAGAGAGTGCAGATTTGAGTCATCAACAGGAAGGCTGAACTGAATGGAGCCAACTTTATTTGTCCTGATGACATTTCGAACACATTCAGCTATACTACCTGGTTGTTTAAAAATAAAACCCTGCACCATTCAGAAAAAATGAACTAAGAAACTGTGAAACATGTTTACCTCAGGGGCAACCAGACTTGCAAAAGAAACATTTTACAAGTCAAAGTTTGCTCTTCTATAGCTCATGAGGCAAATTTGAGTTTCACATCTCAGCTTCATTTAGTTTCTATATTGTCTCAAATGTTGCCTCCACTCTGGTGATCCAAATTCATCCAAAATAGACATATCTCTTTGTAGCCATGAATAAAAGATTTAATAAATTGCCTTTATGGCAAAATATTCAGATCTCCTTTTGCCTAATAATCCTTTGTTATGGTCCCGCCTAAATATTTCTTCTCTCACTGGAATCCCATATAAGGTGCTTTACTGATAATCATGTATTGAACTGGAAAAAATTTAAATGTAGATAAGTATTTTTTTCTTAAATAAGCACACTTAAATAAAGATAAGTGAGACACTTTACCAATGGAACATGACAATTTCCATTTAAAATAGGAAAAAACTGTTGCTTTGTCTAATTTCAAGCCCATATTATCTAAGTATCTTATTTTAATAGTAAAAATACTAATTTCACTGGAAAATCATCTTATTTACCTACTAAAATTAAGTGTAAATACACTTAATTTAAGAAATGTTGACTTATTTTGAGATATTTTTTTGCAGTCTGACATTCATATTTTTAGAAATCTAAATATAATCCAGAGCTGAGTTATGATCAGAGGATAACCAAACACATTCAATGGCTCAATATCTTGGCTATTCTTAAGAAAAAACAGTCTCTTTCTCTGCAGCTCAAAGAAATAATATATATTAGATATAATAAGGATTTTCAATAAAGGATTTGATTAAAGTCAAAAGCTTTGTAGAAATCTAAATATAAATCAAAGACTTTATCTTCGAAAAACAATTAATACTGCCTCGGCAGATGGCCGCTCACACTGAGCCTGGTTCTGCTGGAGGTTTCTTCCTGTTTAAAGGGAGTTTTTCCTCTCCACTGTCGCTACAAGCATGCTTAGTGTGAGGGATTGTATTGAGTCAATGAGTCGATGCAATCAACTGGTTTTCCTTAGATGGAGAACTTTGTATCAATTTGACTTTATGATCTGGTTGAACTGTGAAGTGCCTTGAGATGACATGTGTTGTGAATTTGGCGCTATATAAATAAACTGAATTGAATTGAATTATTACGTCATGAACCTAATATTTTTGTGTATAGTGTTGAAATGTTTTTATAAAAACTGAGCAAAAGTCCAGTCACCTCTGATTTAGGCCTGTTTTGTGGCTATGACTGAGAATGTGCACAGGCAACGATAGGATCTATTTCAGAGATTTAGGTTTGGCAATACCAGCCTTGCTAACGGTGCTGAGACCAAATACAAGATCCTGAGGTTTCCTTTTTCATCATGTTTATCTATTTATTTTGTATTAAAATCAGCTTTGTTTTTTGTTTTGAGCGTAACTGAAAAAACCCATACCTAGAATCTGAATATGTTACCATCTCCAACAGGAAGGTTTAAAATATTGATACCAAAGTCAAACTAAGTTAGAATTGCTATTGGCAGGTACAAACAAAAAAACAACCATCCAAAACACCCCCAAAGAACAGGATTTTTGAAAATAGGCACAAACTTTATCTATTTGCGTCTGTGATTTAAATTGTCCCCGGGCAGGTAAAAAAATTTTCAAGAATATTACGATAAGTATTTTCACACATCCTTGTTTTGTCTTTTGTGTGTTGAAGTGAATGCATGTTTGTTCATGGAGGTGAAGGTTTGAGAGTGCAGTGTGAGAGGGACAAGGCTTGCTATCCATGACATCTAAGGATAAGTCAGCCATATGTCCCACACAGAAGCTCAAAGCTGGTGCTCTTGATCAAAACCACAAAGGGCTTTACATACCTTAGTAATGACTGGCGTGCAGT
This sequence comes from Cyprinodon tularosa, assembly GCF_016077235.1. NCBI lineage: Eukaryota > Metazoa > Chordata > Actinopteri > Cyprinodontiformes > Cyprinodontidae > Cyprinodon > Cyprinodon tularosa. The sequence continues at coordinate 647,330 of NW_024038438.1, read as the reverse complement.
TATCCTGAACCCAGGAGGATGAGCACTGGTTCCTTCTGGTGCAGCGGCCATCACACCAGCCGCATTGGGTCACTCTGGATGACAGCAGGCAGGACGTACAGGTAGTCAGCTGACCACAGCCTGGGCCAATCAGAGGGATCTTGGTGATCTAGGAGGGAAACAGAACGTAAAACAAAAAAATCGAAAAAATCCGGACAAAAAGCTTTATGACAGGAATGCAAATTAAAGTCTCTTCATTTTTTTCTGCTAAAGGGTTTGAATAAAACCCTAAATATGAAAACATACATTAGATTACATTCAATGACGACCATTGTATCTTTATTCTAACTCTACAAAGCAAACTATAAAAAACACTAACTCTCATTAATCTGTGACCCCCGCCTACCTTGTTCCCTGTGGCCATCAGCACTGCCCCCTCTGACTGGGGGGTCCTTGGCAGCACCACACTGGCAGTGACAGGATTGGAGTCGAGGGCGATGTTTACATGGGGAGAGGCATATCTGGAGAACAACACCTGGAAGAAAATGAACATTTTCTGATGCCTCTGCTTCTGATTTCTCTATTTTATTATTTTTAGCACTTATTTCTTATTCAATTATCAGCCAAACTTAGTTTTGGTTAAAGGCTTTGTCCCCTGTTAATGCAAACGATGTAAACAAAGGTAGAGGTTGATAAGAAATTTCTTGAACAGCTAAGAAAAACATCTGAGGTGGTTATTAGTTGTGTATTATTATTATTATTATTATTAACACTTGAAACAGTACTTGTTTCAAGGTGATCAAGAATCCCTGTACAGGGGGAGAAACACAGGATGTTCCATAGGGAAGAAAAACAAAGTAAACTCTACAAACAAGCAGGGCCTCAATGATTCTAGACAAACTAATAACTAACTTATTAATTAATTATATCCTTATTTACTGTGTCTCTCGAAATCTTCATTAATGACAGAAAGCCTAGAACTGAAATTATTTTTGTTCAGAAGGGAAGTCAGGAAATTAAGCGTTTTTTTTACGTTTTAAACTGTCTTTGTCTTTTCTATTCTCAGTGTATTTGAGCCAAAAGGAAGGTCAGATGATGGGATTTTATTCACTCACCACCTTTTCATTGCTGCAGAGCTATGCTGATAAAAGCCAGGATTAATAGAAGTGGGACGTATCATATGCAGTCTGTTCAATAGAACAACTGAACACGCCAGAGGACATCAGGAGGTTATTGTCACGCTGTGCCAGCACACCTTGACATGGAGCAGAAAAGTGATCCACAAAATGTCCTCCCTGTCTGGGTAAGACCTACGCTTTGTCCAATAAAGTTTGCTGGGAATTGTGTAAAAGACTATTTGTCATACTATGTTTTGTAAACCTACATTTGAGGTGATCTTCAGGTCTTGGGAAATAAGTTATAAGGTCTATCAGATCTTAGGGAAAAGAGTTGTTTGGTGTCATGTTTCAGGAAACAAGCCCTTTTTTAAAATCAATACATTTTTTACCCAACTGAACGGATATTTACATTTTCTATGACCCAAAATTAACTTTGCAGATGTTTTTGGGTGAGCAACTATTTTTAACATCTGCTGGTTGATTAAGATTTCAGAGAATTTAAAAAAGAGAAATGTCGTTAATGACACCTGAGACCCAATAGGTTAATTCTTAAAGCTGTAAAACAGAAATTTTTCCTAAGACCTGATAGCTTTTTTTCTAATTAACTTATTTCCAGGGACCTGAGGATTTCCTAAAATGTACGCAGTATGAACGGCTGACCATCAACCATATAATTCCAAAATCTAGCCTTAGTGGAAGAATGGTAAGGGAAGTGATGGGTGAAAGAAGTTCATAAGTGTGTCTCTAGACAGCAGGAAATGTGAAGGTCATAACTGGACTTCTTGACCTAAAAGGCGAACACAGCACAAAATTATGAAACAGTCAGAAACTCCACCTGAATTTTGATATTTTTTAATTCTCCTCTAAGACAGTTTGTTCTTGTTTTTCTTCAAGTGTTTTGCTTGTGTGTTATAGGTGAAATAAAATGTTTGACTTATGATCCAATCTAAGTGCACCTAAATGTTTTTTTAACAAGATGACTGAATGAAAACCTGTCTCCTTAGATTGTATAAAATACAAAATCTTTCTCCTTCTTTACAATTCCTAGACAGCTTTGATTTGGGCTAATATATAGAAATACAAAGAAACACAAAAAATGTTGTACACCACTTTATAATAGGACTACCCTAACAGATGGCTAATAAAGAGTGAATAGATTAATCAGTAAATGCTTTATAACTTAGTGATACATGTTAACTATGCATTCAAAATGCATCTTGCTTAATAGATAGTGACTTAGTCAGAAACTTTGAATATAAGCTACATTAGATGAACAGCTGAGGTAAAAAAACTGGTCACTTTCTTTACTCACCCTTCATTAAGACATACAAAAATCTACACATGAATCACTTAAAGTGTTTATGGATCAATTAAAAAGTTTGCACTAACCCAGGTTTTTGTTTTTCTTTTGCTGAAGTTAATATTTAGTAATCAGTGAGTTTCAAACAAGTGAAAGTAACCTGCTGTTAACAGGAGTTAAACATCAACCTAAGTTTTCATAGCATAAGTTTACACCCCCACAGGCATACAATGAAACTACCTGGTGCAAAATGTATGACTTGTGGTTATGCTGCTGTTTTTGGCCTTGAAGCAACCAAAACCACACAGGGCTAATAAAGGGGTATGTGGTTACACCAATAATGTAAGCCCTTTCTGAATTATACACACACCCACATTCACTTGCACACACACAAACTAAAGTTGTAACTTGTGTCAGGGGTTACTGGAGGCTGTGAAACCGATAACTGTTGCATCCTCTGCCTCTAACCTACTCTGCGTCAGGGCATCCAGTAAAAACCTGACCTACTCAACATAGTAAGGCCTACATGTACTTTTTCTCAGTTGTCTCACCCACAGCTTTGACCCTCTGCCTCCTCTGCTCAAAAATCCATTGTTTCCAGCATCATTCCCCTCACTGCTTGAACCTCATGATCAACGTTAGCTTTGTGACAGCGGGGATAATAGGTGGCTTTCCGCAGGGGACGAGGCCACACAACAGCCATCTCTCTAGAGGTAATAGTGGTGTAAATTACAGCTTATTGTATTAAGGAGGCTGGGGGGGAAGTTTGGCCTATAAACACTGGCGCTGTGTTATTCCCACAGTGGGCTGACTGAAGTTGAGGGAACACTTCCTGAGTCAGTCTACAGGGGGGGAAACAACGTTCCTTTTCTTTCACTGCCCCTACCCTATGTTCCATCTTGCTATGTCCGCTGGGAATGACAAGGAAACTGAAACACATGAAGAGTTGACAGGTCCTAACAATGAAATGAACGTCGATGGTGTAGAGCAGAATGTCTCATAGATTTTCTTCTGCATAGCTTTAGATGGAGACGGCAGGTGGCTGGGGGGTCATACGGTGAACATACATACCACAGGAGAGCAGTGAATAGAATACTGCAGTCACTCTAGTTTGTAAGTGTCCTTCTGGATGCAATGAAGCATCTTAGCGACTTGGAAGTAAGAGTTTACTAGTAAAAGGTGCTTAGTCACATTATATGCCTATATAAACAAGACCTAAAAACATTTTATTATGATAGATTAGAGTTAAATACACCCAGCATCCATCCCAACAGTGTTCTGATAGTCATTTTAGAGTCTACATAGAATTCTAGCACCAGGTTCTACAAGGAGTACCACAGGGCAATCAGAAAGCCAGATGGCGACAACTGAGGTAGTGACTTAATTAAGCCTGTCTGTCCGGCAGTGCCTCAGTACAGCGATAGCTCGGAGTTGTTAAAAAAACAACCAATATTACCTGAATAAACGGTAAGCAGTCATTCTAATTTACAGTGAATCATCCCAAGAAGCTTGTTTCAGAACATTACAGGGATACGGCATCAAGGTAAGAACTAATCAATCAACCGACCAACATTAGACACAAAAGCAAACAAGTTATACGCCAGCAGTATGGCATCTTTCAGATAAATTTTGTATGCGGCCAGAGGGAGTTACTGGGATATAAATTTAAACAATATCACATAACCTAGGAACATAAGGATAAATCTGATCCCTGATATAAGACAGAGTTTGATTATTTAGGGCTTTGTATGAGAGAAGAAGGGCTTTCAATTCTATTGTGGATCAAAGTAAGCCAGTGAAGAGAATTTAAGCTAGTAGCCCTACCTATAACTTTAAGAACATATGGATTGTTTATATACAGATTCATCAAAAGCTGGAAGTGTGGTTGAGTCTTAAAAGTTAGAAAAAATTTTGATTTGTTGTGTTAGCAGTCGTTGTTTTACTACATGTATTCAACTTAATAAAGGAAGTTGGATAAAATTGATTCAAGTACTTGTTACCAACTGAAGCAATTTATTTAAGTTTGAGCTGCATTTTAATTTTACAGTGAGTGACGATGTCTTCCCTACAACTAACTCGTCCCGATTTGTTTTTATTGTCACAGCTTTTTAAGTAGATTCTACAATGCAAGACTTTAGATTTGCTCTTATATGAAGTGATACCTAAATAGTGCTTGTGTGACACAATTCCAGCTCTGGTGGGTATGTTGGGTTAGAACTTTGCTGCTACCCAAAAGGTTAAATTAGGGAAATTTACATTCCACCTTTCGTTAGAGCTTAGAAAGTCAGCTGTTGCAACTGGGACCAGTTTTGTGTACGCTAATGGTGGTGGTGAGGAATTGGGTAGAGAAAGCCCAACTGTGAGAGGAGTGGAGTGCTATTTGACTGTAAAGGATAAACACAGCAACAGCTGCACAGGGACCGCAAAATGCCGTGCGAGGAAATATGTTAGAGAAGCCCGCCGTTCACCATTAACGTGCCGTTCAGCTTGTAGGCCCCCCTCGCACCCCGCTGCCGCTGCCTTTACACCCTCCCTGCCATGCCTTGCAGCTGTCAAGGCTTTTTTTTTCTCCATATCTATTTTACTTATTTCATACATGTCTTTTATTTCTTGAGTTTCAAAAACACGTGATGTAATTTGGCTTTTTTACTTTAGGTGGCCTTCATTCCATTTGAAACAGTCCACATGAACCCGATGTGCTGTTCTGCAATAGAAACAGGGGGGTAAGTAGAAAAAAATTGAAAACATGGTGTTATATAGAGGATTCTTCACTGTGATCTGATAAAACGTAATCAAAAATGCGCAACACACCACTTGCATTCACTTGAAAACAAAACACCACTTTTGAGCTGTATAATAACTAAAACCTGGAAAAATAGTTACCCTGCAAAGCTATCCTCCGAGTTATGAAAAAGCTACACACAGCTGATGAATAATAAATGTTCAATTTACCTATTTATGAAAAGTAATCCCATGTCAGATCTCAATATTTGCTCCTTACATAAGATCCCAAAAGGCCACAATGTCTTGTCAAAGTAAAATCTGTTTACAAAGTACTATCCAGATGTTGAAACCTTAGGATTTTCTGGGTAATAATTTGGAGTTCTTACAACGAAGAACAGATTTGTAAGGTTTCAGATTCACACCCTGCTTCTGTTTTTTTAAACCCTTAAACCCTTAATTGGAAGTCAGAAGTGTTGTTTTGACAGACCAAGCATTTTAGAAAAATCTACTACTTAAATTGGTTGCATGACAGCGTTTTAGTTACACAATGAAAAAATTACTTCAAAATCTAAACTACTTAGACTACATAGACTTGAATAAAAATAGCTCCATGTTGAACAGAGATATTTTAGGTTGTATTCTCACGGAAGAATCTGTTGATTTGGTTCAGACCAAAAACTGACTTTTTTGTACTTTTTTCAAGTGGACTTTAACTATGACAACAAAGCCATGCATATAACAATGGTTGCTCCATCTGGTCTGAAATATTTACGGCAGGAAAGACCACAAAACCTGAAATGAAGTAAAACTAGTCTTGGAGTCCTTCAGGCCATACCTCTGTTTTGCATATTTATGTTGTTATTAAAGCTGCAAAACCAATCAGAGTGTCTAGAGCAGCTAATTCAATGTTGATTTCAAGGCCTTTTATTTAAACTTCTGTGACGGTTTTGAAAAAAGCATCATTCAAGTCGAGGAAGCTCCACCACTTGCCGGCAATAGACAGTGGAAAAGGTATTACCAGTATTTTGATATTACTTATTACTATGTAGTATATTAACTTGTATATCAGCTAGTAAATTAATAATAAAAAAGAAACAGATGGACAATGTTAATGTTTTTGCTTTAAGAATTGCCTTAAAATATGACTAATTAAATTAAAAAAAATTCTGTCAAACCTGAGCTTAGAAAATAACCAGACTTTAATTATTATGTAATCATTTTGTTTTGTAAAACCTTTAGTTGTTTAAATAAAGAAAAGAAAATTATAATCACAGCTGCCTGCACAGGCTTTTTCCAATCAAACAACCTTACAAGAGCCTTGTATTGACCTACTAACCTGTATGTGTCGTCCATCTGCTGTCCCAAGATATGCTACAGTGCGACCATTGACTAGAACTACTGTAATTGAAGTGACCAAGGTGTTTTTCAGGTCTTTATGCCAGTACTCCAACCTCTGGACAAACTGGGTCACCTGCAGGCGGTACTTGCCCTCTTTCCCCTCATGGATTCCTTCGTGGGGGTCGCAGTCATCTGAGGAAGTCTGCAAAGACATCAAAGGCTTTAGAAAAAATCCAACTGCTTTCTGTAGCGGCTCCAAGTGCGTATTCAACATTAATATGTTTGTTAAATATCTGTGAGTTTTTATAAGAATAGAGTCTACAGTTAGGACAATAAGGTGCTGATCATTAGAGATAATTAGAAAACCGCTGAGAAGCAGACTGGGATCACATTCCAATGTTCAAACAGACTCTCTTTAAAACCACTTGCTATATAATATCATGTAGAACTATCTGTTTTCATATCTGACCCAGTAGGGGGAGGGTTAAAAGCCAAAACTGCTAAGCCTCCCCTTAGCTACTCTTTCATCAGACCGAGCTCGTAATGGAGGTCTCACCATGATAGTACCTCTAGGGCAAGAATATGTTTTGTTGGACAGTGGGGCTGAGGACAGCAAGATTTCATGGGAAAAGCTAGACTCTCATGCTGCTTTTCATTCCACTGACTGTTCCCCCCCCTCTCCAACTTTGAAACCCAAGTTTTTGTTTCCCTTACTGAGCCACTGCTTGTCAGATTTAAAGAATAAGGACCAACATCTCTCTCTCTCTCTCCACAGATCAGAATATCACTGGCTTGTGCACATTGTTATGTCTGGGGCCTCTGGAGCATACAGTGAGAGCACAGTTTGTGGCCAGGGTTTGATCCAGAGCCTTATCAATATCCACTCCATCTCCCTTCCTTCCTTTCTCTACCCCCTTCTCTTCCTGGTCAATCTTGTTTTACTGCCTTTGCTTTACATGGTTAGTCATGGCATTCTATCCTAGCCTCAGGTTTCATTAATTATTAATGACCCAGGGGGTGGCAAATCTCTTGTGGCTCTTAAGATCCTTGACCTGGACGCTTGACCAAGCCGCAGCTTTCTGCTGTTTACTCAGCTCCACTGGATGACCTCTTCACTGGAGTCACAAGTAACGGGGGAGGGAGCGCACGTTGAATGAACGATCTTGGCAACTCACTAAAAAGGTTTTCTTACTGGGAGTTGAAGCTAGAAAAAAATAACGTTCAGCCACAACACTCTAAACTGGACGTCATAACTCTATAAACCAGCATCTTCCTGCTTCTAATGAGGTCATAGCTTCATTACATGACTGTGTGAACCTTCCTTAACCTTCACCGTTTGTGCAAGCAGACAAGCTTTGAAGATGAAGAGAACAATGGAGTCGTAATAAATCTGAAAAGTTTTTTCACTCTATTTTGTGACTTCACCTAGTTAAGATAATCAGGACCTCTAGAAAGGATAATATGGGCAGAAACTTGTCCCATAAAAACTGAGACAAATCTATATATATGGAATTTCAAGTGAAATGCATTACTTTGAAAAGGAATTTAATTATAACATAAATGGAATTAAATGGTTCAGTAATGATTTTTTGTTGCTTTTGAAAATGTATTTGCATCAGTTCTTAGATTCAAATTTCATCTTCAATTCTCTTTCTTTGTGTGAGACACCAATTAGACACAGATTCACTGTTTTACGATTTGCCTGTGACAAACCTAATAAAAGAGTTGGGTAGAGTACCAACTGTATGTACAGTAAGTAAAAGTAGCAGTAGTTCATCATATTTTTACTCGAGTAAAAGTAGCCTTTCAAGAAATTGCTCTAGTAAGATTAAAGAACTAGTTGGTAAAAAGGCTACTCAAGTACTGAGTAACTGATCTACTTGCTACCCATGATCATAACAACTAATTTAATATTTTTTGAGTTATAACAAAAAAAACAATAGTTACAGTATGTAGAATAGGTTAAATTACAGTATAACATTTATTATAGTTTCACTCAACCCCTAACTGATACTGTATGAACTCAGCAAATGGAAAATAAAGTTCAACCAATAAGCCTTGAGAACAAAAAAGAAGATAGTGTGTCTCTAAATGATGCACATTTAAAGCAAGCTTGTTTTTGCTAAGTGAAGCTAATTAACAATGGATGGAGAGAGCAGAAATTTTACTCAAATAAAAGTAGTACTACTTTATTATATTTTTACTTATGTAAAAGTAAAAATGCACAATGCTGTAAAAATACTTCCATAAATATTTTTTTTTTCTAAAAAACATAGTCAAGCAAATGTAACTGAATACTGTAAATGCAACTAGTTATTACCCAACAATTATGACCCCCCTACATTTGTCATAGAAGCTGCATGTTAAAAAAGATGGACAGGTACACTTATGCTACTTGTAGCTGTTGGCTTACTATTCTAAATTTGCAAAGTGTGTAATAAGGAAATAGATGTTTGCCTATAAATAATTTTAAGATCCGTTTTAAATATATACAAATGTCATCAATGAAATATCGTTAGCTGAAAGAATCGATTTTTTTCTGACACCCCTAGTGACAAACCATGTTGAGAATACCATAAATATGTTGGAAATCAGTGGCTTCTGTTTTATAGAGAATCTACAGGCCGACCCCCAGAAAAATAGAAGATTTGGCAGAACTTTTTAAAACACTCATGCTGCACAGCTGTGTAGCATAAAGGCCAGCTTATCTGCCTTGAATAATCTGGGGGTAAAAAAAAAATGGTTCAAATAAGATAAAGAGTGACAGTCTGTGAATGAAACACATTAAAAGCTGGATAACAGAAAAGACACGTAGGAAAGAAAGGCAAATTTAGTGGATAACCTGGGATGTGCTATTAGGGCATTTAAGATTTACGATATAAATCTCTTTCAGGATTTTCTGTTTAAACTAATACATCATACCACATATTTGTACTTATTGGAGAAAGAAGCAAAGTCTCAGTATTTATTAAAACCATAAGAAGCTGCCAAAACATGTCTGATTGTTCTGCAAAGCACGTCAAATGGACACGTCATAACTGCAAAGATTATGTCATGTGCAATCAAAGTAGGCCCTTGGCTATTTATTTTCAGAGCAAACAAACAGGACTTTGGTCTGTTTGTTGAAGCAGAGGAGACTGATGAGAAGACAAGCTGGAAACACCTTTAGGATGCATTACTCTGCCTTTGTCAATCTATTCCTGTGGATCAAGATGATGAAATTGGACAGTGCAAAGTTGTTTGGACAAGCTTTGTTTGAAGGTGCTCTGCTGTTATCCTTTGCTGCATTTTTTAACACCGTCCAACCGCCACATACCACAGAGAAAAACGATTTAACAAGATTATAAAGTGGTGGTTTAGGTTTAATCAAGGTAAAAAAAAAACATAAAATATAATACAACTTCGAACCTATTCCGGAAACCAATTGCAGAATACCATTGCAGAATGACCTATCTGGCTGACCAAGCAGGGAAAGCAGTTCAGAGATCAATGGTAACTGAACGGCAAAGATCCACAACTCATGCAGGATATTCTTTACACAGTAATACGTTTCGCAATTGTAGTCATCGTGGAAAGAAGAGAGCCATAACACATTAACCCATATCAACAAAAAGCTGTGGGGAACGCAACATCTGTGTGGTGACATATGGTGTTGACAGCACCTTGCTATGTTTGGTTTTAAAACAGAATCCCATATTTCTTTATTTTTAGATTTTTTTTATTGGCATACAGGTCCATCCAGAAATAATCTTATCTTCTCCTACTCACAAGTAAATCCTTAATTAAGATGCCCCACAATATATTAGAGATCTGATGGCTATGGCCCATTAGGAGTATGCTGTTCTCGGGTAGCAGATATACTCTCAAAGTTGCAAAGAATAGAACAGGAGGCAGATCTTTTAGGTGTTAGAGTTACTTAGCCTATCCTTATGTGTTTCTTGTTATGCTGATATAGTCTTACGCTGCTGGAAAACATACAGACCAATCTTCTCCTACTACTCTCCAGCTGTTATAATACATTTTTGTTTTGGGAGATATAGGCTGTTTTGCAAGTGCTTCTGATGTTCTACATATTCTAGGCTAGTTTGTAAAGCAGTCTTTGAGACATAGAGCCCTGAGGCACCTTTGTGAGATACTGTACACGTCTTGGCCCCATACCAAACCATCAGCCATTGACCCCAAAACAACAGCTCTGCGATTGGATTTCGATGTTGTGAAGCTCCCAAACCCAACGGCACTGCTTGGGAGAGTCAAAGGAGAGGTGAAAGGTGATCCCTGTAGCTTAATGTCATTTTCTTACTCTCCCTGTGGCCCGTGGATCCTGTGTGAATAAACATTCTAATGCCTAAATGAGAAACCACGGACAGGGTTACTGGTGAAAGTGCTTTTGGATATACAAACTGTATCTGCGGTGCAAAAATAGGGCAAAGGCAGTACCCCTAATGTATGAAAATACACACCATGTTGCTGGGGCTTAGCTCCAAGTTAGCAGACTTGCACACATGCCTGAAAACAGTCTGTCTCGTTTGCAGGACACTCAGCTGGCTGTCTCAGTGGAATAACAGACCTTTGACCTGTGGATTGTTTGTCCAATGTTGCAGTCAAGGCAGTGGGGGGCTCTAGCTGTTGTTGGGGTGTGTGAAAATGCATATTTTAGGGAGTGGAAAACAATTTGAAATGCACACGTGCTTCTTAAGGGGAGCATGTGGGGTCATTGCAGAAAAGTTGGAGCACATATCACGGTACTCCACCTGTATGGTGAAATGCATGACCTTCTGCAACCTGAGTATGTTGCTAATTACCGTGATGTGAAGGTGTGCATGTCCTAATGCACAGGTGGCCCATGGAAAAACATGTAGGGGGTGTCATGTGTTAATGTGTGTTTGCATGTTTGCTGTGGAGAACCAATTGTTGGGGATTTAGGAGCGCTGACAAATAGGGGAGGACAAAGCCTGGCGCTAATGATGCCTTGTAGTTGCCCTCAAGGTTTAGAAGACTACAGCTTTATTTTGCAAGCCTCAGTAAGAGACCCAAAGACAAAGACATCTTTTACTACAAAGACTTGTATTATGAAGATGTATGTGCAAAAAGGGATTTGTCTTGTTTTTCATCATTTTTTAGAAACCCAAGAAGATCAGGACTGAGCGGGTTCATTTTTAGATGACAGATTTATGTCTTATAATAGCTATCAATATCAATATACCTCCACAGTGCAAAGTTTGGGGACTGAAGATGTCCCTGCTCTGAAAACTCTGGCCAAAATACTCTCAGTTGCTGAGACCACGTTCTGTCACAGCTCTGAGGTCTTTGCTCTGTGCATGAAAAGTGAGGCAAAGGGAGTTTTTCCAACAGATTTAGACAAAACTGAAAACATTACAATGGCCCTGTCTACATTCAACGGGATCACTGATTATCTAACAAGAGCACAAAAGGTTCCATAAAAGAGTTAGCCAGACCTGTGCACTTACCTCTCTATTTTTGTAGGAAAATCCATGAAATATGATCCTAGATCCTATGGATGCGTCTATTGTGAGCTGAACTTTTTAAGGCTTAATTCATGCAAGACTAAATTTATCTGGAAATAATCTTTTTATGCCACAGAATATCCTCGGGAGATTATTTTTATGATTATGAAGATGTTATGTTCAAATCTCTAAAACATATCAGATTTGATTGCAAGGGAATAAATGGGGAAATACAGTTATGGTCAGGCTTGAAGGATTCTGTTTTAAAGCTCACAGAAAAAAAGAGTGAGCCTGGATTTAAGTGAAGAGAAATCAGAAGTTTTTGAGGGTTTTTCTGTCACACTGGCTGCAGTGCGTATTGAGAGGCTCCTACTACGTACCGGGTGAACAAATACAGATCTGTGCAGGACTGTGCTGCATTTTTCACCTCTGTCCTGGTGCCCCACAAATTGGATCATCCCGCATTTTACTGTTTCGGGTTAGGAAAACTATATATATATATATATACATATATACATATACATATATATACAGTGGGGTAAAAAAGTATTTAGTCAGCCACCAATAGTGCAAGTTCTCCCACTTAAAAAGATGAGAGAGGCCGGTAATTTTCATCATAGATATACCTCAACTATGAGAGACAAAAAGAGAGAAAAATATCCAGAAAATCACATTGTCTGATTTTTAAAGAATTTATTTGCAAAATATGGTGGAAAATAAGTATTTGGTCAGTTACAAACAAGCAAGATTTCTGGCTCTCACAGACCTGTAACTTCTTCTGTAAGAGGCTCCTCTGTCCTCCACTCGTTACCTTCATTAATGGAACTTGTTTGAACCCGTTATCAGTATAAAAGACACCTGTCCACAACCTCAAACAGTCACACTCTAAACTCCACCATGGCCAAAACTAGAGAGCTGTCAAAGGACACCCGAAACAAAATTATAGACCTGCACCAGGCTGGGAAGTCTGAATCTGCAATAGGTAAACAGCTTGGTGTGAAGAAATCAACTGTGGGATCAATTATTAGAAAATGGAAAACATACAAGACCACTGATAATCTTCCTCGATCTGGGGCTCCACGCAAGATCTCACCCCGTGGGGTCAAAATGATCACAAGAACGGTGAGTAAAAATCCCAGAACCACACGGGGGGACCTAGTGAATGACCTGCAGAGAGCTGGGACCAAAGTAACAAAGGCTACCATCAGTAACACACTACGCCGCCAGGGACTCAAATCCTGCAGTGCCAGACATGTCCCCCTGCTTAAGCCAGTACATGTCAAGGCCCGTCTTAACTTTGCTAGAGAGCATTTGGATGATCCAGACGATGACTGGGAGAATATCATATGGTCAGATGAAACCAAAATAGAACTTTTTGGTAAAAACTCTACTCGTCGTGTTTGGAGGAGAGAGAATGCTGAGTTGCATCCAAAGAACACCATACCTACAGTGAAGCATGGGGGTGGAAACATCATGCTTTGGGGCTGTTTTTCTGCTAAGGGACCAGGACGACTGATCCGTGTGAAGGAAAGAATGAATGGGGCCATGTATCGTCAAATTTTGAGTGAAAACCTCCTTCCATTAGCAAGGGCATTGAAGATGAAACATGGCTGGGTCTTTCAGCATGACAATGATCCCAAACACACCGCCCGGGTAACGAAGGAGTGGCTTCGTAAGAAGCATTTCAAGGTCCTGGAGTGGCCTAGCCAGTCTCCAGATCTCAACCCCATAGAAAATCTTTGGAGGGAGTTGAAAGTCCGTGTTGTCCAGTGACAGCCCCAGAAGATCATTGCTCTAGAGGAGATCTGCATGGAGGAATGGGCCAAAATACCAGCAACAGTGTGTGAAAACCTTGTGAAGACTTACAGAAAACGTTTGATTTCTGTCATTGCCAACAAAGGGTATATAACAAAGTATTGAGATGAACTTTTGTTATTGACCAAATACTTATTTTCCACCATATTTTGCAAATAAATTATTTAAAAATCAGACAATGTGATTTTCTGAATTTTTTTTTCTCATTTTGTCTTTCATAGTTGAGGTATATCTATGATGAAAATTACCGGCCTTTCTCATCTTTTTAAGTGGGAGAACTTGCACTATTGGTGGCTGACTAAATACTTTTTTACCCCACTGTATATATATATATATGGACTATATATGGACTGGAAAAGGCTGGACTGAAGGACAGGACAGAAGCACTAATCATGGCAGCACAAGAACAGGCACTCAGTACAAGATCAATAGAGGCCGGGGTTTACCACACCAGGCAGGACCCCTGATGCAGACTGTGCAAAGATGCCTCTGAAACAATACAGCACATAACAGCAGGGTGTAAAATGCAGGCAGGAAGTGCATACATGGAACGCCACAACCAGGTAGCTGTCATAGTGTACAGGAACATCTGCCATGAGTGTGGGCTGGAAGTCCCAAGGTCAAAATGGAAGACACCTCCTAAGGTAGTTGAGAATGACCGAGCCAAGATCCTATGGGACTTCAAGATCCAGACTGACAAACAAGTGATTGCTAACCAACCAGACATCGTGTTGATCGCAGAAGAAGGCAGTAGTGATAGATGTGGCAATCCCAAGTGACAGCAACATCAAGAAGAAAGAACACAAGAAGCTTGAGAAATACCAAGGGCTGAAAGAGAAGCTAGAAAAGATGTGGAAAGTAAGAGCAGCAGTGGTGCCAGTGGTAAATTGGTATTGGTATTTAAGCTATGTTTAATGAAAAATGCAGCCACACAACTGTGAATTTTGTTCCACTATTTTTGAAAGCAAAGATAAATAAAACTATAAAGTTTTATAACCCAAAAATGGTTTTGAGTAACTTTGCTGCATATATCTTCTTTTCCAAGCTTTAAATTGTAATTTGCTTCTACTTATTTTCTGCTTTTGAATTTATTTTTTCTGAATTTCTCTTTTTAAGATTAAATTGAATACTATGACATGCATTCCTAAAGTTGCGCATGACAAATCACATTTTCTTCACTTCAATCAAAACAAAAATGTTTTTGCTTACATCCATGCAGGATAAAAAAATGCATCTTCACTCCTTACTCCAGAGGAAAGCCTGCTTTCAGAAATGAAAAGCTTGTAACATAAAAATCAATCTGTAAAACAGAAATTTGAGATTTTTAAATCTCATAAGAAAGGGAATAAAATGAGTCAGACTTGTCCAGCATCTTCCCTAATAGTATATTTGAAGCTGAAAGAGGATCACTATATCACTTTATCTGTTTTCTATCCTCCTGAGCTCCAGTTGTTGGTTAAGTACTGTTGACTACATTGTTTTATTGATTTTTTTTGTCCCAGTCACTCTCTTGCTATACACACACAGTGTTTCCAAACAGGGCAAAGTTTACCTCACAACTTAGGCTGGACTTAATTTTTCCAAATTTTGCAACTTTGCTGCCATGTCTCTCTTCCTGTCTGACTGCTGACATATTTGTTGTGTATGTCAGACCAAAATAGAGCTAGGGTCTACCTTGGTATGAACTATGCAAGCACAGCTGTAGAGAAACGTGCAGTATGACCAGCATTACACATTTTAACAAGATCTAAGGCTGTGCAGGCCTTAATGCTCAATTCCGATTTTTTTGTGAAATCCAATTTTTTTGCGTTGACGTTCACATTTCCAAATATATGTGACTTGTATGTGATCTCCTGTGTGAACTGCATTCATACAGCTTAAGTGTCCCGCATGCGCAGTAGAGGACACAATGACGTCACAAGCCAGCGTTCTTCGTGTTTCCGGAAGTCAAGATGGATGTAGTGCTGGAGCTCATCTAGCGATCTTACCAAACCTTAAAACCTCAATCTTACAAGATGGTTAAAAATAATACTGTCCTCCGCATCATCATCCGCCATAGTGTTTGTTTTTCTTGCCGCTTCTGTGCAGCAAGAAGCAGAAGAGTGACCTTTGTTGGTTACTAATGGTGTTCAGGTCGGATGAATACGGCCTAGCCGTTCAGACACAGGTTGCATTTGAAAAGATCAGATTCGTATTGGATTCAGAACCACATAGCCAAGTGGCCTGGGTCGGATAGAAAAAAATAAGATCTGTGTTGTTCAGACTGTTAGGAAAAAAATCAGATCCATGTCACATGTTGGCAAAAAAAAAAAAAAATCGGATTTGGGTCACTTCAGGCTGCGGTGTGAACGTAGCCTAAGTGTCACGACCTCATACAATCCAATTGTCTTTCAGATCGAAGATTTAAATTGGATTTAATTACCATATTTTCACGACCATAAGGCGCACCGTACTAAAAGGCGCACTCTCAGTTATGTGTGCCATTTCTGTATTTAACACACACATAAGGCGCACCGGACTATAGGGCGCGTTTTTTATATACAGGTACATGTCCTCTACTACCTTTAAATACCTCTACTGCGTATTTAAAAATACAGCGGGGGCAAAACTGAGTATGATTGTGCTTTATTCATGTATTTATAACAAAGTATTAATCAAACCTGGCAGCTGGCCGTGAGACAGACACATCGCAGATGACACAGCGCTGTGGTCACTCCTAAATTAACTTAAAATCCTGAAACCTGCCGACGGAATATGTTCGCTTTTATTACCGGCATCCTAGTGCCTGCCTTTTAAATTATTTAGATGAAAAACACCTGCCAGCAGCCGCGTGAACCCGGAGGCTGCCCAGCCTAGAGGATGCTGATGAAAGGATTTCTACTGTCGGTGCACCGCTGGTATGTGGGGGTCTGAGCGCCTCTGACAGAAATAGATAATCTGGATGAACTGACTGCAATTATTAAGTTTTCAGGTGGACTTTCTCACTTAAAAACATATTAAAACTACTTTATTCCCACTGATCACAGCAAATATAGCTGCAAGATTTAGATTATTTAGATGAAAAAACACCTGCCAGCCTCCGCGGTGAAGAGGAGGAGACCCGGCCTAGAGGCTGCTGTTGAATTAAGTTTTCAGGTAGAAAGACAGAGCGTGAGCAAAACTGAGTATGTTTGTGCTTTATTCATGTATTTATTACTAAGTATTAATCGAACCCATCAAAGTCATCATCCTCTGTTTCTGAATTAAACAGCTGCGCTAAATCAGACATGCCAATTTCCCCTTCTTCGCTGTCAGAGTCACTTTCCGTGCAGCGCAGCTCCTCAGAAATAATGCTGGCTTTTGCAAAAGCTTGAACAACAGAGCCAGCAGACACGTTAGTCCATCTACAATCCATCCGCAAACTGTGGCGTAACTTGCCCGGCGCTGCCTTCCACTTATCCTGAAACTGTGGTCTCCGTCGGTCATCCACCGCTCCCACGCCGCCCGCAGCCTTACTTTGAACGGCCGCTTCACACCGATGTCGAGCGGTTAAAGTTCCTTTGTCAGACCCCCGGGATAACGGCGAGCACAGAGTCCATTTGATTCACCTTTTTTTTCACATCGGCTGTGAGATGGGCACAGCCACGCTTTCATCATCTCCTCATCCATCCAGCCTTTTTCATTTAATATCATATGTCATCAGAGCGCTGTGTCTGTCTCGCTGTCAGCTCCCAGATCAGCTTCTCTGATTGGTTGATGCGGCGCGTCCAGCAGCAAAACTTCAATTTTTCCATCTCGAGCAGCAGCAGCGCGTTGGCGGTGCGTCAGATGCTTAAACGCTTCCCGACGCGCTGCACCTGCTGCTCAAAACGCGCTGCGGGACCTTTTGCTGCACCTATACGCGCGTCAACCATTGACTTTGCATGTAAACTCGCTGCTTCTGCTGCACCTGCTGGGTCCGGTTCACACCGATGTCGAGCGGTTGAACAGCGAGCACAGGGTTAATTTGTTTCCCCATGTTTTTCACATCAGCTGTGAGATGGGCACGCATGGAGTTACATATTAACAGCGATGGTGATGAGTGGAAAAAAAACACCTGGTCTCCTTACATTCAGCCACTCTTTCATCATCTCCTCAATGAGGTGGTCTCAAAAGTCGCAGTTACAACACACATAGGGCGCACCGCACCATAGGGCGCACCGCACATTTTGAGGGGAAAAAAAGACGTTTAAGTGCGCCTTATAGTCGTGAAAATACGGTAACCTCTAAAGCTTAACTGAGCTTTAATTAAGTCACACTGCACGCTGATGAAGTATTTTTGTCTACCAAAACCTCCGAAGCTTCCCACCACGATGACCGATCCTCAGAGATCTGTAAGTGAGCTATTTCTGCCAGTAAATGCAGTCTTTATTTTAAGCTCCTAACAAGGGAATTACACCTAAAAATTTCTCGCCATTTAAAAATAATGTTTTGAAGCGTGATTTGTTTTTTAGCGATGACACTACAATTATGTCCAAAGCTTTTCTAACAAGTCACTTCCTGAGCGGGACTATTTCTGACCAAACGGATATACTCTTGTTCAGAGGGGATACTAAAACTATAATCTCATTGTTTTATCAAAATAGAAAAGTTATTACAAAGGCCTCCAACCCTGAATTGAATCTTGTCCCTCAGACTTCATCAATGCACTTTTTCACCTGCCACCCTTCATTGTTCTTCCTTTTTTTTCTTCTTGTCCTTATCCTCTCACACAAACCATAACATGCACATTTAATTTTCCACAAATGCATTCATGTTACTTAGAACAGGAGTTCCCAAATATTTCAGTCCGGGAAACCAAAAATAACAGACTGAAGACCCCCTAAAAACACACAGTTACTTTTTTTTTTATATAAAATTACATTTGATGACTTAGTTGCAAAAGGATCCCCAAAACATCTGACTTCAAAATGTTTGAAAGGCTAATCTATCAAATAAGAAGAAACTGCATGAAAACTTTAGAATGTATGTAAAGTATAGAATAAATTCTTCAAGCTACTTTGATATTTAACAAACTAAGACCCAAAACAGTGCAAAAAACTTTTAACAGTGTAGAGAAACACGTTTTTACTATCAAATGCATATAGGTGATCGACCTCCAACAAAGAACCAATTCTCAGGGCTACAAACTGACACTAACAGGATGACACCTCCTAAAATATCTTCTCTGAGATCACAGTGGGGAGGATTTTTCACCTCAAACTGACAACTTCTGCTGCAGCACCTATTCTGTCAGAGGCAGTGGATTAATGCGATTCAAAACAAAGCAAAGGAATTTTAGACTGCTGAGACTCTGATGGAGGCCAAGAGACAATAAAGCTCCTCTCAGGAAATCTGTTTGATTCCACCACTTTTAGAAGGCCACAGCACATTCCTAAGATGAGTTTTCCAGAACCATCTTGCAAATACATCTTTCGGTCAGGCTGACACTGCAGCTTAACTTTCAGTGTGCAGATCAAAAGAGGGTTAGCTGGGTCAGCTCCTTAATGGATTCCTTTAAATTACCAAGAGGGCATGTCTACAAAAAAAAAACTGCAGAGTTCACAATAATTATTTTCTAAACTGATTGACATAATGAGAAGCTCTTTACTTCCCCAGATGGGTAAGCATCCATGCATCTCCTATCCTAGGTGTTTCATAAAAACTTCAGACATAGGAGATGCATTACACCATAAAAACTGAGGCTAGTCCTGAGATGCCTTCATTTTCCCCAGTAGACATATGATAAATTACTCCAGCTGGACTAGTTTCTCCTAGACTTTTATTTTCTTAAATAAAAAGTCACATTGATATTTGTGACATCTACTACTAGGACGCTTTGCCAGGACACATCATGGAAGAAGCTGCTGACTCATCTTTTATCATCTCATAGGGGAAACCTCATTGAGATTGAACGTCAAGTTCTAATTATCGGAATTGTTTTATAGCGTTCAGGGGACAAAACTTAAAGGTACAGAGTCACAATAAAAGAGCAAAATCTAGTTCATTATGATAAAATAAGGCAATTTTCTCCAAGTTTTCATCCTAATAGTGTTTTTCAGCTTAAATCAAATGGCAACACTGGATGTGATGGACCCAGCTACTAAATGTCCGAACCTGACATGATATTGGCGCTGATGAATGGCTGGATTCCTCCTTTCATTCACCTGCCCAGCTCATTTTCCCATTACCATTCACCTGATCCACCTGCTCCTGCACCTACTTAACCAGCCTTCTACCAGTCATCAGGGTCAGATTATTCTCACAAGCCAGTGGTAAGAGTGTTCTCTGGGTTACCTTAGTGTTTCTGATTACCTGATCCTTACCTGTTTTTCCTCTCAGCCACTGAGGCTGTCTGTTCTTGTCTGATCTGTTTGCCTGAACTGTCTTTGGACTCCTGCTGGATTCTGCTTGTTTACTGAAAGTGAAGCTGCTTCCTGTCACCAATCTGGATTTCCCTTCGGAACCTCTTCGGACCTCTGCTCTCCTGGCTCTGAATCCAGCCGTGGGATCTTCCACGCCATTCCCGAAAAGTCCACAGGGGCTCAGGGCGCTGGTTTGTTTTGGCTCCAACATATTCAAAATGCCGCTGCCAGGATCCTAAATAGGCTGCAAAAAGCCCATCACCCCCATCATTCACACACTGCACTGGCTCCCATTTCACCACGATGTAGAATACAAGACTGTCCTCCAAACCCACATGGCTCTAAACGATGTGTGACGATGGGAGACCATTTCAGAGTCTCACAGACAGTGGATGTTTTTAAAAAAGGGAACTGAAAACATTCCTTTATTCCTTGTATTCTGCTGAGTTGTTGATTTTAGGTTTCATTTTATGTTGTTGCTTTTGTCTATTTCCCACTGTTTCACGTCAAATATAAAGTGCATTACAAATAACATTTATTACTATTATTACTATTATACACAATCAGCAAACTGAAAGGGCCTAAAAGACACAGGTCCCTGATCATTAGTTAAAAAAACCAAACAAATAGGAACTGCTTTTCTAAAAATGGAGCAGCAAACCTGGTTCTGGTGCCAAAAAGTTAAACTTAGATCCAGTGAGGTGAAAACATCGGTACCTCCTGATCTCTGTTTTTCTTTTACATGTTTTCATTCATGCTGAAAACTGACTAAACAAGCCAAAATAACACTAAAGCACATGACCTGCCAGCCTCAGTCAGATCACTCTGATCACGGGCCTACGATCCTGCTGCTCACAGCCATAACAGGGTTGTTGGTGTGACTCCAGCTTTTAAATCTACATATTACTATGGATGTGATTGTGGCTCTAGTGCAAGTCTAAGTTTAGGGCTACATCCCTCGTCACGCTTTTGCAGCCCTTACATTAATAGGACAGAATATTTATTTTAACAGAGGTGTCAAGTAACCAAGTTACTGTACTGTACTGACGTAAGTATTTATTTTTTATACAACCTTTTCACTTTTTATTCCCTACATTTGAAGAGAAATAGCTATACTTTTGGTTCCTTACTTTCTCGAAACTGACTCGTTACCTTTAAGCATGTTGAAAATGACATGACCTAACGGCTGCAAGAGAGCAGGGTAAATGGAGAGCTTAACGAGAATTTGTGCAGTTGGAAATCAGCTTGTTTATGGAAATAAATTGCTATCAAGATGTATGAAGACAGGGGGCATCATCCGCAATGGAAACTTTACAGATAATGGATGAGATTCTAAAACGCAAAACATCTTAGCCTCATCAACTTCCTGTTTATTACATTTTACATTTCTATTTTATCAAGTTCTATTTAATTTTTAATGCTATTTGCAACTTTAATACTGTGATAAATTACAGAGCTCTTGAAGTATTCAGCTGCTTAAGCAGCATTTCTGTTCAGTATACTTTCCTGTCTGACATTCTAATCGAGAATCAAATTAAGAATTAAGAACCTATACTTTTTCACTTAATGGTAAACTGGAGGATTTAGGCGAATTTAAAATAAAATACACATGCACAACACTGTTCCCTCCCGTTACCGAGAGGGAACGCCTATTAAACACATGCGACAGCGTGCACACGCCCATTTCTCCTTGTGCACGCTCTGTTTAAAACTTACTTTCCAAAGGAAGATTTGCAGTTTTTTCACTATGTCAGACTCACAACTGGTAAGCGGAAATCGGGACGAGCATGAAGGACGGTCTTACGTTAACATATCACCACAATGATTGACAATTAGCAGGACCACTTATTTTGATGGTCCACCCGGAAAAAGAACATCCTCCACTATACCTTTAAGTGAGGGAACTCAATCAGTATTTTTACTTGTCATTTTTTACACCGCTATCTCTGCATTTACTTATGTAAAGATTGTGAGTACTTCTCTTAACTCAGTATTTTAAGCATTAAGCATCTTTCTGAGGTCACACTGATTTCCAATCACACTGAGAACCATCAGCCATATTTACTGCTGCAGCTGCTGGTCCTACATGTGCTCTTAATCACAGAGATATATAAACGTAAAGAGAAGGCTGGTTAGGGCCAGAGCGGCTTCAGGGAGTTATTCATACACATCATTTACTGCACAAACACAACTCTGTCAGTATTAGCCTTAGCGCTCTCCATTGGGAACTGAAGAGAATGGCTATGATTGAATAGAAAAATGTGGCTCTGTATGCTCAGAAGATGTACATTTACTTTACTTGGAATATTTCTTAGTTATTTTCCTTTCTTCTAAATTTTTCCCTTTTCTGGAATAATCAAATCCATCCACAGAAGCTTATATATATATATATATATATATATATATATATATATATATATATATATATATATATATATATATATATATATACATTTTAATTTTGGTCATATGTGTGACAGACAGCCAAACAGCAGCTGGTGAGCAGCAGCAGCCGTTAAGGAGTAGCCAGATAACCTTTGGTTGTAAACAGCCAACGTTTGTACTTTGCAGCAGAGCAGCTTATCAACGGAGGGCCAACATTAAGTCTGAACACATGTCCTCGTATAACGGCACTTCAGTCGGGCGTTGTGTTTGAGCAGAGAGTCATTCCTCTTATATATTTGTTTTCTGATTTTTTTTCTTTTATCCCGCCAACTGTTTTCCATACCCTTTGATCCATGCAAGGTCACATCAGGGGGGAGAGGCAAATACTTAAATTTATAAGCAGGTTTTTTGGACAGGTGCAGGAAGATGGAGAGCTTACCCATTAACAGGAGGAAAATGCTAATTCCATGCAGAGAATCAGCATCCAGCTTGTATCTATTTTTTTTAATTATTAGCTAAACGTTTCTCATGATCAAATACATCCTAATGCCCGAGGGAGAAAAAACTCTTAGGAAGGGAAGAAGGATATTCAAATAAAATTGGCCCTCAGTAATAAAGCAATTGACCTATGAACCTAATAACCAGCGATAGTACCCTTGGTGGCACTAATGCTGCCATTAAGATATTGTGATAACTGGTAACTGAGCTGTGTGGGTCATACAGTGAATAAAGTTAGTCTGAGATCCTAAGTTGCACTAATCATTTGGATTTCTGAATTACCGGAGGCTTTTAAGTATTTCTGGATCAGAGCTCAGATCGGAGCTAGACTATTTTAGTAGTGGGCCAGAGGGGGGGGGCGAGGCTAGTTTCTAAGAATTATAAACATTTTCAGTACATTTTAGGAACAAAAACAAAAAGATTTGTGTTAGTAATGGATAAAAATGGAATTAAAAAAATATAAAAAAAACATCTTGGCTTATGTCAGAGTATGCATGTGTTTATCGATGGGTGACTGGGTGATTTTTTTCACCTTTTTCACCTTTTCTTTAAAAAATGGACCAGAAAGATTTTTTTCTGCTATCAAAAAAGTAGCCAAATAACTTTTATTTAGGTAACATTTTCAACCAGAACCTAGTGGTTCTGTCATGGCCCCTCTACTGGAAACAGTATACCAAATAAATTTCTTATGATACTGTTTCACTTTACTGGTGATATAAAAAATAGAAAATCAAATTTCAGGGGGAGTCCAGAATTTCCAGTGTTTCAATTTTTATACGAGTTGGACAGAATTCTCCAGGCTACAGAAAACTGCTATGAATTTGAAATGTGGCAAAATAATGTGGTGGAAGTCATCCCTGACTAGAAGGACGTCCCTCATTTCTCATTCGCATGGATATTTTTGGTCATTCAGTTCTTTTTAAAACAGTTTCCAGCAGCAGAAATATAATAAAGAAACCTCACTGCTGGAGAGTCTAAACCTCATCAAACACATCCCAAAACAAGCATGCTGTTTATAGAGCCAAATAAAAGTGTTCATACGTCTCAGCTGCTTGCAGGTGGCCTCCATTTGTATAAGTACATAAAGTCTGCATGATGAATCAACCAAGGACAAATGAGCACTCTCTCCTCAGAGAGTTATCCCTTCCTCAGACGGCTGACCATGAAAATAACAATGCTTTTTGTTCTACCTTTTCCCCATTTTGTAAAACTCCTGGAAGCTGGCTTTGGGCTTCACCCACACAGCTCAGCCTCACACTCCTTACAGCCTTGCACACATTTACAAATGGTGTGATCTGGAATTTAGTAATCCTGATGCATCTGATTGCCTCAGTTCAACAAGAAGTAGCACCTACCCAGGATCCCCAGTGCTCAGGGCTGGGAGGTTGACCTTAAGATGCGGGTTTGGTGCGTATCCAGCTTTCATTCTAAAATTAACTCAACATTTCCACAGAACAAAACTAAACAAAAATGTTTAAATTGATCCATTTGTGAGGCATGACCCAAAAACTCATGCCTCATAAGGTAGTCGCTCCTAAAGGACCACTAGGGGCTAGGGGGTCATGGGGTACCAAATTAGGGTTCAAGAGATGGCACTGATTGTCATGTTAACCTGATTCCCCAATGTAATAAATTATTCTTTGCATTCATATGTTTATTTTTTCAAATATCTAATACATGATCTAATCATGAAATACATCAGTAAATTGTAAAAATGCACCATTGAATATGAAATACCCCATTAAATAATGAAAAATGCAGTTAAATTGAAGGTTTAAATAATTAAATGTCTTGTTTCTATAATGAATTATTTCATAATGAATTATAGTAAATTATTGGCTTGCCTTAGTGTGATTTTACCCTCTGTTGTTCTGTCATTCAGGTGAAAATCATTGGGGGGGTTAAAGCCTCCAGAGATCATATCTGGAGTCTCGGCTGGTGACTTGATAGCATCTCTGCTTGTGCTGCATTGTATGGATAAAAGCCCTTCAACTGTATGTGAATGAAGAGATGGAGAGAACGGTACATACCTTCCCCCGCCCCATTACTTAAGTACACAGTCAGATCTAATCCCGTCCCTACATTGTTTAGGGATTACCTGTTAAAGGGAGGATTAGCCCTTATCTGAGTTTAAACACCATCTTGAGGAATGATAGACCCAATTCTTTTTGGTTTCAGTTCTTCAAACCTGTTGGAATTCAGACTGGAAATTCAGATCAATTTACTTCTTTTGTGGTCTCAATCAGTCAACGAGAACCTTCTGTTAGTTTTGTTATTTAAACAATCCTCCCTTATCTCTACAGGTATGCAAGAGGTTTTTCGCCCATGAGCCATGCATTTTTTTTGGGTCCCAGAT
Organism: Cyprinodon tularosa; assembly: GCF_016077235.1. Taxonomy (NCBI): domain Eukaryota; kingdom Metazoa; phylum Chordata; class Actinopteri; order Cyprinodontiformes; family Cyprinodontidae; genus Cyprinodon; species Cyprinodon tularosa. The sequence continues at coordinate 621,990 of NW_024038438.1, read as the reverse complement.
ATTTGTTTGAGGTTTGTCTCCTGAAATCCCAGCAGTCTGCAAAACCTCTTTAAGGGAAAAGCAGGACTGTTTTCTAATAAGGACCTTTAAAATCCCTTTTTACCAGTTTAATCTGACTTTGACACGTCCATACATCCATTGCAAAATGAACAATAAAAAACAGATTTTGGTTTCTGAGTAAGATTTAAGAGCAAAAAGAAAAAAATCTGAACACTTTTACAGCCACTTTTACAGAGAAGAAGGTTATAAATTCCTGTGTTTATCTGGACAACAGACTGGATTTAGGGGGAGTGGATCGTACAAAAAACCCTCAAAATGGGACAACTAAGAAGCTAGTTAAGGACAATGAGGTATTTTCAGCTGTGCTTTATTTTTTAGAGTCATCTTTACAATGTTCCATTACATCACGCCCCCCTTCTTTTAAATTGATAAATAACTACAGCAAAAGTCACAGAAAGCACTCTAAGAATCACCTTTCACTGCCTCACTAAGTTCTAAAATAATCAGCAATTTTTGTTGTGGCCCTTTTATTTTCTTCATTTAGACTTTCCATTTTATTTTGTATTAAAGTCCTTTAGCTCTTCAGTTTCAACAGCATGGTGCACAGGTTGGTCATAATGTGCAGCACCGGCGCAGCTCTATGACAATGACTGTTGCTCGACTTTGTTCAAATTTAGGCTAAATGGCTTGTTTTGGACTTTTATTCTAACCAGAAAATTGCGGGACTTTAGCTCGGTTTGTGGGAAGGCAGGAAGTAGAAAACACAGCTTTTTTACTTTTTCAAAGCCACTTGATGTTACTGAAGAGTGACAGTAATTTTTTTTCACAATCTGTTGATTGTGGTCATATTTAACGGGCGCAATGTTTACATCTGCCAATACCACCCCAGTATGGACTGTTTCTCATCCACCATGTTTTTCTGTCCATTTAGTTATCATGCAGAGAGGCATGGAAGCTAAAATTACATCATAAAGACACCCGGATCTTGTGTGTCTGAATGATTATAGCTTGTTGCACTCACGCTAACATTACAGAGGGAAACTAGTTTACTGGTTGAATGGTAGTGAATCAATGTAGTATATTGCTGCACAATCTCATAGGGTAGAGGCACACCTGGCAGCAGGTGAAGATAAAGTATAAAAACATTGGTTTAACAGGCAGGACCTGTGAATCATCTCATGGGGTTCCTCCTCATTTTGATTGTCTCACATTACAGAATAAGTAGCATTTTGGCTGCCCGGTTGTTTTCTATAATGCTGTTATCTTACATCAACGTTCTCTCATCAAGTTCTGTTAAATATCTGTTAAAATAGTCTGTGTAATGTGCAAATGTGAGGACAGATAAGGTCAGGGATGGTTTTTTTTGATGGATTGTGAGCTGAAACTGTAGCATTATTTCGGAATATAAAGGACATTTAAATGCAGTCTGCGAACCCTCTCCATATAACTATTTAATTGTCTGTGAAATAAGGCTGCTCATTTGTAATAAGATCCTGGTCTAAATGAAAGGGTAAGTTTGTGTTTTTAACAACTAATTTCTCTTTCTTTTTTTTTTTAATTGTTCCCACAAAATGAAAGCAGAAATCTCCTGAGTAAATCAGAAAAGTAAACAATGTGATTGGCTGTGAGGAGAAAGGAGTTAGAAGACACTCTGAGTTCACTGAACAAAACCTGCTCCTGACCAGGTTAGCTATGGGGAGAATGTTACAGTAAATGAAAAAGGTTAAGGAAACTCTTTTTGTGAAATGGAAAACTCAGAGTTATATAACATTAGAGGTGCTAATAAATAATTTGTTCTTGTGTTTTTTCCTCTTGTTTTAAACGTGTTGAGAAAAAAGCATGCCGCTCCAATGTGAGTGAGTCTAAACCCTACAAAAAAGCCCTGTAGGTTTAGTAAAATAGGAGCAAGTAGCAAACTGCCAGCTTTTTTTTTTATTATTTTTTTTACACCTTTTGACAAAACTCAGCAGAATCAGGAGCTGAGTAAATTAGAGGGATCCAGGGTCGAGGTGAGGCCGCCGCTCAGGACAGCGGGAGGAGAGGAGATTGCTTTTAGGTCCTTCATTTAAAGCACAGGGGTAAACAGATAAGCATCCACATGCCTTGTTTCAGTGGAGGGCAGGATATCAGTATGTGATGAAATAGAAGTGTAGGAGGCATGCAGCAGATTAGGAAATAGCTCGGGGGGGCAAGGGGTCACCTCATATGCTCTATGGAGCAAAGCTCCTCTATATTTTACACTTAAAAAAAAAAGTGCATCATGAATGGCTCCGAGCTCTGCTGGCAAGTGGCTCCGTGCTGGCAGGGAAAGCATTTCAGAAATCAAATCAGAGCAAAGCACTTGGCAGCCTGACATCTGAGAAAAGTATCTCATTTGCAACAATGTCAAAACAGAGATGACATGGCTCTTCCACAGTGGTCACCTAAGTACTTGGCTTAATTGGAGGGAAAATGTGCTTTTCTTTCCCATTGCGATCCGTCAACATGCCAATAATTCACTGCCAGAAGTATCTTCATCACTTTGGAAACATTTCTTCTTCACATAAACTGAGACTACCAGAACATGTCCACACATACAATGCAAGATAATACAGATCTACAAAAATCCTGGTTCTTTAATAGTCAAATGTGTTCTTGATGAGTGTTAAATCTCAAAACAGAGATGATGAAATATCTTTTATAACGGGCTAAACAGTACTTCATTTTAGCTCTGAATGGGAATCAAATACAAATCTTCATTAAACTGGGATTAGACTGGATGCATCCACATGGTCCACGTGGCCAAATTATGTCATTTTAGCTCCCACACCCCTCCAAGTGGCATCTGCATGGACAGATTTTCAGCACCACGCACCTGGAACATTTATAACTACACAGGTAGCTCTGCATGAAAAACATGGTGGACGGGCAGCAGCTCCTACTGGCTGTTTGCTAATATAAACATCAGGTGACATCATTTACCCAATAAATATAACCAAAATCAACAGATCAAAAAAACAATTTGGAAATGAATTACTGTCACTCTAGGATGGCAGACAAACATGCGTTTTCTACAATTTCACGTAGTGTGAAGTTATTAGTTTGAAGTTTGTGCTGTACATGCCCCCCTTAGAGTTGGCCTGTATATTAGTTACATGGGGAAGAGGCCCTGTGGAGTATATAATTTTCAGAAGTTTCGTCTGCTTGTTCCATTTCTGTGTGGAACGTATATGCATGGAGCTTTAACTGAGCCTTTAGCCTCCCACGTTGTGTGGCCATGTTCTACTCGAGCAAAACAAAATGTTTGTTCAGAAACAACAACTGGCTTTGTAAAGGGGAACAGCTGTTACACAATTTCATCCATCCATCCATCATGTGAATCACAGCCTTATTTCTCCACTGTAATCATGTTTTCCTATGCCATATGCAACTGTGTGAAAAGAGTATAATCCTAAGAAATCTCCCTCTTAATTGTTAATCTTTAATTAATTTCCTTTTTTTCCCTGGATATATTGTCGCCCTGTGTGGTGAGCCAAAAACCACATATCAAAAGCCACCAATGTGCCAGAATGTAAAGAAATAAATTTGCTATCATAGTTTATACTAAATGCAGTCATGGAAACAAAGACTTGCAACAGCTAGATAATAAGCAGGACTAAAAGTAAAAAAAAAAAAAGTCGTCTTACTGAAAAGGATTATAAAAGGGGGATTTCTGTGGGTTGCTTATCACTGGAAGCAACAGAGGTTAAGATGTTTCTGGAACATTAAAAAGCTGATCTTGAAAAAAAGGCCTAAGGGTCAATAAATTCATTTTTATTACCTGCTATTTTGTTTCGTTAAATGAAATACAAACTCTAAGCATAGGAAGAAAGGGAGAAAAGCACTCTTGCAGATAAAGTAGCACTAATATTAATCTGTCAGCTAAGTTAGAAATTTAACAGCATTTATCAGAAGTTTTAAGCAGTGACTTTACTGAAAGACAGCTTGCAGGCTGTGACAGTTTGCATATTTACTCCCCTCTTTATCTTGGGAACACAGACAGATAAGTTGTGCATACATAAGCGCATGTAAAAGGATTTACACATGCTTCCAGCTACATAGCAAAACAAGAAACTGAACTCCTTTGGCAATCATTAACTCTGCAGATTCAAAACAACACAGTGCCACAGAGCCAATGTGAAAACATGTAGGAAAATCTCCAACACATTTTTGCAGTATGGAGCGGATACCTAACAATGGCAACTGCAGGGATGCTTCGCCTGTGTCAAAACACAGCTGAAGGACAGTGTATGACTGCGTTGGCTTATACAATAAGAGAATTGTGAAATTAGACACGATGAGCATTGATTGAGATTCATGATCCACTGGAGCATGGTTTGTTACAGGGTGCAGATCAAAGTGCATTAAGGGTATTCAGAGGCTGAACCCCTGTCATATCAGATACCATGCAGGTTTTTGTGTGTTTTTTTTTTTTTTTTGGCAAACACCTGGATGGAGGAGGAATGGAAACCTTTGCCTGGGCATTAGAGGGGGGGTAGTTAGTGCATAGGAAGACCATTAACCCCACACTGCTCAATTGCAGCCCACTGCTCGCCAATGAGATGGGTTAAATGCAAAGAGTGAATTTCGTTGCTCTGTACTTGTGACAGTGTAATGACAACAAAAATGCTAAAAAAAAAAAAAAAAAAAAGGTTATGGATGGCATAGTTGAATCAGAACTTGTCAGAATCCTTTGGCCTCTATTTCTATCAGCTATAACCTGTCATAAATTAATCGTCCTGATATGTATTTTCAAAAAAGAAAATGTCTGTTCTATGGCCCTCATCTTGACGAAATAAAGTCAAAATACAATGCATCCAATTAGTCAAGTTTGTTCAACAGTTTCTTAACCTTTGCAGTCCTCATATATAGGAAAATACTTTGTTTTCTATGGGCTAAGATAAACACTAATAAAACTGTCAGAACTTCATAAGACGCAACAGATTCATACTCATATTTGTGACTCACACTTATAAATCAGTGATCTACACTTATATTTTTTTAAGTTGTTACTTTGTGAATTATATTTGTAACTTCCAACCTTGTATTCAAGCATATCAAACAATTGATGTCACATGAACGTATGTAGGAGGAATACAAATATTTATTTTATTCACATACTGATTTTTTTTTAATAAATTATGACTGCTAAACATATGCTGTTCTTGAAAGTCGTCTTATGCAACAGAGCTCAAACTAACAGACTGGTGGTATATTTTTCTTCAGAGCCAGCCAAAAGCAGTATTAGGCCTTAAGCAGATTTTAATTCTATGCCCCAGTTTGATCAAGCATATTCACCTTTAGCAAGGTTTCAACATATATAAGAAGAAATATAGGAAAAAAGGACCAAATTTTATTGATTAATCTTAAAAAAATACTTGATAACTGGTTCGATTATGAGCAAACTTTGCTCAAGCACAAAGAAAATATAAAATTTGTGGCATCAAAATGTATCAATAGTAAAACAGCAGCCAAACAAGTAATTCTTAGCTCTTTTCCTGATTCCTTGAAATTCTAACAAAAATTGGGATTTATAAATCCTGAAAACTTCCAATAAAATTCATTTATACGATCATTTTTAAAGAATGACCAAAAAACCCTTTGGATCTATGATCTGTGTTAAAAGCAGTGCAGTGTGGTGCTGTCTAAATTTATACACCAGTCAAATGCAGTAAGATAAAAAAGAACTCTGGCAATGTTAGCCTTCTCGTGTTTATTCTGTAGGTTCCAGTCCAATAAGACTGAATCACATCAGCAACCCAGCGTGCATTGGACAGATGAGAAATTGCAACCCTGGGCAGAAAAAAACAAAAATATAGGATATATAATTTTTGAACTAATTATGAGTTTTTACATATCAAAACAAATTTTTTTTAAAGTTAAAGGGAAAATAACATATGTTCAACTAGTTGTGGATCCCTTTAAAGAAACAAAAAGAAGGACCGACTTTCTTATCCCTTCCTGTCCTAATATACTTAACTTAATATCCTTTGCAACAGGAAAGGTAACAGATTATGCTTGGTTCCTGTAGGCTTAAATATGTTTTATAAAAACAAAGAAAGCAAACAACTATTTGGGTGGTTTTTAGGAAAATCCAATAGAACATGCATGAAGTCGTTGCAGAACTGGAGAGCTCCTTCAATGAAAGACTGCTGCACCCTAAATGCACCAGGGAGCGTTATCGCAGATCCTTCCTCCCAGCAGCTGTTAGACTCTATAACCACCACTGCTCCCAACAACACCAATAAGTTTTTATATTCATGCTGATTTTGCACAGTTTCTACCTTAGTCAGTTAAATAACATGCTGCTGTCATTTTGCACATCTCTGATGTTGCTGCTATTTTCAAATATCCATGACTGTAAAAATGTCTATAGCTGTATATTGGTTATTTATTCTCCAGGTGCACAGTTTTATATTGTTAAAACACTTTACAGTACAGTATTTATTGTTTATCTTGTAACTCTTCACTACTATGTTATTCTTATACAAGAATAGGTCCACATTTGTGTGACAATTTTTTCTATAGTCTTTGCAATTTCCCCATTGTGAGACAATAAATGGATCTTCTATTCTATTCTATTCTATTCTATTCTATTCTATTCTATTCTATTCTATTCTATTCTATTCTATTCTATTCTATTCTAATAGATATCACACCTCCACACTGTACACTACTCAAGCTAAGTACATTTGGTAGGGTAATTTTCCATACATGGGAGCAATGTTTATTCTATTAGGTCAATGTCTAGTTTTAGATCCTGAAAGACGGGCAGCTGTAAAACATTAGAAACGTCTGAACCTTGTTTACTCAATTTTATTCAACAATAGTTCAGTAAAAACAAAGGTTCCACACTGAGTCATAGGTATAAAATTAGATTAGTTTTAAATTTAAATCTAGATTGTTGTTCCTCTTTTTATCTGCACTTTCTTTCCAGTCAGCACCCATCTTCGTTACCATCAGATGATAAAACTTACTCGATCTAATCTTAACTTTACCCAAACAGAACGGATGAATAAAAGGGACAGGAGCCGACAAGACCATAGAAATGTCTTTTTTTTCCCAGTAAATTCCCATTTTTTTCTGCCAGATTCTTCATCCATTCTACTGATAGCATGGACAGGCTTGCACATGTGAGAAAGGGAATTTCTAATAGTGTTGCCTTTTGTCATGCAAATTTTCCTTATTTTTATCCTTGCTATCTTTATGCTGGTCTCCATACTGCTTTATTATATTATGACAGCTGTTACATATCTCTGTTCTGGAACAAACAGGTTGGACATTTAAATCTACCACAGCTTGAGATAACGGTAGGTTTGCTTAGACGAATTAGGCTGCTCAAAGTGGTGAAAGTTTATATCTTCTCTAATGTATTCTGGTGACCCCTCCGAGGCAAGGCGGATATTTTGAAAGTATCTACAGCTAACATCTGCTCTTACCACCCTAAGTAAGTACACTAGGTTATGTCTTTAAATCGCTTATAAAGTTGACACAATTTACCAGAATGCACTAAAAATAATATTAATTGGAGAATAGTATAACAATTTTTACACCAGTACCTCACTCAAGTTGCCAACAAAAGTTTTCCAGTTAAATAATTGCACCCTGATTACCTATTATATACTATTTCTGTAACTTAAATTTTGTTTTAGGTCCATTTGCTGCTATTTAACATGGCAAGACAAGATGACTCGTGGTACAATATTGTCATTAAGTAAACAAGGAAACCATTTCCTCGGCAGAGATGTGGAAAGAGAGAGTAAAAGTTCAAAATGAAGACAAAAAAAAACAAACTTATAAAGTATTGGATACCAAGAGGGATAAACTTCTTGTTCGCGAAAAATAATATGACTGCTCGGGCTCATTTAGGTGGGAGCTGCAAAGTTAAGGGACGCCTATATATTGCCAGCAGATGAAGACGGCATAAAATGGTCTTTATGACTACTCTTTGCACCAGACGCAAACATTTCTTCAGACTTTCAAAAATTTTTAAGTAAACACTATAAGATTGAATATATGGTGTTTGTTTTCTTTTAAAACTAAAGTATGCAACTGGACCCTTTTAAGTTTAAGTTTATGACCAATAAATCAGCTTGAAAAAGTCAAGAAAATTGTTTCAGAAATATAAATAGAAAACAAAATATATATTTAATCTTGTTTTATTAGCTTGAACCCTATTGTCTTCTCATTATCCAACCACTAAAATATAAAGTTGAAGGTCTAGAACTAATGACTATTGTCAAAAAATAGTGATACTAAAACTAAAACTCTTTGTTGTAAGACAAATCAATGATAGACAATAGGTCCTTGCTAAACTTGGGTGATAGCTAACATTGAGCTAGTGTATCGATTATGTAACATCAAATAGTAACCTAACTGCACTAACTTTCAATCAGAAAAAAACTGTTCTGTGGGAATATTTTGACTTATTTTAAACTTCTTTCTTTGTGTCTGCCATGTCTTATCAAATCTCAAGGGCAAATGACTCTCACCAAGCCAGCTTCTGCTGCAGGCTCCCTTCACAAAAAGGGGAGTTTTCCTCTCCACTCTCCCTGCATGCATGCTTGGTATGAAGGATAACTGCAAAGCCAACCACGTGAAGCGAGTCCAGGAGGTATACATTCTGCAAGACAATGACTCAATGGACTCTGCTGGCTTTCCTCACATATAAAACTTTTAACCAATTTGACTGGATAATGTGTTTGCTTTGAATCTGTAAAGTAATTTGAGTTGGCACGCATTGGAAATTAGGGGTTTAAAAACAAATTAATTCAATATAAATATATTAAAATTGTTACATTTTTTTGTTAGATTAGCATCCGTTACTAAATCCTTTTGAGGTTAATTTGAGGCAACTCGATTAAAAGGTGCTTAGCCAAAGTTGGACATTAAGAGATGTGAGTGGGACAGACCCTACCTACAGGTTAGAACTGTCTGCATGGAACACTCAACTCATTGTTTATGCTAGCATGCACTGCAGCAAGTTGTTTTTGCTAAAGAGGAAAAAAAAAAAGAGTACAGTTCTAGTGGCGAGTTTTTTTTTTCCGACCAAGTAGAACAGACCATTTGACTAAGCACAAAACCTGTGATTAGTTTGACATAACCCCAGGACACTACCTAATTAACACCAGCCATTGATACCGAGATATGTGCGCTTTGAATCCACGCTGACTACATTAATCATACGCTGAATACCTATATAATAAATTATCCTGCAGTTCTGTGGGGCAGGCCGTAAAATGAAATGGGTCTTCAGGACTTTTCTCTTTCCCCAATATTTCTCTATAAATCCGTTATTACATCTGGTTGCCTTGCAAAATAAAATAATAATTTGAAATAATCTATACCAAATAAATCTCACTAATTACCTATTTACAGTATACACACTAGCAATATTCATGTATCAACTAATATGATCTTACCCTTACCAGGGTGTTACCTTGTTAAGTAAAGGATTTATAATATTAATATATACAGTAAAAGGATTTAAGGGAATATTCATATAAAATCTATTGTTGAAGTTCATTAAGAGTACAAAAAATTTGGATTCTTTGATTTTGTATTAAAAAATATTTTTTCTACAGATCTGTTCAGGTACCACATTCTAAAATGCACAATATCTTTGCTGAAACTGTAACTACGCTCTTTTATTAAGCTGGCAGTGATAGATAAGCACTTTTCACCACTAGTGTTGATGTCTTGCCTGCTCCCAAACATGAATTTATAGCCTTTTACTGCTTTGCTTTTTATTATCATATTCCTACCTACTCCTACATTCCTGCTTCGATGTCTTTCTTCATAGGGCTTGTACAAAATTTTTTTTTGTGTATCTCTGTCTCTAGTGCTAGTCCCGACAGTCTAAGAGAAAGAAAGGAGGGGGCGAGGGGGTGTGTCTGCTTTTCCACATCGCCACTGCTCAGTGAGACCTGAGTGAGCTGCATGAAAATTGTGTAAGAAGTACAGGAGATATCGCAGTGGCTGTACCTTCATCTTAGTTTCTTCCTTTCAAGCGTGTTTTCATAACTTTTTATTTAGCACTATTAGATAAAATGTTTGATGTTGTGGCCGTGACTCCAAGTGTGTTGGTAATGCTGTTGCTTCCTAGTATTTTAAGTGTTGGAGTCATCATCTCCCCAGATCTTATAACCTCTCCATGCACCTTGGGAGGCAGTGAAGTTAAGCAAGAAACTTTTGGATCTCTGTATCTGATGAGAGAACATATCAGGGAGTGCTACGCTCTTAAGCACCTTTTGTAAGCCAGTCCACCATAGCCTCCTTTTTTTGTATCTAAAAGGTTGCCGTTGCAGATGAAGTAGCTGCATCAAGATGATGCTGCGTTCCTCAAGCTTCTTTTTAGCCGCTGTTCTGCACATCTGGCTCCCGCTCATGGAAAACAAATACCTGCTTAGTGATGCCATCAGCAGGTTCCAGCACGTGGAGCTCAAAAAGCATGACATCCGCAGCAAAGCTTTCTGAATCAGCAGCCCTACAATGAGTTTTACAACATTAAGAGCTATTGTTGGACAGCTGTGGGGCCTGGTCGCTTGAACCACTCATTAAGTCAGTGGAAAACTACAAAATCTGTATGCAATATCAGGAGCACCCTTGGCAACGACAGATGGGTGGGTTCCTATATTTCAACATGCCCAATCACAGTATAGTTTACAAGGTAGTTTAGAAGGACATGCAGAACATGTGAATTGTTATTAGCTGCAGTCAATCAGGTATTTTCTCCTTATTACTATACTTATTAATCTACAATATGTTTGCTTGTTTTGATACAAAGTATGTTCCAGTGTAAGAATCCCCCAGTAGGATAACCCAGTGTATAAATAGCACACTTTCTGTTTCTTTTAGAGAATAAATTTACTCTCAACCCACATCTTCAATAGTGAAGAAATTGTATTTGTTGTGCCAAAAACATTTTAATGTCTGAGTTTTGTGACTCTAAGAAACCTGAAACATCTGTCCTACTTATATCGTAATTGTAAAATTCAACTTCAATAAGGACCTTTACTAAGTTATTGGTTTAGAAGGGGGCTTAACTTATTTGTTGTTGAATAGTGAACACTTGGGTTTTAAATTATTTTTAAACTGTTATTTCAAAAATTTTTAAGAAATCATTTATCCTCTTTTGCAATGAACCTTTATCCAAAGCCCAGTTAGGGACAAACACTAGAAATTAGATTAGGTTATAAAAGTAAAACTGTATGTTATTTGTTAATGCTCATCATTTGTCCCTGTATAAAAAAATAATAAATAACCCAGTTAAATTACTTATCGTATGAGAAGCCTAATATGAAAAATTATGTAGCAAACTTCATACGACAAAATGTTTCTTAGTCGCAAATAGGAAGTGAAATGGGAGGGAAACAAAAGAACATATGTGGGTATTTACTATGATGAATTTCTAAAGTCTTCATCATGAATCACTGAGTCTTGCGCTGTATTCAGATATATGATAAAACAAGCCTTAATTCATCAGGGATCACATTATTTTACTGACATAAAAACTTGAAGCTACAGAAAAAGTTGATTATTTTGATTCCAAAGTAGAGGCATAATATAAAAATCAATGAGTCGATATTTGCTTTTATTTTAACATGCAAACATTTGACGCATGTTCATTAAAACAAGCCGACTAATTAAAATGGCTGTCGGTTGAAAGCGTCTCCCAGTTGGAATTATATTACACACTCGCAGTAATCAATCAGGCTGGGAATTCAATTTAAAAGCAATCAGCATTTAGCTGTTTTTCCCAGATCAATGGTAATCTGATGATAATTTTGACCCAGAATGTAGCCGTTCTTTATAGCTCTCTCTGTGGACTTATGGGGATGGGTGCAAGGCAGGCTGGGGATTCTCCAAATCCCTGCTGCGGCTCTGCCTACTCCATTACCCGGGAAAATGGCTTTACGCTTCTGTTTTGAAAGCAATGCTGTCAGGTCAGAGCATTTATAGACAACCTGGATCAATAGTTTTAAAGCGTGTTTTTGATAGATGTGGAATTTTTGTAAGGTTTAGAGCAATGACTATACTCTGTTTTGCTAATTGCTGTTGTTTTAAAAGCAAAATGTTTTATGCACTGGATTCCATAGACTAGATAATTGGGACCTCAAATATTAAGAAATTTAGAGCAGTTAAAATAGTTACTGTCATTTTCCCTATTAGGTCAAAAATAAGGTGCTTTAAAGTTTATCCATTATTTTTAATATGACAGCCAGGGACGATTCTGTATTTAATTTGGATTTTATCTGTGAGAACAACATAATGTAGGGTTGAATAATAGAGTAAAAAAAAAACATTTTGAACAGAAAAACAAAAGAATTATGGTTCAACCCCCCTACAGCTATCATTTGAAGAATACCCTTTAGCCGTTTCTGAACCACATTTGAAGGTATAGTGGAGGATGTTCTTTTGCCGGGTGGATCGTCGAAGTAAGTGTGGTGATATGTTTACGTAAGGCCGTCCTATGTGCTTTTCGCCATTTTCCCTTAACAGTGTTGAGTCTGACACAGTGGAAAAATTGCAGATCTTCTTTTGGAAAGTAAGCTTGTATGAGCGATGCAAACAGCAACTTTTAAACAGAGCGTGCACGAGGAGAAACTGGCTTGTGCACGCTTTAACACGCATTTAACAGGCGTTCCCTCTTCGGAGCGGATACAGGGTTGTACATGTACATATTTTTTTCAAGTGGAGAGAAAGGGTCTTTTCAAAAAGTTGCAAAGTCAAGGTCTAACATTTTTTTGTCGACTCATCTTTCCAAAATACCTCAGGATCAGTCAGACAAAAAAGAAAGCTCTTCAATTAGGATATCTTATTAACCAGCCTGAACGTAACCTGGGTTTATTAAATCCAGATGTAAGTTTCAAATTAGAAAGATTTCAATAATAGTATAAATTCCTATTTTGTATGAAATCCTGCCATTAAGAGGGATTTTGTGTAGGTGTGTAGACATGGGTATGAGTGTGTCTGATTATGATGAATAAAAATGAACATGCTTATGTTGGTATTTGCATTATGAAGATGTACATTTGTAGGTGTGGACATCCATACCACCTCCATCCATAGCAGCATGGTGCAATCCCATGCTTCTAGACACAACACATTACCCAAAGGTTGGCCCTACTCCCCCCCACAGGTGTAGGTCATCAGGATAAACAGCTAGTTGCAGGTTACCAAACCCCGTGACCTTGGCACACCATTACCTCTTTAGGGAGGTTACCCTAACTCAGCGGCTGAAACCCACTAGTAGAGCAATTGAAAGCCCCAGTGAAGCAGGCACTGAGAACACTGAAACAAATCTGAAAAGACCAAGACAGAATGGGACAGTAAACGTTGCACAGGAAAGTGGGAAGCTCTTAGCAGCCCTGTCATCAAAATTTCATCTAATGTATCCTTGCAAGATAAGAAGGAACGGTGCATACAGATTTCTCTCTGTTTTCTCCTGATTAATTGTTTGTGTTTGTGTTGAGTGATAGTGTTTTATTCTTTTTTTTATTCAGGGGTATGCGGTCAATCATAGCCTAAAATAAATGTATGGCAGAATTTTGAGATCTTATTTATATAAAAAAACATTCATTACATTTTCCTCTTGGCAAATATCCAATACTTAGTCTCAGTGTATCACCTTAAAATAACAATTTGATACATCCTGTGTTTGTAATTGGGGGAAAAGGAATAAATAAAAAAGGTTAAGCATAATGAAAGATTCTGCAAGAAACTTTGGAGGATATTGTGAAAATCAGCTTTCCTTTAAAGAGCATAAAGACAGACATGAACCCAGAGAAGCTGTAGAAAAGCAGATTTACTCCATCAGAGAGACAGCTGAAAAAAGAGCCACTAATTATTACAACATTCATCATATCTTGGTGCCTAAACTGGAGTTAAGAGGCACGTCCGAACTGACAACCACCACTTAAAAACTTCAAACATGCTCCTACTGAGCATTTAACCCTATCGTATCGTATTACTTTACAACCATGCTTATCTCTCCCAAACTGAGTCTACCTGCCATATGCCACTAGATGCAAGTTATAAATGCAGATGCGGAAAGGATTCCAAAGCAGGCTGAGAGGACGAGCAAGAGGTGACTGATTGTTTGGCCTTTTGTGTTTGGAGTTGGTTTCTATCTCATCTCACTTTTCTCTTTACCTTTTACTGAAAGCAGGAGGAAACAACTGAGACTTAGGGCAATTAAAGAGTATTTGGAAGAGGAATTTACAAAGATGAAAGCTCTCTTGGCAGCATTTGATTTGATGCGTCTGCATGTTTAGAGTTTAAACTGTGGAATGGAAATACTTTAAAACTGCATATCTTTGTGCCAGTTGTCATCAAACAGGGACCAGTAAGTTGTCTAGGCTCCATTTAAGGCTTAGTATTTCAATTAACGATCAAATTACAGGCTACTGTATAAAGCAACACACTTTGATTTATGCATTTTGCCAAATCCAACAATAAATTTCAACGTTTTGTTGGGATTTTATGTGAAATGCTGAGAAAAAAATGCTAGATAATCATGGAGTAAAACAAGAAAAAGATTTTCTAAGTTTCTGAATAAAAAAAAAATCAACAATAACCTGACTGGATTTTGTTTACTTTCACAAAATTATTAGCAGACCATTTATTTTCCGAGGTCACCTGTGAAAATCCAGCTGTACTTTGAAGGGTCAAAGGTTTACAAGAGAGCATTTACAAAAACACAACATTAAAGACACCAAAGGACACAATAGACTAGTCGAGGATCCAGTAGTAGAGAGATTTAAAGTGAAGCTTGATTATTAAGCATGTTGAACATCTCATGCAGCATAGATCACATCAAGTGGAAAAAGCTTAAAGAACAATGGGGAAAGACAGGGGCCAGTAGGAAGATTAGAATCTGTGAAAACAGAAATTATTAGTCATGAACTCCTTGGAAAAGCCAGAATAAGTCCTATTTAATGTTTGTCACAAGCCATGCAGGGGACACACCAAGCATGTGGTGATTTAAAAAAAAAAGATCAACCTGCTGAAACATAGTGGTGGCGGCATCATGCTGGAGAAATACATTTCTTCAGCACGAACAGGGAAGTCTGTCAGTAGGAACAAACTTTTACCTCACATGATTGATCACTGTCTGCATCTTCCCAGATGTTCCTACAATGTGCGTAAAAAAGGCTGGAAGCAACTTGCCCAATAGCATCATATTCATTAAATCTTTCCTCAATTACTGATCAGTGGTCAGTGCTTCCTCTACTTCCTGTGTGGCAACATAATGTGAGTTAATTCGCTTTTAACCAAATGGAAATTAAGCAAATTCTGGTGCTGGTGCCTATCTCCAGCTGTACAAGGGCTGGAGGCGGGGTACACCCTGGACAGGTCGCCAGTCCATGGCAGGGCAACACAGAGAAAAACAGGACAAACAACCATTCATGGAATCACACACACACACCTAAGGAGAATTTAGTGAAACCAATTAAGCTAGAAGTCATGTTTTTGGACTTGGGGAGGAAGCCAGGGTACCCAGAGAGAACCCACGCATGCTCAGTAAGTACATGCAAACGCAATGCAGAAAGACCCCGGGCTGAGAATCGAACCCAGAACCTTCTTGCTGCAAGGCAGCAGTGCTTCCCACTGCACCACTGAGCAGCCCCTATTTATTTTCAACCTTTTAAACTTTTGCATGAAATCAGGTGCAGGGCAACAGTGAAATGGTTTAGATGAATATATATGAACAGTGATGGAGACAAGGGTGGTTGTTCCAAGACCAAGAACAGGGCTGAATCTTTAGAATTAAAAACTAAATTTTGAGACCTTTTGTTTTCTACAAAAAACAGACAAATAAGAAAAAATAATTTACAGCACAAAATTAATAGAAAAAAAAAGATTGTTACACCAAAACTGTTTATTGGTAATAAATCATTATGATAAAGTAATAAGTTATTGAATGCAACTATGCATTGATGCACAGCTGAATTAACCCCTCTGAACTGAATTTATCAGTTTATGTTGCATGTTGATAGAATAAAATTTTTTCTATTAAGGTTTGTCATAGAATGATCAAAAAAGAAAAATGTAACAAATAAAATCTTTCTTAGTTTTGAAACGTTTTTAATTCAAAATATACTTTTGCAAAGGAAAGTCTGACACAATATGTCATGATATTTGTATTAGAACTTGTAATACCAACATTACTCATAAGCCCTTTTTGGGTAACCCTAAAACAAATTGGTTGATTTTGATGTACTTTGATAAGGATAAGGACAAACACTAAATATTCAGGAGTAGTGGTAACGTGTTATCCATGTAAAAAGATTTTCACTACATTTCATAATAGAAATAAAAGCATATAAAAGATTTTTGCTTACTGAATCTTAGGATATTTTTTTCTCTGTTGGTTTGCCTGATATAGGCCAGCTGGTGGTGGACTTGACTGACACAAACACATGCCTTTATCAAGGACCAGGTGATGTAATCTGGTGCTACATCCAAGAGCAGCAAGAATTCCCTGTAATTAGCAAGTCGTCTTTTATTTTTACCCATGTCACCTTTTATTTTTGCAGCTATTCACCCATCCCACATCTTTCCCTTTCTTTTATTTCACATCCAGTCTGTTCTCTTAATTTATTTTATGTGGTGTGCATTTGTGGTGAAAATTACATTTCATCTTGGCCTCAACCAAATTTCTGGATGCCCAACAATACAAAACTAAGACAGAGACATCACATTTCCAAGGCAAGACCAGTCTCAAGCCCTCTATCCCTGATATTAAAGTGCCTAGAATGGCCCAATCAAAGCTCTGATCTAAAGCCAATAAAGAAAACTGTGCTCAGATTTTTATTTAATTGAATAACGGCATTAAATATGTCATTGTTAGGGACAGTGGGTCTGTCTAAATCAATTCTAAATTTAACAGTTTGGCCAACACACACAAAAAACAAATTGGTGTGGATGAAATAACCTTAAATACAGCATTACCAAAGTGAAACATGGAGGTTGTAGTATCCTGCTGAGGGATTTTTTTTTTCTCTTTTTCTTTTTACTTTCTGGAAAGGGAAGCTTCTCAGAGTTAATTAAAGGGATGGATTGAACTAAATGAAGGTCAATAGTGGAGGAAAACCTGCAAGTATAGCTTTAGGACTGAGTCAGACATTTGTCTTAAAGCAGAATAACAACAGGGATCTAAAAAGCAAACAATGTAGTCACAAATGTCACCCAGTTTCCAATGGTGGGCATGAAATACTCTAAGGTTGCACCAGTGCTACCACTGCCAACACTGCTGGGTTAAAGGAAAGAGAGCGTACTGCAGCTGTGACAGCGTCATCAGCCTCACTCCTGTAATTGTCAATGTGACAGGAATCTGCTCCTCTCAGCAAGTATTCCTGTCCACTCTTTATGAGCAAACTGCTCCAATTGTCACAGGTTTGAAGAACGCGTTTTCCAGACGGCCTGTTTCAGCTCCTTCCAAAGATGCTCAATAGGATTGAGGTCATGGCTCATGGACAACCACAACATTTTCCTCTTAGCATTTCTTGGCGGTTTCTAGGTGTGTGTTTGGGTCATTATCCTGTTGAAGAGCCATGACTGAGATCAAGCTTTCTGACACTGGGAAGCACATTTCTCTTCAGAATCCTTTGATAGTGTTGAGATTTCATTGAACCCCGCAGCGTTTCAGACGCCCAGTGCTAGATGAAGCAAAGCAGCCCAAGAGCATAACAAAGACTCCTCCTGCTGCTTGCAAATGGTTCCATAGCCTTTACCTTTAACACGTTAGTCTATAACCTTCTTTTTCATCTCCTGAGACAAGTCTTTCCTTTTCTTCCTCAGGTCCATGTAAGGTGTGGTGCACACCATGTCAACAAACAGCACAGTCACTACCTGTAGCCATATATATAGGCCCACTGACTGATTAAAAGATTGTAGAAACCTGTGATGCTAATTAGTGGACACACATTGATTTAACATTTCACTTTGGTCACATTATTGTCTGCATTTGTTTATTTTAATAGAATGTTTATTTGTTATTAAATTTGTCAATTTTAATTCTGTTACCATTGCTGTTTTTTCTTCCATTAAACAAGGGGTACCAACAATTTTGCAATGTATTTTCTAATTTTTATATTTTGGTACTATTGATACTTTTGTAAAAACAATCCTTTAAGATGCACTGATTTTTTAACACTTCTTTCCTGCTATGGAATCAATTAATTAGTTTTTGTTATCACCCTGTATCATTTTATTTCTTTTATTACATAAAATCTTTACTAAGTTCACTAAAGTTGTGCTTTTATTGTGGAAAAATGTGGAGGGTTTTGCAAGGAGGTGTTCATGCCCAAAAAGTGGTACAAAGAAAAGCTTCTGCAATAATTATACCTCACTTAGACACTCCTGAAAACTGGATGTCACCCCATAATCAAATGAGTCAGTAGGAAAGAATGTCTAATGATAAAATTGCAAAACACTAACTCAGAGAGATTAAGCCCCCCTCTCTCTCTCTCTCTCTCTCTCTCTCTCTCTCTCTCTCTCTTTTTTAAGTGGAACAAAAAAAGCGTAAGAAGGAATACGGGCCAGTACAGTTTGTAACTTTAGGTTTTGCGTGCTGTTTGTCTTTTGCACCGCAGCTTGTTTCAACTAACAAGGAACTGAAAGCATAGGATGCAAAGTTGTTTGAATTGCAGCAGGATGTTTTTAGCCTTTGGCTTGACAGTCTTCGGGACTGATGAGTTCACAGCAAAGAACCGCTTCTGTCTTTTGCATCACATTAGAATATCTTTGTTTGGTTAAAGAAGCTAGTTTGACCTAAACGAAAGATGTATTTTTGCTTTAAATCACAGCAAAATAGAAGTTGAAGTTGTCTGGCAATAAAAAAGACAGAAAATATCTAGTTTTTAACTATGATTACTACAAATGATATCAGAAAGATGTTTTAAAGTGGTGCTGAAGCTCTGTTTTTTCCCCCCCAAATATGCTTGTAACAGGTGAAAGCCGATAGAGCAGTGATGAGGCATTGCCATCGTGGCCCGCAGCCACAGCGGCCCTTTTGGGGGAGATTGCTTGCAGGAGGGAAGGGGTGGGGGATTCACTCATCTTCCGCCCAGCTGCTGATGTCCAGTTATCCCCGAACCATTCATCACGGCTCGCTGAAAGTTAGATATGCACTGTCGCCCACCACCCCACCCCAAAGCATCGGCATTCCACAGTTCCCCCTGTGGATCTGTGCTGCTGATAGCTGTCAGGGGAGCAGCGATGGACCCACAAACTCACCCCACCACGCTTGTGTGTGCATCTGGGAAGCTGGTTTTAATAACAAAACTAAACTCCACATTCAAGCAGGTTTAAGGGTAGTTGATGATGTTTGATGCTTCACAGTGAGAGCCATGTTTTTGGTTGTTGTACATTAATGGAGATGTACTTTGAACAGGGGTCTTTTTTGTTTCTTTAACTGAAAGTATTAACTTTATATTTGCAGGCAACAGTATTTTGAAGGCCTGTTACCTGAAAGCAAGAAGTTAGAAGTATAAAATCCTGGCCAAATGCTTTTTCTTTGCATCATTGTATTGTCTATGGCTTTTCCAGCTTACATACAATTTTTGGCCAACTGGGGTCTGTTGATTGCCTTATGGACTGTGTGTGTAAAAGGTTTTCTCTAGTGCCTTACTCTTATATCATGGGTGTACCATTAAAGAAGATGGCAACTAATTTTGTTACCCCTTGTCACACTTTAAAATCACAATCGGCTTTAAAAAACTTGCATCTGTCACTCTCTAATGTAAAAGTACATATGTTAAAAAGGAAAGAGTTCATAATTATCCAAATAGTAAGATCTAGAGTCTACAAAAGAAGTTAAGCCTCTGCTTCAGTGACTAAGGACTTTTCTTTGAATGCACCTCAAATATAAGCTGCATTGACAGTTGATTGGGAATACGCCAAAAGAGTGAAGATAAAACGAAATGTCTCTGTTTCACAGTGCAGCATTATAAATGGTGGGAAAAACTCATTACGAATCAAATTCAGAAAATAACGTGCATGATGTTTTAAAAAGCCATTCTGATATCTTCTAGCTTTTGCCTTTTTTCATGCATGGTCATATTTTCTGGTGATGCAGCTAAAAAAATCACCTCCATGGCTACAAACATGCAGAGTAAATGTTTTGACAGGAATTTTCCTTTTGTGTGTTGTGTTTTCATATGCGTCTGTCATTGGTCCTGTATGTGCTTGCCTCTAGACAACCTATTGACTAAGTAAAATCTCTAGGAGGCTGAGATAATCCCATGCCTCTCTGGTGATATGCTGTACTATTAATGCTGAGCCTAAAGATTAAGCCATTGTTGGGGCAAAACTAATATACATATCGACAGCTTCTTTGGCAGGGTCATCGTGGTTAACTCTGCATCATTATTGATCAGGTAATTGAGCTGGTTGATAAGGGCAACTAGTGATGGATTATAAGGCACAGGTAAAGCAAAAAACACAAACGTCTGTTTTGAGGCTAAAGATGAGAGAATCTTCCTTCTTAGGGCATTAGATCAACTATGTAAAATTGTGATTGCAAAGGTACTGAGCTGAAATTCTGCTTCAGTTTCCAAACAGTCAACATATTTGTGTAGAATCAAATGAAACTGGAAAAAGGCAACCAAGTCTAGTCAGAAAACACGTGAGGTGCCTTTTGTTGGTATTCAAGGCATGCAAGAATATTTTTCTTCTTTTATGGTTTAACTCCATTGCCTTTCTGTTCTGTAATTGAGGCATATGATCAGCTGGACTCAGGTCAGGTAGCTGACTTTGCCGTTCTAGTAAACTATGCATATATTTAGAACTATCACCCTATCATTGCCAAAAGAACTGGTGAAGAATTATATGCTGTTACCAAATATGGAAAGAAAGAGAAAAACCAGCAGATTACACATAATGCTCAGCATGTTCGCCACACTGTCTTTTCCTTTCATGATCATTAGTAAACATTTCTCTGAATTCCTTTACCCTGCACATCTGGTAATCAACCTATTCATGAAGTCTGGATACAGAAGTGGTACTTGATACTCTGGCTTATGCTTCTTGAGCAAACGGTACTCAAAGGTCCTCCATGCATGTGCAGACGTGAAAGCATACCTATAAACACTGTTGTTCTAGTAAAGAGCAGGTTATACTCTGGTGCCTTGCTCCAAGGCAGCATGGCGCACACAAAGTGGACACAGTTCCTGTGATCATGGGACTCGCCAGTTTCTATGCTTGCCTGCATCAGATAAACAGCTGAAGTCATTAAACGGTAGAAAAGAACTTTACTTCCTCTTGGAACAATAATTTTAAATCGCCATGAAATAAAGAAAGAGCAAGTGCACAACTCACATAAAAAAAAAAAAACGTTTTACCTTCGATAACTTGTTCAAAACTCAATTTAATTCAGTTTATTTATACAGCGTCAACTCACAACACGTCATCACAAGAAAATTTAAAGATCATATAGTCAGAGTAGTAAAATGTTTCTAAGGAGAACAAGCTTTTCGTAATTTGCTCATGGTAATTGCTTATTTCCCCAATTGACAGATTTGCTCCACTTGGATGAGTGTGTGGTGACAGTAGATATTTGACTCTATAGCAATCCCTTCCACAAACATGTATGGAGTGAGAGGGGAGAGGAAAAACTAATTTTTACCAGAATAAAACCTTGAGCAGAACCAAGCTCAAGTTCGAGCTTAAACTGTAACTCCTACCTCCTGTTCCTAGCTCCTATCCACCAAGGTCAACAGTAAAAACAGTACCTAGGGTAGGAAAGAAGCTCTGGAATACCGTGCTAAGTTTAGAAAGCTTTTACACATAAGGACATCATTACTTGGCATGCACACACCAATGATTTTGGTTAAATGGTGGTGGGCTGTACCTATACGGTCTGACATGCAAAGGATTGTGGGCAACCGAGTGGTTCCTAGAGGCAATTAGTAAATGTCAGCAGGTCCCTATGCTAAATGAATTGCTGCTAGAAAGCATCCTGCTTCCTGGTCCGAGCTCCTTCCTTGCTGAAATGCTTTGCTTTGGAATGCACCTACTATGGCAAATCCAGATGCACCTTCGCCGTGGCTAGTGTCCTTACCAGTTTGAGGTATTAGGAGTGAGCATCACTGTGAGTGGCCTTCTGCCAAGGCTGAATGGGTGTTGAAGAAGACAGAAGAAGAGACACAAAAGGAAGGTAGAAGCACTGATCCATAATTACTTTGTATGTTAGAGAACGTAACATACAATTTATGGACTATTGTTACAGTACAGCTAAGTGCTGTTATTACCACGTTGTTTGATAATTTTACCAATTGGGAGCATAAATACAGTAAAGACAATTGGCCCTAGCACTGATCCCTGTGGTACTTCACAGGTAACCTTGGAGCTTGAAGATTTATCATTAAAAAACTCAAATCTGTTAGACAAATGAGACTTAGACCAGCTTAGGGCAGTTCCATTAATCACTACAGAATTTTCAAGCCTTTCTTAGCAAATATTTTGTCTAGCTGTGTCAAATGCAGTCCTGAGATCTAACAGACAAGTACAAATACAAGTCCATTATCTATGCCCTGATAATATCATGAGTTACTTTCAGCTCTGCTGTTTCTGTGCTATGATTCTAGAACTTCTAAAACCTGAGTATAACTTTTGAAAAGACCTACATTCAAATATCTTTGATTAGAACCACGATAAATAAAGACCTTGGTTTCAAAAACATAAAACATCCTTAGTAAGAGCCCAACAATCCCCCCACCCTCTCCAGTTCTTACCACATTGTAGCAGGACTTCTCATCCGAGCCAGTGAAGTGGTATGGGTTGATTGTGTTGCACTTCTGCATGTACATCTTGAACATGTTGTTGATGTGTTTCAATGACATGGCACAAACAGCCGAGTTAGGGGTTGGCTCCAGAGAGTGTGGCTTCCCTTGAGCGAACGCGGCAAACAGAACATCTTCACCTTCCTCCACCTTCAACTGCTTCAGCAATTCTGCATCGTTGCCCACCTTGGTGACGTTGGCAGCCTGAAGGATGTTAAACACCTTCACATCTTCGGTGGAACGTCTGCGCCTTTTGTCTGTGCTAATGCATTCAAGGGGCATTTCCACATAGCGGCGTATCTGGCGATCTGAGGAACACATGCGGACTAAACGGGTGTGGTAGGCCTTGGTGTCTTTGTTCACCTGCTGCACTGTGAGGAAGTAGGTGAAGGGTCCACTTTTGAAGGTGTAAACGTACCGCAGGTAGTAATTACCTTGGAGAGATGGGATCAGATCCATGTATGAAAGACTAGAAAAAAAAGTGAATCCGTTTTGGCTCGTTTTCATCTTCCGCTGTGAGAGGGTGTGTGGACGAGTAGCATTGTAGGAACTATTTCCTACGATTGGAATCTCAGAGTTTCCAACAAAAAACTCACTGACATTGCTCTCCACATTGAGCACTTGCGACCCTGATTGACTGACAACAACATCCGGATCAAAAGGTTGACCCTCGCCTGGCTTTACCTTGTCCGCAAAGCAGTAGACATCCTCATCGACAGCTTTCAGGCTATAGCCTTCATCCAGAACGTGACGTCGGCAAACCCCATTATCAGCTGAACCACAGCTGAACAATCCCTTATCGTAAAGGTCCTCTACCACCAAAGCAACATTGTGGTTGTCAACCCTGTGAGTGCTGTCCTTCCTTGTCTGGGTCAGACCGCAGGCTTCGCTGGGGAGCAGTGGTCCTGTGTTGTACTCAGACAGCTTTGTGAGGTTTGGGGCCAATGCATAGATTCTGTTCACTGCTCCGACATAGATGATGTCATCCAGAATGACCATGTTTTGGATGGGGAAATCTGAAGTGAATGTTGGGAGCTCATAGGTCACAGAGAGATTCAGTTTGCTTATCTCTGAGGATTTATCACATTGGTTCTGCAGACTGGGGCACAGAGCCCACAGTAACAAAGTGGCATGAAGCAGTTGGAGGTTCATCCTGTTCGAGAAATGAGACAGATAAGACATGAGTGCATAAAACATTACGTCTTTATCATAGATTTCATAAAATGTTTAATACAAAGTCAGACGTTTGCCTAAATGGTGCATGCATAATAAAAAGTAAGTAGAAGCAGTTAGGGAGTATTGGCCTAGTGTTTAGAGCAGTGTGCTTCTGCTCTGAGAAGGTTGCAAGTATCCTGATCATTCCCCACAGACTCCACTCTGGATCCCTGAGCAAAACCTTTAACCCCACACTGCTCCCCGGGCGCCACACAATGGCAGCCCACTGCTCGTCAGGGGGATGGGCTTAATTCAGAAAGCGAATTTCCCCATTGTGGGACAATAAAGGGATTTACATTTAGCACAAATGCTAATCTCCACAGGCATTCTGAAGGCTCTCTGTGTGCAGATTCAATACCATGAGCCACTAATATCTAATAAGGATGAGTCCATGCTCCTTCTTGGTGCAGCCAAGCATTTCTGCATCTGTATTCTCTCCTCAACACGTGTGGATATGTTATTGTATACTCATATCAGATTTTGATAACAGTTTGGAACTTTGAGGGTGGAACCAACAACTAGCTGGCAAGCTAGTAAACTAGCTGAGTTTTGCTACTTTTAATAAATGCTTGCCTTTTCAGACAGTGCTGTTTTCTTCCTGGATGTGGCTAATAACATCAGCAAAGCATCTTCATCTTAATTTCAGTTCTCTTGAAGAATATAAAATGGTTAACTGAATAAATCGTTAAATAATTTAGTTTAACACTGTCATGAATGTGCTCTGACAACAGTAGCAATATGCTTTAAAAGACACTGTGCAGTCACAGGGGATGGATTTTCCTGAAAAGTAGCCAATCACAGGAAGTTTACTTTCTCAATTTGGTTCCACACTCAACGTGACAAAAAAAAAAAAGGACATGAACGCAGAGAAACAGGTCACTTTATAGGTAGTAGAGAGGCTAAATGTGCATAAGAAGCAAGCCACAAGCGAAAAGAAAGGAGTATGCACTCTGGGATGTGATATATTGGGAGTCTCATGCTGTCGGATCTGCACTCATAAAACTTTCAAAAGATCTGCATTGAGAGTCATTTACATGCATGTTTTTAAAGTAAAACTGCTTCAATTAGTTTTTTTTATGCATGGGCCCTTTCGGCAGAATTTTTTACTTCATATCTGAAATGTTCACTTTTTGTGAATGCTAAAAGCCTTGCTGATCGGGGACAAGATCAGAAAACAAGTGGAAGACTGATCTGTTTGGATTCATAAAACTGTTTTAGACAGAAAAAAAAAGTCAGCGTTTGCTCAAAACACCACAATCGATGTTAAGCACTGAAACGACTGAAGGCTTTATTAGAAACAAAAAGCTCTAACATCTGTCTGTTTATGGTGGCCACCTGACCACGAGCAAACCAGCTGCAGGAATGAGGGGATCACCTCTGAGCTGCTCCGACATATTCCCCAGTGACCACAGCACAAGCCGATGGAGTGAATCACCCTGAGAGGGGCGCACTCCGCACGGCCATCTAACTGCTGGGACTAAGTTTAGATGGGGAAAGCCTCAAGGGAGTAGAGATAAACTAAATTATAACAGAGGAGGGAGACGGGCAAGCAAAATGATAAATAACCCTCCAGGCTAAACGGTAATCCTTTGGGAGATGCTTTTAAGGGAAGAGAGCAGGAGAGGCGAAAAGGGAGGAGAGTCAGTACAATTTGCAAAAAGTACATTTGCATGTCCTGTCCATGCAGAGATCTTAACATCATCCGGGAACGAAAAACCTGCTGTAAGATCCAGCATGTTTGGATTTTCACATTGCAATTATTTCTATTGCAACAGAGTCTTTTATTGGGATTCCTTCTGACCTTCCACTAACCTGTCATCTATTCAGTTCTAATGCTGGAGGTAAGGTGTTGGGGCTCAAGATGAGATTATTTGAACAAAATGAAAAACCATAAAATACTTCACAGACTGCCATGTTAAGCTGCGCAATAGATAAGACTTTATTGAATCTCTCTCACAGGACAAAACAACACATATTCTTGCTGTAAAATAATGCAAATAACTTAAAGGAATAGTACACCCAAAACATGATTAGCCTTCATTTTCTACTCACCCCCATGCTGAACAACACCCTGGAGTACTTTTTTGATATCTCAAATGCATCTGGAGATCTGGGAGGCTTCTTGCTGTCTGCTGACATTCAAATAATGGAGGTCTATGGTGCCCGAGACAGAAAGGTCCATAAAAGTCCACAAAAAACGTGTCAATATTCCACCATACTGCTCGTCCAATGTACTCCAAGTGTCCTGAGTGGGTAGCATCCAGAATTTACTCAAAACGAAGTCATTTAGAATGTTTTTAGAGCATAAACAGTGGTGTATAGGATTTCCTGAAAGCGCGCACCTGCGCGTTCATGACGCTACGGAAGCCGGCAGACCAAACCAGATGAAAGTGCGCATTCAGCGTCTGCTCTGCCAATAATGCAAGCGTAGAAGAAGAAATGTGCTGTTTACCTGTGCAAAGAAAGAAACAACGAAAGAAAAATGTCTGAGGACTTCAGTGTTGAGGAAGAGCATGAGTTCTTTGCTGAGCTGAATGCGCACTTTCGTCTGGGTTGGTCTGCCGCTGTTTCCGTAGCTACGTGAACGCGCTTTCAGGAAATCCTATACACTACTGTTTATGCTCTAAAAACATTCTAAATGACTTAGTTTTGAGTAAATTCTGGATGCTACCCACTCAGGACACTTGGAATACATTGGACGAGCAGTATGGAGGAATATTGAAACGTTTTTTGTGGACTTTTATGGACCTTTCTGCCTCGGGCGCCATGGACCTCCATTATTTGAATGTCAGCAGACAGCAAGAAGCCTCCCAGATCTCCAGATGCATTTGAGATATCAAAAAAGTACTCCAGAGTGTTGTTCAGCATGGGGGTGAGTAGAAAATGAAGGCTAATCATGTTTTGGGTGTACTATTCCTTTAATTTCATGGTAGAGAAATGCATGCACTGCCATATTGAACACTTTTTATATAGAAAAGTACTTAATTATCCAAACTTAATTGATTCAGAAAACTATTTTTAGTTAAATTAAGATTTTTCAGAAATATATTAACATGGCATGAAGATAATCCATTATTTTAATTATAAAAGTAACTTTTAGTTACACAGGTTCCAGATGAATCTCGATCTAATATTTGATGCAATCAGACATTTAACATGGATCTCACCTGTGTTTAGGGTCGCAAACATGACCAAGAATGTGCAAATTAATGCCAATTAAACGCAGTATGCTTTTAAAATAAGGGTTTATTACTGTATTATTTCTAATGAAAAAGAGTAGGAGGTCTGCATGAAATAAAGAGTTAAGTTTTAGTGCCCTAGACTGATGAGTAACGGGGTCACATTAATGAACACCTGCACAGAAAGAAGCAAAAATATCCTGAAGTTTTTCCCCAAAGAACAAAAGAAGAAAGGAAAACAGTAAAAACAAACGTTCAACGCTGCAAAAGGAAAATGACTCATTCAGAAAGTCACACTTATTGATAGAGGTGGTGCTGTGAGCCAGAAAAATGAAGAGAGAAAAAAAGAAAAACATTTAAAAACACATTAAGTTTAAAAACAAAAAGGAAGAGACGATCTGAAGTTAAAGGTTGTTTTTTTATTATCAATAAAAGCCGGAGATTGACTCACCTGTTAGAGGACAGCAGTTCTGTTCCTCCTTTGATTCAAATCATCTCCCTGCTGGTTTCCTCTAAAGAATGAAATTCCTTCTCTTCTTCTCCTCGCAGATCCCAAGATATGATTCTAATGCGAAACAGGAGAGTTTTATTGAAGAAAAAAAAAATCTTATGTCCTCCTAACCTTCTTCTTCTCCAAGCTGTGAAGTCCAGTGAGCGGCTGCCAGTAGTAAATGGTGAGATTCAGCTCTGACCGACTGCATCCAGCAGAGAGCCGCTGCTCCGCTCACATCAGAGCGCTCCTGGCCCCGCCCCGCCCCGCTATGGCTCAGCGCGCGAGCCGTGACGGTGCTGCGTGGGGTCCCCTAATGAGACTGCTTCAGAAACTATCAGTAACAGTTTAGTAAATATAGTCTAAATGCTCTTAGAGTCGCTGTCAGAGTTTGTTTTGCTTCCATTCACTCTATCTTAAACGTTTCAAAAGGCGAATCTGACATGAACCCCCCCCCCAAAAAAAAACAACAACCAAAAAAACAAGTTGATTTTTACAAAATAAAATGGTTCAATTTAGTAACATACATGATTTGGATAATCAAACTTTATATTTTACGCTTTGAATACTTGAAAATGTTTTCTTTGATTATCCCCAGGAACGGTCCTAGCCTGTTTGGGGGCCTGAGCAAATAACACCCCCCACCATGACCTAAAGGGCTGGTTATTCTCCCCGCAACAGTGTGTAGCCGTGAGCTTGTTGCAGACATTTTTGATTTATGCTCGATGTTGAAGCGTGGTCTGTGCTATGTTTTATCCATGCCACAACGCAAAAGGGAAAAATCACGAACTGCCTGTGGGGCTAGATACGGCCGAGGCGGTAAGGAAGTGGGGCAAGTTTGTGCGACAACGGAGTGAAGTGAAAAAGAGCGGGGAACCAGGTGGAAAAAGGGCCCCAACGTTCTCGCGCACATCGCTCTTCTAGCTGGTCCATCTTTACGAGTCGTTTTCCACAATGGAGGTCATACAAACAAACCAGTCGGTAAGGTACCAAACAGGACATACGCATAGTGTAGTGCAAATGTAGATCTGACCAATCAGACGACTCCTCTCTGCGGCACTGTCCCCTACAATTTGGGAGAGGTGCAGCAGAGTGTCGGCGGGACGGGGAAGTCTCTGTGTTCACCGTGTCACCTACACAGAGGACCTCATTTCGAAGTATAAATCACCCTTAAGGCGGCGCTGCATTATTTCACCATAGACTTCTTTAGGTTTGGGAATTAGACCTTTGACACAAGGTTAAGTTTTAAAGTCCTGTGACGTTAGGGTTAGAAGCAGATTAGTAAAGATAAGCTGCAATATGGGTACATGATAGGTTACAGAATATTATGTACCACCTACTTCCCCCCTGAGAAGAACCTTTGAAAATGTGTGAAACAGCTGCATGCTACATGTTAAGCTTGCAGTCTGTGCCAAAACATGCCCCTCTAGAGTTAGCCAGATTAATAATATGAGTTACATGACACACTAAAGTGAGGGTAGAAACCCTCTCACCCCCTTTCTGTTACGACCTGACTGTCAGACCATGCCAGAAACCTACATACACCACAGCAGGCAGAGGAACCCTTTCAAGATTCTTGTCCTAATAATTCTACTTACTGTATCGCCTTTAGAAACACACAAAGTAGGCAGAAACAAAATTCAAAAGGACTCATCATGATGCTATTTGAAATAAAATCTAAGAGCAATTTTAATTCATACATGGAACAGTAGGGAACCTACCTAGTAGTGGCTGCGCTATCAAAGTCATTCATAACGCATATTGATGCCTCATGCAGGAGGTTACAAATGAACCTATCCTAACTCGTCTGGTCTTGTGTTCGCCTACGTCTTCCCAAACCCCCGGTCGGCCGCCGCAGGAGTCCGTTCTCCATGCTCATCCAGGAAAGGAGAATTTTGCAAGTCAAAGACTTGATGCAACTTATTGATCTCCTTGGATAGAAAACTTTTTTACCGGTCTGTCTGTTTGCTCTGAACAAATTTGAATTGTAAACTCCATATAAAGAATGTGTGGTGAAAATTAACTGAATTTCAATTTATAGTTCAACAACTCCATGTCCTCCCCTCAGCCTGTACCACTTTAACTAACATTCAGTGACAGAAACATGACTTTACTAGAAGACAAGACTGATTACAGTTTTGGTCTGAAAGAAAAAGAAGTTATGCGCCATTCAAGTCCTGGTGGCCACTTTATTACATCAGACCTCATTTTAGTTTCAAAGGGTTGAATTAAAGAGAAGCGAAGCTGAGGCCAAACAGGCTCTTTGTTCCTCCACCTGACTCTCCTCCTGCAGCCCTCTGAGTCAGACTTCTGGTCCTCATGTCAAAACCTCTCACTCAGGCAGAAATAATGCGCTTAGTTCTAAAGGGTAAACCAACTATGCATGAGCATGTCTCAGCAGTGAATCACAGTGGGCAATGCAAAAAAAAATCCTTTGTGCCACTTCCTGTTCTAGATGAGGCCACTTTGAGTGAACACTGGAAGGGCTGATAACAGAGCAGTTTTTTTGTGTTTTGGCATAGAGTGACATGGCAGTCCGCTGTGGGATCTTATCAGATGGATGACCATGTTGACCATAATACTTGTCCTCTAAAAACAGACCTGTCACTATTTTCAAATCAGCTCCGCCTTTTAAGTTAGAATTGTCCAAGTTCTTGGAAAAAGGACTGGCAGTAAAAACACCCCTCAGCATGATACTGCTTCTACCAATAATGTGTAGCATTCTTAGGCTGAAAATAGAGACGCAAGTTATCGATTCATTAATGAATCTAAAGTTGATTGAGCATTGTTTGATAAACGATTAATTGAAAAACGGACATTTGAAAAAAAACAACAAAAAAATACAATTTTCTCATTTTTATCATGATGATAATTCCTTAAAATAAAGGCTAAATATGTTTTTCATAATACATTGAACCAAGGGAATAAAGCAGTATATCATTATGTTCTTAGCGACTTAGGCTTAGAGACCTGGACAAACTTTATTGTCATTTTGTATACACAGAGCATGTAAAAAATTAAATATCGATGCATATAGCTTTTTCAACAGTGAATGAGCAGCAGCTTAGCGGTGAAATGAACTTTTCCATTTATAAAAAGTAGCAGTGATCAAATTTAAACATTGTAGGAAAGACATTGTGCAAAAGGCATTGAAGTGGAAGGCTCAGAGCAGTGCAAAAATAAATAAATAATAAATATGGTGCAAAATGCAGTAGAACACTGAGTTGAATTCTATTTAAATCGATTTGAAAATTCGCCATGTATTGCAAATATGACATCTAGAAGTGTGATGCAGAGGCGCGATTTGTGACTTGATTAGAGTTTTCAACAGTTCCACAGTCATTTGGCAGCGGGGAAAAAGCTGTTACAGAACCCTTCTCCAGCATCGAATGCTGCGAAGCCTCGTACCAGAGGGCAGCAGAGAGAACAGTCCATGGTGGGGGTGTGAGGGGTCGCTGATATTCCAACAATTTAGTATGCCTGCTGTATTAAATACTGACTAAATAAACAAAAACAAAACAAAATAATGTTTTCTTACACATTACATTACTCTGAAACATTTAGAATAAAATCAAAGCAGGAATTTATTAGGTTACTGAATAAATTGAGAT
Organism: Cyprinodon tularosa; assembly: GCF_016077235.1. NCBI lineage: Eukaryota > Metazoa > Chordata > Actinopteri > Cyprinodontiformes > Cyprinodontidae > Cyprinodon > Cyprinodon tularosa. The sequence goes on along the minus strand of NW_024038438.1, from coordinate 590,690 downwards.
TAACAAAATCTGTAAAGCACCTATGATTTCCAATGCAGGTACAACAACAATTAAGTGTATCATCAAATAAATAGATGTTATATTTGTTAGTTGAGTTGTGTCAGACATGATTCACTGTACCATTCAATTGTAAAATGCAAGGATAAATAATTGAATTACCCAATAAAACTATGGAAAATACTTGTAAAAAGACAAATGAAATAATTTAAATATGTGTAAAAAAACAAATATATTTAAAAATGAATGTAACTACTTATAAATGAATACAATGTGAAGTTATTTTTTAGAGGGTCACTAATCAGTTGCTTTGTTATTTTTGGAGTCACAACCTCAAATATTCTGCAAACTTGCCTTTGTAATTCACTAATATACGGTATCTAAAATGATAAACTTTATTAAACATTGTGCTATTGCTTTGTTTTTTGTGTGTTTTTATTTTATTTACCCAGGTATGAAAAACATTTTTCTCCACTCTGGTAGAGCAGCTGCTGCAGAACAGACCCTGGTAATCTACTACGGTCCTTTCTTTTATTGAATATAAATCTACTAGAATTACACAGGAATTTAAGGAAACTTCTGAGGAAACTTGTTGTGAAGCTTTTGAATCGAACAGCAGAGGCTGCGGTTAACACTCCAGTGTTTCTCCAAAAGTAGATCAAGATTGTAGCTTTGAGGGCTCATCAACATTAGGAATGTTTGGGCTCCAGTAAATTCAGAAACCAAGCTGAATTATTGGATGATGTTTCTATCATATGTAATGAGTTTTTTTCCCCTCTTTCTTAATAAACCTCAAGTTTCACAACAGGACTCCATCAGCCGCTGCTGAGTTCGTTTTAGAGGAGCTGTGTTTGCCATACCTCAGGGCTTTTCCAGCGCATTTGCCAAAGGGGTGTGACACAGGCAGGTTTTGTGCATGCGTGAGTGAGTGTAAACCCAATGGGTGTGTCTGTGTGGCTCAAGTGGTTGTTAACTCCACATTGGCTCCGACTGCTGTGCTGGAGGGGAGCAGGGGTGGCGGCAGGAGGAGGACAACATGGAAGGAGAAAAACAGGGAAAACATAGCATGAGGTTGAGTGATGAGCCTTGCACATGCTCACTTTCATAAAGTGGTTAGCTGAAAGCATGACATGTGCTTCAGGAATGATTTGCATCCCACAACCACAACACCTGCAACAAAACAACAAGATAACTTCCAGGGTCAGTTTTGCTTCTACAGGTTTAAATTCTGCTAATTTCTGTTACTCCAATTCACATCATACCTCACGTCAACACTTTACCAAAAAAAAAAAAAAAAAAAAAAAAAAAAATCTAACTAATCCTGTCTTCTCTAAAGACTTTCTCCTCCAACTTAATTTAGCATTCCTTATCTAATTTATCAAATTTACATGCAATAGTGTTGACTTTGTTTATAAAGGATGTATATAAAGGAACTGATAATTTCTGAAAAAAAATAATTTGAAAATATTTGAATTCTTATCGATACAAGAAAATCTATATATCTTTGGTCAATTCTAAAAACTCTTACATCTGTAAGGAAAGAAACTCCAACATGGTATATCTTCAGAATGGCGCCACCTGCTGGTATGTGAGGTGAAAAGTCACTGAGAGATTTCCTAAAAGACTGACCAGTGTGTCACCAATTGACAGGCTTCCCAGATGATCTTTGGAATATGCATCAGCATGTTTGGGGAGATTTTGTGATTCTTTTGACTTTTCAAAAAAGTTAAAAAACAAACCACTGGATTAGGAAGCTTTTTTAATTCAGATGTCAGAACTAGCATTCAGTTGCCTTATACAGTAGCCAAACAAAGCCCTGTTGTTGCTTAGACAACATGCAAATTAAAATGGACGAAAGGGTCCACCTCTTTGGAATTGGCATCTGTTGGCTTCTTTTGTTAGCCTGCAATGCCCCATACCTGTCTATGTCTCTGAAAGAGGGGTCCCTAAAGGGATTTGTTGGCCTGGCTGAATAGTCGGGGTCTTCTGTTCTCCTGTAAAGGGGTTGCAATGATAGAGAGGAATTACTCAATTGATGCATTTTCTTCCATTTTTGTATTCTTTTGACACCCTTTGTTTATTTGATAATTTATTAATAAAGGCAGAGACTGTACATGTTACTAATAATTATATTAATTAAAACAGATTTCCAATTAAATCTTCGTAACCTCTGTACTTTTCCATTCTTTTTAGGTTTAGAGCAACATTGAATTAATTTAAGAAATCAGGTTGTTTCTTACCCCTCGCGACCCCACCTGGGATAAGTGTGACAGAAAATGGATGGAGGATTCTTTCTTCACTGACCTTAATTACTTTTATTTCTTCTTTTTAAGTGAATCATGCTAAAATTGCACTGAAGCAGGACCTTGAAACCCAAATACTGAGCATACCAGGACTTCTTTGTAGCTAGAACTGGTTAACCTTCCATAATCTCTGATCTGTAAAACTGAATGGCGCATTGGTGATTTACGTTTAAATTCTTATATGCCAAAAAGTTGGACTCAAAAGACTATTTCTTTACTTTCCAGGGTCCTTCAAGGTTTCAAGATTGCAGAGAATATTGCAAAGTATCAATGTTAAGCTCATTTATTTCCCTGTAACCACATATCCTTCTTAGAGGTGGTCATGTTCTTTATTCACTGAGCCAAACTTTTCTCATCTCTTTCTTACACTTTGGCCTCACAAGTCATCAAACCGCAGATACCAGGGTGCTGGCTCTCAGATTCTCATATACTGTGGGACTGATCAGTGCTCTCATCTTCCATTAGCTGCTGTTTTTTTTTTTTTTGAGATACAAGTAATGATGAAAAAGGAAATCAAAGCTTGCAATCTGATTTGTTCCAGGAAATGGCAAAGCCAGCAAACAAGCGTGAAAAACGTCAGTCAATAAACTGTGTGCTGCATGAATATCTGACAATCTACCCTGGATGGAGGCACTGCACAGCTAACATCAGGAACAACTAAACATAATCGGGGAGGTCGAAATATAATAAAGAAGAAATGCTTGAAGCTTAGGAGAGGATGTGCATGGATTCGTTAAAATTAAGACAAGATGGTTTTCTATCCTCCCTTTCTCCACAGTGGCCAGAGAAAAAGTAAATATTTAGAAATTTTTTTCAAGATAACTTTTCTGGTCAGGCTACTGTAATTTTATTCGTTGAGGGTTTTCACAAAATATCATATTAATAGTGGAGAGCCATGTAATTTATAACTTTATGACTATTTATGTCTATATATCTATTAATATATATGCCTACTGACTAGAACTACTCTCACTGCTAAATAGATAAATTAAAAAACTGATCAATGAAGACAGACTTTGTTCTGTATCAGGCAGGCAAGTTCTATTGACTACTTTAAATTATCTGCAAAAGTCTTACTTTCACATTTGGACACCTTGCAATCATTTTTCACATCAATTCACACATAAAACAAGACTTTTACTAGTACCACAAACAAGAAAGTTTAATCGGCACAACTGAAAGTAGAGTACAAAATAAAAGCACCAGAGATAAACAGCTAAATAACTACGGACATATGAATACGATAATATGAATGTGGAAGTAGGCATACATTATTGATTAAATAAGTCAGATCTGACATCAGTCAGATAAGCAGGTGTTTGGTTTGTTACCTTGCAGGTAGGCACTGCCACATTCTGCCATTGCACTTCACTAAACCTTATTGTGCATAATTTTATAGATTACTTTGAATATATGCAAACTGTCGACGGGGAGTTTACAATGTAATCAGAAGGCAGCTTACATCACCAACTAAATAAAGTTTTAAGAAGAAAATTATTCTTCATATCCTAAATTATTTAGTTAGCTTCCGTTTAAAGAAAAGCTGAAAATCTGAGAAGCAAATTTGAAGCAAAGTTAGAAACTTTGAGTTAAGATTATGCTCATAACTGATATCAAGGGGAGAAATATGTAGAAGGTATCAATAAAACTGTAGAGGATCATTCATTCGGAGCCATTCATTTAGACCAATATAGTGAAGTTATAATTGTCTCACTCATATGGAGATTTGTGCAAACATTACAGTGTCTGGTAAGTGAGCAAATCCTAAAGTACGGTATAAGAAGTGTGGTGTTTTGATTCACCATTAGAAATAGTATTTTCATATGGTACAGCAGCGGCGCTAGGTGTTTAAAGATGCTGTCAGAGGAGGAATAAAAGGTTTTTGGAAGCTATTCAAGAGGAAGATGGATGTTTTTACATGTCTACCGTTTATTTGGAGAGCGCGACTTAAACACACAACAGGAAAGTTTTGCAGCAAATTATTCATTCTTTTGAGCTTTCATGCATGCATGGGATTAGAAAGGTTTGACAGCATTGTATCAGTAGTCTCTAATAACATAATGATCTACAGTCATTAGAAAACACACAGAAACTGCCATTAAAAACAATCACTGACATTAAATACTTTAAATGGCATCTAAAAAAAACTTTAGGGGGCACTTTTTGTGTTTCGTCTGTTTTTATTGCACTGAAAGAGAAACATTATTTATCAATATATCATTTCTTAATTTCTTTTTAATAACTTTTTATAAATGTCACTTATAAATGTTTGTCAGATTGTTTAAGCAACAGCTTTAACTGGTGATAGGTTCATGGTTTTTACTTCATCAAAGTATTTCCTAAACTGATGCCACCTTTACAAATTTTTAGATTTTACAGTAGATTTAAATTAATATCTTCACTTTGTGAAAAACAAATCAAAAACAGAACTTCAAGTGATTTTAACACCATGAAAAAAGAAAAAAAAAAGAGAAAATATGCAACAGCTTTTCTACATTTTCTACAGAGCTTACCTAGGGGCACTGGTGCATTTCTCCAGAAGCCACTGAGTGAAAGGCAGGGAGCCCCCAGTGCATCACAGGGCAACAAAACAATTCACACACATCTAGGGCAATTTTAGAGATACTAATTTCCCAAACAGTCATATATTTTAATGTAGGGGGAGCTGGAGAGATACAATTAACGCATGGGATAAACATGCAACCTCCCTGCAGAAAGAGCCGGGGTTGAAGTACAAGCCCAGGACCTCCTCACAGCAAAGCAACAGTATTACACACTTTGAAAACGTGCAGCTGAAATCAAATCCCTATTTTAAAGAAATGCATTTTTAATAATAGTCACAGGCAAAACTTGCAGAGCAATACAGGTCGCTCTACTGTTAAAACAGTAAGACTTGAAGTAAATGAAATTGTAATGGTCCTAAATCCATTCCAAAATGGAAAAGAACACAGTCAAATGTTTTGCAGTTTGCTTCATAACGACCAAACATGTGCAAAACTGACATTCAAACATTATATAAACTCTTCAGTAATATTGTTTCATTACATCCTGCAAATAAATAGCTTAATTAAAGACATGGAATACTCTCAGGAGAGAGCAATAAAAGGCAGCACTGTATCCACAGGTAAAGATCTCATCCATTTACTCACATTTGATTGCAGGGGTGTTTGGTTTTAACCAGACATTAGGTCTGTAAGAGTGACTCCTTGACTTGAGCAGGTGGTTTTAAAGGGAGAAACATCTGGAAGGAGCTCCTGAGGCAGAAATGGTACCAGAGGAGATGGATCTCTGCCAGTCTTCCCTCTGCTTGATGTCATAGAGTGCTCCATTAGTCTCAGCATTCAGTGCTGCAACAGCTGAGGGAGACCAAAGCCAATAATTGAAGCGCTGAAAACGATGAATGTGAGTTCTGTATGTGAAGGCATTCCTTCTTCCAGAGACAAAGTGTAGTGGAAACTCTTTAAATGTATCCTAAAGAAATATGATGTAAGAGCTATCTCGAATTCCTTTTAAGCACATGGCTGAAAAAAGATGTTTTCCCATGTAAAGATTTCTTTGGTAAATTTTTTGTTGTTAGAAGTTTCATACAAATAGTGAAATCAAAGAAACATACACTGAATAGATATGTAAATATATATTTTCCAAAGGTTTTCTTACTGTAGAATATATATAAAAAGAGCTGGTTCTAAATAATATATTTTAATTTTCATGTGGTGAATCGTTTGATGAAAGTAAAAAAAACCTAACCAGTCTATCATAGGGGTGGACACTTTTCAAAGCTCTGTTTGTAGGTTTTCAAAAACACATCCCATAAACAATATACCTAAATGAATGCAGTCACCTTTCATAAAGTTAAACTTTACTATCATATTTGTAGTTTCTTTGCGCTTTAAACAGAGAAGAAAATAATCAGTTGATGTTTTCTCTTTGTTTGTTTTTTAACATAATCCCCTTAAGACAAACAGTATGTGAGCTTGTTGCGTGTGAGGTCATGGTCAACAGTCTCCTCCCTTAGGGTTTGTTTGTTAAAAGTACATGAGCAGCAACACAGAGAGTATTGTGTAGGATCTGACTCAGGAGAACTAGCTCCATGACAAACCCTCAGATGTTACAGCTGCAGATGTCTGTCAACAAACCAAGACAGACAGCGTGAGGAGAATAAAGCTCTGAGAGGGATTGCTCATGTGCATGAAGTCAGCGCCAAATGATGGCAGCCCAAAGAGCACAAAAACAGTGCACGTCTGAAGAAAAAAAGGGAAAAAAGTACGATTTTAAAGGTCACTTTTTTGGTACCATGTTAGAGTACAACCATTGTTATAAATATGTAGTGATTACTCTCCCCTAAGGAAGTCATTCATTTATTTTTGTATTAAACAAAATAGATACATACAAATATGTCAATATGCCTGCTTAATAATTATAGAATAGAATAGAAAATCCCTATTATCCTACAGTGGGGAAATTCTGGTGTTTACAGCAGCAAAGAGATTATAGAAGAAATGATCACACATACAGTATATGGGCCTTAGAAAAATGTATAAGAATAACATACTAGTGAAGAGTTAAAAGACAAACAATAAAATGCTGGACTGTAAACTGTTTTAAACTGATCATGGAAACTTGTAGAATAAAGGTAGAATGAAACAGAGTGAGGAAAAGTGGTCAGAACAAAAATCGTCAAAAACGGGAGGTTCTGGGAAGTCTGCAGCAGCTAACAACCACAAGTTTGCTTACGGCTTCTGGATTTGAATAAGTCTGAAGGTCTGGAGGTAAGTCTGGAGGTGAATGACTTCTGACGGAGTTGGTAGGTTTGTGTGGAAGGAGTAAATTGGAGACCCGGGGGAGAGAACCGGAGCTCATTAAAGTAGGGGGTATCATGGAGGAGCAGCTAGATGAGAACCAGAACTGATAAGTTATGGTTCTAGGCACAACCCATGAAGAGAGCACAGGAAGGCCTGTTACAGCACTGACTGCCGGATTGACAGCGATGATATGCAGCTGTGACACATCAGCCAGTAAAGGTAACGGGAAGCCAAGCACTAAACAAACACATAAACAGCCAGAAGCACAGCAGAAAGCAGCAAGTCTATAAACTGGATGTAGACAATGGGAATCCTCTTGAAAATTCTATAAAATTTATATTAATTATGCAGCGCCAATTCACAACACAGGTCATCTCAATGCATTTTAGAGAGACAATTCAACTGACAGCTGACTGCATTGACTCATTGATGTGAAAGCAGTCCTTCACACCAAGCATGAATGTAGTGACAGTGGAGAGGAAAACTTCCTATTTAACAGGAAGAACTATAGCAGAACTAGGCTCAGTGTGAGCGTCCATCTGCTGAGGCCGACTGGCCTTCAAGAAGACAGATGCAGACACAATGAAAGAAGCAGAAATACAAAAGGCAACCAGCTCTACAGGCAGCCCTTCCAGGAAACTCAGCCAGGCAGACGAACTCGGAGCCAGCTGCCATGTCAGCGGATGAAGAAAGCAAATACAGTTAGTCACAGTATGAGAAACAGGACTACACTGAAAAACAGGCCAAGCTCCAACATCTATAAACAAAGGTGTTGATGGCAGCAGCACTACTGATATTTCTCTCCAGGATGGAGGGAACAATGACAGGGAGAGAGCAATAATGCCATACTGCTCTATAATTATAGAAATTGTTGTGGCTTGTTAGGGGTGCAAACATTTTTGGGTCTACATAAGTATACATGGTAAATGCTGTGGGTTCATTTCAATGTGAGACATTATTTTTAAACCTTTTTGTGGATGTAATTTGCTTTCTTTGATAATGATGCCCTCTATTGGATGCTGGAAGGACTGTTGCTAATACTTATTTTTTTTTACTTTGGAACATTTGTCTTGATGACAGCCATAACAACGAGAAGGTTTTTACAAAAGTGATAAGTTGAATAATACCTCCAAAGTTCAAATAATATATTCACTGCCACTAATCCCAGATAAGATGAATGGAGGGGCTATAGATGGAGAGAAGGAGCAAAGTAGGGAAAACAGAGAAGAGTGATAGGTGGGATCATCGAAAAACAGGTTGGATAAACCTAAAGTCCTTACAAATACCGAACAAACTTTTGATTTTCTTATGTTATGTAATTGTGCTTGTCTTCTGCAACATTTTTCTGAGCATTAATTTTGTGTGTGTACAGGTTTTTGTACTGTATGTTTGCAGGACATTGATCTGTGTGTGGCATGCTTAGCTGCTGTACTTGTCACCTGCCTCTGCAGTATAAAAATTCTGTTTAAGCTGGGACAGGAGTTTTCAGGCAGATTTAGGGACTGAGAAACTGCAGCCTATAACACTCTTTGCCAACCCTTTCCTGGATGTGGACATCAGTGAGTTGTCAGGACATATGGTTGAGATTTCAGTGTTGATCCTGAATTGATGGAGATCATAAATCCCAAAAAATGATATCCAGTTGAAATCCAAGGAACATTCTCATCATTTCTGGACTCAAGCGCAGCCAAACCTCTATTGAAAGGCAGTTATGAAAATAGTTTTTTCCTTGCGTCAGCATATCTGTATGAATCTACACTTTTCTGACATGATTGCTATTAATCAAAGTGCAGAAACAGATTGAAAGATAAACATTTCATAATGCCCTGAGGATTAACCCCAGTCTGTACAGTCCTGCATACAGCTGTTTGGTTGCATCAATTCTGTCAGTCATCTGTAAGACAGAAACTATGACAGAATGTGTTCTACTGGAGGATCCTTCCTGTTAAAAGGGAGATTTTCCTCTCGTCTATTGCTGCGTGCTTACTCGGTGTGAAGGATTGGCTGTTGAATCAAAAAGTAGATACGATCTGCTGGTTTTTGTTTACTTAGATATAACACTTTGAAGCAATTTGACTGTATTGTCTGGTTAGATTGTCTCTGACACTGAATTGATAGTATATATTTGCTTGGATCATGTCATCAAATAAAGCAATCCCTCATACCATGCATGCATGCATGCAGTGACAGTGGGGAACAAAAGAAACTTAATTTTAACAGGAAGAAACCTTCAGCAGAACCACTCTCAGTATGAGCAGTCTTCTCCCGAGGTCGACTGGGGTTCAAGGAGACAGAAGCAGACATACAAGACGAATATAGCAGCACTGATCTATAAATACTTTCTACACAAGGTAATGATAAAATTGCTAAATAGTTAAGGCAAGGCAAGTTTATTTTTATAACATGATTCCGTAGAAACACAATTTAAAGTGCTTTGTATGAATTAAAAAGTAAAATACAAGTAAAATAAAAGCAAGCCAAGATAAATACATGATTGAAGAAAGTAGTAAAGCAAATAAAACATGTGGACCACAAACTTAAACTAATGATACCTCAGTTAAAAGGTTAACTATAACAGTCAAAGGCAGTTCTACATAAGTGGGTTCCTAACTTTGACTTTATAGAACTCAGACTTTCAGCCCTTTATTGTGTTCTTGGTGTCCAGGACATTAACAGTTAAGCAGATGAGGTGTGATCCAGCTTTCAAGACAAAAACGATGAAAGAGAACACATACAGCTAGTCACAGTAGTAGCTTAGTCCTTAGCCATGTTTGCTGTAAGAGAGAAACAGGACTAAGCACTAAAAAAACAGGCCCAACTCAAATAATCTATAATCGTTGATGGCAGGTTGGTTTCACAGACAAACAGGAACAGAGCAGATGAAGCTACTATGTCGAGAATTGGAGAGAACATAAAGTTAGGGGTTGAACAAACAAATGTAACAGAATGAGAGAATGGAAATAGAATAAAGAAGAATGGTGAAAAGTGGTCCCTATGTCCTCCAGCAGTCTAAGCCTATAGCAACATAATTACAGAAATTCTCAGGATACTCTTAGCCACTCTCAATATATGCACTATATTGAGAGTAGCTCTGGTTATCCTGAGCAGGTGCTGATGTCAACATGTACAGGTCAGCCTGTCTTAGTTTTTTGTAGACAAACACCTCTGATACTGACTGAGGGATACTGATCGCAGATGGAGATAACATCTGTCTTTCGCTGTAAGCCTTCTGCTTTTCCACTATTTATTGAAAAGTGGGAGATCAGGTTTATAAATTTATTCTTCTAGACAATTCAGAATTAAACATTCCCGTAACTGAACAGGAATATGTTTGGACTGTGAGAGGGTGTTAAAGCAACAGGTAAGAACCATCAGATAGACAGACGAAACTTAAAACATCAGTCCAAAGCCAAAACCTTCTTTCTACAAGAGCATCAGCTCCAACTGCTGTACTATAGTACAGAAGCCATAGAACTGTGAGCTAATTTTCAAACCCAGTGGTTCCATGATTTTACAGCATGGTATTCCAGTTTTTTTGGGGGTTGTCCACATTTGCCTCAGTTTCATAAATCAGTTTTAAAAACAGTACAAATTGCTTATGAATGGATGCCATGTCCTCTATGATGTTCTCCTTGTGGCTCATGTCATCCAAACCCGAATAAATTTTGCCAAAAGTTTAGCTGAAATGAAAACATCCTGTATGTTTTTCAGTTGATGATTTAACATCACAATAGTTGAGGGAAAATAATATGAAACAATTTATAATGGGCTGTGAGTCACACCACAAAAGAGATCATTATACTATGTAGCAGTCCAGTATGGAAACGTTTGAGATCTAATCAGGGGTTTTTACTGTTACATTTTTTTTCTTGTTTCTCTTGCTTGATCCTTCTGTGGACTCATATATGTCCTTTTTCCCTATTTTTGGCTTGTGACAGACTCTTTATATCCTCACTGTACATTCTGGCTGCTTTTGTGTCCTTTTTAATTGCTCTGCATCTAAGCCAGCTTCTTGATCTGTAATTTGTCTTATGTTATATCTGTTTTTCTTCTTAGTTTTTTACAACCTCATCCTAAATTCATAATTTGCTCCTTCTAGTAAGTCTTATACCTTAAGTGTTTGTGTTTCTTGGTTGAATCAGAATTTTGAACCCTTTACCTTTTGCTGAACTCCTCTGAAAAAATCCATTCATGGTTGAATTTTTTATCTTTATATTCATATTTTCTGATTCTAAAATTCAAGCTGCTCAGAAACTACATCATACAGTTTTTAATATGTTTGTACGTTTGAGGGGTTTCAAAAATCTTCCTTATAATGATAAGGTATTGTTCAGTGTTCATTTAATATTTGTTCATAATGTGCTTGTCAAAGTTATCCACTAGAGGAAGGTGTTGCATTGTCAAAACAGAAGTTAAAGCGCCACAGACTATATCTAAAACCTGTATGCAGTTTTCAAAATAACCGTGGAGGAGGTTGTCTAACTCTGCGTTACTGAAACTTTTACAGTCATTGTTTATTTTCTAAATTGTATTCAAAGCAATACTCTAAAACTCCTCTAATAGCCTACTTCAATTATTGGATTATTCAGAGGTGGCCTTGTTACTGTGGTGTAAAATCATTGTGTTGTGCATAACCTATGTTTGATCAGGCTTGACGTAAATTAATTTATTACATGTCATCCACATATTGAGTAAACATTCCACCCACTGCCAACACCATGCTTAACTATCTTGTGTTGGTTTTAGAGTAAATGCAATATGACATAAGTGTCAAACTCATTTATATGGGGCTACTTTAGCATTATAAAGCCTTTTAAGGATAATAGGCAGCTATTTGAATAAAAATTTTGATATCATGATTTGAATTACAAGACTCTACTTTATTATAAATTTACTCCCAGTTATTAAGTAGTTTAACCACTGCTACTAACATATTTTTTTTGATAAATATGACGCAGATCTTAATGAAGCTATGGGCTCACTCATAGAAACCATTTTTTATCTATCCTCATTTTGAGACATGAATATAAACTAAGTTATAGAGGTTTACTGTGCTTCAGATCTTTTGTGACATCCTTGTTAATTCAATGCTATACTGTTTTAACTGGCTTTCTTGTTTTTCCCAGTTGTGAATAACACTCATTTTGTTTTCTGTGTCATGATGGGTAAACGGAGGCAAGCCCAAGATGCAGAACACACACGGAGGAGACAGGGAAAAAGTTCAAAATGTTTAATAAAGTTCAGAAACACACAGTTAAGCACTGGGACTGGAATGGGTCAGGGGCTGGTTCACTGGAGTCTTGACTGGGACTGGAGACTGTGGGTTAGCAGAGTTCAAAGAGGCTAAGCATCTACAGGTGCTGGTCATAAAATTAGAATATCATGAAAAAGTAGATTGATTTCAGTAATTCCATTTAAAAAGTGAAACTTGTATATTATATTCATACATTACATACAAACTCATATATTTCAGATGTTTATTTTGTTTAATTTTGATGATTACAAATGACAACAAATGAAAATCTCAGATTCATCATATCAGAAAATTAGAATATTGTGAAAAGGTTCAAAATTGATGGCCCCTGGTGCCACACTCTAATCAGCTAATTAACTCAAACCACCTGCAAAAGCCTTTAAATGGTCTTTCAGTCTAGTTCTATAGGCTACACAATCATGGGGAAGACTGCTGACTTGACAGTTGTCCAAAAGACGACCATCGACACCTTGCACAAGGAGGGCAAGACACAAAAGGTCATCGCTAAAGAGGCTGGCTGTTCACAGAGCTCAGTGTCCAAGCACATTAATAGAGAGGCGAAGGGAAGGAAAAGATGTGGTCGAAAAAAGTGTACAAGCAAGAGAGATAACCGCACCCTGGAGAGGATTGTGAAACAAAACCCATTCAAAAATGTGGGGGAGATTCACAAAGAGTGGACTGCAGCTGGAGTGAGTGCTTCAAGAACCACCACACACAGACGTATGAAAGACATGGGTTTCTGCTGTCGCATTCCTTGTGTCAAGCCACTCTTGAACCACAGACAGCGTCAGAAGCGTCTTGCCTGGGCTAAAGAGAAACAGGACTGGACTGCTGGTGAGTGGTCCAAAGTCATGTTCTCTGATGAAAGTAAATTTTGCATTTCCTTTGGAAATCAAGGTCCCAGAGTCTGGAGGAAAAGAAGAGAGGCACTTCATCCACGTTGCTTGAAGTCCAGTGTAAAGTTTCCACAGTCAGTGATGGTTTGGGGTGCCATGTCATCTGCTGGTGTTGGTCCATTGTGTTTTCTGAGGTCCAGGGTCAACGCAGCCACATACCAGGAAGTTTTAGAGCACTTCATGCTTCCTGCAGCTGACCAACTTTTTGGAGATGCAGATTTAATTTTCCAACAGGACTTGGCACCTGCACACAGTGCCAAAGCTACCAGTACCTGGTTGAAGGACCATGGTATCCCTGTTCTTAATTGGCCAGCAAACTCTCCTGACCTTAACCCCATAGAAAATCTATGGGGTATTGTGAAGAAGAAGATGCAATACACCAGACCCAACAATTCAGAAGAGCTAAAAGCCACTATTAGAGCAACCTGGGCTATCATAACACCTGAGCAGTGCCACAGACTGATCGACTCCATGCCACGCCGCATTGCTGCAGTAATACAGGCCAAAGGAGGCCCAACTAAATACTGAGTGCTGTACATGCTCATACTTTTCATGTTCATACTTTTCAGTTGGCCAACATTTCTATAAATCCTTTGTTTTTATTGGTCTTCAGTAATATTCTAATTTTCTGATATGATGAATTTGCGATTTTCATTTGTTGTCATTTGTAATCATCAAAATTAAACAAAATAAACATCTGAAATATATGAGTTTGTATGTAATGTATGAATATAATATACAAGTTTCACTTTTTAAATGGAATTACTGAAATCAATCTATTTTTTCATGATATTCTAATTTTATGACCAGCACCTGTAGCTTCAGGCTTAGCAGGGCAGTACAAGATTTGAGCTTCCAGCTCTTAGCAGGGAACAACGGGGAAATCCACATATGATTCTTCAAGCGGATTCTACGTAGGAACCTCCAGGGAAACTCCACATAAGAGTCTTAGGTTAAATCCACGTAGGAATCTTCGGGTTGGCTCACCAGGGCAGATAGCAGGTTAAGCTCACCTAGAGCTTCTGGCTGGAGACAGGTTTCCTGTGATGCAGCTCTCCCAGAGATGCAGGCCAGAGACAGGTTACTAGTGAGGCAGCTCTTCCAGGGCTTCACGAGGAGACAGGATTCCTGTGAGGCAGAAACTGGGAAGCGTTAGAATCTGATCTCACACTAGAGATAACCAAGATTCTTCCAGTAACAGAGGCTCAGGTTGCTAACCAACTAAGATCAACACTGCGGCCTGGAAGCAAGGTCTGAAGGCAGCTTAAATACTGTGGTCCTCCTGATGAGTAGATCAGCCACAGGCGTGTTGGAGGCTCAGCTCAGGAGGACCCACGGCGCACTCTGCTGGAGACAGAGGGTAATCTCCAGAACCTAACAGTGACTCCAGCCCTAAGAAAAAGACAAAGAGAGCAGAAGAGGATCCTCGGCGCCCTCTGGTGGGCAAGCCTGAGGATCCCAACATTCTGGAGCCCCAAAGTCTTCGGATTACCTTTGTAATCCTCTCAAGATTGAAAGATATCAGTGTCTTTGTTTTTCTACAGTTATACTTTTTATTTAGATGCTTTGCTTTCTGACAACTTCCTTATTGAAGGTTATCATATATCTCCAGCTGTCTATAAGGCAAGAGGCAGGGTACACCCTGGACAGGTCGCTAGTGCATCACAGGGCAACACAGAGACAAACAAGAAGAACAACCATGCCCACCAACACTCATACCTAAGGAGAATTTAGAGAAGCCAAATACAGTCATGTTCTTTGACTGTGGGAGAAAGCCGGAGCACCCTGAGAGAACCCGCTCAAGCACAGGGAGGTTATCTTAAATTATCATAGCTTATTTCAACTGCTTGTATCCAGTTGTCATTGGTCCTAAAAAGCATTTGCTTTCTTCACCAAATGAGACCACAATCACATTTGCAGATAACATTTGTTTGCAAAGTAATGAATGAAAATAATTACAGACAAATGATAATATATGGATTTGCTTTTTCATCAAGTGCACTTTTGTTGATTGCTTGCTCTTCCCGCATTAGTTAATTTAGATCCATATTTATTTTGACCTTTTTCTGGTACTCTGTGAAGTTTTTGTCTTGCCTTATTAATTTGGACTCTGAGATTGTTGCATGTTATAACTTTCCTTATTGGTAAAGCTTAAAGTTAGATTGATCAGGTGAGCTATATCTATAATTACTGTGTGCTGCTATAGGCTTAGACTGCTGGAGAACATAAGGATCCCTTTTCATCATTCTGCTTCATTCTATCTCTGTTCTCTAGTTTTGCATATTTTGTTAGTTAAACTCCCTCTGCTTGTTCTCGCCATTGTTGCTTCTTCTGGTCTGGTCCTGTTTGGCTGTGACACCGTCCTGGAAAGAAATATCATCTTTGAGTATGGATGATAGAGTTGGACCTTTTTTATGTTTAGTCCTGTTTCTCTCCTCGACATAGATGGCCTCAGCTTTTACTGTGACTAACCGTTTGTACTCTCATTCATTTTTTTTAAATTAACATGTGTAACTGTTTGTAGTTTTCTAATGTAGAAAGTGCTTTTGGATCAGGTCTTTTGTAGGTCTGAGAATGCTGGTGTTTCCTTCTTAATAAAAAAGCATTTTTTCCTCATCACTACTGCTACATACATGGTCGTTGTTTGGGTTGCAGAAGTGAACAACAAGTGTAAGCAAATATCTACTGCTGCCATGTTCTCATCCAGGAGTAGCAAATCATGCAAAGTCAATCACTGGATTAAAAAAAAAAGTAAAAAAAAACAATCAACTGGACTTTGTTTCCAAGTTTAAAGACATTTTGCTTCCCATCCAGGAATCTTTTTCAATTCAAAGTGTGAAAAATTTTATTGAGTTTGAGGCTTTATAAAGTGGACCAAAAACAAAGCCCTATTTTGGCTTAGAAAACATGCAAATTGAATCGGACAAACAGGTCTCCCCCTTAGGGATGGGAGTTTGAGTTGTTTGTTAGCCTGTAATACCCGATACCTGTCTTTATTTATGAAAGAGGGACGTTAGAGGGAATCGTTGGCCTGGCTGAAAGAGGCAAGGTGTTTTGGTCCCCTCTATGGGGGTGTGGGTTGATGATAGCGGGAAGGAATCAACTCAATTGCTGCATTGTAGGTTTTTGAAGGCTGAAATCTTGAGTCCATATAATCTGTTTAAGGTTGGTTTTTCTTTCTTTGCATAGATGGCTTCCTTCACGCCCCTCTCAAACCACCTATCTTCTTTGTCCAAAATGTGAACATTCTGGACCTCAAAAGAATGTCCTTTTTCCATAAGGTGTAGATGTACTGCCTAGTCTTGTCCCGAGGAGGTTGGTCTTCTGTGCTGGGCCACACGTCTGTGGAGCGGTTGTTTGGTTTGTCCCATATAATGATATAAAGATCTATGTTTTTAATTTTTTTTTAACTGACTATGACCTTGACGACTAGGAATCTTTACCAGCTCAATGACTGGATGCAATCAGATGGTTTTTCCTTAAAGAGAAAACTTGTGAATCTGAATGATTGGAGTGAATTGATTCTGTAAAGTGCCTTGATATGAAATATTTTGTGAATTGGCACTGTAAATAAACTGAAATAATTAAAACTTTTTTTTTTAACAGTGTCCTGTCTTGGCAATGTGGCAATAGGAATAATTGTCTTGATGCCATAATTCAAAGTTTTGAAAAAGATAAAGCTACTTTGTATTTTAAGGTTAAAACATCAACCTGAAAGATTAAACAGCGAAGCTCTTTTTGAAAATGATGAACAACCTTTGAGGTGATGTCTTCATTCCTAACATGTTCATGTCAGGAAGCAAAGTGTATCGTCAGATGCTGGTTTGCCACAGGCTGAATAATCATGTGATTAGTCTTATGTTAAATCAACCTGAGTATGGCTAACTGCCTCCCAGTCCTGCAAGCATTGCTCAACATGTTTATTTGTTACTCTTGTATCCATGGTAACGTCACATGGCAGTCGTAAAAAAAAAAAAAAAACTTTTTGTACTGTAGGATTTTTAACTTACTGAAATGGACTCGGATGCAAATACTGCAGCTTCTAGAGAGTTGTAGCATTTTTTTCCAGAGGCTCCAAATTTGCTCAAAGCCACTCCAACTGTCTACATACTGTACGGAAGAGGGAAAAAACAGTCACCAACTATCCTGCATGAATCATTACATAATTAGATTTGCTATGACTCAATATCACAAGCAAAAGAGAACAAAACCGCCACTGTTACTGCTTCACTTTCTTAAAGAAGCAGAAACTGTTTCTTGCTTGGTCTATTTGAATGATTAAAAAAGCAAATAATGACAAACAATTGCACAATAGATTATATTACATTTTATTTGTGCCAAGTGTGATAATGTACATAAAAAGAAGCAAGAAAGGAAAATTATTTCTTACAAAAAAAAAAATCCCTCTCAGAATTAAAAAGCTAATTTTCAACAGGTGCTGAACTACTATATCAAATCATGTAAAAAAAACAGCAGGTAAACTTAATGTGAAAGACACTTAAAGCTAGGTTAGGCATGTCGGTAAAACAGGACTCAGACCAAATACCAGCCCGTTTTACCCTGTCCAGTCCTTGGATTCACCACTTTTTTTGAATCACATCCACAGACCAGAGACAGAGCAGCGGACAAATCAAGGGTAGGGTGCACCAAGGAGTCCATGTAACAGATAGGAATGCATCCAAAAGTAGCATATATTGTGCCTCACATTGTCTTAATTCCAATGCATTTATGTGAAAGTAGCACGCAAGGTTTCACACAATTTCAATATAGTATAGTCTTGGATTGCAGAAAAAAAAGACAAGGAATGACATTTCAATACCTTCACTGAGATTAGTGCACTGGAATATAAGGCCATTGTTGTTGCTTTTTGCACATAACTAACTGCACATAAGGCACATGTAGCATATTCGAATAATAGCATAAAAAAACTCCAAAAGGTCTTCATATTTGAGAACACTCTGGAGTTACCATTTTGTGAACAATTTAAAGGTACATAGTAGCTTTATTAGATATTTTTAAATGTATATGCCAGTGACTCAATCTGGTTGAATACAGTATTGTTATGACAACTTAAGGCATCCTGATGGCACAGCATGAGTTGTCTCTGTCTTGTGATACTTTTTTTTGCTCAATTTGTGAGTAAATATAACTTTTCTGTGTATATTTACTGTAACAACATCATATAATTGCAATTACATCACTGCACATGCGTACAATTGGTCAACAAGCAAGCGAGTGAAGCAGGCAAGCGAGTGTGGAGCTCCCACCATAGTTGCGAATAAAAGTCCAAGATCAAGAGTTTATTCCAAGAGGGATAAAAGAAAGTCGTGATGGGAAAACAGTATGACCGTTGGAGTTCACTAAAGCTGGAACTAAAGCTCAGGAAGCATTCTGATGTTGCTCTGAAGTTAATAGACACCTGAGTCCATGTCCTCGCTAATAGTACTAATTGGTGTTAGTAATGCTGTTGAGCCCTACCCTCCGAGCTGTCAGTTTTCTGCAAGGAATTTCAGCACAGTCAAAACAGTCGGGAGTTACTTAGTAGGTGCGTCAATGGCTGCCATCTGTGTTTCTGATAGCTAGGCGTTAATTGCCAGTAGATGGCTTCACGTCTGTTTATGTCTGCTCATCACAACCAGTGCTGGGGTGCTATTTAGGCTCAAAAAGGACAATCAAAACACCACCAGGATAGAAGCTTGAAGTACTTAACCTTATTTTATTATAATAAATTGGATTTCTGTCTATTTTGTAAAGGCATGTAACATGACTATGAACCTTTAAGTTTTAAGTCTCTCCAAAAACAAAAAGCAAGCACAATTCAAAATTTTCCATTACAAACATATGTGTAGCTATGAAGGTACTGGTAAGGAATCTATGGTGCAGAAAGGGGGTAGTGGAGTTAGGTGGATCAAGAAGGAGTGCTAACATTAGATGGCTTTCAACACGTTGAGGCAGTGTGGTGGGCGTGGCGGACGGCAAGGAAACACAGGTGCGCACAAGCAAGGCGGGCGGTTTCAGTGTGTCAGACTGCCGGGTAGAAGGAGGAGGGCTACAGAGGTATGGCTGGGGTGGGGGATGTAATGAAAAAGCACCAGGAGGTTGTTGTTGTGCTGCTCAGAGTGAGCGCCTGGTACATGTTTGCTGAGTCAGACAGAATGTGGCAGCGCCAGCTCTTTATCTCTGGTCTGACCCACATGACCCCATGGCAACTGACCACCGCTTGCTGGCCTACAGTTCCAAAACAGCAAACATGAACATGGTGGAGAGATGACAGCAGTAGACCCTGGCCTCCTTCCTCTCACACAAATTAGCCATACAAGGACTTTACCTAACCAATGAGAAGATTTGTAAAATGGTGGACCGCTTGCTCGACAAAAGTAACAGTGAGGCTTAAAAAAAACAATAAAAAATAAAACAGCAAGAAAAACCAACAAGAATGACCCTTTGAATATTCTGTGCCCACCTCGTTGGTTAAGCCGCATTGGAGAGAAAAAACCAGAGAAGACAGAAAGGTAGGGTCGAGTGCCATGTGACCTTGCACTTCAAACATCTGTCAACCCCATTTTTTTATTTTCCAGAGGTCTATTTTTTCTATTCCCTAACTTTTCTCTCCATTTCACCTTTCCTCTCTCCTGTAATTTCCAATAATCCTTCTCTTACTCCCGTCTCTAGATGCTACACCTCCTTTGTTGTGCGGAGGCGGATGTTGCTGAAGCACTTGCCCATTGCTTCGAACAATGGGTCGCAGAAGGTGTGCACAAAGATGGAGTAGACGCGGCTGATGCAGTGGGTCTCGATAAGGTAGCTCTTCACGCAGGGCACCACAGCCCAGATATGCACAAAGGAAAGAATGGCGAAGAAGATTCCCCAGATGAGTGCCAGGGGGATGCCGACCAGTGCCGTCAGCAGCCGATAGCACCAATACTTAGTGACGGTAAAAGTGGTGAAGCTAGCTTTCCACACGCCATCAAAGCTGTAGGTTCCAGCAGGCTCTGCGATGATGTCTTCAAAGTCCACCTGAAGAAAAGGAGAAAAGAAAGAGTGGGTTAACACGCACACCTGATTAATTTATCAATACTCCTGACATAAGAAGGGTTCTGAAAACATTTCTACAGTTAGATTTTACTGAAGTCAAAAAAGTCAACAATTCAAACAGGCACCGTAATCTTAACCTGTTTGGTGGCTACACCAAAACCCTAAAAGGGATTTTGAAACACATGAAAATGCATGAATTTAATCAGCTGCTGTACTTGGGTCTAGCCTGCCATGTAAAACTGTTCCAATGACAGACAGAAGCCTTATTGTGGCAGTATGAAGCTGCTAATATGGAGGCACCACAACTGTTGCATTGTGTCCATGGTACTTGATAAATTTAAAAGGTTTAACTTAAATCTCCGATGGGACGGTGCCCTACAAATGCTAAAGTGCATTCACACAGTTGTGCGAAAGGCCCCTGTTTTGCAAATAGAGAGAAGCGAGAGAGCTGCCACATCTTTAAAGTAAATAAAGGGAAATAGAAAAGATCTGATCTTTTATGCATCGCTAAAAGCAAACAGGGATTATTAGATGTTGGTGTGCAGAACATGCTTAAAAATCGAAATAGAAGAGAGAAAACGTAATGTTGACGAAAGATAAAGTAGGGAATGCTTTTAAGAGGTTTGCAGGTGGCTTTTAAAACAGCCATTATATTTTGTCCTCACTTTGCTTCAGTGCTGACAACCATAACAGTCTTTCCCTGCTTTAATGCTCCCTACCTGTTGGACCTTTCCAATGTACCAAGGTTTCCCTTCTATATCCCACTTTTAGCCTCCAGTGCTAGCCGGCCAGCCGAAAAAGTCTCTCCCTTCTCTAGTGCTCCCTACCTGGTGGACCTCTTTAATGCTCCATTTAATTCTTTCTTATCCTGCTGTTAGCCTCCAGACCTTGCTGGTTAGCTGCTAGCCCTGTGGACTTATTGGATATAAAGCTGTCCCCCTTCAATGTCACGCTGGTTTCATAGATCCAGAAGAGGACATGGCCAGGTGCCTTGTCCCAATTGTGGTGCATTCTCTTTGTTGGGGCCCCATTTTGGAGATTGCTCCAGTTTGAAGTTCAGAACGCTGTAACACCTTACATTAAGCTCCACAGAAAGCAGCCATGAATCAACTGTAGCTAGTGGACTCCAAGTTGGGAGAATCTCTGGATAATCTGAAGGACCCAGAGATGTGGGCAGCTTTTAAAAGCAATAAAAGCACCAGGATTCACCGTCAAATTCAGGTCCGCCATGTAATGAAACCGACAACCAGCATATTCAGTTATGTGGAAGAGCCTTTCATCCACCGTGTGAATGTTTTAGGCCAATTCTCAGGCAGCTCTCTGGAGGTCATTCATCAGGTCCCTCTGTGTAGTTGTGGTATTCTGGCTCATTTTTTTCGTGATCTTTTTCACTCCACAGAATAAGATCTTGTGTGGGGCTCCAGATCGAGGGAGATTATGAATGGTCTTATATGCCTTCCATTTTCTTTCAATATTTTTGTTCCTCCAGTCCTTCTATAGCTCTTTGGTTTGGTAATGGCTGAGTTAAGAGTCTGACTGTTTGAAGCTGTGGACAGGTGTCTTTTATACAGATAACGAGTTCAAACAGATACCATTAATACAGCTAATAAGTGGAGGACAGAAAAGCCTCTTAAAGATAGGTTACAGGTTTGTGAAGGCCAGATATCTGGCTTGTTTGTGGATGACCAAATACTTCCGCCATAATTTTAAAATAAATTCTTTAAATATCCCACTATTTACTATTTATACAACTATTTATTTAGTTGGATCCAACTGTTTTACTTTCTTTGCTACCTGCTTTTATAAGTTTTTAACTTGCTTTTATTTTGCATTTTTGAGGTCCAATTGTTTTATTTGTTTTACAAATGTTTTTGCTTTCATTCTACTTATATTTGACTATCTAATTCGAGTAAAGCACTTGTCCATGTACTGATTTGTGCTATACAAATAAAATGGCCTTGCCTTGCCTTACCATGTGAACAATACTATGTGTAACTTATTTATCAATACATCATTCCTATATGTGCCAGCAGTTTTGGATTTTGTAGTCTCCTTTGGTAAAAACTAAGTTTAACTATGAGTGTTCCACTCTTTTTTGTGACACTTCAAAAATACTTCAGCTGTTAGTAAAACACAGATTTGTGGGACCACTGAAAATGTGCACATCCCATATTTAATACACCATACAAGCCATAACCACGGGCTATAACTTAGAAAAACAACTTTTTGGATGGAACCAAAAAAGTAAGAGATATAATCTGATGCTTATTATGGAAGAATATACTGCTTTAATAAAAAGTATTCACTGCATGTATGTACACTTAAAACAACTGAAGCTGTGGCTATATAAAAATTGAACTTTGCTAATTAATATAACGCATCAGTCTCCGCCATTGAGAAATAGGTTTCACAAGAGCACTGATATGGTGCAAATGAAACCACCAGACAAGCTTGATAGTCTGAACTCATTATTCAAGCATAAATCAGCTGCTTCAGTCCTTGTTAAAGTGTCAGTTCTGCTGAATTGCAGGGTGGGATTCCTGGCAAGATTTATATCTCTCCGTGCTGTAGCTGGTACGCAATCCAAAATGCGCCCAACCCAAAATACTAATGTCTGCACACAGACAGACACACTACCGCTGGCATCTGCTTTGTTTTCACCAAATCAGCTTGAGATTATTTCCCAAAGACCCCAGGACATTAATTCATTGGACAAACAGCAGAAAAAATTAGACATTCCAACCTTATCTTTGTTTATATATCTCTGCTTCTTATATCACCTGCTAAAATCAAAAAGTAGAGGAACATACTTTTTCTGACTCCCTTAGGCTTTTAGCAGGATGCTCCCTGCTGCTGTCAGTTACCTGACTTGTACTGTTTAAGAAAAGAAAAACACACCATCACTATGCTTATTCTCTCTCCCTCTCTGTCTCTCTTCATTTTCTCCTTCTTTCAATGGGTTGTGAGCATCTGAATAAATGTTTATTTTTCAGTTCCATGGAGACTGGGTTTTTTCAAACAGAACGACTGAACCAGTGAGAACTAAGGGCTATAATATCAATAAATCATGAGGATAATCCCCTCTGTCATGCTTACAGTAAAACAGAAAAGTGAAGTTCTTAATTTCTTACTAATTCACCTGTTTAGAGATGGGATTACTTTCTAGATCTGTTGATAATAAAAAAAAGAAATGTCTTGGAATAAGCGGACCTTTTCAAGCTGACCCGATGAGAGCAAAAATTGCAAAATATAGCTTATGTAGTCATGGTAACTACCGTATTTTCACGACCATAAGGCGCACCGTACTAAAAGGCGCAGTCTCAGTTATGTGTGCCATTTCTGTATTTAACACACACATAAGGCACACCGGACTATAGGGCGCGTTTTTTATATACAGGTACAGGTCCTCTACTACCTTTAAATACCTCTACTGCGTATTTAAAAATACAGCGGGGGCAAAACTGAGTATGACTGTGCTTTATTCATGTATTTATTACAAAGTATTAATCAAACCTGGCAGCTGGCCGTGAGACAGACACATCGCAGATGACACAGCGCTGTGATCACTCCTAAATTAACTTAAAATCCTGAAACCTGCCGACGGAATATGTTCGCTTTTATTGCCGGTATCCTGGTGCCTGCAGTTTAAATTATTTAGATGAAAAACACCTGCCAGCAGCCGCAGTGAACCCCAGGCGACCCGGCCTAGAGGCTGCTGATGAAAGGATTTCTCCTGTCGGTGCACCGCTGGTATGTGGGGGTCTGAGCGCCTCCGACAGAAATAGATAATCTGGATGAACTGACTGCAATTATTAAGTTTTCAGGTGGACTTTCTCACTTAAAAACATATTAAAACTACTTTATTCCCACTGATCACAGCAAATATAGTTGCAAGATTTAGATTATTTAGATGAAAAAACACCTGCCAGCCACCACGCTGAAGAGGAGGAGACGCGCCCAGAGGCTGCTGTTGAATTAAGTTTTCAGGTAGAAAAATAGAGCGGGAGCAAAACTGAGTATGATTGTGCTTTATTCATGTATTTATTACAAAGTATTAATCAAACCCATCAAAGTCATCATCCTCTGTTTCTGAATAAATCAGCTGCGCTAAATCAGACATGCCAATTTCCCCTTCTTCGCTGTCAGAGTCACTTTCCGTGCAGCGCAGCTCCTCAGAAATAATGCCGGCTTTTGCGAAAGCTTGAACAACAGAGCCAGCAGACAAGTTAGTCCATCTACAATCCATCCGCAAACTGTGGCGTAATCTGCCCGGCGCTGCCTTCCACTTATCCTGAAACTGTGGTCTCCGTCTGTCATCCATCGCTCCCACGCCGCTCGCAGCCTTACTTTGAACGGCCGTCTCACACCGATGTCAAGTGGTGGAAGTTCCTTTGTCAGACCCCCAGGATAACGGCGAGCACAGCGTTCATTTGATGAAGTTTTGCTGCGGCGCGTCCAGCAGCAAAACTTCAATTTTTCCATCTCGAGCAGCAGCATGTCGGGAGCAGCAGTTGGCGGTGCGTCAGATGCTTAAACGCTCCCGACATGCTGCACCAAAACGCGCTGCGGGACCTTTTGCTGCACCTATATGCGCGTCAACCATTGACTTTGCATGTAAACTCGCCGCTTCTGCTGCACCTGCTGGGTCCGGTTCACACCGATGTCGAGCGGTTGAACAGCGAGCACAGCGTTAATTTGTTTCCCCATGTTTTTCACATCAGCTGTGAGATGGGCACGCATGGAGTTACATATTAACAGCGATGGTGATGAGTGGAAAAAAAACACCTGGTCTCCTTACATTCAGCCACTCTTTCATCATCTCCTCAATGAGGTGGTCTCAAAAGTCGCAGTTACAACACACATAGGGCGCACCGCACCATAGGGCGCACCGCACATTTTGAGGGAAAAAAAAGACGTTTAAGTGCGCCTTATAGTCGTGAAAATACGGTAATTTGGATCTCCAAGCCTTACATGTTTACTTGTATTTGCAAGGAGCAGATGACCGGCTTAAAATCAGAAGCACTGTTCTCTGTCAATGTGGAGTTATAGCTAGAATTTCAGCTACAGCCCTGTAGTAAGTACACAGGACAATACAAATAGTTTATGCAAAACTTTTGCCATGGAAACTAGTATTGGGTTTTGCAAACTTAGCAGCTCCATTTTTTTGGAGACAGACACAGCTGCTTTAAGAGGCTTGTGCATATTGATGATTGGATGCACAATATTTAATTGCAAACTTAGGTCTGCCTATTTTTGACATATTTTTTCAGTGCCTTTTCAGTGCCACAAAACAATCAGCACACTGCTAAAGCGAACTGCACTTAAAAAGTGTTAATTCTCTTTTTAATATTTCATTTGAGCTGAAAACTGTTTTACCTAGCATCACTAAATGTCTTCAATTTGGGAGTGAACATCTGGTAAACTAAGACACCTTTAGGGGCAGGATCCCTTCTTTGTAGTGTTCTGCACCTTTTAGATGTGTCTGTTCTTTAACATACCTGAGTAAAATACTCAGTTCTTAAGCACGACTCTGGAGCTGCTTGACTGCAAACAGAGGTGGTAATTAATCCATTTAATCCAGGTGTGTAAAATCATAGACAGCTAAAAGGGGCAGGACCTCATACATTAAGGACTAGAAGCCTACTTTATGGTTATACTTTAGATTTTCTTATACAACAGAAAAGTGAGTCATTTTCCCTCAAAGGTAAGTCCTTAGTGACTGCTGTATTTTAGGTGACTGTAATGCAGTAAACATAGGCTAAGTTAACACTGCAGGCCTTAATGCTCAATTCCGATTTTTTTTGTGAAATCTGATTTTTTTGCGTGTCCGTTCACACTTCCAAGTATATGCGACTTGTATGTGATCTACTGTGTGAACTGAAAGTGTTCAACCGAAGTGTCCCGCATGCGCACTCGAGGACGCGATGACGTCACATGTAGCAAGCGTCCTCAGTGTTTGCGGAAGTAAACATGACTCGTAATACCGCAGCGTATATTGCGTTCTTTAAGTTATTCTCCAACAGGAGCAGGCACATTACGAACAAAATCTTTTTAAGAAGATCAAAAAGAAAGACCCGGTTCCGGTAAGACCCTTCGAGTTTGGTCTGAATCGAGCTATCTTTCCAAATATAAATTAAGTCAGCAACCTCACTTTCTCTCCATTGACTGCTCTCTGTGTTATCTTCTGCCATGGTTGTTAGTTTTTCCCACCTCCGCTTAGTAGGACGCAGATTAGTAACGTTTAGTAACATTTGTCAAGTATCAATGACGTGTAGGTCGGATGAATGCGACCTGGCCGTACAGACACAGGTCGCATTTGAAAAGATCAGATACGTATCGGATTCAGGACCACATATCCAAGTGGCCTGGGTCGCATTTGAAAAAATCCGATCTGTGTCGTTCAGACTGTCATAAAAAGATCAGATACAGGTCACATATGGGCAAAAAAAATCGGAATTGGGTCACTTCAGGCTGCAGTGTGAACGTAGCCATAGAGTCCTACAAAAAAAAAGTTTCCCCACTCATGAATTTCTTCTTTTTCTTTTATTGTCACACATTACCGACCCGGCCGCCCAAGCATCCACCACCAATGGGCAACTACATATTTTATGCATCTTCTTGTATTTATGTTGTAATGCTTGAGTAATTAATTCATGTCATTTAACATTTATTTTGTATGTCAATTAGGTTAGCTGTGTTGCTTTAAATTGCTTATAAATAAAATAGCCTAATATCGACTACTAAGACCACATTTTACTGCTGCATGATTTTCTTGTTATAAAATTTCCTAGTTTTAAAGGTTACACCTGTGTCATACCAAAACTGATGCTTCCTGATGCAACGTGGGGGCTGGTTTTTATCTAACTTCAAATTTTATCCAAGAACAGTGCTAGGAAAAAAAGGGACCAAAGAGTATCTCTTTTTTAACAATCTTAACACAGTGTGGTGGGATTCTGTGTATTATCAAGCACAACAGCGCACTTGGTCAAGGCAAGACTATCAGTGCTAATGATATAGGATCAAGCATATGCTTTGGCCCAGATTTCTTCAGAGATTTTCTGTATTATGTCAAAACACACAGTCTTCCATCAATTTTCAGAAATAACAAATAACCTTATTCTTTAATTTTTTGATATTATAGAAATATAATAAATTTATGTTAGGGTTTCCAAATTATCATCTGATTTTGGTCATCCTAACTGACCTAAAATGGAAAAGGATCAGTCTAATTGAATCACAACATTACACATTGTTAAATTGCATACACATAGAGCAGTTAAGTTTATGCTAAGTTGTAAAGATATTTTATAAATGCCTTTTCTTTCTCATCACAGTTGCAATGATGCCACTGATCCATGGTGCTCCTTGCTGTCTAGATAGTAAAAGGCTAATATGATATGAAATAGCTGTAACTATAAATAAAAGAAAAGCATATCATAATACTAAGTAATAACTAGAGTGGTTGTTGCGTTAACATAGTTATAAGCCTTTGCCTTGCCTCAAAAAGGTTCTGGTTATTCCAGCTAAAGCCTTTCTGTGTGGAGTTTGCATGTTCTCCCTGCGCATTTGTGGGTTTTCTGCTGACACTGCTTTATGAACATACATGTTCAGAACATGCCTGTTGGTACGAGTACTTTGTCACCTTTTGGCTACGTAATGGACCGGTGACATTTCTAGAAAGTGAGCTGCCTCTCATCAATTGACAGCTGGAGAGAGGCAACAAACAGCTGCAATAAAAACTAGATCATAAACATATATTTTTTCCTGATCATAATTCATATCTCCAGAATAAGAAAGATGTCTTTCTTTAAGAAAGCGACCTTTTGAAGCCATTCATTCTGTAGGAACAGAAAACGTCCTTCACCAGTACCCTCTAGCCGAGCTCAGAAAGCAGTCAGAAAACCAGCTTTCAACCACTTTATTTTTCCACTGCTATAAATCTTAAAGTGGACCAGCTCTGCGCCAGTTTCCACAGCTTTGAGACTAAAGGGGAGTCTCTCTGCAGAGGGCTGCAAACAGAGGCAAGGCAGGGGGGTGGAGAGAGTTCAGTCTCATCCAGTGGAGGTGTTCAGCTATGCTTTGCTCAAAGAATCACAGAAAAGAAGCACATCTACAGGAGGTATTGCTTCATTAAATTTGGAGGCAAAGACATTTTACCGACAGGTTACTTAAAAAAAAACTCTATAGTAGGACCAACCGTGCAGTGCCACAAATAAATAGGGAATATTTTTAGATAAAGGATTAAAGAGAATCCCCATTAGGATTTTGAAGGGAGTGGGACACTGTCTTCCAGTGGGACGTTTGGTATGAAACAATAGAGTCTGATGGTCAGCATGTGACCTGTTGGCAGGGCAACTTTATTATTGAGTAAATACAGACAAGTGCTAATACCAGAGCCTATCTTTGGGCTGCCAACTATGCTTGAGTGGACAAAGTGTGTCCCCGGAGGCGATGGTCACACTATAGTGCATTAACAGACCCTTTGTCTGGTAAAGGGTCTCAGTAGTAAGGAAGAAATAAATATTTATTTGACTAATGGCTCTGACTCGAATTACTGGCTTTAGAGATGAACTATAAGCTGTTTATTTCTGGTTTTATTCATACTTTCCTGGAATATAACCTTTCTGTTCATTCTGTGCAAGAAAATCTGTTATGTCTTTATCATTTCATTCTACTGTAATGATTGAATTTTACAATTAAATTCTTCCTCAAATGTATAAAGCTCTATATATACAAGCTTTGTCTTATATCAGAGATCGGACTGTTACCCCGCCAAGGAGGTAAAGTTTTTGGTCATGTTTCTTTGTTAGCAGGATAAATTGAAAAGTCATGAATAGATTTTAATTACATTTTACCAGAGAACTGTCTCAAGGGACAGCTCATAAAATTTTGGTCATGATCTAGATCCAGTAACTACTGACAGATTCAGCACTGGACTCAAAAGGTATTATACTAAGGGAGTATAATGCTATGTTCACACTGCACGCAATAGAATCAGCAAAGCAGCTTGTTTACATGCAAAGTCAATGGTCGACGTGCATCAAGGCGCATCAAAAGGTCCTGCAGTGCATTTTGAGCAGCAGGAGCGACGCATCTGAGCAGCTGAAGCAGAGCCTCTCGAGCTTCTGAGGCACGTGCTTAACAAGCTACAGCTGCTGGAGTTGGAAAAATTTCACTTCTGCTGCTTGACGCACCACATCAAACAATCAGAGAAGCTGCTCTGAGGCTGACAGGGAGATGGACGCAGCGCTGCTGATGCATGCTATGCTGATGGTGAGTGCCATGATCACTCCACTGAAACAGTTTATTAAAGCCTAAATTAACTTAAAATGTCGAAACCTTCCACCAAAATATGTTCGCTTTTATTATTCTGTTGTGTGCAGTTTGGATTACGTATACGAAAACCTCTAACATCTCCTTACAGCCTCCACAAACAATAGTGGAAAACCACCTAGAGGTGATCGGGCCAGAGGCAGCTGCTGCTGGGAATTTCAAGTGACATCACTGGTCCCACAGCATGATAATATTGCAAGGCAGGATCATAATCTTGATGAACTGACTGCACAGATGATGTTTTGAGGTGGGCTTTCTCACTTAAAAACGTATTAAAACTATATTTTACCGACTTTACAGAAAATATAGCAAAGCCACGCTCTGCCATGGAAAACAGGAGCAGCATAAGCAACAGATGCATCTGTACACACTTTCCTGGATACGCTTCAGGAGCATCAAAGATGTTTTTGCGGTGCATTGGACCTTAATGTTTACAAGCTTCAAAAATTAAGCAGCAGTCGCTTTTTTGCTGCTTCTATCACATTCGGTCTGAACGTAGCATAAGAAGAATTATACTGAAGACCAAAAATATGAAATCACAAGAAATTGGAGTCATGCCTCACTCAAAGTCGTAATCTGCTGATCAAAGAAGACAGCAGAGTGAAGGGTGAATGAAGAAAATGAGCAGAAGAGACACCAGAGGCTGCAGACACACACTGTGCCTTACTTTTGAACTTATGAAAGGATTTGAAGGACATGTTTACCAAAGGGGCACCTAATGCCAAAGAACAATGCATTAAAATTTTGTAATTTTGTAGTGCTTTTCTAGTTCTTTATGATTCTTATACAACACTTTGCTAAATCTGCAGGTTTACTACTGCTTCATAGTATTTCTAAAGGTAGACTGCAGGCAGATCTTTTAGTTATCAGGCCCCTCTCCTGTGGAACCAGTTTTAATCAATGAGGCAGACACCCTGTCTGCTTTTAAGGCTAGACTTAAAACTTTCCCTTTTGATAAAACTTATAGTTAGAGGCTCAGGTTATCCAGTGCTATCTCTATAGTTAAGCTGCTATAGGCTTAGACTGCTGGAGGACACAGGTGGTAATTTTCTATTATTCTGCTCCATTCTACTTCTATTCCTTAATTTTGCTTTATTGTTGCTGTCATTTCAACTTTTAAAGTTCTGATTTCTCTATGTGTCTTAATCCTCAACGTAACTAAATATGGCCGGATGATTTGTTTAGCTGTGGCAACTTCCTGGGAGGAGGGGTAATGGCCTAGCTACTCAACAACTTCATGATAGGATACAGTTGGCCTTGTTCTTCAATGTTTATCCCAGTCTGTCCCTAGACATAGCTGTTGGCAGAGCTTCTACTGCAGCTAAGTGTATGTCTATGTCATTCTCTTAACATGAAAACCAGACCAGAGTTCTTCTGTTAAGCTTCTGTTAAGCTCAGAGACAGAGCCACCTAAGAACTTGGTTTAGTGTTACATTTTCTAACATAGAAAGTATAAATACATCAGTGCTCTTTTTTTCCCTGCTCCGTCTTCTAAGACCCCGTCCACACGAAGACGAACCCTGGCCTAAACGCACAAATTTTTCACCAAACCAGCCTCTCATCCACACGAAGCCGGCGTTTCGGGGGTCTGTAAACGATCTTTTTTTTATTCAGCCTTCAGAGTGGGAAGATTTTGAAACGCCGTTTTCGCGTTTCCATCTTTACGCTCTAACCGCATATTTTTTTTTACAAGCATGCGTCATAGCGTCGCCTCTAAACACGCATGCGCGACCAGTATCACAACAACAATGGCGCCGTTGCTGCTAATGCTACTCACCCTGCTGTCGGGCTTACAACAGAATCTTCTTCTTCTGGAATATCTCCAGGAAGAACAGAGCAATATCGACGACATAGTTCAGCACCTGAATTTGACTTAACCACGAAAATGGACCCGCAGGGCAACCATGTATAAATATTAGTGTGCATGCCCAACATTTCGTCGCTTATTTTTGCTTTGGCACCACAGCGCCACTTACAGGCCTGGCATACATTTTGCAGCGTTTTCATGCATTCGTGTGGACGCTGACATTTATTTTACGTCTCCGTCTTTACGGCAAACGTTTTGGAAAATATCAGCGTTTCGTGTTCGTTTTGACTTCGTGTGGACGGAGACTAAGACCACACTGCTTTCTTCCAGTAAAAGGGAAGTTTTTACTCTCCACTGTTGCTACATGCATGCTTGGTGTGAGAGAGTGCTGCAAGGACAATGCAAAACAATGCAAACGACTGTCTACTGTGGCTTACATACTCATCCGAGTGGAGGGAATTCTGCAATCAGCTGGCTTTCCTTAGCAAAGAAACTTAACAATTGTGCCTTTCATTGAATTGTGTCTGTAAAGTCTCCTGAGATGACATGTGTTGTGAATTAGGGATATAAAGATATAACAAAATCAATTGATGGAGTCATACATGTACAATGCTTGTTAAGTTGAGCGTGCCGTTTGATGGAGTCAGACCCAAATATTCTGCCCTCCATTTGCCAGAATTTTTATGTCAGACCTAAAGAGGACACAGAGCGAGTATTGCGTAGTTCTTATTAAGATTGGAGCTCCTACTTGTTTTTCCTCTGACTTTTCTTCATCAACTCCATTGAACTGCTCTTATGTCACATCCTCTTTTCCTTTTTTTTTGTAGGCCTGATGAATGGACATTAACACTGAAAGTGAACCTCTCCAGGACTGACATAAACCATGAAATGACTGGCATCTCTAATGTGCAAGGATATAGTTCTAAGGGTCATTTTATTGGACATGGATTGGGTTCACACCAGTATCCCCTCCAAAACCCGGACTCTGGGACACCTAAAAGCATCCCCAAAGCCTTGGGGAAAAACTTTTTGATCCTTTCATTTTTTTTCAAAACCCCAGATGCCTTTAAAACAGAAGACAGAGAGTTTTTACATGTTGGCGCAAATGACCCCTCTCACTCGTTTTAGTGCAACCTTGTGGACTTCCAGCCTCTTGCTGAATATCTGGCCTCTCACAGCTCCATCTTAAAAAGTTTTCTCCAGTGGATGTGTTCCACTCTGCAGATCTTAAGCCCCTCCTGCTTGCTATAAAAAGACCCACAGCTTCTACAGAGCAAAAGAAAGGGGGAAAAATGCTTAAAGTGCATATGAGGCCAAGCTGTTTGATGTGGCCAGGTGATTGAGGCAAGCTGCTGCTGTGCCCACACGGAGAACAATGTGTAATTTTAAGACATGAGAGCGCTGCCCGTGTATGTCTGAGTGTTCCAGTGCTCTGAGATCATCTGTGTGTGTGGTATGATGGAAGGGATTCCCTGCTCATTCGTTTTCCTGCTGCACTTCCAACGTACCCTTCCACTCACCAGAGCCTAACCACGACGTTACTCTACCCTAGAGCTACCATAAAAAAGGAAATAACTTGGAACAGCACTTAGAAAATGCCTTAACTCTGTGTTTACATATCTGTAAATAAGTCAAGCAATGAAATTTGAAATATTTTCTGTAGACTTTCCATAAATTTCAGCAAGTGAGTAGCTTAGACAAGGGGGTGGAATCAAGCTGCTTTCTGTTTCCAGACTGGAGGGAGAGTCTGACTCACTGTCACAATGGAGGGGAGGCTGTGGTGGTGGTGGGGGGAGCACAGAGCACTGGAAGAAGGGAAGGGAAGACAGAAGAGGAGAAAAAGCTTCTCCAGGGCCCGACTCTTGCAAAGTGATTCTTTCTTTTTATATGTAACAGTGTAGAAAACGCTACTGTTCGCTCTTATAAAGACAAACTGGACTTTTAAACGAGCTCATTTCGTGTGAAGCTGTGAGTCACATGGGAGTGCTGTTGCCTACAATCATAAATTTATGACAGCTTGTGTAAAAAGAGCATTTCACACGTGATGAAGCCACACAACGAAGCCCTTTGAACATCTAATCTGAATCTGGATCGATTGAAAACATTTTCTTGCAGCTCACGAGTTTAACGCTTTTCAATTCGCCAGATGTGGGAGCTTTTACCCTCCAGCTTTTTAATCCAAGATGGGTTTCTTCACAGGTCTCATGATAAAGTAACCACCATGGAGAGGTTGATATAAAACAGAAGCTTGACCAATTTATATAGAAAAGTAGATGGGAGCTGCTCCAGTACAGAATCTTTTTTTTTTCTTAAAGCAAACTATTAGACCTAAGTTGGGATTAAAGTCTCATCATACGAGAGAACTTTGAGAAATAAATACACTTGTATAACATGTATAACATTGTTATATCTTATGTTTGCAACGGAAAAACAACAACTGCTTAGGTTATTGGTGCATATTCATAACATCTATTTGAGTTGCGAATTGGCAAGAATTTGGCGATACGATAGTATCATGATACATCTTAATCAGATATATTAACAAAGACAATATATTGCAATTTTGATAATAATTTAGCTGACATAGATAATAATAATAATATAGGGTGGTGCACTGCCACCTAGTGGCTGGAGGTTTAGGAGTTATATAAAGTAAATGAAACGGGTGTTTGCCTATAAATATTTTTTTATATTTAATATCATTGACCTGTATTTTGAATCAATACCAATGT
The DNA here is from genome assembly GCF_016077235.1 of Cyprinodon tularosa. Taxonomy (NCBI): domain Eukaryota; kingdom Metazoa; phylum Chordata; class Actinopteri; order Cyprinodontiformes; family Cyprinodontidae; genus Cyprinodon; species Cyprinodon tularosa. Next base: position 556,531 of record NW_024038438.1, on the reverse strand, counting down.
TTTCAAATACACTCCTAATATGGTAGCACTTCATAACTGTTTTTTTTTTAAGTAGCACTGTCCAGCTTAAGGAATTTAGTCTTGGAGCAGGAAGAGGCTTCACTTTATTTTAGAGTTTGCTAACCCAGTTATGTTTCTTGTTTTTACAGATTATTGTAATTTGAAGATTACATTTGTTTTTGTTTTTTTTGACTGAAAAGTATTCTGGAAAAGTATTCATAGTTTGACTGGATAAAGTTCATTTTAATAAAATCCATTTTTAACTAAATGAAACCCCTGAAATGATTTTCCACCTGAAGATTTTAAACAGCCTACAAGTTACAAATCTTTTCGGAGGCTCCCTAAGAGGGGGGAAAGACAGGATGGATGGGTGTGGTGAGGGATCCCCCCCACACCAACCAGCTACTTGGGTGTTTCCCTGTTCAGGCATTTCACAGAGCTGACCTCTGCTGCTCCACGTGGAGAGCTGCCTGACCCCACTCTGATGTAAAAACCTGACCCAGCTGGAGAAACGGGCGCCTGCTTGAGGGGCGGGGGGCGCTCCCACAGGCGCGTCAGGTGGCTCCCAGCACTGCCGCTCCTCTTTAAACCAAATAAACTCCTTGTGTTTGCGGGGCTGCTTCCAGGCTGCTCCTCTTATGGAAAGAACTTGATTTTCCCAACAGAAAGGCGCGCGCAGCAGCTGCTGTGGGAAACGCGTGTTCCAACAAAAGGAAATTCGTAATATTTCCTCTCTTAGAGCGGAGACGGTGATTGTCCAGCGTGAAAGCAGCCGCTCTGAGGTCGGCACGGCACCACATCACCTTAATGAGTTTTACTGCAATGGGAAAGCTGCTTCCTAATAGGGGAAATCCCTGCTGGAAAGGCGGCTCTGAGCTCCTGGGGCGCACCACATTGGTTCAGAGGAAATAAATTAAAATGACAGGAACTGGCTCCAACAAAACACCTGGGATATCTCTGCAACAGGTCTCCCGTGAAAGAAAATTTGCAGCGACATTACATATAATAGTTACACCTTTAACCTTAACGATAAAGCTGAGCAGAATCCCAGTGACTCACCTTGACAACGTCGTCGTTGATGCGCTTTGGGTCCCTGTTGACCAGGTCGATCTCTTTGGTGTGGACGTCCTCCATCGCCTTCTCGTTCAGACTCTCGTTCTCCATGTCTTTGTTGTTTGGCTTGTAAATGTTCCCTTGTTTTCGGATGAACGAATGTAGAAACTCCTGAGAGGATCACAGTAGAGGTAGGGATAAAAAAAAAAAGGAGAGAGAGAGAGAGGAGCGTGGTGAGGTGCGGGAACGGTGCGCAGCGCACTGAGAAGCCAGTGAGACTGGAGCTGAGTTACCAGCCTGCCCCACAAACAGGGATGGGTTTAGAATGAGCAGCGAGGGAAGCACCACACCCCTGCGTTCAGCCGCAAGGGGTCCTCACCACCCACATACCAATAACATTATATCCTAACCTGAATGGAGGTCCAAAGGTGCCATCAAATTCAACAACATAGAAAATACATAAAGGCTTTATAAAAAGTATACCTACACTATGCATTTAAAAGTAAATTCCTCAATCCATAAAGAAATAAATGTGAAAATAAACATTTAACATATAAATTCATTTAAAATATAAATTTGTCAACACAGTTCAACACCATTTGAACATATTTTTTAAATTTAATTTTGTATTTCCTGAGCTACTGTGCTCCATAACTGACATCTGATTGGTTAATTTGGTTAATCAATTTCATATCGATGATTTTTAATTATGCCAACTTCTACCCAATATAGCCAGAGGCGTTGCTATCTAAATAAATGCTCTTGTGATTTTTTTTCTTATTGATTACACTTCTGATTATTTATTGTTTATAAAACTAATCATTTCCAATTTTAATTATCAAGAGCCATTTAAAAAGAGATTCTATTCAAGATAGGTCATTTGGGTATTTCAAGGGTGTGTCAAGAATGTTGGCATCAGGAGGCACAGAAAAAAAAACAGTACGGTGCCTCAGAGATGTACTGTAAGGGAAGAAGTGAAAGTAAATGCAATTGACTGGTGTGCTTTACTTACAAAAATAGCTATTTTCCAGTGCTACCTAAAATATATCAAAGGGTTAACCAGAATTTTACAGAGCTCCTCTCCAAATCTCATTGTATTGTGTACAATGACAATAAAGGCTTTTAACTTCAACTTCAATTATTGTAATTTGCTTAAGTACAATTAGCAGCAATAGAAATAAAAAAAAAGATTTTGATTATTTATTGTAGGATAATCATATATGATTTTATTGAAAAAATTTGATACATGATTATTTATCAAGTGTCTGTTTTTTTATTGGGGCACATTTAGCCCTCCATATAGGCTTAAACGGAGGCTATGCATGGAGACGTTCTTCTGAAAATGCGTAAAAGCGCGTATTTGTGCTGTATGTAGCCTTCTTTTTAATATATATTCTGAGAAAATACTTGCGTAAATTAATTTATTCTGAGGATTTTGTCATGTAAATATAATAAAGTATGTTCATTTCCGCCGTCGTTTTGTTTAAAAGCTGTGCGTAAAACTCTTCTTTACTTCTCTATGGTCAACCTGTTAGGCTAAATTCCATTATCCGACATAAAAAAATAAGTCGAATCGTTTTACCTTTCCTTTTTTTTTTTTTTTTTTTTGATTACTCTAAAACAGGGTGATTGAATTCCTCAGTGGGGATGATTTCTGGGGAACTTTAGATCTCCATTCCGAGTTATTTGCGTAAAAATACATTACGTCTCTGGATGAGCGTGACAGCCAGTAGAAAAGTCGCATCGGTGTTTTAATGTATGCGCAGCGGAGCTTATTATTATTCTGCGAAAGCAGATAGGCGCGCAGGTAAATGTGGCACAGCTGAGAGCGCTCGGAGTTCAGATGAAAATGTCTCTTAGATGCAAATGATCAGAAGCTCTTCTTCCAAATGACCAAAGATAAAAGTCAGCAGCAAACATCTACAGAAGAATAAAAGAGGATTGAAGTCATACTGTACCTCCTCCGTCTCGCCGTCCTTCAACTCTCCTGTCATTCTGCTCCTAACAGATCCTCGTGTTCAAACAGAACGTGACAATATAGGAAGTGGAGTGGGAGGCGTGAGGCAAACCGGGGGAATCGGGAGAGAAAACTCCTGCCTTCCACTTTGAGAGGGTCTGGGTTGTAATGCCAGGGCGCTGAGGGAATCCTGTAGGGTGATTTTCTTTTCTCTTTTTTTTTTTCTCTGTGTCAGATCGGAGCGCGTCCCCGCTGCCCAACAGCCACCTGTAGCCTGCGCTGCTGCTGCATACAGGCAGAGAGCGGCTATATTCAGGGGAAAGCTGAAATCATAATAACTTAATTGTTTGGAGAAATATGGGTGTTTACTTGGAGGATTTAGGCGTGGAAGCCAACTACACTAGGAAGGACAGACAGACAAAAATGGATAAATGAATGAAATACCCCCTGACATACACAGAGTCTTGGTTTCAGTGGCCACATTCCCCCTGAAGGGGATTCTAGTTGCTGGGTTGCGTTTATAGAGCTTGGAAGCTGCTGTTTTGACTCCTCTGGTCTGGTAACATTCTTATCAGCATATTTCAGAGGTGCAACAGCTGGTACACTCAAACAGACAGGCCGTGTGGGCGTGTAGGTGTGTGTGTGTAATGCTGAGAAGCAGGCTGGATGATAATGCAGAGCAACATGGAAGCTTTCACAGATTTCAGAGATCTGGTTTCAAAAATTTAGTTTCAATTACATCAGAAAAGTGAAGAAAATCTAATGTCTTTTTAGTCATTGTTAGCATGTGGGTCTTGTGCATAAAAATGGCAGTAATTCACAGCTATGTCCTTAAAGATGTGACCTATACTTTCCAATGCACATTTAACATTTAATGTAGATATGAGGTAATCTTAAGTTTTAAGTAGTTTTCTAAAAGATGGTCTAAAAGCCTTTAGGAAAACCTCCCATTTATCTATTCCAACTGTAATAACACCTGTTAAGATTGTACAAGGAAACTTTGGTATCAACAAAACATAGTTTAACTGATTGGAGGATTCAGATTCAGTTTACTTCAATTTAGTTTATAGAGAGCCACTTTACAACACAGGTCATCTCAAAGCACTTTAAATGGACAATTCTATCAGATCAAACAGTCTGATTGGTTAAATGTATTTTATCTAAGGAAAACCAGCTGATTGCATCAAGCCACCGACTTTGTACGCTTTGCTCCTCCTGAATGAGCACGTGGCAACAATATCCACATATACAACATGTGTTTGCATATGTCTTTCACTCTACATCAATCGCTCACATCAAGCATGCATGCAGAGACAGTGGAGAGGCAAACTCCATTTTAACAGGAAGAGCAGCCCCTAAAAAGCAGCTGATATTAGGATGTGTAAAGACACAAATCCTCTACAAAGGTGAGACACTCTGGTACAGAGCCACAGTGAGGCTTGCCTAACTTGTTGCCACAATAGCCTCACCTTATCATTGAGATTGAAAGCTTGGCCAGAATGACAACTGTGGCTAATTCCTGGGAGAACTTCATTACCACTCCCATGTGACTAGTCTGGAGGACAATAACAGCAATGGTTGTGAACCTTGTGCATTAACAGCTTTTGTCTGATTTTAGACAAAAGCCGATCTATAGCTGTTGTCTAAAAGTTGACCAATTGTTGAAGATTCTTAGACAAGACCTTCAATTACTAGAGTTTAAGAAAATACATTTAGCATTCAGCTGCAGATTATTGTAAAGTAAAACCATGCATTATATTTCCAGTACTCGTCTAACTTAACCTCCAGATTGTTAGTTTTGTTGTGTGTTGATGTATTGCTCTAAAAAGAAGCTTCCTTTTTATGACTCAATTTCATCCTGTGTCTGTCAGTACACTCTGAATATAGCTCACATTTGGATGGATATGAGTGAAGACTGCAAGCCAAGCTTTCTCATCCATCATCAGAGTGTGACCTCCCAGATGGGCTTCTAGTAGAATGGTGAAACCCACCAGTAAACAGCCATGTTTCCGGCGTTGGGGAAGGGTAGCGTGCGCCTATGTGTAGAGGTATTAGTCCTTGATGTAGCAGTCTTGCATTCAAATCCTGGCGTGGAAACATGTGCTAATACAATTTAATTATTTACAGCATTAAAGTGATACTTTGAGTTTCTGTATTTTTGAAAGTATTTTTTTATTCAGAAGTTCTTCCCCAACATGGTCTCTCTCTGGAATCCCATGGGCAAAGAGAAAGAACAATCAGTTTCTTTTGTCCCCAAGCATGGTGGGGAACATGATCACATACCCCTATGGTCGTGTAGTGTTTTGGAGAGAGAGTGATTCAGCAGTTTTTGGAGGAGAGCAAGCATTTTGTTCCAGCCATGTTTAAAGTTAATATCATGGCTGTCTGTCTACTTTCAAAAAAAAGGCTATTCGTGCCACAAAACTAGAAAGAATACAATCTTCCCCTAAGGGGTTAGAGCAGTTATAGCTGCAAAACATAAATCAATCATCATAAAACTGCATGAATGAATAATGTGACACCATTCAAGTTTATACGTAGCTTAAAGTTAATGACTTAACACTTCATTTTGCTTTCATCCATCCATTTTCTTACACGCTTAACCCCAAGTGGGGTGGCGAGGGGTGCTGGTGCCTATCTCCAGCTGTTTACTGGCGAGATCATTTTGCTTTCATTTTGGGTAAAAGACAAAGTTTAAAAAAACTGATTATTTTAATACTGAGCCAATCTGTTTTTCCAAAGTACATTTCAAATCACTGATGATCACCCAAAGATCATTAATGCATGATTTAGGGGACATGGATCAGGAGAAGCAATGTCCCCTTCAGTTGGACCAAAACTCTTACGTTTTGTTTCATTTTTGATGAAGTTCAGAAATTTGAAACCAGCTAGATTTTGTCCTTGTAAGGGCAAATTGTTTTACGGTTAAACTTATTGTAAAAAGAAAGATTGCAGGTAATACAGTCTGATTTATTCATCTTTAATTGTCTTTGGACAGAATTCAGAGGGAGAATGATCTCACCTTTTTCCCCTGTATTGGGTGTGGCTCGAAACAGATCAAAAAAACAACCTGATGCACACCTGTTCAAACCCCGTCTCTGAGAGCCCCCCCTCCCAGGGCCTCACAAGCCCCCCCCTGAAGGAACATCCAGTATATCTGCCAAGTGATACTGTATAATTAGAGGTTTACAGCTCGATTTCATATTACATGAACAACTGCTTCATTTAAGGCTCTCTTTATCAAATGCTGACGGTTTGCTGTGCACATTAAGATGCAAAAACTTTGCGAAAACTGTGTTGCAGCATGTGCTAAATCTCCCCAGGCATCTGTCCCCTAGAGCATCAGGAGAACGAGTTTCTATTGATACTCTGGGAACTTTCAGTCACAGCAGTTTTAGTTTATGACTGAAGACAAAAATGTCACTCAGAACACTGACAAAACAGGTCCTTAAAAAGCTGACTGTTCTTAGGTTCTAGGGTAAGCAGCTGTTTATTAAGGAGAGACTTCTTTATCATGACATTGCCTCGATTAGGTCGCAAACACATATAGTCGTGTGTTCTGTCGTCAGTTGCTGATTTGACCGCAGCCATGGTTAGAAATAGTTAGTTATCCTGGTGCAACAGGTTTGAAACTTCTAAGAATCCTTAACATCACAAAGAAAAGATCCAGACAAAAAACTCTGTGTTGCTTGAATTTGATTCAAGTCTTTTGCCGTTGGAGTTAAGAGGAAATTAATTAAATGATGAACATGGATCCCACCATGATAAAGTTGTAAAAAATCTTAGTCTATGTGTTGATAATACCCCTGCCCCCCATCCCTGTGTCTTTGTATCCAGACAGTTTAATGTATTTTCCAAAAAGCACCTGCTAACATGACTGCAGTGGCAATGTAGCCCAATGTTGCTTGTATTTGGGATCCTAAAATGTGCAAAAGGATCAGAGTTGGAGAAAACATTAAAGCTGTTAGGGTGATCAGGTTTTTTTTTATTCCAAAACTCAAGACAGTTATTGTTGGTATGCAGTTTTCACATTGTTTGAGTTGTTTACCTACAGTTATCCTCACTTAGACAGCACATTTTGTACCTTACCCAGCTGTTGTTGTAACCATGAAGAGTCATGAAGTAAATAATACACAAATGACATTGACTCCAAGCTGATAATGAAGGAAGCTAATGGGAGATGTTTTTTATATCGGCGGTAGTTTACATCAAACCCCTTCAGCTGAGTACAAGCTCACACAGCAAGCCAGAGTGAAAGCTTTGTGCAGACCTGCAGGTCTGACGGTAGAGCCTCGGGCGTCGTTCCATTTACCTGCAGTTCATATTTTGTTGAGGAAAAGGTCTTAGGCAATATCAACAAAAAGATTTATGAGAACTTTCTGGCACTAAGCTGCATAACTCAACCACATTCATCTCTTATGACAAAAAAACAAACCACACACAGGATAATTTCCTCAAGGGGCAAGAAAAAAATCTTTATTTTTAGGGTCATTTACAGATAATCTGGATTACAAGTTGAGGTCCATTTAGTGAGAAAATAATGTCATAAAACACATATTTAAAAGAAAACCAAATATTTTCCTGATCTCTTGGTGGAGAAATAAACCTCACATGATTGTAGAACCCTGCCAATAAGTATCTAATTTTTATATCAGATCACTTCAGCATCATCAAGTCTTTAAACGGGCCTCCATGATTAAATTTACAAAGAGCACACCACTCTGGAATGATAGCCGTATCCCTATGTATTTAGCAGTTTTAGCCACTTTGTAAACCTAAAAAGGACACATTTTTCTATTTCATGCCTTGTGTGGCTCTTGGAGGCCAAATCATTTGCAATGCCGTCCAGACCATGAGTTTGAGATAAATCTAAGATAACTGAACACCTAAACTCAAAGATTAGAGCCAAACATAATCTCATCTAGTATCCAGTACAGGTAAAATTAATAACATGATCTTGAATTTGAAAATCCTCCCTGAATACTGTAAAAGTTGGCTTTTAACTGTATTCAGTTAACTGTTATCCTGCAAGCAATCTGTAAAAAAAAAAAAAATGAGCCGAACAAACCCCAAATCAGCTAACTTGCTAAATTTGCTTCTCATTAGCTTAGCCTCCGGGAGAGATGGTGGTGCCTTGGTGGGGGCCAAAGGTCGGCACATCTACCTGTATTAGGATGGTGTTTCTGACAGAAAACATGAGTAGAGATGCGTTAGAGCAGTCTTTTTCAACCCTGGTGCTTAAGTCACACTGCCCTGCATGTTTTAGATGTTTCCCAGCTTTCACACACCTGCTATCAATTGATGGCATATTATCCGGCGTTGCTGAACAGCAATCATCTAAATCAGGTGTGTTGAAGCTGAGAAACATCCAAAATATGCAGGGCAGTATGCCTTGAGAACCAGTTGAAAAACACTGCGTTACTGAACCCAAGAAAAATTTGATTTTTTCAGTGATTCCAATAAAATAATGAAACTTGTATCTTATACTCATTGATATTTTTCAAGTGTTTCTTACTTTTTTATTTTCAGAATTTTAATTGGAAACTATTAAAAACCCCAAATTCAGTGTCTCAGAAAATTTGAATATTGTGAAAAGGTTCAATGTGGAAGGAACCTGGAGACCTGCTAATCAGCTAATCAATTAACTTAGAAAAGCTACAAATGCCTTTAAATGGTCTCTGTGTAGTTCTGTAGTCTTTACAATTGTGGCGATGGTTAGCGACTTGACAGTTATTCAAAAGATGACCTCTGACCCCTTGCACATGGGAGGTAAGCCACTAAAAGTCATCGAGGAAGAGGCTGGCTGTTTAAAGAGCTCAAGCAAGACCTATTCGCCACCAGGAAGTTTTAGAGCATCTTATGCTCCCTGCTGCTGACCAACTTTATAATGATGAAAACTTCCTTTTCCAACAGGACTTTGCACCTGCACGCAATGCCAAAGCTACCAGTACCTGGTTTAAGGATCTTGTTCTGAATTGGCCAGCGAACTCACCAGACCTTAACTCTCATTGTGGAGAGGAAGATGTGATGTCAGAACTAAGCTAGAAAACGTTGTTTTTGTATTGGTGTTAAGAAATATTATAATTTTCTAAGATACTTAAAGGTATTGTGAAGGATTTTGGCGAATTTTTGAAAAGACCTGCCCTTTGTGCACATGCACAACCCTGTCTCTGAAAGTCCTCCCTAACCCCTAAATCCCTCAGTCACTATATAGAGTGGGTACTATACAGTGGACTTAATAGTGAACTCAGTTAAATGACTGGACAGATGGTCACTGCTTTTTACTCCCCGGTAGTCACGTAACTCCTCATTCACTGCGTGGTGCCTGTGCTATCTTTGTTATTATGCGCCGCTATAGCATACTAGCGACAGCGGGCCGTTATGACAGCAAATCCCATAATGCTTTGTGAGGAGAGCTCTCTGCATCTGTATCTGGTGTATAAAAAATATAAAACATTACAGTGTAATTCAAAAAGAACCCATTCAATGTAGCTACAGTATAAAGCCAAAATCTTAAAAAAAAAATGAATTTAAGTTCGCATTCAAGATTGAAAACTTTGCTAGTGTGTAAATATGCTTTATGCCGTACTCATCAAGTGGGATTGTTTTAACCTTCCATGCTTGAAATTCTGTAAAAATCTCCTATTAGGCATCTTCAGATTATTAATCAATTAATCATGAAGGTTAAGAGATGAATCAATTAGTGATATCAAGGATAATTGCATCTCTACTCAAGATTTCACACAACAGTTTACAAAGATGTCATACAGGTTTGGTTTAGTACTGATTGAAATTAATACCACTCCTGTCATCACAATACAGAGTCCACAATTAGCATAATCTTAGTTTCCAGTTTGGTTATTGTACAGCCATCCTCTTCATATAATATACACACAAAATAACAACAACAAACAAACAGAAGGAGCTCGCTGTTTAGCAGAGGAGCAAGCATAAAAAAACAAAACATAAACAGAGAAAATGAAATCAAACTTGGATGCATTTAAAGGCACAGATTGGGTAAAATAAATATTAGCCTAACACAATATAAAGATATTGAAGCAGCACTCGTAGAGCCTATATCCATCTTTAAGGCACTACCAGAGGCTCCAGGTACACAACAAAATGCATTTATGGGTGAATTTGTTTTTTTAAAGTTAAATGTTGCATGATATGTTTTCTCTCTGAGTCTCTGAGCAAAGTTTAGGTATAAACCAAAAATATTAAAATAAAATAATCCCACAGAGGCTCTGCCTGTGTGTGAGTTTAAAAGATAATTTACCCTTTTCTAACCAGAGCTGTTATAAGTCATGGCATTATAAATAACAGTAATAAACTCAGAATATACAGGTGCTGGTCATAAAATTAGAATATCATGAAAAAGTAGATTGATTTCAGTAATTCCATTTAAAAAGTGAAACTTGTATATTATATTCATACATTACATACAAACTCATATATTTCAGATGTTTATTTTGTTTAATTTTGATGATTACAAATGACAACAATGAAAATCTCAAATTCATCATATCAGAAAATTAGAATATTACTGAAGACCAATAAAAACAAAGGATTTATAGAAATGTTGGCCAACTGAAAAGTATGAACATGAAAAGTATGAGCATGTACAGCACTCAGTATTTAGTTGGGCCTCCTTTGGCCTGTATTACTGCAGCAATGCGGCGTGGCATGGAGTCGATCAGTCTGTGGCACTGCTCAGGTGTTATGATAGCCCAGGTTGCTCTAATAGTGGCTTTTAGCTCTTCTGAATTGTTGGGTCTGGTGTATTGCATCTTCTTCTTCACAATACCCCATAGATTTTCTATGGGGTTAAGGTCAGGAGAGTTTGCTGGCCAATTAAGAACAGGGATACCATGGTCCTTCAACCAGGTACTGGTAGCTTTGGCACTGTGTGCAGGTGCCAAGTCCTGTTGGAAAATGAAATCTGCATCTCCAAAAAGTTGGTCAGCTGCAGGAAGCATGAAGTGCTCTAAAACTTCCTGGTATGTGGCTGCGTTGACCCTGGACCTCAGAAAACACAATGGACCAACACCAGCAGATGACATGGCACCCCAAACCATCACTGACTGTGGAAACTTTACACTGGACTTCAAGCAACGTGGATGAAGTGCCTCTCTTCTTTTCCTCCAGACTCTGGGACCTTGATTTCCAAAGGAAATGCAAAATTTACTTTCATCAGAGAACATGACTTTGGACCACTCACCAGCAGTCCAGTCCTGTTTCTCTTTAGCCCAGGCAAGACGCTTCTGACGCTGTCTGTGGTTCAAGAGTGGCTTGACACAAGGAATGCGACAGCAGAAACCCATGTCTTTCATACGTCTGTGTGTGGTGGTTCTTGAAGCACTCACTCCAGCTGCAGTCCACTCTTTGTGAATCTCCCCCACATTTTTGAATGGGTTTTGTTTCACAATCCTCTCCAGGGTGCGGTTATCTCTCTTGCTTGTACACTTTTTTCGACCACATCTTTTCCTTCCCTTCGCCTCTCTATTAATGTGCTTGGACACTGAGCTCTGTGAACAGCCAGCCTCTTTAGCGATGACCTTTTGTGTCTTGCCCTCCTTGTGCAAGGTGTCGATGGTCGTCTTTTGGACAACTGTCAAGTCAGCAGTCTTCCCCATGATTGTGTAGCCTATAGAACTAGACTGAAAGACCATTTAAAGGCTTTTGCAGGTGGTTTGAGTTAATTAGCTGATTAGAGTGTGGCACCAGGGGCCATCAATTTTGAACCTTTTCACAATATTCTAATTTTCTGATATGATGAATTTGAGATTTTCATTTGTTGTCATTTGTAATCATCAAAATTAAACAAAATAAACATCTGAAATATATGAGTTTGTATGTAATGTATGAATATAATATACAAGTTTCACTTTTTAAATGGAATTACTGAAATCAATCTACTTTTTCATGATATTCTAATTTTATGACCAGCACCTGTAAGTAAAAGCCCAAAATGATAGTAAAGGCAATGTGAGTTCAATACAGATATGTTAACACAGCTGTATTTAGGGAATTTTATTCCATTATTGTAGTAAGCAATTTTTTTATATATATATTAAGATAAGATATTATTATATTTTTTAAAAAATTGGGGAAACAACAAAAACCTTTTTCGATTAAGATGTACTTCAAAGCTTTTTTTCAAATTTCCTTTTACAAAGCCTTTTCTTGTATTCAACAATAATGGAACCAAATTCACTCCATACCCCTGCAAATGTGCAAAATGCTGCATCGTAGCTTTAAATATCTAACTAATGCATTAAAATGCCTTTTTTCATAACATTTTACTATAAGTTAAATAGTATGCAATATATACAGCTTATATAAATTCACAGAGCAGAAATATTCCATTCAATAACATGGATAACAAAAAAGTCTTGAACAGAAACGAAATGATAATCCTTTTTTGGTCATACCGTATTTTCACGACTATAAGGCGCACATAAACGTCTTTTTTTCCCCTCAAAATGTGCGGTGCGCCCTTTGGTGCGGTGCGCCCTATGTGTGTTGCAAGTGCGACTTTTGAGACCACCTCATTGAGGAGATGATGAAAAAGTGGCTGAATGTAAGGAGACCAGGTGGTTTTTTTTTCCACTCATCACCACACCATCGCGGTTAATCTGACTCCATGCGTGCCCATCTCACAGCTGATGTTATAAAACATGGTGAAACAAATTAATGCTGTGCTCGCTGTGAACCGGACGCAGCAGGTGCAGCAGAAGCAGCGAGTTTACATGCAAAGTCAACGGTTGACGAGCGTATAGACGCAGCAAAAGGTCATGCTGCTCAAAAAGGTTTTGAGCAGCAGGCGCTGCACGTCAGGAGCGCGCCGCCAACGCGCTGCTGCTGCTCGAGATGGAAAAATTGAAGTTTTGCTGCTGGAAGCGCCGCATCAACCAATCAGAGAAGCTGATCTGGGAGCTGGCTGTGAGACGACACATCGCTCTGATGACATTTTAAGGCAAATAAAAAGGGCTGGATGGATGAGGAGATGATGAAAGCGCGGCTGAGGCAGGTGTATGTGAGGAGACAGGTGGTTTTTTTCCACGCATCACCATCGCTTTTAATATGTGACTCCATGCGTGCCCATCTCACAGCTGATGTGAAAAACATGGTAAAAAAAAAATAAACGCTGTGCTCTCCGTTATCCCGGGGGTCTGACAAAGGAACTTCAACCGCTCGACATCGGTGTGAAGCGGCCGTTCAAAGTAAGGCTGCGAGCGGCGTGGGAGCGATGGATGACAGACGGAGACCACAGTTTCATGATAAGTGGAAGGCAGCGCCGGGCAAGTTACGCCACCGTTTGCGGATGGATTGTTGATGCTTGGACTAACGTGTCTGCTGGCTCTGTTGTTCAAGCTTTTGCAAAAGCCGGCATTATTTCTGAGGAGCTGCGCTGCACGGAAAGTGACTGACAGCGAAGAAGGGGAAACTGGCATGTCTGATTTAGCGCAGCTGTTTAATTCAGAAACAGAGGATGATGACTTTGATGGGTTTGATTAATACTTTGTAATAAATACATGAATAAAGCACAATCATACTCAGTTTTGCTCCCGCTGTATTTTTCTACCTGAAAACTTAATTCAACAGCAGCCTCTGGGCGGGTCTCCTCCTCTTCACCGCGGTGGCTGGCAGGTGTTTTTTCATCTAAATAATCTAAATCTTGCAGCTATATTTGCTGTGATCAGTGGGAATAAAGTATTTTTAATATGTTTTTATGTGAGAAAGGCCACCTGAAAACTTAATAATTGCAGTCAGTTCATCCAGATTATCTATTTCTGTCGGAGGCGCTCAGACCCCCCACATACCAGCGGTACACCGACAGTAGAAATCCCTTCATCAGCAGCCTCTAGGCTGGGCAGCCTCCGGGTTCACGCGGTGGCTGGCAGGTGTTTTTCATCTAAATAATTTTAACTGCAGCACCAGGATACCGGTAATAAAAGCGAACATATTCTGTCGGCATGTTTCAGGATTTTAAGTTAATTTAGGAGTCATCACAGCTCTGTCATCTGCGATGTGTCTGTCTCATGGCCAGCACCCAGGTTTGATTAATACTTTGTAATAAATACATGAATAAAGCACGATCATACTCAGTTTTTGGGCCCGCTGTATTTTTAAATACGCAGTAGAGGTATTTAAAGGTAGTAGAGGACATGTACCTGTATATAAAAAACGCGCCCTATAGTCCGGTGCGCCTTATGTGTGTGTTAAATACAGAAAAGGCACACATAACTGAGACTGTGCCTTTTAGTACGGTGCGCCTTATGGTCGTGAAAATACGGTAACTGCTTTCTGACTGGTGCTCATAAGCTCCTGGTCATATTAAACATGAATAATTTAAATAATTCAACAATGTTGATTTTCTGCTGACCATTTAAGATGCATCTGGTCTGTCTGTCATAAGCAGTTACAACTATTTGCAATATAGAGGCAGGATTATGCTCTAATTAAACTAGATAGTTTAAGGTAATCTACAGATACAGCATTGGTAAAATTAATCAACAACATTGGCCAGCTTGTTTTGTCTCTCTGGTAAATCTAAACTATAGATAACAATATATAGAGCTGCTGAGACCATTTAACAGACACTGATTCCCAAGAACAGAAATGGGATTTTAGCATTATTGGCAGGGAAAATTTATTTTTGAAATTTTACAAATAAAGTTTCTATAAAAGAACAGTTTTTACATGGTTTCTAATTAGTGCGGACTATTTACAAAAAAATGCACAATTTTTATTTGGAGACCAGCAACCAGAGAGCAAGATTCTGCTGCCACTGAGGACTGTCGAGCTTGTAACTATCAATTTGTCAATCCGATTAAAAGTTTTACACTTTGAATTTTAAAACCACAAAATGGTCCTTCAGTTTAGGAAACTGTAAAACCGATGCCAATGGCTGACAGTTAACCAGCTGTGATAGTCTCAAAATGCTGACCAACATTAAATGATGTCACCTATATTAAAAGCAGTTAAAGATTTGCACCTTTTCTTACTGCAAACACTCAGAAAGCTTTTTTTTCTTATTTAGCACCATCAGCACAAAAGGGCCCAAACTCATAAACCTGTTCCCTTCAAATTTCAAAAGAAGAGTATTGAATGTGTAACAACAGCTAACACTTCACCAGACAGTGTCCTGATAACAGCACCTAGATAGCACTTAATTCAGCAGTCTTCATTTTATTGTGGAATCTGACTATCATACAATCTTGTGCCAATAGATATTTTACTAGCTATGCAGCAAGACTTTTCTACTTCAGAGAAAACAGCAAAAACAGTTTTCATAAACCAAAATAAAACCAAATAAATGCAAAGGATGATTAGGTAGTAAAAGCCCCAAACAGGCCAAAAATCGATATATCTTTCTTCCTCTTCTTTTTTCCCATGCATTTAAAAAAAAAACTTTTTTCTGTACTTTACATTTTACTTTATAAGAGCTTAAGTTTAAGTTTTTTTTTTTTCTTTCCAAAAACTCCACTCTCTCCAAAAGAAGGTATTTTCTTCCTTGGTGCACAGAGGTGACTACGTCAGTTTTCTAATATTTGAACCTGAATGGAGGAGAAACATTTTCCAAAGCTGTGGAACAGCGGTGTTACGAAAATGTCCGTCAGGCTCTGCCATATTTTCTGCGCTGAGGGTAGTAGCATCATACAACTCTGGATCACTGGCATCACCAACCTGCAGGGATAAGGACAACAAGAGATTGTTAAAGAACAAATGCAGCCGATAGCAAGATCACCTCAAAAGTGAGCTCTACAGTATTCATATTACTAACAAAGGTGTCGGTCTGACTTTTAGTCCAAGAAAATTATTTGAAGGACGCCATAGATTGTTTTTACAAGCTCCTAAAAACTTCTACCAAAACCCATCCAAACCAGAGGATTTTTAAAACAAGCAAAGCATTTTACCTTTGCTTTTGGTCTCTGCAGTCTAAAAAAATATATTTTAACTCTTATACATGATTAAACTAACAAAATAAAAATAAATATATAAAATAACGATTGAATTTGAATTTTAGCGTGGGTTTTGATGCTAGTCTGTTTGGACTGGGCATGAGAAAATATAAGCGCTTTAGATGGTTGTAAAAAATCATGATGAATAGTTGGTGTGTTTGTGGCAACTAATCAAAGATTAAGGGGAAGAATTGAAGAGGCGGAACACAGTCTGTCGGTAAAGCTATTTAAAATTTTTATAATAATAATTTAAATAAAAGGTTTAAAAATCAATTTGCTCTAACTGCCAAATTTGGGCATCTGGTTAGGATGTGTCACCGGTAGGGGGACTGAGGGGGAGAACCAGGACATTCTGGAGGGACTGTTTCTCAGCTGGCCTGGAAATGCCTTGGGATTCCCTCCTGGAGGAGCTGGGCAAGTAGCTGGCGAGAGGGACGTCTGGGCCTCCATCCCTGAAGCTGCTACCTTTGAGACCCGAACCCGGATATTGGGAGCAAGAGGGTTGAATGAATGGATAGATGGATGTTGGTCAGGGTTACTAGAGTAGTAGCATTCTAGTGTCATGTTATGTTTCCGTGTCTGTTGTCTTCTTATTTCAGTCGTCCAGTAGCCCACTTGTCATCAGAGTGACCTGGTTTCTTAGCTCTTGATGCAGACCTTGTTTGACCAGGCAACATCTGAGCCATAAAAACATAACTATGGCTTTCAATTAAAACTATTAATCCCTGTATGTAAACGTATTTAATAAGAGAAGAGCAAAGGTGATGGCGACCTCCTAAAATAATATTGATTATATTAATTTTGAACATTGGTGGACCAGTGACCATGTAGATTTTCTTTGCAAACTCTGAAGGCGCACCATCTGTTCTGTAACATAGAACACTGACAAGTGATACTCCCCCTATATATAAAGCACTCTGCAAGACTGATACTTTCTCCCTTTTTGTCTTTGAGACCCTAGAGTCAGGAACTCCTGAATGGGATTCTCTGAATGCCAGGAAATCTCATGCTTAACCTGATTAAAAGTTAAATGGACTTGCTGGCTAATTCCAGAACCATATTGCTGTGAAAAACACTTTCAGTAAATCTGAATCTACAGGAGTAATGGAGATCGACAGAAGTTGCAGGTCTAGCAAAGTTAGGGAAAAAGGTTCCAGCTAAAAAAAATAGTTTTTTTTTATGATGTTTGATCATTTCATGTGTTTACTGCGAAGTAAAAAAGGCAATTGTCACCCAGTTTTGATCTATTGACCTTATGTTGGGTCTATTCATATGATCTCATGGGTAAAGACCTCTAGTGTACCCCACAGATTTCTTTGGCTTCTTTCATGTTTTAGGGGTTGTGAGAACTGTTGACTCCTTTGATGCATTTCCTCTCTGTGTGATCCTCCAACAAGAGGTAACACTGATGAACACCAATGCCCTGGATTGACATATTCCTCATCTTTTGCCTCAGTTAGCTCAGAGGTCATACAAAAGTGTCTCTGCAGTGCTCCATGTGCAAATAAAGAATGTTTCCACTCTGGTCTGAAAAGTGCTTTAATTGCTTCTGAAATGCCGTCTGTCTGGTGGAGCAAACAGGACAGTTTTTCCTGAGCTTCCAGTGGAGCTCAGCATTCCTCCAAAGTTTCCATTCTGTGCTTATATGAGGATTTAAAATGTTCCATCAAGTCTTTATATATAGATTCGCTGCACTGTGGTAGTAAACACATCGACATGCTAGGTAAACTTTCAAGCACCTGTTTCGACTTATTGCACACTACAAATTATACATTACGTAACCATGATGTAATTAAACAAATAAAGAGTAGAAAAACTATATTTAGAGAGAGGGTGTTTCATTACTGAAGTGGATATTATGTAAAAAATTTTATTCATCTTTTTGCTTTTCCAAAGAACTAAAAACAGTTTCTAATCCTAAACGATATTATTTTGTATAATCATTCCATCCTGAGAAATAAAGCTTAAAAAAAAGCTTTTTTAAATTAAAGCTTTTAAAAAAACGACGTCATTCATAATTGAAATATTTAAAATTTTATTTATATTTTTATCTATATTTTAACTTTTGGCTGGTCACTAAAATATATCGTATCCATTTTAGTCTCAGCTGAAAAACATCAACTCACCAGATATGGACGCAGCTGAGCACTCCAAAAATGAGCCCGAGTATAAAAGCCATGGGCACAGCCAGCAGAGTGGTGAGCAGGCGGTAGAAGAAGAACTTGACCAGCTCGAAGGTTGCGTGGCTTCCTATCCAAACTTTGTCGAAACTGTGGGTGGAAACTGGCTCTCCGATCACATCCTCAAAACTCACCTGTTGGAAATCAGAAGCGACCAAAGGCATAAGCAACCAAACCAGCAAAAGCACACGATTGATTAAAAATAGTTAAAAACTCTAAATTTCATTGTTTTGATTAACATAAAGACAAAGGATTTTGAAGACCCAGTTAGCAGGACAATCAACATTTAAATTAATTTTTTTAACATTTTAACAACTTGACAAACATGTGGTAAACATTAAAAATAAATCACACAGGAGCATCTAAATAACTGCTAAAATTGTATTTATTTTAGTAACTCATTTGAGAAAAGTAAATTATTGTATGATAATAATTTACAGCTAAACCAGTGACATGATATTATAAAGAATTTCTTTCCAAATAGGTTTTTGCTCCTTATACATAATGTTTACCAGGGCTTCCCAAACTGTTCAGCCTGTGAGCCCAGTAATAACAGAGACACATACTGAAGACCCCCTAAAAATACATTTCACTCTACATTAATATACAGATATAGAGTGAAGTAATTATATTCATTTGTTTCTTACATTTAGATTTATTTTCTTAAATTACATTAAATTAATAATTTTCAATGTGTTTTTAGGCCCAAAGTTGAAAAAAAACAACATAGAAAGTTCAGTGTATGCCAGTGTTTGGGAAGATTCTGGAGCGTCGACATTCGCTGGCTAAATTGTCAAGGTGTGACAGTGGCATAACAGGATTTCAATCTGAAAAACTCACAGAGAGAGAAGATGCAATTAGAAGAGTTTATTGATACAATAGTTTGAACTTTGGCGCTCAGGCCTCGGCAGGAAACATAAATGCTGATTTGAACTTTAATGCAGATAAACTGATGCATGAGAGTATAAATATTTCCCCCGGGCCTGAAACTGGTGGTGGAGTTTAGATGATGAAGTTTGGTAATCCATAGAGGCTGGTATACGAGGTGATGCTTGAGTTAGTTGACGCCGAATGAACGAAGTTGCATAAACTGTCCATGAACTGTCCATGAAGAGCAAGCATGAAGCGACTGTGGAGAGAAAAAACTCCCCCTTGGGAAGAAATCTCTGGCAGAACCAGGCTCAACATGGCGGTCTTCTGCCGGACCGTTTAAAGTGACAGGGTACTCTGTGAAAGTCTGGAGGGAGTACACACTGGAGGTGAGGTTGAAGTAGCTTCGAGGAGGAGTCGGATGAGCTTGCTACGATGGTGGAGAAGGGGATGGAGGCGGGTTGTCTGAATCAAAGTCCGACATAGCGACGGATCTTGCGCTTGTTGAAGAGCAGGTCCAGAGATGGTTTGGAGTGGCTTTTAAGGAGAGTGCTGGTAGATAATTGGGCGAAG
The DNA here is from genome assembly GCF_016077235.1 of Cyprinodon tularosa. Classification (NCBI taxonomy): domain Eukaryota; kingdom Metazoa; phylum Chordata; class Actinopteri; order Cyprinodontiformes; family Cyprinodontidae; genus Cyprinodon; species Cyprinodon tularosa. The sequence goes on along the minus strand of NW_024038438.1, from coordinate 536,930 downwards.
CTTGAAGCGGATTGGCTGCATCGGAGGTGGATCAGCCTCAGATAGAATGAAAGTAATCAGAGTTTCTTCAGTTGAATTTCCGCTTTAGCTTCATTTCAATCTGAAAAACTCACAGAGAGAGAAGATGCAATTAGAAGAGTTTATTGATACAATAGTTTGAACTTTGGCGCTCAGGCCTCGGCAGGAAACATAAATGCTGATTTGAACTTTAATGCAGATAAACTGATGCATGAGAGTATAAATATTTCCCCCCAAAAATTGCCGAGGTGCAGGCCAGAGCGCCAGCATGAGCAGAAAGCAGAGGGAGAAGGGTGAGTAGAGAAGAACATCATTATGCACAGGCTGATACACGTGATAAATGAATATACATTACAGGGATCATGCAGTGAGCATGGTAGAGGGAAAATAAGGGTGCTTGCAGAAAGCATAGCAGGGTCCATAGCAGGAAGCTTAGGAAACATGCAGGAGCATAACAGAAAGTAAGGCAGGAAATGACGGGATGAGGCGAGGAACATGACGGGGGCACGTAGGAGACTTGCAGGGAATATGCAGAGCGTGGTAGGGAGCATAGCAGGGAGCATAGAAGGGAACGGTGTGAGTGGCAGGGCAAAAGCATGGCAGGAATAATGGCAGGGACATGGCAGGGAACACACAGGGAGCATGACTGGGAGCATGGCAGGGAACACACGGGGAGCATGGCTGGGAGCATGGCAGGGAACACACAGGGAGCATGGCTGGGAGCATGGTAGGGAACACACAGGGAGCATGGCTGGGAGCATTGCAGGGAACACACAGGGAGCATGGCAGGGAACACACGGGGAGCATGGCTGGGAGCATGGCAGGGAACACACAGGGAGCATGGCTGGGAGCATAGCAGGGAACACACAGGGAGCATGGCTAGGAACAAGGCAGGGAGCATAGCAGGGAGCATGGCGGGAATGCACAGGGAGCATGGCAGGCGGGTAATGTGGCAGGAATCACACGGGGAGCATGGCAGGGAACACACAGGGAGCATGGCTAGGAACAAGGCAGGGAGCATAGCAGTGAGCATGGCAGGGAACACACAGGGAGCATGGCGGAATGCAAGGCAGGGAACACACAGGGAGTATAGCAGGGTGCGTGGCAGGGAGCAATGAAGATGAGCAAGATTTAGCAAGAATAAGAATAGATTTTAAACCACCACCAGTATTTGAGGTTAGCTTACCTTAAAGACAGAGGGAGCGTTGGGCTGATAAGATAGAAGAGTGTTCGGGGCGGATATAGGAGGTATAGGCTGAAGAAGTCCATCGGCCCAACTGCTGGAGAGAAGCTACGGAGACTCCGCGAGCGGCTGCTGTTGTGGCTGCCCCTATCCTAAATGAGTGGCTGGAGTAATGGCTGGATGAAAAGCCACAGTATTCTAATAGCATACGAAGATGATCTTGAAACCAGCGTGCTGACATGGGGGAACCCTCAGGCGTGACGAAAAGGGCTTTGGAATGAGGAAAAAACTTTTGGCGCTTTTGGACAAATTTAAACATGATGATAAACGGGCAAAAGGGGCCATCTGTACGTGCGATAGAAATGGAACATGGGCCTTTCCCTTTAGAATGTTTCAAAGATATTTTGTAATGATCAATATGGAAACGAAGATCTGAAAGAGACAAGTGTCGGGAAGGATCGAAACGACTATTAGTAGAAGTGAATTCGCCTACTCTCAAGAAGCCATAGAAAGCCAGAGAGAAAGTAGCTGATAAAAGGGACTTAACGTAGGAAGAGTAGGGGCTTAACGAAAGTGAGGACAAAAGCCTCTTGAGGATAGGGAAGGTTATGGGTTTACGTGAATCAGATACATGAGAAGAATGTTTTGCCAAACCTTTGAGAAGGAGCTTAATGGAGGGGTTTTTGAAAAGACTAGGAGAATCGGGATTATGGCATTTCGAAAAAAAATTAATGCCAGCTAGTAAGCTGCGGATATAAGAAAGTTTAAAATTGCGTTTGTCGAAGCAGTACGAAATGAAAGCCAAGACAGATGTAATGAGTAATGGATATAAAGGAATGTGGAGGCTCAAACAAAATTTGGCAAAAATTTGCCATGCAAAATTATAAGTTCTGAGGGTTGAGGGAGCTAAACCTGATTTTATGTAGAAACTGGAGGAAAGTAAGTAGGAACGAAGAGAGTGAGTTAATTGAGGACGAGTTCCTCTAGCGGAGGAACGGGGGTCGGATGGAGATCGGCAGAAGGACGAAGATGATGGAAGGTCTGAAATTTAAAACGAGAAAGAGCATCGGCAGCATGGTTAGAAAGACCAGGAACGTGTCGAGCAGAGATGATGAAGTTATTGGTGACCGCTTGCCAAGTTATGCCTCTAATGAATGGCATGAGAGAATGAGAGGAGGAGCGACCTTTGTTGATGGCGTCAACGACTGCCATGTTGTCGCAGAAGGCGGATATACGCTTTCTCCTCCAAAGCGGGCCCCACAGACGGCAAGCTACGGCTATAGGGTAAACCTCGCATAGCGCAGATGATTGAGAGTTAGTAAAAGAGGGAGGCCACGAACCAGCAAACCACCTGTCCTGAAAGAACCCCCCAAAACCTACGGATGGGGCAGCATCCGTGAAAAATTGGAGCATAGAGGCGGATTGAATGATGTCATCATAGAAAAATGATTTGCCGTTCCAGTTACAAAGAAGTCTAGCCCAGAAGCGAAGATCGGAACGGCAGCCTTCGTCCAGAGAAACCTGATCTAGGAGAGAGGGAACAGAGTTAGCTAGGTCAAGCAGTCGGGAAATGAAGGAACGACCTTGTGGAATGATGCGCATGGCGAAATTAAGGTGACCAAGCAAAGAAAGCAGCTGACGTTTGGAAATGATAGATGCAGAGCTATAAGACTGAGAAATCTCACGAATCCGAGACAGCTTGTCTGCGGGCAGAGATGCCATCATGGCCACTGAATCGAGAACTATGCCTAGAAACTCAATTTTAGTAGCAGGGCCGATGGTTTTTTCTTCGGACAGGGGAACACCAAGTGGGGTAAAGAGCTTTTTTAGTTTGAGGAGTGACGAACTGGGCTGGGTGGAGGGAGGATCTATGAGTAGAAAATCGTCCAGGAGATGAAGAACGCAAGGCAAACGAGTAACGTTAAGGAGAATCCAACACAGAGCTTCTGAGACTTTGTCGAAGAGACAAGGACTGCTTCTGCAGCCGAAGGTGAGACGGACAGCAAAGTAGAACAGGGACTTCCATTTAGCTCCAAACAGGTGCCATTGAGAAGGGTGAATGGGAACGATTTTGAAAGCATCAGAAATGTCTGCTTTAGCCAGCCAGGCCCCTTGGCCGGTGATCTTAATCAGAGAAATAGCATGGTCTACAGAAGCGTAGTGAAGAGAGAAGGCGGAAAGAGGGATGATGCTATTTATGGAGGAGTGAGGGCCAGAATGAGGGGCAGATAAGTCCAAAATGACCCTCTTTTTCCCCGAATATTTGCGGGTAGCTACCCCTAGAGGGCTCACACGGAAAGGAGCAAACGGAGAAGTTTTGAAAGGACCGATCATGAAACCCTTGGACACTTCTTTGTGAAGCAGCTGATCTACAACGTCTGGTTCTTTTAAAGCGGATTGGAGATTGGGGGAGACGTGGGTGAGGGAGGGGGGGTTGTAGACTCCGACGTGAAAACCTTGAGAAAGACCGGTAAGAAGGAAGTTGACGAAAGTGCGGTCGGGATGATGGGTAAGACAAATCGCCAACTCAGAAATAATGATGGGCGTGGAAAGATGATGGGCTATTAATGTTTGGAGGTACGATTTCTCATGAACAGAGCACGGCGGGGACAGACGGACTTGGGATGCGCGTCTTTGCAATGGCTGCAAATGTGGAGAAAACTGCAATTAGGAAAGGTGCAAAGACTTTCATTGAACTTATTGCAGATGGGTCTGGAGTTGAATACCTGGACATTTCTACCTCGGCGGTCTGTGGGCTGGGCAAGAGTAGAAGAGAACAGAGGAGAAATAGATTGAGTGGTAGACCTAAAGGGTATAGATGGGCAGAACGCGCTGAGGTGGCCGGTTGAATGACAGGCAGAACAGGGGATGGACTGGGTCAACATGATTAGTAGATCTGTGTCCAAAACCGACCAGTCCAGGCAGACTCCGGATTGTGCCAAGATTGCAGCTGCTTTAGTGGCAAATGATTTGTGATATTGATAAAAGAGGTTATTGCCGAATTTGATGTGAAGATCTGCTATTAATGCGAGATACTTATCAAGCTCGACCCTGCGGTCTGGATAAACTGAGCAAAGAGTGTCTCGGTAGATGCTGAAAGCTGCTAGAAATTGGCCAATGGTGAGGTCTTTGGATAAGCGGGGATCGGATGATTTGAAAACGGCTGTAATGTCACCTGCTGAGGCGACTTGATGTTCGACTTCACAGGAGGGGAGGATAAGTGAAACTAAATTGACATATTTCCCTTGAATAATATTGGAACGGAGGCGAGGAGAAACGTTAGAGTACATAGGAATATATGAACTGCCTGGATAGAAGGGGCGGGGATAAAACATAATGAGCAGAATGTATATATATAAAAAAAAAAAAAAAATTATAATAGAAACGTGGTTAGATACATCTTACCTGAAGCTGGCCCGGGGCGGGCGTTGGCGAGTGTGAATGTGGGAGGAGGAGGGAGGGGATCCGACTGTGAAGCTGAAGGCAGTGATGACGTGGCGGTATGGGGATTTTCCAGGGCTTGAACGCGAGCGGACAGAGCCAGAACGGAGCGATTTAGAGAGTCCAGGGTGGAGCATAAAGAAGCCGAAAACTGGTCAACGGCGGGAGGATTGTGGGAGGGTGGAGCCGTTATAGATTGAGAAGCTGACATGATGGGGATGACTGAAGAAGGACCTGGGTTGGCGTCGGAATGAAGAGAGGGACCGGGCGCTGCAGCGGCTGGAGCTGGGACGTCCTCTGCTGCGTTTGGCGGGGGGGACGGAGGATTTGCATGACCGCTTGCGACCTGGATTCGGCGCAGATGGAGGAGCGGAGCAGATGGAGGGGGGGAAGGAGATGAATCTTGATGAGGCAAGAGTGAGGCTAACTGGGAAAGTTGAACTGAGTCTAAGTCAGAGCCTGGCAAAATGCCCCTGGAGCGCAGTGTGGAGGATGGAGATGAGAGAGCGGCTAGACGGGCACTTCTTCGAGCTGGAGGATTTGGAGGTAAGTTGATTTGAGGTTGGTCGTAGAGCAGGGACCCGGCAGGGTCGTCTGAATCAAAGTCCGACATAGCGACGGATCTTGCGCTTGTTGAAGAGCAGGTCCAGAGATGGTTTGGAGTGGCTTTTAAGGAGAGTGCTGGTAGATAATTGGGCGAAGCTTGAAGCGGATTGGCTGCATCGGAGGTGGATCAGCCTCAGATAGAATGAAAGAAATCAGAGTTTCTTCAGTTGAATTTCCGCTTTAGCTTCATATTAAATTTTCTAATTGTGATGTTTATAATCTAAATTTACATTTACTGTAATATTTGTATTAACATGAATGCATTTTACCATCTAAAATATAACACATGTTAATGGTGCATTCATTTATTGCAGACATTCATAATCATGCGGAACATTTCTAACTTAGGAAAGTCATTTAGCACCTCCACAAGTAGGATAAGAAAATGATCAATAAAGAGGCGGGAAGTTTGGCTTTGTTATCTAAAAACATAAAATGTAAAGATGAGTAAAAGAAAAAAGGGTGGTAGAAAAGCTCATGACTAGTAGCGCAACAAAAAGGTCTCCTCTTTCAACTGGCTCTATGAAAATGCTGCTTTCATTTTGCAGCAGGACATGGCACCTGCCGAAACCACAAAAAGTATCTACAGCTGGTTTATTGGCTGATTTGAATGGACTTCTTTAACTACTTAGAGGAGCCAGAGATAGATTGCCTAGCATGTCTAATTATTTCTGTAAGTCATGACCATGTCAGGACCAAATACTAAAACTAGGGATGTGGATTAAGAAGAATTTTGCATTCCGATAAATATCACAAGTCACTGATACATTTTATCGCTAAATATCCTGATACATTAACAAAGGCAATTTATTAGGATTCTTTAAACATATCTTTGAAAAATCCTCACAAGATCATGCCGTGGCTCTGCTGCAGCTGGTGCAGAGCAGCTGAAAAATAGACTCAGCCAAATGGTTTAAGAGTTATATTAAAGTAAGACCATGAAATTATTGTTTGCTTATAAATTTTTTTACATTTTTTAAAACCAAACCAATAACAGATCAGCCGGTACAGGTTTTGTAAGGTCAATGCTGATAACGAATGTTCTGACGTCGGCCTAACCGATCCCGACAACTGCTACTGATATTTTTGGTCCCAGTCTTAGAGCCGATATTGCTCCCCCCCCCCCTCCTTTTAGATGATAAAAATGACACGATAATAGCAAATGTTACACAAGCTTCAGATAAACATAAAATAAACATTTAGTAATAAATCAAACAAAATATTAACAATGAATAGCAGATGGAGGGGACAGCAATAGATGGGATTTCTGCAATCTCAACGCATGGCTGTTGTTGTGCGACATGCCCTGATCATGGTTTTTGAACATTGGGAACCAATTGGAACCAGTGCCCATATTTCATCTTGACATGATGACCAGAGAAGAAGATGGGATTTTGGTTCATAAGCAAATGTAAGACCTCTCCAATATCTGATATAACATTAGTTTTCATGTGTTCCTCATATGCTCACTACATTTTCGATTACCAAGTATGACCAAAAGTAATTTAATGAAATCCTCATGTATATTCACTGCTAGCTATTTCGAATAGGGTAAGAATCATTTGACTAAAGGTTATTGGTTCCTGATTGAGAAAATCATTCAATAAACATTATTTGGCCAAATAATGTTTTATTCACCCAATGGATTTGCATTGTGAATTGGTCTGAAAACATTCCAATTTCTCTAAATTAGTGAAAAGCTAATTTGATCATATCCCAAATTCTTCCAGATAAACTTTCGTTTTCAAACAAAGGAACCATCTTAAACTGTAACATGGTTTTCAACCATGTTTCCCCTTCCTCTTTGTACATATGAGTTTAGTTAGTTGAATTTCACTAGTTTTAATTAGCAGCTTTAAACTGAAATATGTTTGACTTGGAGTTGAATGATTTTTGTTAATAAACTCTTATATTTTGAAGAGAAATTGTGGTGAATTTATTCCATGTATGTGCAGAATTCACTGTTTGACCATGATTAGAGCTCAAATCACTCTTTCATTTGTTGTTCTAACACACAGTTACTATGACTGTGTGTCATAAACAATATATAACAGACAAACTAATATCTGATTAAATATGATTTTTACCATCCCTACTTTGGAGGGCACTAAACATCTTACAGTATCAGAAATGTAGATTCCCAGCTAGATGGGAATTGAATAGAACAGTTATCACAACATTAATATGGCATCCAACCTGGATAGGAATTATATATAATGTAAAATCACAACACTGTTGAACAGAGAAAAGTCAAGAGCAAGAAAATTAAATAATGCAATCTACTTTAAAAAGCTATAACTGTCACCTTTAAAGTGCAATTATATTAAGTTTAGCAGCAGTCTATTGTGTAAGAGAATTAATAATTTCTATCAACAAATATGTTGTTAAAAAAACTCCTAACTCCTGCCTTTTACTCGATTCATTTCTCCTACAACCCCTGCAATTCCACTGAGCTCCCCAAATTGTGGGATGCCCCTCACAGTTTGAGAACCACTGCACTAAAGAATCGGGCAATGCACATGTCAACCAATGATACAAATTAAAAAAAGCTAAAAAAAAAAATAGCCTGTCGATTTGTCAGTCTATCTTCAATACTAATTGATCACTGAAAACTAACTTAAAATTTCAATATTGAAATTTTAAATTCATAAAAATTAGGGGGCTGCTTAGAGACGTAGTGGGTAGCACTTCTGCAAGAAGGATGCAGGTTTGATTCCTGGCCTGGGGTCTTCCTCCCACAGTCCAAAAACATGATTGTTTGGTTAATTGCTTCTTGAAATTCTCCTTAGGTTTGAGTGAATGGTTGTTTGTTCTGTTTGTTTCTGGGTTGCCCTGCAATGACTGGTGACCTGTCTAGAGTGGACCCTGCCTGTAGACAGCTGGAGATAGGCACCAGCACCCCTCGTGACCCCACTTGGGATTAAGCGTGTCGGAAAATTGATGGATGGACAAATATTGTCTAAATATATCTAATATCGCTAAAGTTGATAGAATCGATTTCTTTGTACACCCCCAAATTAAATACTGCTTAATATCTGTCCAATACTGCTGTAACAAAAGTCAAAGGGCCAAACGATTAACATTTAAAAAGCTCCAGCTCCAGGCAGGAAACAATTTAGTGATGAAGGATGAACGCGCAGGCACTCACTTCCAGGTATTCATTGGACTGATTACTCGCCTTACACTAAGCCTCATAAATAAGAAAATAATCACAATGACCAATTGACAATGAAGTAACAATATGAACAATGATTTTACAACTAAACTAAGGCTGTGAAGTTTTGACTTTAAAAGAACCGTCACCGTCGACAGCCTTTTACCTTCAGATGCCTGTTGATCTCATTTGGATCCCTGTCCGGCGCTGTTGGATACACCTCTCCCTTTTTCGACAGAATAGGCTCTATGGATCTGTTAAACTCATCTTCGTCCATGATTATGCTGGTCTCCAGCTTTTCCTTCTCGACACCCATGTTTGTCGGAGCAGAGGAGGAAGGACGGTGCGCGCAGGGTAGGTGGCTGCGGTGCGCTGTGCGCCGGACTGTGCGCCACCCCGCCCCGCAGGGAAAGTTGCGCGCCGGGGAGCAGAGCAGACACAACAAGCTCACAGTGAGAACAGCAGCTACTGTTCAACTGTGCAATGAAAAAAGCAAAAAACAGGCCTTCAGTTTTGTCAAAATATACAATGTATTCAAAGCTAAACCCAGAGTAAATCTTTTAAAAGTATACGTTAACTTTATAATGTTGTTTTAAAAGTCAAATACAGTAACTGGGATTAGAGCTCACATTGCATTAGACACATGGACACAACACAGTTGAACACGTTTTTTGCACAAATAGAACCTCATAGTCTACAGCCCTTCGAAGAATTAGGGGCCCACTTCTATTTTAGCTATTATTAGCAGATCTAACATGTTTAAGCCTACTCACACTACCACATTCTGCATTGAAAACGAGATGTTTATAATTGGTTTTTGAGCTCATAATATATTATTATCTATTACATATCTTGGCAATCCCATCAGTCACTTCACTTTATCTTGGATATTAAAGATTAAAGTAGCACTGTGTAACTTCACTTTAAGGGGTGCACAACTTGTGTAGTTGAGTGCCTTTGCTGACCACTGTTGACCCTACACTGTTGCAAAATAAAAGTCTTCCTCTGAGATTTGTACCAGCAGATAAAGAAGTTATCGAGTTCCTGGTAAAAACAAGGCCATATCAACCCCTTTAGATTAAATCCAACATTAGAAACCCCAAAATATGTGTTACCAGGTCGCTGTCCAATCTGTAGCAACTTCTAAAATTCATAGTGTTGCAGTTATTTTTTTTTTATATTCTGTTTGAGGTTTTCACTGAATTTTTCTGTGGCGATGTCCGTAGTCTACAGAAAAATACAGACTTTGACTGTTCTGTTTACGAAAGGCCAAATTCGAACTAATCAGTCTGATAGTAACAATATGTCTTGTAGACCGAATGCCCTTTCATCATTTGTAGAGCCAGAACATTTCTATGGGTTATTGAACAATAAATCTACACTAATCACATGGTACCCATGGGCAAATGACCAGTGAGACATCTTTAATTTCCAAATATATTATTTAAGAAAAAACTAATTTTGACGCTGCCCTTGCTTATAAATCTAAACTCCAATGTATACATCTAAGCCCACTAAATTAAAATTGTATGGTTCTGCATAATATTTACATTAAGTGTGATGAGTAGTTGTCATTTATATCTAAATATTTAGAGGACTCCATGATGACTGCAGAGACAACCTACTTGTAATTCATCGCAGCAAAACACGAAAACTAGTTCAATCTGAAAAACTCACACGAAGAGAAAAGAGAATTAGGAGAAATGTATTGATACAATTACTTTGTCTTTGGCGCTCAGACCTCAGCAGGAAACATAGAACTTAATTTTGATAGATATGCATGAACAGGAGCAAAGTAGGGTTGTTTCCCAGGGCTGTTGTGGAGATAGACGAAGTTAGTCAGTCTGTAGACTGCTGGTTAGCGAGACGGTATGCTAAACTTTATGGGGAGATCCAGTGGATTGCATGAGCTGAAACTAGAGCTTCACTCAGGGACCTTAAGATGGAAGTCCAGTTTGGATAACACAGGTTGAGAGAACATGTCCATGATGAGCAAGCATGAAGCGACAGTGGAGAGGAAAAACTCCCAGTTGGTAAGAAACCTCTGGCAGAACCAGGCTCAACATGGCCATCTTCTGTCGGACCAGTTGAGACGAGATAGGAAATGCAGTAAGAGTCCGGGAGGAATGACACTCTGATGAAGCTTTATCTACGATGGTGGAGGAGTGCGTGAAGGTGGGTTGAAACATTGTCATCTGAATGAAGTCACACAGCGCAACCACCGCCTCTGCACAGACAAGTTGCAGATCAGAGGCTTTTTAAGATGAACTTTGGATGTTGATTGGCTTTCGTGGAGGTGTGGATCAAAGCTGATTGACTGTGTTGCAGATGGATATAGGAGAGCAATCAGTTTCTTCAGTTGAAATTCCACCTAGGCTCCATTTCTGAGCCTGAATTCTGTATTTATCATCTTTAACATTACTATAACTGTTTGGTAGTCACCTACAATTTTGGAGAGGTGCAGCAGAGTGTCTGCTGGGGCAAGGGCACATTTGCTTTCACTGTGACACGCATGCAGACAACCTGGTTTCTGAGTATAAATTAGTGGGTAGAGTCTTCTCTGACCCTTCCTCTAAATGCCATCAACGTTCTTACATCCAGTTTTTTTAAGGTAATAGCCAGAAACTTAAAAAGTCCATTCTCTTTACATCCAACTCCAAGATGTTCTCTCAAGTGTCAGTGAATTAGGTCTGCACCTTCAAAACTCTACTACCAGCTCCTTTGTTTTTCCTGCATCTACCATGAGAAGGTTGGACCGACACCAATCATAAAGGAAACCTCTGATGCTGACAGCCTGGGGAGTTGAATTGCGAGTTTCCATAGAAATATTTGGTCATAAAACTTCAAACACTGGAGACAAATATCTCTAAAGTTTTGTTCATTATGTTTGGTTCAAAGGAACATTCTTACTGATAAGATTAACCAAACAATCCCCTTTTCATTCTCTTTTTGAAAGGATTTATTGCTCTATTATGCTTCCATTAACCAAGTTTGAATAAGGTCTGTCTTACAGTCGTCTGGAAGGGAAGACATTTTCTATAGCTGATATTTCAGATGGAGATTGAATGTTTTTCAAGAAAGCAGGGCTGAGATTGCACCAACATGTTTTGGACAATGAAAGTGAAAAGTCGTGGCCATAAAATAATAACAGGCTTTGGATATGTGGTAAAGACAATGCAATTCATATAGTGCCAGTGCACAATACGTCTTCTCAAGTAACTTTAAAATAAAAGATCAGTTCAAATCAAATCATAAAGTCAGATTCCAAGTTAACGATGTTCCAAATGACAATAGCTGACAAATGGACTCTTAATCAAGAAAAGAAAGAAAATGAGGTCACGTGACTGATACACATCTTCTATTAATAGAAAGGTGCTTAGGCTATTTAATATAGGGTCATAATCTCTCATATTCAAATCATTTTGTCTGTTTAGTGATCAGAACCACAGTCCAACAAAATGGTAATAGATTAAATATCATTCATCTTCTCCCACTTAGTTCTATGTATCACTAAATATATCACTCTAATCACTCACAGATAAAGCCTCAAATAACCAAGCTCCATTTTATATCAAATATATGATTGTTCCTTGTGTTCCTTACAGAGCACTTTGCCTTAATCTGCAAGTTTACTTGTGGTTCCTAGAATTTCTAAAAGTAGAATGGGAAGCAGATTTAGTTTAGTTATCAGGCTCCTCTCCTATGGAACCAACTACCAGTTTTAGCCCGTGAGACAGACACTGTGTCTACTTTTAAGACTAGGTTTAAAACTTTCCTTTTTGATAAAGCTTACAGTTGGAGTGGCTCAGATTATTCTGAACTATCACTACAGTTATGCTGCTATAGGCTGAGATTGCTTAACGAAATAGGGACCCCTTTTCACAATTCTGCTTCATTCTAACTCTATTCTCCCATTATATGTTAGTTCAAGCTCTAACTTTATGCTCTTTCTGCATTTTCTTATCATAGAAGCTTCATCTAGCCTTTTCCTGTATCTGTATCTGCTCTCTTTCATCCTCTGACATGGGAGCTTGCTCGGAGCTTGTCTGCCTGGCTGGGTGTTTCCTGAATGGGGCCACCTGTGGAACTGGTTGACAGTTACCTTTTGTATCTTTGCTTCTTTCTCTATGTCTGCTTCTGTCTTGTTGAACCCCTGTCGGACTGGGCAGATTCCCGCTCACATTAAGCCTGGTTCTGCAGGATGTTTATTCCTGTTAAAAATGAGTTTCCTCTCCACTGTCGCTAAAAGCATGTTTTGTGTGAGGGATTGCTATCAAGTCAAAGAGTCGATGCAAACAACTGGTTTTTCCTAGATAGAGAACTTTGAACCAATCTGACTGTATGATCTGGCTAAATTGTTTCTGTAAAATGCCTTGAAATGATGTGTGTTGTAAATTGATGCTATATACAGTAAATATACTGGATTGATTTGAAATATTCTCATGTCTATCTTTTCATTTATCTGCTGCTGATAATAATAAACCAATAAGGACATTAGTATGAAATGGTTTGTATTTTGGTAGGAAATAAAAGTAAGAGGTGAAATTATTTTTTCTCCCAGCTACTTTATAAAAGGGTGTATTGAATAGAATAGTGTAGAATTAGAAAATCACTTTATTGTCCCACAATCGGTAAATTGTGAATCCTAAAAACAGTTAGGAGTCATGAATGTACTCCCACCCCACATAGTTTTTCAGTAATTTGTTTTGGGTTTTTTTATTGTTTAGAAGTCTAGAAGTTGTGACTTCTAAACTGGTGGTCTTTGGAATAGAACATCTGATGTCACATGCATGTATGAGTTGACAAGGACCAAATACAAATCTTAAATTTATACATCTTTAGTATTATGATATATACACCTGATGTATATATTCATATGTAGCAAAAAGAAATTCATGAAATTGCCCAAAGAGTCACAAATGTTACAAAATAAAACTCCAATTTGTGAATTTATATCTATTTATTTTTCATTTGTTAGAATATTGAGCAAAAAATAAAATAAAAATAAAATAAATCAACCATTATAGAGTAAAAAACAAACACCTGTCTCCTGATTACCTTTAAACTATGACATTCACAGATTGTCCAGAATCATTCAGGTTAATCGTCCCTTCAGGCTAACCCACCAGCCAGCCTGCACTTTGCATCTCATTTGTTGATGCAGCATGTTTGACATCCTGCTTGTTGTTGCACAGCACACAAACTCATACCACTGTCTTTGTTTAGACACCGGGGCATGGAAATGTCAAAGAGAGACAAAGGAATAAAGTAGGCCATAGTGTAGAGCAACGCAGGGCAGAAACACAACATGGACAGCAGATGCTGAGCAGTTTGAGGCTATCAGAATGGCCAACAATACTGCACCACAATCCTCTGGGATATAAACACAGTGGGCGTTTAGGACAGACACGCTCTCACAGAAGGACACATTATAACTGGCTTTGGGTGGGGCAGGATGGGAAGACACTGTTGATTCAAAGCTTAGCAGAGATAGTTATTTGTCTTAGCTTATGCTGCTCTTTCATTACCACTGGCATGATAAAAAGATTTATATGCAACCAGCAGCATGACATGTTCTCACACTGGATATTACTGCAAGTTTACAGTAGCTATACAGAGCATTTTATAGTCTGTGTCCTAAACAAGTGTTTTAACTAGCTAACCTAACTAAGAAACTAATAAAAATCACTTCTGTGTAAAGGATGACTAAAGAGCTGTCTAGAATATTTCCAAAATTCTGATTCAAATAATGATCCCCATCTTCCTTTTGTTGACATACTAATGGAAGCATTTGACTTGCTCTTAATGGAGCCACATGATTATCAAACTCTTCTCTATTTTCTTTCTCTCACTAAACCCAAATTCTTCATGCTTCAAGTAAGGAACTTTTTTTTCCTACTTTGCTATCAGATTGGCCTTTATCGACATTTGCCTTGTCCTTTTGAATTTGAGAGTATTGTACTAATTTAAAGCACCAAATTGTGAGATATCTAATAAACCAACATTATCGTGTTTTCATCATTAAATTCATTCTTTTTAAGGGCCAAGAGCTTAAAATCACATCTATTTTCTCAAAATAGTTTTTTTTTTTAATCACAAACATCAAATTCAAGTATCAATCATGTAAATAAAACCTAATTAATTAAATAGCTTAGTTTAGTAAAACAAGAATGTTTGTAATCTGCCCTATATTGTTGTTGAAAATATTTAAGTGACTTGATGTTGTAAAACCTATTTATTTAATATTTTTGCTGCTTAGTTTTGATCCTTATTTTATTAAACTTGTTTTGGGTTTCCTGGTTTGTTATTGTCTTGATATCTAGTGGTTCCATAGTGGTGGTCAAATAGGGACCAATGTGCAGTGTGGGGAAACTGAAAAACTTTTAAAGGGTCAGTCTCCCCTGATCACATTGTACCAAAAACCAAAACTTCTGAAAGCAAATCTGCTGGGCTGCTATCCAGCACCAGAACATCATGTAATCCTAAGAGGGTTACATACATAGACATAATTATTGTTACCCCTTGTTTCATAAAAGAAAATACCAGAATGGTCACAGAAATAACTTAAGTCTGACTAAAGTAATAATAGGTAAAATAATAGGAGTACACCATTGTTAAAAACAAATCATACAAAAGCCAGACTGGAATTATTCAGACTACATCGTAATAAGTGGCAAAGCTCCTTCAACAATGTCCTTTAGACAGATGAGACATTGGATAATGAGCCAAAAAAACAGCTGGAATCAATTAAGACTGCCTAAGAGGAAAATATGAGACTACATTAGAAAGGATTAGATTATTCTGAAGTGGCCTTCTACGAGCGCTAGCCTAAATCGTATTCAGCATCTTTAGAAAGAGCTGAAACATGTCTTCTGAAAAATCTACCTTTCAAACCTGAGACAACTGGAGCAGTTTTCTCATGATGAGGGAACCAAAATGTTTGCTGAGAGGAGCAGAAGTCCCATTGACAGGAATCATTTGAAAGCACCGATTGCCACAAAGAGGTGAGGAAACAAAATACTGAGGTAAGGGTACCATGATTTTTGCCCAGGCCTGCTTAATACACTATTTTTTTTTTTATTCTTCTATTTAAGCATGGTTAAAAAGCAATGTCTGACTTTTATTTGTGTATTTATTTATTTGTGTGGCAACATAATACCTTGAAGAAAAAAAGTTTTATTTTTCCCTTTCCATCAAATATCTATGTTCTTGACTTGCATAATGGGGAATGACTTTAGATGATACATGACAGAACATTGGGAGAAATCATTAGAGAGACTTGTTATAGAAAGAGACAATTTTTGAGAGACAAACTATATTGACTTTATTTATTTCAAAGAGGCAAAAGTAATATGACAAAGCAAGCCTTTTTTTTAGTTTTTGGAACCCATTAGATTCCACTCAACTTCTTATCTTAGTCGGCATTTTCCTCTATTGGCTTCATATTGCATTTAATACTACTGTGTCAGTGCAAAACTGTCCTGGGTTAGAATCAAGACAAGTCTTTCTGCGAAAACTTTTCATGTTTTCTCTGTGAATGTATGAATGTTGGATAGCAGTATTTGTATTTGTGCTTGATTTTTTTTTAATGCTGTCTTTTGATGGGCCAATGGCTTGCTGCACTGTGACAGCCAAAGCTAATGACTAGCCCCTGCAGTGAGTAGTTCAATTGATTAGCTATGTTTCCATGCAAATCTCTTTGCCAGTTTTGGATAACCTAATATAAAAAAGAAGAAAATGCGAGCCGGACATATTTCCATCCATTGGGGAAAATTAACAAGGCCATGCAAAGCCTAGTGTTGGATCACAGTATGTTGAACTTACATTTTCATGTTAGATAGTATTAGTGATGGACAGTGATGGGAGTAACGGCATTACTAACGCGTTACCTTTTTTTAGTAACGAGCAATCTAACTACTTACTTTGACTGTATATATAACACAGATACCAGTGCCGACACCCCGTTACTGCACATTACTCAGGTCGCACAATGAACCTTTTTATCATAATAGGACTCGTGTGCGCCTTGTCATGAGAGAGGGGAGGATGAAGAGGACTCCAGCAGCAAAACAGCGTTTTCGAGATGGAAATACCAGTGTTACGTTGAGCTGCGTTTCCCCATCAGATATGGTTTCCCCTGCATCTCCCCACAGCGCAGGCGGCACGATTCATCGTGCAAGCGACAGGAAACGCGCATGCTCCCTAAAGGCGCGTAACAGGCGCCCTGTGCTTGCGCCACAGGGAAACTACAGAGAGCGGGAACGATCAAATGTTAGCCTATATGGAGAAAGGGAGAAATCTGGAGGGATGGATGGATGGATACTATAGATAGATAGATAGATAGATAGATAGATAGATAGATAGATAGATAGATAGATAGATAGATAGATAGATAGATAGATAGATAGATAGATAGATAGATAGATAGATAGATAGATAGATAGATAGACTCACCAAATCTGAACGCCCTGTTAAAAAAATTCACACCCATGAGTGGAAGTAATGCAGCCTGATGATATTTACACAGCATCCGATACCGATCCCCCCACGTTAAGCAGGGGGAACAGTATCTGATGGGGTTTAGAATCCCATCAGATACTGTTCCTCCCATGTTAAGCAGGGAGAAAACTATCTGAAAGGGTTTATAGGCCCATCATTCCCCCCTGATGTCATTTACGTTGAGTTGCAATAAATGCAAATCTCTCTGCAGGTACTTGTCTTTGTCGTTCACTCTATTCAGCTGGCTTTTGAAACACACGAGAAGCTGGGGGCCGGATGGTGAGGGTTACGGGGGCAAGAAACGCAAAAGTAACGCAATGGTTACTTTTACTAGTACCTACTTACTTTTATTGTGGAGTAACTCAGTTAGTAACTCAGTTACTTTTTTGGGAGAAGTAACTAGTAACTATAACTAATTACTTTTTCAAAGTAACTTGCCAAACACTGGTAATGGTACATGTCATCAGGAGGTATCAAGAAAGAAATGTGATTCTGATTCAAAATATCCGATCAGTCTTGTGAAGTAAATATTTGATATGTCAGAGTGTATTTGAAAATGCTTCTCCATATTCTCTTTAGCCCATTTACGCTTAAAAAAAGTGAAAATAAAAAACAACACATAAAGTGAGCGTTAAAGCTTTTCTGTGAAATTTAATTCAAATTTAATGGGATACTTCAAAATGTGCAAAAAACTCCCAAAAACTAAAAACTAAGGATTTGTTCTTCTATGTATTTAGCTTGTAAGCAGATGAAAGACGGGGAGAAAACTTACTATGATCTTTAAATGTTTTGTTTTTTAAATCTTGTGCTGCTTTACATACTGCAGCTGTACCTAGCCATAGATAGATGTTTAAAAAATGACTACAGCCTGACATCATAAGTAAACTCCCGACTGTTTCAAGAAGCAACCTTTAATCCCCAACTTCCAAATGATACACTTTTCTGTTCCAAACCATTCCTGGAAGCTCAGGAAGCTCCTGTGACTGCTGTTTTAAACAGAGTGCTGTGATAAGAAACACGTTTTGCATCTCATTTTATATGAAAATTCATGCATTCACCCGTATGATTATCGACTGGAACAAGGAGTGGGAGTTTAATATAAGGCACAAATCATTTGCCTTTTACAATCACACGTGAAGTTACACCTGACATCATGACACGTATTAGATATAGGCCTACTGCAGGACAGCACTACTGAGGATAACTTCAGATAAAACTTATGACTTCACCTACCGTCAGTATTTCAAGTTAAGATAGGACTGTTCTGCTGTGGTTATCTCTGTTTGCTTAAGTCCATTCTGATTATGTCTGATCTCTGACCCATGATCGATTCTAGCTTTTGTCCACAGATCTTTGTAAATTACGTTACTGAGTACTAAAGTATGTCTAAAAAGCAGGACTTAATGAAAAAACTATAATCTGCAGGAGAAACAAATCCAATTTTATGTTTTGTAAATGGTAAAAAACAAAAAGCAGTTTAGTTAAGATGTGAAAAAATACAAACCATAAATCAAACACTGAAAAATATTTGTGTCAAGCTTTTCTTGTTTCTCTGAGTTTGTTTTTATTTTTATTTGTATTCATTCAAATCTGTTCGTCATATTGGATTTGATATAATTTTCATTTTCTTCAATTTTTTCCCAGATCTTATATTTTCAAAGGTTTCATTGAAATTATATTTCAAGTGGCAAAATCTGCACTTTCTCAAACACCTCAAGCTCAAAACCCAGCATGGCTGCTCTTAATAAGAAGACCACAATGACAAAAATATTTATTCTATTCTTAATAAACCTTTCATGCAATCAGTGCCCTGGCATCCCAGCGTCTTAAAGAACATAATGAAGAAGTACACCTTTTCAGCTTTTTAAACTTGCAGTAGTTGGCTTGGTCACCTAGCATAACAACTATTATATTATACAGTTTTCTGAACGTGGAGCTAAATATTTTGTTTGGTGTGCACCTTAAATCAAACTTCCTATGCCAACCTATGGATTACCATTATCTTTTCTAAAATAGAAAGTGTTTATAGATCAGTGTTCTTCTGCCGCTTACACTGAAGGAGTTCTTCCTGTCAACTTCATGCATGCTCAGTGTGAGGGATTGCTGTTGAGTCAATGATCCAGTGATCTGGTTGAATTGTCTCTGTGAGATGACATGTTTGCTCTTAAACTGAATTATTATCAGTAGCTGATAAATTTAGTAACCAGAACTTTTTGCTGGTTGACTTATCTCTACTCCGTTTTATGCGGATAGGTTTTGTTTTACTGTCTCTCCATGGAGCAGTTTATGATGCATCGTAATTTTTGGTGTTTTTTTCTTTTTTTAACTAATTAAGATTTGGGAAATTTGTAATGCTCCCTCTGAGATGTGATATTAAATTTTTTTTAAACGACAGAATTATGGTATTTTCTTTTTCATACAAAGAACCAAGTTTGATTTTAGCTTTTGTGTTTTGTCCTGTCTTTGTGTTCCCATCAATACTGTAAAGACTGTAACACCCAACTAAAACATCTGACCTTCCCTCTGGCCTCCCAGCATCTTGATTATCCAGGTAAATGTTTAATGAAAGACCAAACAGCCACTGACCCTCCAGGTCAACATTCCCTGGAGATCATCAAGATGACTGGAGTGCCGTGGAGCGCTTCCGCTGACCTCGAGAGGAACAAATGCTCATTTATTGAATAGTTTCCACAGGGAACAATGAAATCAACACACCCGCTCTGCAGAGGGATTTCCTTTTACACCCGATGGACTCAAATCTCTGAGAACTATAATCCTCAAGATAAGGTGACCTCAAGAAAAAAAGAGGTGAAAAGCAGGAATGCATAGGTATATGAACAGCTGAATGTTTAAAGGTGAACATGTAATTAAAAATAGGAGGAAAATGATAGAAACATCTCCAGGTGCATGAAATGTGTTGTGTCCTTGTCACACATAAAATCATACAAGCTAGAAAAACAAGAATATAAAAAAAGAAAGAAGACTACACAGTGGTAAAGAGTCCGAATCAAAATTCCTTTTATTGTCATTGAGCAAAAAACTATTTTGGTTTAATTACTGCTCTACTGTAAGTGGGTCTCTCTGTCAGCTAAAGGTAGTTTTAAAATCTCTCTTTTCCATTTAACGAATAATTGATTACTAAATTAGTTGAGGATTATTTTAATAATCGTTTAATCACAATTAAACTAATTAATTGTTTCAGCCCTAATACAGAGATAATTATAATAACAAAAAAATATATATAAACCACAGAAACAACTGTGATGTTGAGGACAAATAATACATTTAAATAATAATAAGATAAATAAATACAAGAAATAAACAAATAAAAAAAATAAAAAATGATCAGTATGTCGATTATATTTCTTTATTAAGGGGGACAACTTCTAAAACAGTTTTTAGTCTGTTAATTTTTTTTACATTATTGCTCCTAAATGTGTCCCTAAGGGCAGGAAGAGGTGATGGAAATCAAAGGAAATTGAAAAATGTAAAGGAAAAATAAAGAAATAATGGAAAGTAAAGGAAATTCATCAAAAAAAAAACAACAAAACATGATTTTACTGCCTTAAAACAATACAGCAATGACACAAATATTTTATATTTCCAGAGCTACCTCTCACCCGTCTGCATTTACTCATATGAGAACAGCAGGTAAGAAACAGCATCATGGTGACAAAGAAACAAGTAAAAGACTGTGATCAGAATAACAAAGCTTTCAGATGTTATATTAATAGTTGAAGGAAAAAAATAACCCCAACCGACAACTTTACAGTAAAGTGTGATATTTTTGTAGTAATTAAGAGCAGATTTTACTGGCTTTTATGGTATTTGGAGGTAAACACTTGATATTTTCACATAATATTTGTAGGTTATAATAACCAAAACTATGGATAATAGCTGGTGGCATAAAAAAAATAAAATATTTTCTATATAGTATATAGCAACATGGTTGTGTACAACCTTTTACAGGATTAGGTAATTACAGCTATGTTGACTATTTAAGATATTTTACTTTTTTGGAGAAAATATAAAATATGTGTTGGTTTAGGTTTGCATTTGTCCAGCAGAACTCCAGTTGAGAAGAGTCTAATGTACATATAGAGCCTGAATTTTCATAATGTAATGAAGGTTATATTTATTTAGATCAGAGGGTTTTGTGTGATTAAACAATGTTGTCTTGGAGAGAACCTACAGAATAAAATGCTTTGTGGTACATTTATCTTGATCCATGCAATGTGTGCATGTGGTTCACTGTTTAATGTAAAATCTCCCAGGATTCTGTTTGCAAACATTTGCGGGCGGTTTTGGTTGTGTTCTACTCATTTCCATCAGATCATGTTCCTGTGGTGAATTAGTCAGGAGTAAATATCACAGAATGTGAATCCATGCAGGTATTTTTTTTTTTCAAACAGTAAATAAAACTGTCATTGTTTAGATAACTGCCTGTGTCAGCGTATATTTAGAGGTTCAGTTAGCCACTTCAATTTTCTTATTCATTTATTCTTGCATAAAGCAATGGTAGCTTGTTTAAAAAGTTTTTTACTGAAACTCATCAGATTGCATAAAAGTCACAGTTAAATATAGAGCACCTCAAGGCCCCATTTTATTTGTATCTCTTTTTGCTTCCATTAAAGTCCTTTAGAAAAATATACAGTATATATTTTTTTCTATTGCTATGCAGGTAACATCTGCATCAATTTGCCATCAAATTTTACATGTAACCCAGTGTGTGGCAAATCTTTGAAAAGTGCTGACAGGAATGAATCAGAACTAAGACAATAAAACTAATGTCACTGATTGTTTTGGGAAAGGTTGACCCATTGACTGGATGCATCTGCACTGTTGGTCCTTTGGGCTCATTAGAATGGTATTAATTAGAAAATGTATTTTTTTCTTGAAAATAAAGGTACATCTGACAGATCTTGAAAGATCTACTCTAGTTCATTTGGAAAATGAACACTTTTCTTGCTGATGATATATTTAAAAGGGATATTCATGATTTTATCTTTTCTAGGCTACTGCAACCCCTTATTTAATGATGAATGAGGCATAAAATCACCACAACAGTATCAGTAGTCAGGAATTATCACTGTGGCCTTCAGATCAAAGAGCAGAGCATTAGCTTCATGGAACAACTTCAAAGGTTTAAAACACAAACTGTTACTGGCCATGAAACACACATTTCTGGACTTAAGTGCAGATGACAAATTTCCTGAAGGAACGATAAGCTTTAAATAAAAGAAAAAAATATGATTCTTAACTAAGATGTTTGAGATGTGTAGTTTATTTATTATATTTTCTAAGTCACCAAAGCATTTAGAGCTTCACCAGGACCTTAACTCAAGATTTTGCAGCAGTCTATTGCCTCAAACTTTTGAGTTTTGCCTACTTTTGTTGTTTATAGGGTGATATCTGATCTTGAGAAGCTTTTTTAGGTAAAAAAAATCTGAACATAAATTATGTTCAGCAGTTATCTCGAATGTTACCTTACCTGCTGAGGATGAAGAAGCACGTTGCGCTGATTTTCCCTTTAGAACGGCCTCTTTAAAGGAATTTTATTAAGTCTTACCTGACGGAATAACCAATTTCTAAGTGTAACTGGATGGAAAATGTGGATTCTGTTTGTTTCGGTTTATTAAGAAGAGAAGCAGGCTATCACAGTTGCCATTTGTGCAATAATCTAGCACTTTTCCCAGATTAGGTAGAACCTCTCTCCTGTGGAGCACCTTTTACCTTCCATTTTCCCAAATGTCTGCTTTGCATGTCCAACGCTAACTAGCTAAAAGGTAATTCATCTAATGCTTTATTCAAATTGATGTCATGGAGGGGTATGATTAAGTTAACTTCACTCTGATATGTTGACACAAAGAGAATGAATGAAACATGTTATGTTAAAAGCGGTTAAAGAAACGTCTGATAAAAATTGGACTTAATATCGGCCAACCTCTACTTGTAACATAGTCAGCAAAGACCTTTGAGCCAAAATGTAAATAATTTATGAATAAAAACTACTACTTATTTATTCATGCAATATATATATAAAATAATTATAAAGGTAAACAAAGAATGAATATTTTGTACGCCATTGATGACTAAAAATAGGCGATAATTGGACATAAACGTAAAGTTATTCACTTTTGCTTGAATACTGTATATTTTGCATTGTGGAGGAGTTGAAAGGACTACACAAAGGAGACAGGTTCGAACACCGTTACTCCGCTCTAACTTTCGGGAAACTGTAGAGCAAACATATACATGCACCACAGGACAAAACATATTTCAAAAGAACATCTTCTCCATGAGTGAGAGTGGAGTCCCCTAGTGGTCCGCCACAGGAACCAAAAGACTCCAAATCAATTTAAACTTATAAATCAACACTTTAAAAGATTTACACAAATGCAACACTATGGCATGTAGATTGAAATGTAAAGGAGTGACTTCATGGAAAACAAAGCCCGAACATTTTTTTTTTTTTTTTTTTTAGCAGAGTGGAGCAACAAGAGGAGAAACACAAGATTAAAAACAGCTACAAACTTAATTAAAAATTGACCAGTTTTAACTATTTACAAAGAAATTGCTTATAAAAAAACTGTTATATATAATGCCAAAAAAGAATAACAACATGGGAAGAAATGGATAATATCAGGTTAAAGGCCAGAGCTTACAAGATACTAACTCCCATTTATTTTAAGCAATGCAATTTTTTTGGAAACAAGTCCCTGAAGACTTTTTGCGTCACTATGCTGCTTGTGACACAAGTTTTCCATTTGGCCCAGATTTTGATGAGGTTGATATTGCATAAAAAATTGTGCCATCTTTTCTCCTGCACTGGAGAATGTAACTCTGACTGTACAAAATGATGTTCAGATGAAGGACAGGGCATCTGCAGAGCCAATGGAGGCTTTCTGGTCCCTGCTGTCTGAAGAGAAATACCCTAAAATCATAAGGTAGTCCTAGAAGATATATCTCTTCTTATATTTTTATTGCGTTATTTACTAACTTTATAGCATACAATTGAGGATAATTTGCAGAGATCAAGTCTAAGCAAAGCTGGGATAAAATCTGCACCAAATAAATGACTGGTTTCAGTTTTTATCCGTGTCAAAGCTCTGCATAAAACTCGCATAACTCTGCAAAAATCAGCCAACTAAAACTACAGCACAGTCAGCATCACAGCTTTGATTGTGAAGCTGTTTGAGGAAAGAAACTCTTTAAAACAGCTCCTCTACCTTTAAGTGACACGCCCCTTTTTCCACTACTCTGGAAGTTCAAAACTGGAAAATATTACCGTAATACAAAGTTCAGGTGTTCCCAGAGGGGAAAATTTAGCTCATGGCTCTTTACGTATGGTGGTATTACGCTTATGTTTAGTAAAACAACAAGGTCAACATCGCAAAGAAAAAAACCCAGCACTAATCTTTTTAGTAACACTCTATCATCCCAGGGCTAACAGGGATTTCATGCCTCTTGGCAAAGGGATGTAATTTCCTCTTACGGATGGCAGACAAGGAATTCCTCTCCTAAAAAATGACTTTTGTTTGTTCCCTGACGGAGGACGCTGATGTCTTTCTTCACTCTCTAAAGTGTGCTTGTGGTTGCAGAGCATTTAAACATGAAGGATGACAGCGCTGGAAGGTATGCAGAGCAGCTGTCGGGTCATGCACAAAACCACTTTGGTAAAACGTTTCTTATTCTAACTGAACCAGGATTGACACACTGCTGGCAACTCTTCTAGTTTGGAATTTTAGAAATAGTCTGAGTTCTCTGTGTTCATCACTGTATCTGGCACTGGCTGTTTATTTCTCAAAAACATGAACCCTTTGGTTAATTCCAAGAGAGAAAAGAAAAAGCCAGTATGGCTTCTCTAACCTCCCAAAGGTGAGTGTTGGCATAGTGGGTTAGAGCAACGTGCTTGTGTTCTGAAAAAGGTTGTAAGTATCTGGTTCAGTCCCCACAGCCTTCACTCTGGGTTCCTGAGCAAGACCCTTAACCCCACACTGCTCCCCGGTCTCCACACAATGGCAGCCTACTACTCCCCAAGAGGATGGGTCAAAATGCAGAGAGTGAATTTCCCCATTGTGGGACAATAAAGGAATTTACATTTAAATTGATATTGTTTTAACTGACCAGCCTCTTCTTCTTTCAAAGGTTTAGAAATCTATAAAAGTAAATGCTGAAAATCGAGTTTTAGTGTTCAGCCTCTAAAGCTCTTTCAATTAAATCTCAGGTATAGAAAACACACAAAAAAATCCCTTTGCTAATAGCTGTTAAATACCAAACTTTTTAACTTGCACTTGAAAAATAAAGTATACAATTATTGCTTCTAAAGGGATTAAAGAGCTTTGCTTTGGTGCTGCTAATCAAATGCACTATATGTCATGATCGGTTTAATGAGCTAAACCCATATGCAGAACACCAGACTGGAGACAGAGGAAAAGTTAACAATGTTTATTAAAGGTAGATGCACAGAGAAACATGGACTGGTTCTGTTACAGGTCCGGGTCTGGGATCACTGATATCTGGAGAGATGGGAAGTTGATTAGCCAGGTAGTTAGATAGATTGATGAGTGGGTAATTTTCGAATGTACCTTGAAGAGGTTCTGACAGATCCTTGAGATGGGGAACCGAGTGGGTCCAGAGATTGAGGAAGTAACAGAGAGGTCAGCAGCAGCAGCGTCTAGCTTCTGGCTAGTCAGCCTCAGACGTGGGTTTGGTTCCTAGCTCTTCCCTGAGAGCTGAGGGAGGAATCCAGACTGAGATCTTCAGGTTCAACTTCCTAGCTCTCCCCTGAGAGCTGAAGGAGGAATCCAGGCTAAGACCTTCAGGTTTGGCTTCCTTGGGCAGGCAGGCAGGTTTCCAGGTAAAGCTCCTCCAGAGCTTCTGACTTCAGTCAGGCTTTCTGTGAGTAGAGAAGATAGAGACAGGTTAGAATCCAGTTCCTCTCTACAGTCTACTGTGATTCACTAGATGTGCAGAGGCTTAGGTTTGCTAACCAAACTTGGTCAACACTCCGACATCGAAGGAAGGTCTGACTGCTGCTTATGTAGGAAGGTCTCCTGATGGGCTGATGAGCTTCAGGTGTGCTGGAAGCTCCAGCCCAGGAGACCCACAGCGCTCTCTGCTGGAGACAGATGGTAACTCTCCAGATCCCAACAGTAATCCCAGTCCTTAACAGAAAACATAAAAACAGAAGAGGATCTTCGGCACCCTCAGGTGGGCAAGCCTCAGGATCCCAAGACTATACAGATTCATTATCAGTAAAGGTGCCCCCCTCTTTCTGAACAGGAGCATAAACTGTTGGCTTGTAGTTACAAATGCCCAAACAGAAAGACCTCAGTAGTGACCATCAAGACGCAAATGTTGCTGCTCAAAATTTTAGCTATTGCAATTAAAATATTTCCAAATAACCAAGTCCAATTTTCTACAACTTTTCATGACCGTCGCCAATCCGTTAAGAAAAACCTGTCAAGATGAAATAATTTATATTGCTAACAAGCTGCATACAATTAGTATATGCCTTTACTCTATAATCCTTTTACCATGTTATTCACACGAAACTACACTTATCTAGCCTGGCCAGTTGATGCAATATACACAACTTATCAGGCTAGAAAGGAGCGGCTTGAGCCCAATTTCAAAGGTGAAGACTAAGAGTTAATAGAAGAAACGGGTCAGAACAAAACATAAGATATCTATGTATATGATGCAAAAAAACATATTCATTAAAAATAAACTTTTATCATATGTTATCATGAGTTATCATATGAAGTCAATGAAAAAAATTGCCACTATTATGTGCATTTGCTCACCTGACATTTCACAAGAAATTCACCTGGTGAGCGACTGGAATTCGCATACAGTGGAGATAGGCCCCACTACATCATCGAATTGAGTTGAGTTTCACCTCAAAATGGCGGATGTGGATTTTAAGCAGTGAGTTACGGTGCCTAATTTATTTTGGAAAGCTGAATAAAGCCACTCTTGGGTCAACCAAGTCCTCCAGAGAGACTCCCAGTTCAGGGAGTCAAGAAGATACAGCTGGATCATGGGTGCTCTCTATCGAGCTTCTCTCTGGGACCCAAAACTATTGGTCTTTTAGGATGGACCACACGGACAAGGTAAGGTGATCAGTCCACAAAGCGGGATAGTTTTGGGTAAGGTGAGTTGGCATCCTGGAGCTCAATAATGAATAACAGAAAACCAGTGCAAGATTCCCAGCAGATGATTAATTAAACTGAGGATGAGGCAGTCTGCCACCGTAATGGAGGACAGGCAGTGGCTGGAGAAAAACATGAGTTACTGCATCATTTAATTTCCCTTTGGGAGTAATAAAATATTATTGAATTTTACTGAATTGAATTAGTCCAAATATGATGTGGCAGGGACCTGTTAAGGATTTATTTGCAACCGAAATCTATACTAGGGCTGCAACTAACGATTATTTTGCAAATCAATTAATCCGAATACTCGCGTAATAATCGGATAATTAAAGGTTCCTTAAAGAAGATTTTTTATTAAAATAAAAAGGTAAAACTAAAATGTTTCCACCTCAGGAGTCTTGGATACAGCATGTTGGCAGACATTTTTTTTTTAATCTTAAATGCAAAATGTATATATATATATATTTAAATGTTGATATAATTACTGCTCTAAATGTCAGCTAAAGGCATGTTTTACAGTCTCTTTGCTCCAATTAACGATTAATCGATTACTAAATAAATCTGCGATTATTTCAATAATCAATTAATCACAATTAATTTGATTAATTAGTTCAGCCCAGTCTGTACACTAACATGTTTTCCAAAAAACACTAGAAACATTAAATAACTTAACAAAGATGCACTTTATGGGTCATTTTCAAATAATTTCAAGTAATACTAATAAATATAAACATTCTGATAGTTTTAACGTAAAAACACCATTTTCAAAATCCCCCTCACATTTCTATTTGTTGACATATAAACAAAAACCATAATAACTGAATGTCTTAAACAGGAAATTTCAGCCCCAGACAGTCAAACCTTTGTGCAAGTAACCTCAGCGGTGAAATCTCCCAGTGGATATTTTCACAATACTAGAGATGACTATTGCCAATTTTCCTCTCTCTTTCTAAGTTCCAGTGCCCCCTCATCTATTCTTTAACAACCACAGAGTTTCCCAGAGAAATCAGTGCTGATGTGAAGTCAGAAATCTAAACGATTTGTGTCCAGGATCTTCAGAGATTTTCTTTCCTTATTACCTGGTTCTACACTTGAACTAGTTCTGGATGGTGGAGAGGTCTGCCTTAATGATCAGCGCTACAGACCTGATTGTTTGTCGTATTCTGGCCTTGTTCCTGTGCAGTGATTGATGTGCTCAGGGCAAAATTAATACTTGGTAGTTTAGAAGATGATCATCAGCTGCTGTAGCAGCTTGTCCTTCTCAAATATCTATAATACTAATAATAATTCCTTTTAAACTTCTCAACATTTAGCCACCACAACCATAGTCTTTAATGTTTTTTTTTTAATGTGATAGACCAAGAAACACTATACAGTTAAGGGATATACTAATAATTACAGTACTATATGTAATAGGTTTGAGGTGATTGATTAAAGTGCATATGGAGGCGTTATCGATAAGAAGTTAAAGAGTTTGTGAAAGTTTAATTTTGTGCCTAATAAAATAAGTTTTTTAAAAATTGGTATTCAGTTGAAAGACGTTTGTACCAAACCAGGGTTTTATTTAAGCAGTCGGTGAGGGATCATAGTGGGAGTGTGGAATCGGGTTTGAGCAGTAAAGGTTTGTGTCACTGGTATAGCAATAAGGTGAAAATAATAGCTATGAGAAATCTGACTGAGGGGGACAATGCAAAAAGAAAGATACATTTTGTTTTGCGGGTAAAATAAAGGAAAAAGTATAGTAAGTAAGGCAAGTAAATGTACATTAATTTAAAAGCAATTTGCCATTAAGTACACCCAGACTCTACTCATGAGTTGTATTTTTTAAATAAAAAAAACCTTGTAAGATAAAATCAATTTTCAGTATCATAAAGGCCAAAGAGCACAGCAGACCGGTAGGGGATTTCAAAGCAGGTGAAGTTATAAAACAAGGTCCCAAGTGTTAAACATCTAAATCTTTAAGACTTTATTTGGAAATGGAAAAGCAAGCATCACTATAAATTTACTGAGACAGTGCCATCCACTAAAGGGATCATTGTTTGGAGGAGCAGCCAAGAGGCCCCTGGTAACTCTGGCAGAGCTGCAAAAATCCACACCTCAAGTGGGAGAATCTGTTCACAGGACAATGAAGGCACCCAACATCCCTGAACTTAATGGAAGATTGACACCTAAGCAGAACTGAAACAAAGCAATACCAAAAGTCGTGTAGAGGACACAGAAAAGATGTGGGAGAGATGCTATGATCAGGTGAGATCAAAAATATTTTTTTTTACCAACAGGCAAATAGGTTACATTTAACACAAGCATAGTGACCTGTTCTAGTACACTTAAGACCGAGACTTGTCTTTGAGCACGACAGCAAACCAGATTGTATACAACTGCAACAGAATGGTTTAGATGAATTTATATTACTGTGTTAAAATGTTTCAACCAACCTTTAGTGCTAAATCTAATTCAGTCTGTTCAAAACTGCAGTCTGAAGATACTCTTGGAGCTGCAATTTAGGTGAAAAGTGGTTCTACAAACTGCATTAAGGGGCCAAAGATAAATGTATATAACACTTTTCAGTATTTTGGTTGTAAAAAATGTCAGAAACTGTTTCACCTGGTTTCACAATTATGCTCTATACAGCGTTACTCCATATGAAAAATATCTTTGCTGCTGTTTGTTTTGCATTATACTTGACAAAAGGTGAATACTCTTTCAAGTAACCATAAAAACTGCACTGAAATTTAATTTAGTTTTAAAGCCTGTGGGGTAGAAAAAACTTGAAAGAACAATCAGGCCTCATTAAAGGATAGTCTCTCTTCCCAACACAAGGAAAAAATTGGCAGATTTACGCTAATAAAAACTGTCTATGTTTTCCATTCATGTATTTTAAATTAGCCTTGTTGCTTAGGGAGTCTGTTTCTTCCATCCATTAAATCTTCCTCATTCATTCAAGCTTGACACAAATAAAGGCTGGACTGACACACCCAGCATATTCAAGGGAGGTAGGGTGATCCTCCTTGCACAGATATCTGCACCAGCTCCCAAATTTTCATCCCAACCATTGGGGGATTGACTGGAAGCACTGAATAATCATTTAAAGATGTCTTTTTTTCTTATTTTGTGTACAACTCTGTTTGCTTCATCAGTCCCCGACAACCACAGGAATGCAAGGGCTTGTCTCTAACTTGGCAAAAACAACTTCACTAAAACTGTGCAACACAGGGCTATTTAGCAAGAACTCCCAATTTTCCCTGAGAAATTTCAATTTGTATCACTGATAGTTTTGGTTCAGAAGGTTATGACATTAAGAAAAACAAACAAAAAATGCCAGATAAACGTTTCTATCTACTGTTTGTTTAATGCCTTAAATTATTCATATCCTTAAAGTTCTATGTATTTTTTTTTTTATATTTTAATCTTACAAAGATGTGATTATTTGAAGTTAATATTTTAGGGGAATCCTGTCAGAGGCATGACTTGAACCTCATTGGAGAAGTTGGAGAGATCTAAATATTAAAGTTATTTTAAGGAGGCCTTCCAACCCCTAAGACTTATCACCATAAAAAAATACAAAAAAACACAGAAACACCCTTTGAAACCTTCAAAAACTATTCAGTAGTTACAGGAAGGGTTTCATTTCTGTAATTCAAACCAAGATTTTCCCATCCACAGTTGAAATTGGTATAGGTCTACTCTCTATACGTCTCTCTCTTGAGAGAACTCTCCTTAATCTTCTATGAGAAAGAAACTGGGAAAATGAAAATAAGTTTTAATCTACATAGATCTGAATCTTTTCAGGGCTAACTATCAAGAAGAACTCAAATGTCTTCCTGAACTTGAGTAAAAATGTGCTCAACTTAAAAGAATTATGTTATGTTGTTATGTTTACACACTAATACATAGAAAAGTGTATAAAACCAGATATTCAATGTGAGTTAAATATCTGGTGTGAGAAAAAAAGCCAGGTGGGACTTCTTGAGGGAACAAAAACATTTGAAGATGAACCTCCCTAAATGCCAACAGGAGACAGGAGACATCAAACTGCCAGTCAATTCTACAGTACTTTATCCTCATCCTGAATTGATGTTTAACCACCTGTTATGGTGTTATAAGTTGTCAGCAATAATCTGAATAGGATCTTAATCAAACTCAATAAATTTGTTTCTAGAAAAAAAAAGTTGTTTTTCTTTATCAGGCATTCAACAAACAGAAATAATTTGGGTAATCTTTCCTAATCGAATATGAGAAGCTTAGTCTGATATAAAGTTAGACTGTTGGAAAGTCAAAGCTCACGTGTCAATCTTTGCAGTAAATGTAAATTCTGTATCTTCTTTGAACTTAATGCATCCCATCTATTGATTTTCTAAAGCCAGAAGTAGTGCTTTTACCCTGAACCTATCACATTAAAATAGAGTAAATCTGAAGGCAATAAATAGTTGACAAGAGACCAGACAAATGAGACCAACATGACATTGAAATAACACTGAAATAATTTGATGTCTATTTATTTAACAACATTTATGTAAACTCTGATCCTGAAATTGTTTCAAGTTTGTTCTAATAAATATAAACTGGTGTTAACCTGCAGATTATCCCAAGCTATCATTACAGTTATGCTTCTATAGGATTAGGCATCTGAAGGATGTAGGGACCACTTTGCATAATTCTGCTTTATTTTAACTTTGTTCTCCAATTTTGTAGTATTTTTTTATTTCAACCCCCAATGCCTATTATCATTTGCTTTTTCCAATCTTGGTAGCTAAATTTGGTCTGGTCCTGATGGCTGCTGCCGTCAACAACTATGATCATCAGCTTTTACTTTTTACTGGTAGCTTTTCTAACACAGAAAGTATTTACTAATTAGTGCTTCTATATCGCTTTTTTATACGTCTCCTTTTGTCTCCCTGAAACCCCTGTTGGCCTCAGCAGAAGGCCGCTGACACTGACCCTGGTTACACTGGAAGTTTCAACCTTTTAAAAGAGGGTTTTTTCTCTCCACTGTCACTCCATGCATCTACTGCAAAAAAAAATAAAAAATTTAAAAAAGTTGTTTTTTCTTAAAATAAGTGTATTTGTTCTTGAATTGAGCAGGTATGTCAGACACTTTGCCAGTGGAACAAGACAATTTACATTTAAAATAAGAAAAACAATTGCATTTTCTTATTTCAAGTGCATAATATCTAATTATCTTATTTTAAGTGTAAAATACTAATTCCACTGGCAAACTATCTTATTTACCTACTCAAATCAAAGGTAAAAACACTAATTTTTAAGAATTCTTTACTTATTTCTAGATTGTTTTTGCAGTGTGACATGATGCAGTAGATAATAAAAAAATTAACTACTGTATGATCTTATTGAATTGTCTCTGTAAAGTGCCTTGAGAATACATGAGTTATGAATTGAACAATTCCCAAAATTACCAAATTTATTGTCCTGAAATATAAAGGCTAATCTGGCCTCAGGTGAAGAAAATGGTATTTTTCTGGTTATCGATGATTTAAATGCACCTTCAATGATATGTTCTGTTTTGTAACACAGCAAAAGGTATCCCAAGCACCCAACACACATCTGTGCTTTCTTCAAAACAATTTCTATTGATAATTGAGGGATCAGATTACTGGTGTTGGCCAGGTATGTTGCTGATTAATTCACATTCTTTCCTTGCTGTGTAAGCTTCCCTCAGTGTGGCGATGTTCCCTCTTGCCTGAGGTAGATCCACACCTGATGCACACATGGTGGGTGTGACAAACTGAGAAGTCAGGAGTCAATAGACAAGTAGGCTCTCTGACACACACACAAACACAGAGGGGCTGGTAGTTTTCCACAAAAATCTAACCCTGGGATGTGAATGATGCTTTCACATGAAATGGTCCCAGCTGGATCACTTTCAAAATGGCACAAAGCATTCCTTTTACAGAAAGAGGGAAATCTCTGGTTTTAATGATGCTTTGTAAGCAGGGATCCCCTGTCTATGACTAAGCATGTGGCCTGGACCACAAAGGAGAATGCAGCTGCAATTTCTTTAGCTATTTCATGCACTTAACTTGTGTTGGTGCTTTTATTTTATTTTATTTTTTTTACATTTTGTTAAAATGGGAGATCTTTATTGAATGTTCCTTTCACTGTCATCGTGTTATTTCATTTCCAAGGAACTTATCCAGGTGGAACAGATCCAGACATGCATTTCAAAGAGCTTTCAGTCCAGTGCCCTGTAAGGTAGGAGAGGTGAGAGAGAGGTGAGGTGAGAAACTGCTGACAGTTTGTGGATGTGGTAAACAAACAAGTGCTCTCGTGTTCATGAATGAACAGCTTTGGGTCTAGCAAAGAAGAGGAGGGATTTGATGGTCATCATCACTAATGATAAAGCTTGGAGATAGATGACTGAATATATATCACACTTAAGGCATCGGATTAACAACTGTGCTCCTCTCTTTCATTTCTGATTATGTAAAATTAGTGAGAGTGCATTCATATGAGCAAAAATGAATTTCTGAAGGGTCATACAGTAATGTCTCGAATCAAAAAGTTTGAGAGATGGTGGTTACAAAATTGCAAAATGTTTTACTTAGAGAACTTTTATTGTGATTTTATATACAAAAAGTGTATAGAAAACAAAATTTTGTTTTGTACAGCTTTCAGGCAGTAAATGAGCAGCAGCTTAGCAGTATAATGACCTTCTGTGGCCTTTAAGTATGCATTTATTAATACAAATAAACTGCAAAACAGGCTTAAATCAGAGGCAACTGGACCTTTATTAAGTTTTTCTGAAGATCCTGGATACCTATCCAGGAGTCTTTGTCAGCTCTATGAGCTCACAGTAGAGCAATCTGTTGCTGGAGCACTGATGTATTTGCAACATTGAAGTCCATCCACCTCAGAAAATCAGAGTGAAAGTCTGGTTGCCCTTTAAGCCTGTTTTGTGGTTGCTGTGACCTGAATGACTGAAACACAGGAAATACAAATAAGGTTATTTAATACAAGTTAAAGTGATCCACAATTATTTGTACTAGTAAAAATATTTTTTTATATTAATACAAAAACGATAAACAGTTAAGTTTAAATACATTGAAATAAATATTGTCAAACAGAAGTCACCATGTGGTTTACACTGGAATGCATTGTTGCTAAATGATGTATACTAGGTCCTGTAGTGCTAGCTCTGTCCAGTTAAAACAGCAATGAGTAACATTAACCCTTCTCACTTTGATAGTCAAATTGAGGTAGAGGGAAGAGTTGGCCGAAGAAGCTGCGGTGTGTGCAGCTGCTGCTATGGGAGAGTTATGCTACAAAGAGTTCCAGTTTCTAACAGATGCTGCTTACGTTTTGCTTCGGATCAAAACATTTTCTCTAATATCACAGAAAGATGTGTTACAACAACTGATTATCTTCTAGTTTGATTTCCTGTTGGTTTCTTCTAATGATATTAGCTCTAGTTAATATAATAAACAGTTGATCACAACCTGAACAGATTTGTCTGTTATACAGATATCTCATGTATATCACCTCATGAAAACTTTAATCCAGGGATTCAGTGTGGCATTTACTAAAGTCATAGCAGTCACTCGCAAAAGGATGAAAAACAACTCTGGTAATGTTAGCCTTCCTGTGTTTACTCTGTAGGTTCGAGTCCAATAGGACCCAACTGGATCATCAAACGAGTAAGCATTGCATTTGAAAAAACAGCAACCTCCAAGGGTAGAAAATATAATAAATGATGTATAATTGTTGCAGTAGCCTAACTATGATTTTTTGCATGATCACAAACAACAATTTTAAGTTTATAGGAAAATGAAACCATATTTGCGGCAACATGTTGAACTAGGCGATTTGTACTCGCAAACTACTTCTCCCCAAAACGAACTGAGAGACAATACCTGAGCAAGGAGATGCCACCACCAAAGTAGAGACAAAACCAATGGGATGCTCCCAGCTGCAAAGGAATATACTAACAGTTGCCAGTGAGTTAACAAATTTGTTCCCAGATCAGTTAGAAACAGAACAAAATAAATACCACACATGCCCATAGACCACTTAGTTAGGGTGACCAAACGTCCATATTTCCCGGGACATATCCGTATTTCACGTCCTGTCCCGGGCGTCCCGGGTTTTTTTTAGAAAGTGAGGAAATGTCCTGTTTTCTAAATTACCTTAATTGGACCATTACATTTACAGGCGCTTGGCACTGCGCACGACGCTGCGTGTGACGTAATCCCTGAGCCGCGTCAGTGCGGGCAGCCCTGTTCTTAATCAGAATATAGATTATGTGGCTGTCAGTACGCCAACAACATGCCAAAGCGCAAATGTATGTTTACCGACGATTTACAAAAGAGTTTCCGCGCTTTCAGACCGGGTCGAGACAAATGGGAGGCCTTGTGCACAGTGTGCAAAGCAGGCACATATGTCTCGGTGTCCAATGGAGGTGCAAGAAATTTGAAAAGCCACCTGGACTCTGAAAGTAAAGATAGTCTATTGATATGTTAGTTCGTTTTTGGTACATTTTGAATAATTTTTGCTACACAAGAGGTATTTTTTGTTAATTGGCTCATTTGTTAATTTATTTTTTCCAATAGCCTACAGAACAGACATTATTTCGTACATTACTAAGGCTGAGTATCATCTGTTATTGGGAGTTGAGAGTTATTGTTAACTTTTATTGTTAAGTGAGGGATGTTTAGATGAGACATTATTTCTTTCATTGTCCTATTCATTCATTACAGGAATTGTTAAGCATTTTTAATAAATACGTTTTGAACGAAATTAGCATTTGTTATCGGAGTTATTGCTGTTGACTTTTACTGAAAAGCATTTTTTAATAAATCAACTGTAAATATCATGTTATTGTAGGATTACGTAGGTCTATGTTAAGTGAGTGCATGCCACAGACATCTCTACTGTATGCATGGGAACAGAGATCCCCAAGCCCCCCCCCATCCCCCATTAACCAGTTGTTATAGGTGTTGATAGCTGTAAGACAGAGGGTTCTTCTGCATTGGTCTTTCTTGCACCAGATCTGGAGAAGCCTTTAACTGAAGAAACCCTTTTATTGTTTAACATCTTCTAAATAGGATGCTCACTGTTGTTCACAATGTTCTTCACACTATAAATAATTATTCGTTGTGTAATAATCTCAGAAAGTTCTAGAGGAGTTCCTAGAACAGAGCTGACCTTCTTTATTAGTTTTTATGAATTTATTTTATTTGTTTATGCTAATGCTGTTACCCAGAGGACGAGAGAGATTACACTCCCAACAACAAAAGATACGCAGCCTCTTGCTGCAAATACCTTAAGCAGTACTGGCTGCTCTGTCCCTTTTTGTAAACAAGTTTATAGTTTATTGTCCAGGTGAACACCAAGGAATTTATTCTTCTCCATTATCTCCACTTCTTCTCTGGAATTAATTTGGGATTAATTTAAAGTTAGCTTTGGACAGTTGTTTAACAAGCAATGAGTTAATTTTTCATTTTAAGTAGTTTCTCTGTACTCAGGGTGATGCTATTTGGGGAAAGGCAGAAAGTGTTTGTGCTAGATCCCCAAATTGCTACCACTACCCCTGTCAGCAAAAGTAAGAGTCATGGACAAGGTTCATGTCAATAGTATTATTAATACATTACTTGCATTGTTCAGTTCATCTACAACAAAATGTACAAGTTTAAATATGTAAGCAAATGCCAAAAATCACTTGTTATGAAATCTGAATTCTGCCAAAAGGCCAAACGCATAACAAATACTGATACAAGCAGTTTTTTTTTAAATATATGCACGCAATCTACACTCCATGCACATTTAAAAAAAATTTTTATGCAGATTCAATACCACAAGAGCTCCTTCTTAGTGGCTGAAGTAACGTTGAAAATGCATGGACTAGTTTTTCAGCATCACCCCTGAATAAGATGCAACAATTTTTTCTAGAATTTTAGAGAAGAAAGAAAAATTAGATATAGGTCTATATTTGAGCAAGCAATAGATAGAACATTTTTTAAGTATATGTTTAATTACACCTAACCCAAAAGCCTGCCTTATATATCTCTAACAGGGATAGATTAATCATATCTAAAATGGAGGTTGAAAAATCTGGCCTTACCAACAACACATGGAGAGCAAATGCCCACATTTGATATTAAGTCATATTTCTTCTCTTGGAAAGTGCAGCTACAGTATTAGCCTGAAAATGCCTTGCTAACATTAATAGGAAGCAAACAGTATTGGCTCAATATGAGGGAAAGTGGCCAATCACAGTCAATTTTCTTTCTCAGGTTGGTTTCTCCTTAAAAGTGACAAACGTTAAAAACGAGAGCATGAAACAGGTCTACAGACAAGCAAGAGAGAATCTCCAGATGTAAAAAAAAGTGGGAAAGCAGCAAAGGAGCATGCACTCGTGTTATATTGGGGATTCATGGTATTGAGTCTGCATTGAACATACAAAATGGGTCTGTCTTTTATGTCAATTAGGGCCCATGGTTAAAATATGCCTAGAGCTTGAAGTTATCAGGAACCTTCCACAGAATTGCTCCTTACCCTCTTATTTCTTCCCATCTTGCCAAATTTATTGAAGATTTATTACCATAAGGTGCTGTTACATGTTTGTATAAATGGATTTTTGCAAACAGAAGTATGCTAAGTGGATTCCTTAGATTGAGAGCTGAGCTAAATTTTCACATAAAATTATAAATGTTGCTCAGTTAGATCAAACAGTATTTAGACCTCTTTCCACACAGTGCAGCAATTTCAAATTATATCTCACACAGGTCATATATCAAAAAATAGTAGGGCAATTTATTGCTTGGGTCATGTTTATAATAAAGCCAAGTATCTGGTTCCTATTTAATCTAAATGGTATGTTGTGTAGAAGCAACTCTGTAAAGAGGAGGGTTCGAAGGAGTGGTTGCTATGTAGGGATTAGGCAGTTGCCATGTTGGGAAAAAAACCACAAGTCACATAAACATCTAGTGAGTCATAGGCTTTCCTCCTTTCCATACTTTCCCTGCCTTAAACAGGGAACGGGATTCCCTTGCTAAAATGATGCACACTCATATAAAATAATGTCTGTTTTCTTTAACACTAACAATAAATATTTCTGTAACTCTTCAACCAGACAACACTGAACTAAACTGTCGATCTTTTTAAAAATAAGACAAGAAATGCTTCCACTTAGGCGCCCCTCAAGGGGGTTGGATGAAAGAAAAAAAAAAAAACACTTGGTGATATTTTTAGGGAGAAAACTTTTTTTCCTCCGACCTAGTTCCACAAACCAGCTCTTCACTCCATTCCAGCGGTACAAACACTCACTTAGTCATTATGGCTTCATCCAATATAGTGTAGCCTCTTGAGAAAGTGCTACTGCTTGTTTTAGTTTCTTCTTTAAGAAACATCAAGATGAGGATTAGATTACACTGATGGGTTGTTTTGCAGTGCTTTTTAAAAGTGTTTAAAGTCAAGGAGTTTTTTTTATTTTTGACTATTTTGACAAACAAGAACCTAAATCTAGTACCCTTTCTTCTTAACATATCAAAGATAAATGTATTTTTTAAAAATAGGGTTATTACATAAACTAATAAGGATTCTTCCTAATTTTTCTCTCCTTTGTAATTTAAAATTTTCTGCAATTGTTGATGCATTTACTTTTATAACATCTCTTTAAACATGACATGTTTTTGTGGATTTTAAAGAATTAGGATGCCAGTGGCGGGAAAAAATCAGATCAGTAACGTTGATCAACAGCAAGTTTAACGTCAGCATATGAAAACATTACACTTCGCATGGCCTCGTTAACTCACTGTGATCGAAGGAAACGTGTCCAAGTTGAGTTTTCTACAGAGATCAGTCAGGAGTCAGAAGACAGGTCAGGTAAACAGATTGGAATAGGGACAGGCAGGCTCAGAGGTCTAGAGGCAGAACGGTTCAGGATCATGTAATCTGAAACACAGAAATGCTCAAAAACTTCTCACCACAAGCACAAAATAATCCTGCACTGATG
Source organism: Cyprinodon tularosa (assembly GCF_016077235.1). Classification (NCBI taxonomy): domain Eukaryota; kingdom Metazoa; phylum Chordata; class Actinopteri; order Cyprinodontiformes; family Cyprinodontidae; genus Cyprinodon; species Cyprinodon tularosa. The sequence continues at coordinate 497,901 of NW_024038438.1, read as the reverse complement.
ACTGGTTAGAAGGGTGGTTAAATAGAGATTGGAGCAGGTGGGAAAGATGAGTGAATGAGAACTAGATAAGCAGATGATTAAGATGAGTGATTAGACCAGACATCCTCGCTGTCAGGATCCAGAGGCTTGCCCACCAGAGGGCGCCGTGGATCCATTCCTGGGGAGCTTGGGCTCAGCATTGACAGCTGTTCCCCATCAGCTGATTAGGCCTCCCTACATAAGCTGGAAGAGAGCTTCACTCGGGGCCGGATTGTTTGGTTAAGCAAGCCTGTGCCACCCTGCCTGTCTGACCCTCTGTTTTGCCTGTAAACCTGAACCGGAGCCTGAACCTAACCTGCTTGTCCTCTCTGCCTTCCAGGTAGAATCTTGTTTTTTTTTAACCAATAAATCTTTGGACCTTCCCCCCTGCCTCTGTGTGTGTGTTCTGCATCTGGGCTAGTAATCCTGCTGATCATGACAGAACAATCCGGCCAACAGACTAGCCCAGCAGACACTCACCTGAGGATGTTGGAGGAGAAGCGGACTGGCTCAGCGGAGCCACCCAGGATGGATCTGCTCCTTTTGCTTCACAGAATGAATGAAGAGATGGTTTTGCTCCGTCGATGTGCTAAGGAGACACTTGAGTCCGTTCTGAGCTGTCTGGAGACCTCTGAGCCTGCTCTGAGCCGTCTGGAGACTCCTGAGCTCGCTCTGAGCCGTCTGGAGACCCTGAGCTCGCTCTGAGCCGTCTGGAGACCCTGAGCTCGCTCTGAGCCGTCTGGAGACCCTGAGCTCGCTCTGAGCCGTCTGGAGACCCTGAGCTCGCTCTGTGTCTTCCAGAGACTCCTGATGTGGAACCACAGTCGGTGATCTCCTCGGCTCCTGATGTAGAGCCACAGTCGGTGGTCTCCTCTGTTCCTGATATGGAGCCACAGTCGGTGGTCTCCTCTGTTCCTGATATGGAGCCACAGTCGGTGGTCTCCTCTGTTCCTGATGTGGAGCCACAATCGGTGGTCTCCTCTGTTCCTGATGTGGAGCCACAGTCGGTGGTCTCCTCTGTTCCTGATGTGGAGCCACAATCGGTGGTCTCCTCTGTTCCTGATGTGGAGCCACAGTCGGTGGTCTCCTCTGTTCCTGATGTGGAGCCACAATCGGTGGTCTCCTCTGTCCCTGATGTGGAGCCACAGCCGGTGGTCTCCTCTGTTCCTGATGTGGAGCCACAGCCGGTGGTCTCCTCTGTTCCTGATGTGGAGCCACAATCGGTGGTCTCCTCTGTTCCTGATGTGGAGCCACAGTCGGTGGTCTCTCTGTTCCTGATGTGGAGCCGCAGTGGGTGGTCCTGTCCGAGCCTATTGCAGAGCAGCAGAAATGGAGACGGCATCCTCCTCGGAGCTTCCTGCTGAAGCGGAGGTGGCGTCCTCCTCCAACGTCCCTGCAGCTTAGGAGACTCCGGCCCACAGAGCGTCTGCCTCTGCTCCGGTCCCGCGGCCGGCCTCCTGAGACTCTGCCTTGCATCCCTGGTTCCCCCTCCGCCCACCCTGGGTGGGTTGTTTTTTGGGTGTTTTTTTTTGGAATTGTTTGGTTAAGCAAGCCTGTGCCACCCTGCCTGTCTGATCCTCTTTTTTGCCTGTAAACCTGAACCGGAGCCTGAACCTAACCTTGTTGTCCTCTCTGCCTTCCAGGTAGAATCTTGTTTTTTTTTAACCAATAAATCTTTGGACCTTCTGCCCTGCCTCTGTGTGTGTGTTCTGCATCTGGGCTAGTAATCCTGCTGATCATGACACTTGCCAAGATCACGATGGTATGCAGTTTCGAACAACATTATTTTAGCCTTGGTTTAAACAGATTTAAATTGTCAATATATGTAAAACTACTCCAATCAGTACATTTCTAACAGGAAGTTACTCAAGTAAATGTAACTAAGTAAATTTAACTATTAACTACTCCCCTCTGTTTTATAAGTAACAATCTGCTGTTTTGGATTTAAAAAAAAATCAGGTAGGAGATCATTTAATCTTATTTTGAGGCTGACTTTGTTTGAATCCCTTGCAGTGCAACACTGGGACTACTTAGGGCCAGAACACACTGAACCCTATTTTTGTCCAATATGACAGAAAATTGTGTCGGATGATGTTGTGGTGTTTCATGCTCATTGAAAGTCAATGGGGAAGATCACATCCGAAACAATTTTACACAAGGGTGCTCGCATGGGTTTGACTGAGATAGACCCCAGGTATATTTTAGTCTGACTAAGCAGCTATATAGTGGCAGTTTCATTGGTCTTACAAAGGGGGACCAGATGCTCTTTTTTTCCCAGACATATCCTACTTTTCATACCTAATAAAATGTCCGGGGGAATTTCAAAATCGGTCTGGATTTTGGTCGAATACAGTGCAGCACGAGTCGAAACACACCGGGCACTCGAACCGAGTTGTCGGCACTGGGGCTGGAATCCCGGCAGACGGGGCAGGGACCCAGCGGAGGTAACAGAGGTTGGATGCAGCTAACTGTGTTTTTAGTCAGTGTGTTTTGTTTTTTTCCTCTCTACCGCTGCTCCCGTGTCCTGGATCTAACATAATCGGATCTGTTACTTTGAGACATCTAAATTTGTGGTCACATTTCACTGCGTGGAGAGTAGCTACGTGGATGGAGAAGAGACACACAGCAGCACTCAGTGAATATTAACCAGCAGCTACTTCGATGTTTAAGTAAAAGTTAGGAGAGGGGTTGGTTAAAATAATTAGATGCCACCGAAAAATCTGTTCGTTAGACATATGGAGCTTTATCAGCTAAAAATGTCAACAGATTGTTCGTTTAAACAAACTTGAGAAAACATAGTTTGTTCTTCTTTACTAGTTAAAAAGATCTTGGCTTCTCAGAGGACCATGACTCCCAGTTACAGGTTAGAATGAACAAGTTTTTTTATTGAGCAGACAGAGTCAGTCTTTCTATCTATCTAGTGTAGCCTCTTGAGAAAGTGCTACTGCTTGTTTTAGTTTCTTCTTTAAGAAACATCAAGATGAGGATTAGATTACACTGATAGGTTGTTTTGCAGTGCTTTTTAAAAGTGTTTAAAGTCAAGGAGTTTTTTTTATTTTTGACTATTTTGACAAACAAGAACCTAAATCTAGTACCCTTTCTTCTTAACATATCAAAGATAAATGTATTTTTTAAAAATAGGGTTATTACATAAACCAATAAGGATTCTTCCTAATTTTTCTCTCCTTTGTAATTTTACATTTTCTGCAATTGTTGATGCATTTACTTTTATAACATCTCTTTAAACATGACATGTTTTTGTGGATTTTAAAGAATTAGGATGCCAGTGGCGGGAAAAAATCAGATCAGTAACGTTGATCAACAGCAAGTTTAACGTCAGCATATGAAAACATTACACTTCGCATGGCCTCGTTAACTCACTGTGATCGAAGGAAACGTGTCCAAGTTGAGTTTTCTACAGAGATCAGTCAGGAGTCAGAAGACAGGTCAGGTAAACAGATCGGAATGGGGACAGGCAGGCTCAGAGGTCTAGAGGCAGAACGGTTCAGGATCATGTAATCTGAAACACAGAAATTTTGTTTCTGGCATCATCATATTAATAAATAGGTTCATAAATCTTTTTAAACAGAGAGATCCAGGGTTAAAGGGGAAACAGATTTACTGGGATATACAACATGCAATAAAAATATATCTCCACGTTTACCAGAAAGTTTACAAGACAAAAATATGCTATGCTATATTTAAAATACAGCATATCCAATTTTTTTCTGGGTGGACTTGAAATTGTACTTCTAGGGATGCATGATATATCAATTTTGGCATCAGAATCGACTGTTCTTAATAATATTTTTTTATCATGTATTGATGTTTTTGGGCCCTATATTTGTAATGCACTAAAATGCATCTCTCTAACATCTATAAATATAAATATCAGTGTGTTGTGGTCTTGTGTTCTCAAAAATAGGAAAGCAATCAATAACTATGTTTGAGCAAATTTTGGGAAAATTAGCCTAATGAAAGTGTAACTGTAGCTCCATTAGACAAAAAAGTGTCCTCCTTTTCAGAAACCCAAATCTTGTCACTCTATCTGACAGGAAGAGAGGTGCTGCTACAAACTAAAACACATCTGCTATGGGGGACAATAAAAAACAAAATCTGTTAATTGCACCGGTAAAGAGTCAGTTTTGGAGTTGCAAATTGTGTTTATAGTAACCTGGATAGACTCGTGAAAAAAACAACAATGAATGAAACATTAAAAAAGAATACTTTATACATGATAGGAATCCAGGAGGACAGAAAATGGATAAAGTAGTGATCCTCTTTGAGCCTCGTAAAAGCAATGAGGCAGAGAAATCACAGTTTATCACTCTTTAAAAAAAAACAAAAAACTGACACAGTAAAATTGTGATCCTCTTTGAGTCGCACGAAAAATTGATTAATAAATAGATTATGAAAAGATTATGAAATAGATCCAGTCCAGATTTTAAGCAAACTGAACAATTATCACTTCTCACTGTCGCCCTAGTATTCCACAGAACTGTGGCTGTGATTCCTATTATTAATCTGCTACTCCAGCTAATATTTAGCAACAAGAGAACATGGTAGCAAATAATGTGTCAGTGAGAAGGTCATTGGACTCTTCCAATAAAGATTAGTTTCAAATTCAGATTACAGGACCAGAGCCCTAAACATCCTCAGAGAGTCAAACACACCCTGTGAAGCACATCAGTTATATAGTCAGAAAAAGGCTACACAGAGTGCATGCTCCTTCTCTGTTCTCTTGCTTTTTTTTGTAGCCTGCCCCTGATTCTGTTCTAATGTGGACCTGTTTCTGTGGCTCATGTCAATTTTACTTTGAGTAATTGGCTTCTTTTTAGGAAATCCCGCTTTTGGGCATAGCACTGTTTTCTTCCTGGTTCTGGATTGTAATATTAGCAAATCATCTACAGGCCCCGCCCCTGACTAAAATAGAAGGTGTGTGTCACTACCCATTCTGTACTGGTAGCAAAATCCGTCGCATAATCTCATTTGCGCATGCGCAACCAAATATATTGTACATCCGGGTCGCCCTCGATTTTAATTTCTAAAAAGTACCTAAATTACGTTTTTCCCCTCCTTAAAAATAGTAACTGTACTAAACTATAATGTGTTTAAGGTTAATATTGTATTTCCTCAGACAATAAATGCTTTATCCCTTGTCTTTGCCAGAAATGAAATCTAATGGATGGATGGTTTAATTATATGTTGCTGGACTGCTCTTAGAAAGTCTGAATAAACAAACATAAACATAATAAAGCTTAACCCTAAACTAAAAGTAATTTCTTTTTAATTGGAAAATAACTTACTACATATCATTGCCTTTATCTTCACATGCGCAAACCAAAATTCAATGTGACAGTGCACAGTACTGATCGTCGCTACTGCGATGTTTATCTGTGCGTTGCAACAGATCCTTAATCTGTATTTATTAAATTTCTCCGCTTTAAGTACTTTTTTTTGTGCTGGTTTCCTCTCTAATTTGTTAATGAATCAAGAACTTATTAACTTCCTAGAAAAACATAAAGTAAATGTTTTCTCTTGCAGTTTTTTAAGTGAAATATTGACATTTTTGAAAGATCAACTAACTGTGTTGTTGCATTATTTTTCTCATTTTGTGCTAGCAAGGTAAAGAATTCCTTATGTTTGGCTTAAAGCCTGTCTAATCAATTCAAGTCTTAAGAATGACAAAATCTTTAAGCAGATGAGATCATGCGCTGATTGAAGGAAATTTTTAAAAATTGTGTGTGTGAATAAAGGACCTTAAGTAAGTCATTTTTGACAGATTAGGCATGAATTTTTAGCAGCATTTTTTTTAGCTCTATGCAAAGTCTTGCAGTAAACAAATTGTTAAATTACATGCTTTGTAGTTGACATGTTTTGCCAGGAATTTTCTGTCAAAACATATTTTACTTTAATGGCATTTGTTATTTATAAAGTCTTTTGTAAACGAGATCCTGTTCAATCCGATGCTTTTAATGGCCCCTTGTCAGTGTCAGTCTTCTGTAAATCTCTAGATACTCATGGTATTTCTTCCTTAATCTGATGTCCCGCAGCCTTACCTAAATAAGAACCTTTTCTTATTCGGTACCTCAAACTTCTCAACACTATCCTTCGTTTTTCAAAGGCAACACAAAAAGTAATCAAGTACTACTTGCTAAAATTTTCAGGTATCTTTGTAATGTGCTGATCTTGATTCCTTAAAGATCTAGTCTTATAATTTCTTCTTATATTAATTGCCAGTCTTTTATCAATTTTTATGTAATGCTTTTTCTTCAACTCAAGTTTCTTGAAATTTATACCCTATTCTTTCTCTTCCAAAACACTAAGAAATGTTTTTTGCTTGATTTTAAAGATGAATACCTTGCTTTTGAAATGATTGATATGCTGGTGTTTGCAATTAGTTTCTATTTGCGGGTATTTTAAGTTAAAACAAACTAATTTCTGATGCTTCTTGATAGACTAAGTGCTGATTTTACATCCTTTTAAAAGAATAAAGAAAAGTCATAAAACATATGTAAATAACTGATTTGAAGGGATAACTATTAAAAATTCTTTCCTCTAGGAAAATAATTACCTCTAGCATTTAATCATCCTTTGGTTAGACATTTGGTTCTTGTAAATTTCTTAGTCACATTTTTTTGATTGGCCTCTATGGTCAATGCTTCAGTAAAAGATCTGTTCAAATCCACAGCCTGGCCTCTGCAGAAACTTTGATAAATAGAAGTTACTTTTTTGGCTCAGATTTTCGCAACATTAAGGTTCTATTCAAAGCAGTTGTAGTTTAAAGCCTCTAAACAGATCCTGGTTCAATCAGCATGCTATTTAAAAGCTCACACATTTCTTCATATAGAGTTAAACATATAAAATGGGCAAGTTCACAAACCTTAAAAGTCTGCAGGAGTCTATTCACTTAGTCAATAATTAAAAGAAAACGGAGTTTTATTAAAAGAATAAGTAGGCACTTAAATTCTATTCATGTTTCGCTTTCTCTCTTGTTCTAGTAGACCAACATAGAATTATAGGAACTCGATAGCTTGATGTCAAAAACTCATAAATTCTTTCATTCTAAAGATGATACTCATGACATGAAACTGTTAACAACTGCTGTATGTTGGTACTTAATTTGTCTCATTTTGCTGGGCTAACATTATGTTAAACTAAGGACTCAAATTTTGATGTTTGGTGCTAGACCACTGTGGCTGGTTTTCATTTCCTTTTTAAAAGATGACAGGAAAATGTCCTTATAAGACATTATGTCAGACATACGTCTGTTTGAGGGAATAATTTATTAAAATGAAGTCCTTTGAAAATATTTAATTTAACTCACTCTGGTTAGGTAATTTGAAAAACATTTCAGTGATGTTTAAATCTTATGGTTAGCCACTTTTAATAAAAGTTTAAGACTTGATTGTTGGTGCAAATCCCTAAAGGGCCCTGGTTTACAAATTCTTTAAAATATCACTAGTCAGAAACTATATAAGATCAGTAGTACAGTTGTTGGCACTTTTTTTTAAGGATTTTTCTTCATTAAACATTCGGCTGTATATGAAATGGCATTGCTAGTTGTTACAAGTCATGATTTGTACAACACATCCGAAATCCGTCATTTTTAACAAGCAGTCACATTTCTGAATAGCATGTTCAGTTGGTAAACATCTTTAAAACAAATGGGGATTTTCATACTTTAGTCATTTGGCTCTTCATTAACCTGTTAAATAATTAGAATACCTGTTTGTTTACGTTACATCAGTTTTTTCTCAACAAATTTCGGTTTTTCCAAAGGCACAGTAAATTTGTAAAGTGCCTGTTTTGTACGTCATATTGAAATGAAGTGCTTCTACTACAAAGTTTTGGTCTTGAGTTAGCTTCTTTAAATCAGTTTGCTATTGGGCATTTCCTAATTATTCTTTTGTCCTTGTGACCTGACCATGTTAGTACTCATTTTTATTAGGCTTTGTCGTCAAACATCGAAGTTTTGTTTGGCAGATTCTTTTCCCAAGTCTTCGTCCCAATCATGCAAAAACACACGTCAATATTTTTGCTTGCGTTGTTAAAGTAATCTTGCTTTTTTGGAAATTGTTAACTAGTGTAGTTTGGTTGATCAATTAGTTTTTGTGCTATTATGACTGGACCATGTTCTGATTTAACTATTATCATTAAACTATTGATGCAAAATCTTTATAGACCTGAGTTTGCTGGATATTACATTTCATTCTTTAAAGAATAAATGTTTTTAATGTTCTTAAAGACTTTGAGTCAGGTTGATAAGTCTGAATTTGAACTAGGTTTTAGAATCTTATTTTAATCTCATTTTGCTGGGCTAAGTGGTAAATATCAATTTGACCACACTTTGTTTTGATTATACTACTTTTGGTCATGATTCATGTCTTGGGTAAATCTGTTTGAAAAGCTCAGCATTTTTTCAAAATTTAGAAGCTGTAGGTAGTTAGTAAAGTGCTTTTCTTGGTAATAGATTTTATTATCAGGTTTTCTGAAAAAACTGCTTGTCATTATACTTTGCAAGATTAGTAAGTGTTACATTTTTTGGCTTCAGGATTTTTTTCTGTCAAAAACATTTCAGGTTCTATATGCAAATGGCACTGTTGCTTAGTTGGTCAAAGTGCCTGTCTTGTAAACAGGAGATCCTGGGTTCAAATCCCAGCAGTGCCTTTTAACTAAGCATCCACACTTCTCTGGTCATGATGTTCAGTCTTCTTGTAAATCATCTTTAAGAACCTAATGGGGAAATATCATCTACCCTTTATATTTCTGATTTGGTCCTTCTCAGCCATCTACAACTAAATAATAGGAACCTGTTTGTTTATATAGCGGTACACTCAAACTTCTCAACACTAATTTCCTTGCCGTGCTTTTTCCCAAAAGGCGACACAGCCACAAAATGTCACGTGCAAAGTGCACTGTACTTTGGGACGTCAAAAGCTTGAACTGTAGCTGATATCTCATCTGCTAAGCTGTGCTTGTTCTCTGGATGATGCCTTTAAAGCAGCTGCTATTGGCCCTTACCTTAAACTATTCTCTCATTCCCAGTGTAGACCTGGACCAGTGCTTCTGTATCCATTTTTATGTAAGTGCTTTGTCTGTTCCAACTCAGAGTTGGTCGTGGCAGAATCTTATTGACCCTGAGTATCCTTCTGGCTCAGATCATGCAAAAACACTACCAGCAAATGTTTTTTGCTTTGCAGTTTCTTTAAAGATGAATACCTTATGACATTTTTTGAAAATTGATTGAACTAACTGCTGGGTTTGGTTGGTAGCAATGTAGTTTTTGTCTCATTTTGCTGGGCTAACTGTTCATAGGTTAACAACTAAAGACATCAAACTTTCTGATGCTTTGACTTGGCATAGACCTGACATGTGGCTGGATTATTACATTTCACTTCTTTAAAAGAATGACAAGGCAAAATGGTCACTATATAAGACAGTTATGTCAGGATGCATAAGCGTCTGACTTTTGAAGGGAATAGATCTTATTTAAAAATTCCTCTGTGCCTCGTTGTGGAAAATATCAATTTGACCTCTAGCATTGTTACTATTTCCTAATCCTAATCTGGATCCATTTCTTAATCTGGATCCATTTCTATTAAAAATATCAGCTGACATTATTTTTGATCCCATTGCTCATATCTTTAATCTGAGTCTTCTTTCCAGCTCCATTCCTAAAAGTTGGAAGGCAGCTTATGTTCTCCCTTTACACAAAGGTGGAGACCCCTCAGAGTTAAATAATTATCGGCCAATATCCAAACTATCAGCTCTGCCTAAGATCCTAGAGTCACTTGTAAATATGCAATTAAAAGAGTTTTTAGCTGACAAAAACATCTTAAATCATTTTCAATCAGGTTTTAGAAGTGGGCATAGCACTACCAATGCTGCCACAGTGGTGACAAATGATATTGTCAGGGCCTTGGATAGAAAACAACACTATGCTGCATTATTTGTTGATCTTTCCAAGGCGTTCGATTCAGTTGATCATGAATTGTTATTGAACAAATTAAGATCAGTTGGCTTATGTGCAAAGGCTGTTACATGGTTCCAGAATTATCTTGTAGATCGTACACAATGTGTCCATGCAGAAGGTTATAAATCGGAATTTCTTGAGATAACCAAAGGGGTCCCACAAGGATCTATTCTGGGGCCCATTCTGTTTTCAATTTTTATAAATGATTTAGGTGCTGATGTTCAAGCTAAAATACATTTATATGCTGATGATACAGTGGTTTACACTCAGGCCCCCACCACTTCAGGGGCTGTACAGGAACTTCAGGTTGCATTTCAGGCATTACAAAAGACATTGTTAAGTTTAAAATTGGTTTTAAATACACAGAAAACAAAGTTTATGGTTTTCTAAAAAGCTCGATCACAGCTACTTGACAATTGTAGTATCTTGTCCTTAGATGAGAAATCCATTGAGAGAGTGTCTTCATACAAGTACTTGGGAATATGGATAGATGATAAGCTTTCTTTTAAAGTACATATCAATACATTAGTGAAGAAGCTTAAAGTAAAGCTTGGTTTTTACTTCAGAAATAAATCTTGTTTTACCTTCAGTGCTAAGAAGAAACTTGTAGAAGCTACTTTTTTGTCTGTGATTGATTATGGAGATATATTCTACATGCATCCTGCATCTTCCATCTTGCGTCACATTGACTCAGTGTACCATGCATCATTACGATTCATTACAAATTCTAAATCACTTACTCATCACTGCATTCTTTATGATCTAGTTGGTTGGACTTCACTAACAATTCGTAGAAAACAGCACTGGTATATCTTTATCTACAAAGCAATACTTCGTAAACTCCTACTGTACCTCTGTAACCTCCTCTCTGTGAGTTCCGGTAGTTATCAGTTGCACTCCTCTCAGTGTTTACTTTTTAATGTACCCCGAGCTTCAACTGAGTTGGGAAAAACTGCATTCTCCTACTCTGCACCTTGGGGATGGAATAACCTCCAGAAAGAGCTCAAATTAGAAACTCTCGTGTCCATTAATGAATTTAAAGCAACCATGAAGAATGTAGTGATGGAGATATGTGCTTGTTTTTCTTGAGATGCTCAATGTGTTTTAACATACTGGTCTGATTTTATTTTTTTATGTTTTTAATTTTTTAATTCTTTATTTTGCAAAATGTAATATGTTGTAAATATGTATGAACTTCCTGTGGTTTGGCTGCTACCTTGGCAAGGTCTCTCTTAAAAAAAGAGATTCTGAATCTCAATGGGACTTCCTGGTTAAATAAAGGTTAAATAAAAAAAATAAAAAATTTCATACTTTTGAGTACAAGACATTTCCAGGTGTCTTGTGTAAATTTCTTGGGAGGTCAGCATTTGTTTCGAAAGTTTAGGTGCTGTGGCTTAATTGGTCAAAGTGCCTGTCTAGTAAACAGGAGATCCTCGGTTCAAATCCCAGCAGTCCCTGACCTCTTGTCATGTAAACCTGGTTGATAAGTTCAGAATTATATATTTGTTGGCTTCAGGATTTTTTTCCGTCAAAAACATTTCAGGTTGTATATGCAAATGGCGCTGTTGCTTAGTTGGTCAAAGTGCCTGTCTTGTAAACAGGAGATCCTGGGTTCAAATCCCAGCAGTGCCTTTTAACTAAGCATCCACACTTCTCTGGTCATGATGTTCAGTCTTCTTGTAAGACATCCTTGAACCTCATGGAGAACCTCATGGTCTTCTTTTCAAGAACACTGGAAAGTATGGAGAACAGGAACATAAATAAATATAAACATATGATTTCGAACAGAAGATTACTGGTGCTGTCACCACATGCTTTACTCATCTGGAGCTGCATTTAACCTCCTGTTATTAATAGTGTCTAGATAATGATAAAAAAAATGTATTTAGTGGGAGAATAATAATTGACAAAGTCCAGTAACCACAAATCAAATGAAAATTTTGTCAAATAAATAATTTAAAAAAATCGCCATCAGAGCCAGCGGTACTTCACACATGACTATGTCGAGAAAGGGCTGTAGCAGACAGGCTAAGGTTAGCCCTGGCTGCGGTTAGCCTCGGAAGTCTGCTGGTTGTCACGGTCCTCTCAACATTGGAATGTTTTTTTTAAATTATGCAATAAATTAACAAATGGGCCATAGAGTGACTATAAAAAGTATACAGGTGCTGGTCATAAAATTAGAATATCATGAAAAAGTAGATTGATTTCAGTAATTCCATTTAAAAAGTGAAACTTGTATATTATATTCATACATTACATACAAACTCATATATTTCAGATGTTTATTTTGTTTAATTTTGATGATTACAAATGACAACAAATGAAAATCTCAAATTCATCATATCAGAAAATTAGAATATTGTGAAAAGGTTCAAAATTGATGGCCCCTGGTGCCACACTCTAATCAGCTAATTAACTCAAACCACCTGCAAAAGCCTTTAAATGGTCTTTCAGTCTAGTTCTATAGGCTACACAATCATGGGGAAGACTGCTGACTTGACAGTTGTCCAAAAGACGACCATCGACACCTTGCACAAGGAGGGCAAGACACAAAAGGTCATCGCTAAAGAGGCTGGCTGTTCACAGAGCTCAGTGTCCAAGCACATTAATAGAGAGGCGAAGGGAAGGAAAAGATGTGGTCGAAAAAAGTGTACAAGCAAGAGAGATAACCGCACCCTGGAGAGGATTGTGAAACAAAACCCATTCAAAAATGTGGGGGAGATTCACAAAGAGTGGACTGCAGCTGGAGTGAGTGCTTCAAGAACCACCACACACAGACGTATGAAAGACATGGGTTTCTGCTGTCGCATTCCTTGTGTCAAGCCACTCTTGAACCACAGACAGCGTCAGAAGCGTCTTGCCTGGGCTTAAGAGAAACAGGACTGGACTGCTGGTGAGTGGTCCAAAGTCATGTTCTCTGATGAAAGTAAATTTTGCATTTCCTTTGGAAATCAAGGTCCCAGAGTCTGGAGGAAAAGAAGAGAGGCACTTCATCCACGTTGCTTGAAGTCCAGTGTAAAGTTTCCACAGTCAGTGATGGTTTGGGGTGCCATGTCATCTGCTGGTGTTGGTCCATTGTGTTTTCTGAGGTCCAGGGTCAACGCAGCCACATACCAGGAAGTTTTAGAGCACTTCATGCTTCCTGCAGCTGACCAACTTTTTGGAGATGCAGATTTCATTTTCCAACAGGACTTGGCACCTGCACACAGTGCCAAAGCTACCAGTACCTGGTTGAAGGACCATGGTATCCCTGTTCTTAATTGGCCAGCAAACTCTCCTGACCTTAACCCCATAGAAAATCTATGGGGTATTGTGAAGAAGAAGATGCAATACACCAGACCCAACAATTCAGAAGAGCTAAAAGCCACTATTAGAGCAACCTGGGCTATCATAACACCTGAGCAGTGCCACAGACTGATGGACTCCATGCCACGCCGCATTGCTGCAGTAATACAGGCCAAAGGAGGCCCAACTAAATACTGAGTGGTGTACATGCTCATACTTTTCATGTTCATACTTTTCAGTTGGCCAACATTTCTATAAATCCTTTGTTTTTATTGGTCTTCAGTAATATTCTAATTTTCTGATATGATGAATTTGAGATTTTCATTTGTTGTCATTTGTAATCATCAAAATTAAACAAAATAAACATCTGAAATATATGAGTTTGTATGTAATGTATGAATATAATATACAAGTTTCACTTTTTAAATGGAATTACTGAAATCAATCTACTTTTTCATGATATTCTAATTTTATGACCAGCACCTGTAATGTCTTCACCTCAAATGTTCTAAAACATAGCTTTATAGAACAACGGCAACAGAAAAGATAACTTTTAAATTAATAATCAGAGCTCTGTGAGCGCCCCACTGGAAGCTACTGCCACCGCAGTGCATACTGGGACAGCTTTCAATCTCAAGGACGGACAAGTCTGCTCTGATGCATACTCAGTAAAGATGGAGGGGCGAGAACAACATATGGGGACTTTGTCCATTATCGGTCTTGTGTTCTTGTGAATTTGTACAATATTAGGGCTGATGCACAAGTACACATATCAAGAAACGATTACCATGTAGAGAACTGAAGTGGTGTAGAAGTCAGAGCCAGGCTTGACTTGAAGCTGCAGAAATTTCCAGGCAGAGCAACAGAAACAGGCTAAGCAAAAAATAATAATAAAATGCTGGGAATAACTCATGCTGGCAGAAAGACTGGACTTGATAATATGGCATTAAGGGTAGAGCGAGGCAGGTATACACTGTAAAGGAAGGGAACCAGGTGGAATGACTTGGAGATAATTAGTGGCAGCAACTGGAGTTAATAACGGTGCTGAGTGATGGCTGGGAGGTGTCCTTGGATAATGCAGCATGGAGTTGAAATCAGTTGGTCAAAAGGAATACAGAAGAAGAAAAACAAAACATGACACCCTTCACACACCTTGTCAAAGTCCAGCACATTATACAGGCTCTTAATGAATTCCAACTGTTAATGAATTTCTCTTGCTAAATCAGCACTTTCAACAGTGCTGAATTAGTGGTTTCCAAACATTTTAGTCTCTCACCCCAAAAGTTGCCCTGCAACCGAATTGCAACCCCCTAAAGATAAATCTGAGTACTTCACTTCGTATTTATTTGCTAATATAAAGTCAAGTAATTATAATAGATAATTTTTTAATTATTTAATTATATTTCTAATTATTTAATGGGTCATATAATTATTCAATTGTGTATTTTAAACCTTAATGTTTTATTAATATTTTAATGTATTGCATGAAAAAAAATTATGTTATAAATAATGTAATTGTTACATAGTACATTTATTTCATGGGACATTTAGTCACTTCATGATGAACATATTATGGGGCATATATTATGGGAAAATGTATTTCATGACATATTATAGCTCAGGGATCATTACAATGATTGTGAAAACCATCTCAGGATCCCTCACTTTGTGTTTCACGCCCCCCGACAGGTCTTGAACCCCACTTCAGGAACTACTGAGTCAAAGAATTAATTCTGGTTATTCTTTTCCTTTTACTTTCCTTTCACCTTTTCGTTGCTTTAAAGAAGTTAGGGGCATGAGGGTTGAGTTTTCAAATTTTTGTAGAGCTTAAAAATGATCTGCTAACACATTTACCTCTATCTGGATGCTCGTTGCCTGACCAAACAAAAATACTTCTAAAGGAGTGGCAATTTTTTTCCAAGGCTATAGCCTCTTATGAACTCTATGGAGTCGTAAAGCAGGGACTCGATGCTGATTGGTAGGACACTAAAAAAATTGATCAACAGTGCCCAGATATAGAATAGGTTTTCCTCTCTAGATTCAGATGGGAGAGGAAAAAGAGATCATTCAGTTGAACTGTTGTCTTGTGCTGAACTCTTGCTGTGGCTGCTGGAGTTTTGTTATTTCAGAGCGCTTCACAACAGCTATTTTCAACTTTTGTAGTGATGTGTTTTATATGTTTCAACATTTCTTCATTCAATACGTCACATTTGTATTCAATTAACCCATTTAACCATTCCCTGTTTCAGAGAACAGCAGCAGCTGCTGTTCTAAAGGGAGAGGCACTTTGGGTCCAAACTGATTTGTGTTAAGATGGAGAAATATATGACATGCTTAAAAAGCTGCACTTTGCACATTTCGTGTTAGCTGTGTTTGTTTTAGTCTGAGCTATTGCTGCTATTGCAACACAGTAACTGAGGTCCTATGTCGTGTCTGAATAAGAGTTGTGATAAACAGAGCCCCCACAAAGTAATCATAGCCATAATGATGCCTAATTTGTTTAACTGAATAAGGTGAGTTTATGCACAGAATTTTTGTAATTCTGCAAAGAGATTAGACACAGTTTTTCTCGGCTGTGAACTCTAGTATGCACTGTTAATAAACACACATTAAAGTGCTTCCTGCACAATTTCCAAAAGTTTATGGGGTCTTTTTAGGACCTTGTGTTAATGAACAAAAGACCCCCCCACCGGCCAAACAAACAGTAAATGCAGTTTGTGTCTCACTGTTTGTTTATATATGCACTGTTCAGGTAACTATTCAGGTAAAGTAAGTTGTTTAGAAAATAAGTCAGACAAAATATGTCAGGTTTCTGCCCTCTTTTTAAATTTATCTTTAATTTATTTGTATTTCTAGTTGTTTTCTAGCAGTGTTTTGTTCTTGAATTACTCTCTATTGCCCCCTTTTGTTAGTTTCCTTTCCCCTTGGCTTCCTTCTAGATGCTTCTATCCACTCCTGTTCCTTGTCAGCTCATTAGTCCAGTCTTTGTTCTGTCTTCTATATATACTCCCCCTGTGCAGTTCCTCAGTGCTGGTTCCTCATCTTTTCCTATTGGTTTCTTTCCATAGTTTTTTTTAACATATACCAGCCCTGAATTAAAAATCATTAAGTCTAACACTAGCCAGTAAAAACAATCTACAACAGAGCTCCTTATTGCACGTAGGGTGCAGTAGTCTTCTAATGAGCCAGCTCTTCAGTTCTGCAACAGAACAGGATGGGGGACATTTTCTGATTGTAATGACATAAATATGTTACAGTCCTTCTTTTCCCATAAACTGTAATTCGTCTAGTGAGCATTCCAGGTCAGAGCTAGCCTGCCTAATGAGCTTATCAAACCACTTCCTCTCAGCAACTGCTTCACACCACAAAAGGAGGCTAATGTCTTCACAGATTCAAATAAAGTCTTAAGGGCCTAAAAGCTTTATAATTGAAGGCCAGCCTATCAGAGACACTGTCCTGTGTGCTCACAAACTGTGGGTTGCCATCTAGGTACTGCAGTTACCAATTGACCTCTTGGTTTACTCCTGACCTCCCCAGCCTTTCCCTGATTATTCCTGGTCGGATTGTATTGACAGAGATAACAACTTTGCAACAGAACTGTCGACAGTCTATTTTCATGTAAATATTGCATTTACATAAATCTTTTACGCAAAAAAGAACTTTTTACCCTAAAAGGACAATCTGAAAACATAATACAAATACTTTCCAATGAAAACATCAGATTACAGGTTAAACACTAAAGAAGTGTATCATCAATTAGTAATTAACTCAAATGTTTTAGAATATTTTTTCAAACGATATACATGACGTTATCTTGGACTAACTGGTTTAAAAAAAAGTGACATTTCTAATGGAAGTAATTCTTTGTGCGTTATTCATATAGAAATTAACCCTAGCAGACATAGTTCATATGGCCTCTGACATTGTACATTAGATTGTGTAAAGTAAGGGTTATTCCTAGGGTAAATATATTCATTGTATTTCTTAAATTACACATCATTTATGACCTCAAAAGAAAAAGACATCCCCTTGTTTTCCAAGAGATGTTATAAATAGTCTTCTCATGGGATCATAACAAGCTGGAGCAAGAATTCAATCAGTCAGTTTCATGTAAGCTGAAAACGATTCTCCATAAAAGGGGTAATTCAGCTCCAAGGCTTAAACACTGTTGCTTTGGTTGCAGGCATCCTTATATGACATCTATTTTGAGTATAAAAAAACCTGCCAAACAGTCATTCACTAAAGCCATCCCTGATTAGAACAACTTTAAACACAGATTCTGTCTGAACATGTTTAACTTCCATGATGCAATTGCTTTCGTTTGAAGAAAGCATGAAAGGTTCTGGGGGCTTGTTGCCACCAGGAAAATAAAAAAGAGGGAAACAGCAACTTGATGATATCAAGTCAATAATATGTTTTTGTGACTCTCTGAATGTTTTAATGCCTACCAGTTTTCCTTAACTTGAATTCTTTGCATTGCTCCTAACATATAGAAATAAAGGCTCATTTTTCCAAAGATAAATGAAAATCCAATCTCAAGTATTACATGTTTTCTTTTTTCTATATTTTGTTTAATTTGTTTAGTTGTTTTACTACTTTTACTGACCACTTTCCCTCACTCTGTCTTTTTTTCTTCCAATCTCAGTTATACTCTATTATACACTGCCTAGCACAAAAAAAAAAACATAGGTTGCACACTCTAATACTTCGTTGGAGCACCTTTAGCTATGGTTATGGGACACATTTGTTGTGGCATTAAGTTGACATGCTTCTGCAGTGTCACAGGATGTATTTCCACCCAGTTTTTCAATACATTTTCACCAAGCTCTTGCTGTGATGATGTTAAAGTGTCAGTGGGGTTAATTGACTCAATAGTGGCCAATGTCAAATAAATCTCATGCTCCCTGAATCACTCTTTCAAATTCAAGTCTAATGAATCCTGTCATTGTCATATTTGAAGATCAGTGCCACAAGGAAAGAAAATATTCATGAATGAAATAACCTGGAGTTCTTCTTTCCAATGTTACCACATGCAAGTTCAATATGGGGGGATTGCTAAAAGTTGCTAAAAGGATTGCTAAAGTTAATGTCTCAATAGATGGAGACCACAAAGTGATTCAGGAGTAGGGTTTGTTTCTATGTCAGTAACTCAGTGCAATCAGTTGGATTTCCTTTGACAGAATATATAATACCCACTAACATAATAAACTGAACTTAAATACAGGGCAATTTGAATGTATATAATATAAAACTGAATGTGCCTAAATGATTTGACTGAAATGACAACACAAATCTCTGAATATAAATTGGATCTTTTTTTTTTATAAAGTGCTTTGAGGCTATGTTTGTCTTGATTACAAAAACTCACTTTCTAATCAGATTGTTTTTGAGTTTTTTTTTGCATACGTAGCAGGCCAAAGTTTTCTCAATGCTCAAACCTGGGAGAGACATGCAGCTGTAACTAAAGGGAAAGGTAGTCCTACAAAGTCTTGAGTCAGCTGAACTGAATAATTCTTTCAATCCACATACCTAACTTTCCAATTTCTTTTTTCTCTAAAACGTTTTGAAATTAACATTAAGCTTTCTTTCAGCTACAAATTAAAGTTTGCAGTATGATAAGATGAAAATTTTTACGGGCTATGAGCTCTTTTGAAGACAGTTCAACGCATCTATTAACTAAGATGGCATAATCCTGCTTGCATACAGGTCATATCAACTACTGTATATCAGTTCCATGTTCGTGTGGTTTAAATTCAACAATATACTGTATTACTACTCCTTCTATGCACTAAGTCATTTAGTTTTCTTTGTTAGGTAGCCTAGATGAGCTCACAGCTCAGGAATCTCACATCTCTTATGTGTGTTTCCCTCTCTCTCAAACAGAAACACACAAATATGCCACTTAGTGCCGGGCATGTCAACACTGTGCCAAAGAGAGTCTGGCCTTCCTCAACATCACAATCAGGAAATGGTGTAGGATAGATAACGAGGGACCAGGAAGAAGGAACAGCAATCACTTGAGAGTTCATGTGTTTGTCTACGTCTGGACATTAGCCATGAAATCCTGAACAAGCAACACAAGTGGACAGGCTAGGGCCAATTAATAACAGTCAGGAAGTGCATGATTGTTTTCTTTATGCAGCCGAACGTGAAATTAGACCAGTTATCTCTCCTTTTCAGGTCCCCGGTCATGTCTGACAAAATGGAAATGGTTTTGCAAAATGTTATTTTACAGGAAAACTTAACTCAGGATGGTAGGTCAGTGGAATAACAGCTTAGGGGTCCTTTCCAGATCAAGGTCAAGAATGCATTAGTAAAATATATTTGGTGGCATACAAAAAAAAAAAAAAAAAAAAACTTTCTCCATAAAACTATCCAACCTCTTCAACTAATTAGGTTTACTGATGACATTTACAAACTAGGAGCTTTTTGCAGTAAACAAGTGAATATGTCAAAGAATTCAGAGCATAATGAAACTTTAGAAAAGGGGATTGTCAGATTGTGTGGAGGTTTTGCAGACCCAAATGCAGAGAGGAGTAGGCACAGAGGAGTTTTTGATTTAATGACAGTCCAAGGGTAACAGAGGCAAAAATCCAAAATAGAAAAATACTGAAACCCAAACAAAAACCAATAAACATCAGGGAAAATACTCTAAGGAAGCACGAGACTAAAAAAGCTATTAAACAACACAAGAAACCAGCACTGAGTTAAGGCTCTGCTGCTCTTTTAAGCCCACACTCTGATGAGAAAGATTATATTCACCTACACTCACCGGCCACTTTATTAGGTACCCCATGCCAGTAACGGGTTGGACCCCCTTTTGCCTTCAGAACTGCCTCAATTCTTAGTGGCATAGATTCAACAAGGTGCTGGAAGCATTCCTCAGGGAGTTTGGTCCATATTGACATGATGGCATCACACAGTTGCCGCAGATTTGTCGGCTGCACATCCATGATGCGAATCTCCCGTTCCACCACATCCCAAAGATGCTCTATTGGATTGAGATCTGGTGACTGTGGAGGCCATTTGAGTACAGTGAACTCATTGTCATGTTCAAGAAACCAGTCTGAGATGATTCCAGCTTTATGACATGGCGCATTATCCTGCTGAAAGTAGCCATCAGAAGTTGGGTACATTGTGGTCATAAAGGGATGGACATGGTCAGCAACAATACTCAGGTAGGCTGTGGCGTTGCAACGATGCTCAATTGGTATCAAGGGGCCCAAAGAGTGCCAAGAAAATATTCCCCACACCATGACACCACCACCACCAGCCTGAACCGTTGATACAAGGCAGGATGGATCCATGCTTTCATGTTGTAGACGCCAAATTCTGACCCTACCATCCGAATGTCGCAGCAGAAATCGAGACTCATCAGACCAGGCAACGTTTTTCCAATCGTCTATTGTCTAATTTCGATGAGCTTGTGCAAATTGTAGCCTCAGTTTCCTGTTCTTAGCTGAAAGGAGTGGCACCCGGTGTGGTCTTCTGCTGCTGTAGCCCATCTGCCTCAAAGTTTGACGTACTGTGCGTTCAGAGATGCTCTTCTGCCCACCTTGGTTGTAACGGGTGGTTATTTGAGTCACTGTTGCCCTTCTATCAGCTCGAACCAGTCTGGCCATTCTCCTCTGACCTCTGGCATCAACAAGGCATTTCCGCCCACAGAACTGCCGCTCACTGGATGTTTTTTCTTTTTCGGACCATTCTCTGTAAGCCCTAGAGATGGTTGTGCGTGAAAATCCCAGTAGATCAGCAGTTTCTGAAATACTCAGACCAGCCCTTCTGGCACCAACAATCATGCCACGTTCAAAGTCACTCAAATCACCTTTCTTCCCCATACTGATGCTCGGTTTGAACTGCAGGAGATTGTCTTGACCATGTCTACATGCCTAAATGCACTGAGTTGCCGCCATGTGATTGGCTGCTCAGAAATTAAGTGTTAACGAGCAGTTGGACAGGTGTACCTAACAAAGTGGCCGGTGAGTGTATGTAGGCTACCCAGGTTCTCTACAAAGATCCTCTATGGAAGAGATGCATAAGTCGCACTCATTCACACACAGGAACCCTGACAGGGATATGGCAATTACTCAGTTACTTCAGGCATCCCCAACCTTTGTCCTCGAGGCCCCCTGTCCTGCAGGTTTTAGAGGTTTCCTTGCTCCAGCACAGCTGATTTTAATTGAAAGCTGATTAACAGACATGTTAGTTGGCCTACTGCAATCATTATAATCAGCTGTGCTAAAGCAGGGAAACCTCTAAAACCTGCAGGACAGCGGGCCTCAAGGACAGAGGTTGGGGATGCCTGAGTTACTTGATTAAGGGTCTTTGGTGCTACCAGTAGTAGAATAACATTTGGCTGACATGCTGCAGATGTTGTTGATAGCCCGACATTCATTTTGGAAAGCATTATTGTGGACCTTGTTCCACTCCTCATAGACAAAGAGTTTGCATGGTGCAAGCATCAATTCAAAATCCAACCAGAGCTTTTTGAAGAGAAGTTCAAGACACAGCATCTGCTATAAGCACCCCTTCACTCTTCTACATTGTCATTTTTATTTTTTGCATTGAAACTTGTTGAGTAGATCTCTTATTAAAAGCTTGCTTACAACTGTGACAATTTAACCAGCATATGATTAAATCTTTATTTAACATAAGAGCTAGTTGGATTTGAAACACTGCTTCCCAGTGGATATCTCCTTGATTTGTTGTCAGTTCTGCTAAATAGCAGGGGCAAGAAACAAAAGGAGGGGATGCTAGAGAGGCAAAGGAGGTAGCCATACAAATCAACACTTCCAGGTCTCTCTCTGGCAACATGATTCCTTGTAAAAAATATAAATGAGCTAAGGCTCATTTATATTACACTACTGTATTTAGATTAGCAATAAATGACTTCACCTGTGATTGTTTTACAACGTGTATGACTGAAACATGGCTTCTGGCTGCATCTCTGGACAGAGTTGTTGGGCCATAAACCATGATATTAATTTAAGATTTAGGACTTTTTTTGTTTTATGGAGGATGGGGAGAAATATATCACCGTTTTTCTCTGTGCATTTAGCTAATTTCTTGAAACAGAAATTACATTCTCAAAAATCGAAGATCATTTGTCAAAACACTTTAAATACTTAAAATAATCTTACCTTAGCAAAACACAATAGTCAGCAAAGGTTCATATCTCTTCAAAAACAGTTAACTTTTTGTTAAACCTTTTCTTTATTCTTTTCCTACATAAATCACCAGTGCCACCAAAAATACAAAGATTATTCTCAACTCTCCAGGTCATAAGGACCAAACAATTTGGTACCAATGCATATGAAAATGTATTTAATACGGGCCAGGACCAGTTCTACAGGGCCACTGGCCCCTGCTGCCCCCGTCTAGAACCGCCCATGGGTAACACAATTGATATTAAGCATTCCTTATTTTTGTCACCAATGTGCACAAGTTATGTGCAGAAGTGATGATCATTCAGCCCTTGTATAAGTAAAGCTGTGATTGATTCATTATATTTTTCTAACGCAAACCTCATTAGCATAAAGGTGCAACAATAACAGCACTCTACCTGCATTTGAGATATATTTTAAATTTAAAACAAAAAGTTTACAATCAAGAGTATCACCAATGCTAATCCCACCCCCCATTTTCTTCCCCTTGTGGTCCTTTATTGCCGTAGTCACTCTAGAATATAAGATTCCCCGTGCCGTTTTGCCATCTTTCACCTACCCTTTCCCCTGGCATCACGAAGTTGACCTGGATGAAGTAAAAACTTCTCTTCTATACACCTCTCAAAATAATAATAAAGGGAACACATAAACAACACAATAGAACTTCATAAGAATTTCATAAGCTGTTGTGCAGACAGAATAGACAACAGGTGAGAATTGTTGGAAATTTGCAAGAGACACTCAATAAAGTTGTAGTTCTGCAGGGGGAGCCCGCATGCCATTTCTCAGGACCTATGGTTTCTGCTGATGCAGATGTGTTGATCACCTTTGAAAGTTGGTGGTGCTTTCACTTTCATGGTAGCATGAGACGGACTCAACCCACACAAGTGGCTCAGGTTGTGCAGGTCATCTAGTATGGCACATGGCCGTAGGAGGGCAATAACTCAGCACCAGGACCACTACCTTAGTCGTATAGACATAGACAACTTTTATTGTTATTTTGTATGCACAGATCGTATACAATATCATTTTGTACAGCTTTCAGACTGTGACAAGCAACACTGGGATAAAACGTATTTGATGGAGGGAAGAGGAGCCCTTATGATCTTCTCTGCTGATCTTCTCACTTTCTTCGAGTCTGAGGCACTGCAGCCTCCACACCACACAGTGAGACAGCTTGTCAGATGCTCTTTATGGTGCTTCTCTAGAAGATTGTGAGGATGGATGAGGACAGGTGGGCTCTCCTCATCCTGCACAGGAAGTACAAGCTTGGTTAGGCCGATTCTTCCTGAAGTTGATGATGATCTCCTTCATCTTCTCCATGTTCAGGATCAGGCAGTTATCTCTGCACCAGTCCACCAACTGCTCCACCTCCTCTTTGTAGTTCTGGTTGTTGTCGTCTTTGATGAGGCCCACCACCTAGAGTGATGTGCAAACTTCAAAATGATATTGGTGGTGAACCTGGGGATGTAGTCGTGTGTTATCAGAGTGAACAGCAGGGGGCTCAGGACACAGCACTGATGGGAGCCTGTGCTTAGGGTGATAACATCAGAGGTGTTCTGTCCGACCCAGACGGGCTGAGCTCTGTTTGTGAGGAAGTCTAGCAGCCAATTGCAGAGGGGTGTGTTGAAACCCAGCTGGTTCAGTTTGCGTATCAGATGCTGTGGGATGATGGTGATGTAAACTGAAAAGAAGTCAAGGAACAGCATTTGCACCTGAATGTTCTTCCCCTCCAGGTGTGCTAAGCTCAGTTGAAGAGGAGGGGAGATGCAGTCTTCAGTGGAGCGGTTCCGTCGGTAGGCAAACTGGAACGGGTCGAATGTTGGGGGGGGACTGGAGACAATGTGTTCTTTAACCAGCCTTTCAAAGCACTTCATCATGATGGGAGTCAGTGCAACAGGCAGGTGCAATGATAGATCTCATCTGGCTGGGGTATGTTAGCAGTTCCATTGTAGCTATGGACCAGCCCACTGGTTTTCCCGACTTAAATATGATTGAGCAGATCTGGGACTTCATGTCTTGATCCATCCACTAACCTCACGTTACACCACAGACTGTCCAGGAGTTGGCGGATGCTTTTGTCCAGGTCTGGGAGGAGATCCTTAGAAGACCATCTGCCATCTCATCAGGAACATGCCCAGGTGCTGTAGAGAGGTCATACAGGAAGGTGGAGGCCACATGCATTACTTATCATTTTGACCTCTTTTAAGGACATCGCTTAAGAGTTGGATCTTGAGTGCATCCTTCCACTTAAATTTTGTTTGGTTAATACATTTGACTTCCATTGATTATTTTTGTGTGATTTTGTTGTCAGCACAAAGTATTCAATGACAATATTCCATTCATTCAGATCTAGGATGGTTTATTTCAGTGTTCCATTTATTTCTTTTAGCAGTTCAAAAAGGCTCCAACACCCCTTGCTACCATCCATTCCCATCCCCACTCCCCACAATCTTCTCTGCTTTTCAGACCAACTGATGGATGCAGACTTTCCTGGCTTCAGTTCAGGAAATGGGCTCTCCAAAGGAGGTAGGGGAGGAGCAGCAGAAGCAGGAAGATGGAAACTTAGAGACGCCTGCTTCGCCTTGGATACAGTAGTAAAACACAGACAAACACACATTCATGACCACATTCTGAAAATGACTGGAAACATGTACACACTGGCTGCCTTTGGGTTTAGTCAAACTGGATGTCACTGTTATCTGGACATGCCTTTGTATGGTGACTAGATGGGAGAAATTATTTTCTCTGTCTTTTTCACACATTTCACAGATCATTCCTGTAATATCTAGATAGACCTTTCTCTGGAACAAGAACCAGATGTTTATTTTGAGTCACACTTATTTTACACGATGTATATTTATTGACCTCTTTCCGATGTTTTCTTATTTTTGGCTTTACTCCTCTCTTGCTATAATTATATGCACAAAAACGTGTCATTTTTATTCTGGAAGATCTTATTCTTGTTACTCACTCTTCCACTAAACTTTCCTTCTTCCTTTGTTTGAATAAACCCATAGTGTCTTTTCATAGTATTTGACACGCTCACTGTCACTGTAAAGAGTGGTGAATAACATAAACAACCAATTATATATGATTGCATATCTAAAACTGCCTAACTTTTGCAACAACTTGGTTTTTCCTGCAATTCAGCTGAAAGAATTGCAGAGGTTAGAGTTTGGACCATGAGCAGTCAATTTAACATTAATTTAAGTTTCTTTTCCAGGATGGGACTAATATTCCCTTTTTTGTTTTTTATTAATAATAACTGAACTTTATTAATCTCACACTGGAGAAATGTACCTCTGTATTTGACCCATCCACTTGGGGAGCAGTGGGCTGCCTTTGTGCGTCGCCCAGGGAGCAGTGTGGGGTTAAGGGTCTTGCTCAGTGACCCAGAGTGGCCTTCTGCAGGAGTGGGGCTTGAACTCAGAAACTCTTTGTGTCATGATGGGTTAACGGAGGCAAGCCCAAGATGCAGAACACACACGGAGGAGGCAGGGAAAAAGTTCAAAATGTTTAATAAAAGTTCAGAAATACACAGTTAAGCACTGGGACTGGAATGGGTCGGGGGCTGGTTCACTGGAGTCTTGACTGGGACTGGAGACTGTGGGTTAGCAGAGTTCAAGAGAAGGCTAGCATCTAGCTTCAGGCTTAGCAGGGCAGAACTAGATTTGAGCTTCCAGCTCACAGCAGAGATCAACAGGGGATTAGCAGAAAGGGATCTTCTGGCTGAGCTTCCAGCTCTTAGCAGGGAACAACGGGGAAAATCCACATATGACTTTTCAAGCTGATTCCACGTAGGAACCTCCAGGGTAAATCCACATAGGAGTCTTAGGAAAAGTCCACGTAGGAATCTTCGGGTTGGCTCACCAGGGCAGATAGCAGGTTAAGCTCATCTAGAGCTTCTGGCTGGAGACAGGTTTCCTGTGATGCAGCTCTCCCAGAGCTGCAGGCCAGAGACAGGTTACCAGTGAGGCAGCTCTTCCAGGGCTTCACGAGGAGACAGGAGGTTAAGCTCATCCAGAGCTTCACAAGGAGACAGGAGGTTAAGCTCATCCAGAGCTTCACAAGGAGACAGGAGGTTAAGCTCATCCAGAGCTTCACAAGGAGACAGGAGGTTAAGCTCATCCAGAGCTTCACAAGGAGACAGGAGGTTAAGCTCATCCAGAGCTTCACGAAGAGACAGGATTCCTGTGAGGCAGAAACAGGGAAGAGTTAGAATCTGATCTCACACTAGAGATAACCAAGATTCTTCCAGTAACAGAGGCTCAGGTTGCTAACCAACTAAGATCAACACTGCGGCGTTGAGGCAAGATCTGAAGTCAGCTTATATAGGAGAGGTCTTCTGATGAGAGAATTAGCAACAGGTGTGCAGGAAGGTTCCAGCTCCAGAAGATCCACGGCGCACTCTGCTGGAGGCAGAGGGTAGTCTCCAGATCCCCACAGTAACTCAACCCTAAGGGAAAAACACAGAGCAGAAGAGGATCCTCAGCGCCCTCTGGAGGGCAAGCCTGAGGATCCTAACAGTACACCCCCCTCAAGGGCGGATTCCAGACGCCCCCAGAAAAAGTCAGACAAAAACAAACAAAAAACAACCCACCCAGGGTGGGCGGAGGGGGCACTAAGGCAAGGAGGGCCAGAAACAAAAAACAAAGTCCAGAAAACAAAAAACAACCCACCCAGGGTGGGCGGAGGGGGCACTAAGGCAAGGAGGGCCAGAAAACAAAAAACAAAGTCCAGAAAACAAAAAACAACCTACCCAGAGTGGGCGATGGAGGAAACAGGCCAGGAGGGAAAAAACAAAAACAAAGTCCAGAACAAAAAATGATCGACTTACGGTGGACGAAAACAAAAGAAAACCCAGACGATTTCTTGGGCAACGTCTCAGGTGGCCGTTCGTGGCACCGGCAGCGGGACAGAGTCTCAGGTGGCCGCCAAGGGACCGGCAGCGGGACAGAGTTTTAGGTGGCCGGCCGAGGGACCGGCAGCTGAAGCGTAGCAGATGCTCAGGAGGCCGACCATTGGGACGGAAGCAAGGCCGATTCTCAGGGGGCCTACCGCTGGGCCGGAGGCGAGACAGATGCTTAGGAGGTCGACCATGGGGCTGGGGACGAAGCAGCGTCTTAGGGGAACCACCGCCGGGCCGGAGGCATGGCAGAGGTCCTGGAGGCCGGCCGAGGATCCGGTGACGGAGCAGAGTCTTAGGTGGCCGGCTGCGGGGCCGGAGGCGAAGCCGATGCTCTGGGGGTCTGCCGCGGGGCCGAAGGCGAAGCTGACGCTCCGGTGGTCTGCCGCGGGGCCGGAGGCGAAGTCGATGCTCCGGGGATCTGCTGCGGGGCCGGAGGCGAAGTCGACGCCCTGGGGGTCGGCCGCGGGGCCGGAGGCGAAGCAGCTTCTCAGGAGGATGACGCCAAACCTTCAGTAGGTACCCCCACGGGGTACCCCGTCCCCTCTTCGGCGGTTCAGGAACAGACTCTGAGGTGACCGTCGACAGCAGCTCACGGACTGGAACAGGGGAGCCCGCCGATTGCGGCTCCGGGTCTGGAACAGGGGAGCCCGCCGATTGCGGCTCCGGGTCTGGAACAGGGGAGCCCGCCGATTGCGGCTCTGGAGCAGGGGAGCCCGCCGATTGCGGCTCAGGAACATGGGAGCCCGCCGGTCGTGGCTAAGGGGCAGGGGAGCCCGCCGATTGCGGCTCAGGAGCAGGGAACTGGAACTGGAGAAAACACCCATGGAGGCTCAAGTTCAGTCTCTGAGGTGGCTTGAGGCGTCTGTAGAGGGCTCTTGGCGATTAGTGGCCTCTGCTGAGGGACTCTTGGAGGCATGTCATCACCAACTCTAGCTTCTGAAGCCCTCTTAATTTTAAGCTCCGGGGTCTCTGGACGGCACAGGGCAGGCTCAGGGGTCTCTAGACGGCACAGAGCTGACTCAGGGGTCTCTAGACGGCACAGAGCTGACCCAGGGGTCTCTAGACGGCACAGAGCTGACCCAGGGGTCTCTAGACGGCACAGAGCTGACTTAAGGCGACGCCTCTTTTTACGCCGAGAAGTCCTTGGAGCTAAGCTAACGGGTTCACAGATTGAATCTGGCGACAAATTAACCGGTTGAAAAGTAAGAGTTCCAGAACGGATTACAAAATCAGTGGCTAGGGAATCGGTCATGGGAACGGGTTCAGGAACGAAAGTAGCTGGTTCAGGATCAGGATCTGACTGGCGTGGAGCTGAGGGTGGAGGCTCGAAAGGGAGGATAGCCTCTCTATCCCCATAAAAGTAATGCCAAAGATCAGATTCATGGATGTAGGGAGCAAAATTATCTGGCGAGGAAACAGGTCTAGAAACAATGGTGGCGGGTGCAAGTGTCTGATCAGGCTGGCGGGGAACTCTAACTGTTTGATGTGAAATTGATGGGCCAATTTTGAGTCCTTTAATGGATGGAGCTAAATGAAGGTCTAGAACATGAGAACTGAGGCTAACCTGGCGCGGAGATGAACTGGAACTGGTTTGTGATGCAGTGTCTAACCCAATGGCTAATTCTATGAGGTCATCAAGGTTAGCTGGCTCAACGTAAAATGAAAGTTTGTTTCTGATAGATTCGTTTAGAGCTATGAGATAAGCGGACTTGAGCGCAGACTCGTTCCACCCAGAAACGGCTGCTCTACTCTGGAACTCGGAGGAAAACTCGGCGACGGACCTATTACCCTGTTTGGTATTCAGAAGATTGGAAGAAACGGAGAACTTAGAGACCTGACTAAAGGTTTTTTCAAACTCCTGGATGAATTTTTCAAATGTACAGTTTTCTCTAGTTTTAGGTGGAAATTTAGTCTCCGCCCATTCAAAGGCTTCACCAGACAGAAGAGAAACAACAAAAGCTATCCTATCCTTATTATTAGTAAAACTGGAATCGTGAAAACCAAAAAATAACCGGCACTGAAATATAAATCCTTTGAGCTTACTTGGATTGCCAGAAAATCTCTCAGGCAGAGAAGGACCGGGTGATGAAAACGACGGGCTGTGTGCTGACCAGAAAGGAGGATTACTATCTTGACTTGGAAGTGACGTCTCTGCCGGTGACCCAGGAAACGGAAGTGGATTCGGGGTAGGACGAGGCGCTGACGTGGCGTTAGCATTATAGAAGTGATTAGCGAATGTTTGATTTAACAGTAATTCACGGAGGGTTTGTGTATGTTCATGAATCTGAGCGTCCCGTTTCTCAGTCCAACGACGGAGGTGATCTGCTGGGCTTTGTGTTTGGCCGCAGTGTTCTGTCATGATGGGTTAACGGAGGCAAGCCCAAGATGCAGAACACACACGGAGGAGGCAGGGAAAAAGTTCAAAATGTTTAATAAAAGTACAGAAATACACAGTTAAGCACTGGGACTGGAATGGGTCGGGGGCTGGTTCACTGGAGTCTTGACTGGGACTGGGGACTGTGGGTTAGCAGAGTTCAAGAGAAGGCTAGCATCTAGCTTCAGGCTTAGCAGGGCAGAACTAGATTTGAGCTTCCAGCTCACAGCAGAGATCAACAGGGGATTAGCACAAAGGGATCTTCTGGCTGAGCTTCCAGCTCTTAGCAGGGAACAACGGGGAAAATCCACATATGACTTTTCAAGCTGATTCCACGTAGGAACCTCCAGGGTAAATCCACATAGGAGTCTTAGGAAAAGTCCACGTAGGAATCTTCAGGTTGGCTCACCAGGGCAGATAGCAGGTTAGCTCACCTAGAGCTTCAGGCTAGAAACAGGCTTCCTGTGATGCAGCTCTCCAAGAGCTGCAGGCCAGCGACAGGTTACCAGTGAGGCAGCTCTTCCAGGGCTTCACGAGGAGACAGGAGGTTAAGCTCATCCAGAGCTTCACGAGAAGACAGGAGGTTAAGCTCATCCAGAGCTTCACGGGGAGACAGGAGGTTAAGCTCATCCAGAGCTTCACGAAGAGACAGGATTCCTGTGAGGCAGAAACAGGGAAGAGTTAGAATCTGATCTCACACTAGAGATAACTAAGATTCTTCCAGTAACAGAGGCTCAGGTTGCTAACCAACTAAGATCAACACTGCGGCGTTGAGGCAAGGTCTGAAGTCAGCTTATATAGGAGAGGTCTTCTGATGAGAGGATTAGCAACAGGTGTGCAGGAAGGTTCCAGCTCCAGAAGACCCACGGCGCACTCTGCTGGAGACAGAGGGTAGTCTCCAGATCCCCACAGTAACTCCAACCCTAAGGGAAAAACACAGAGCAGAAGAGGATCCTCGGCGCCCTCTGGAGGGCAAGCCTGAGGATCCTAACACTTTGAGCCAAGCCCAATACCCAAACCACTAGGCTGCCACTCCCCACCTTTTCTTTTCTGGTTTGTCCTTTAACAATATGGAGGGAATTTTGTTCCACTATTATTGCAGCAAAGATGAAGTGCTGGAAATGAAAATGTGACAAAGAAAAAAAAGAGGACTCTAGAGTGTAACTTTGTGGGTTTTTTTTATATAAAATTTTTTATTCTTTTACACTTTATTTCTTTGAATTTCTAATTTTAATTTATCAACTTTTTAAAAATATTTCCTTTCCTTTTTTTCTTTCTCTTTCTTTAGATAGAATTTTACGAAGGTCAGGCTTTTAAATTGCGATCTCATTCTCTTCACTTCAAGCCCAGTAAAAAGGTTTTGCTAATGTTTATGAAGACCAATGTTTCTTTTTTTCTCACTACAGATGAAAGCTCACCCCAAAGGTGAAGATAATGTGATCTATAAAAGACAATTAGAAAAGAATGAACTTTAAAAAATAAATCTGATAAAGAAATGTAAAAAAAAAATGTCAAATATAAAATCTAAAAAAAAAAAAAAATTGAATTGAAAAGTGAAAAAATCTAAATAAATGCAGCTATTACTCTTAAATTAAGAAGTTTTACAAAGTTCAATAGCTTTTTTCCCAAAATTTTCATGATCAAGACGAGTTCTTGCACTTATCTTGCCCAAATTCTTTCTTATGTAAACATGAATTATAAAACACCAACACACATAAAAAGGACACACACAACCAAAACATCATCATTCCCTGCAGAGATAACCAGAACTCTGTGAACAATATCCAAAATCCACACACATGCATACCCACACCTGCCAACTCACATGCAAAGACAATAACTGAAAAGCCACAATGCAGAGGGCCAGAATACTCTGCCAGTGACGTCTTCTCCTCTCTGCCACAAACACTCCCTCCAGATTGTTTCAACAGTGGTTACTCCGTTACCTCTAGTTTTGTAATGTTAGTAGCAAGTTGTTATGGTAGCACTAGGTTTTCCGGGGTGGTTTCTTAAGGGCTTTTATGTTCCTCCTGACTCAGATAGAAGCAGCATGGGTTTGGGTACTTTATTTGGCTCCTTGGTAATAAAATAAACAAATGATAAATCAAAGAAAAAGCAGGAAAATAAGTGAATGATAAATTAACTGTCATTCCGATCTTGTATTATGATAGGAAAATCATATATATATATATATATATGTGTATATATATATATATATATATATATATATATATATTTTTTTTTTGTGTGTGTGTAATTTAATGTAAAATTAGAAACATATTTACAAAAAGACCCCTAGCTGCTGGAATTGGTAGAACAGTTACTGATAAAAAGAAGATTAACAGCATATGTAATAGCACTGTTGCCGTGCAGCAAGAAGGTTCTGAGTTTGATTCATGGCCCAGGGTTGAAGTTTACAAGTTCTCGCAATGTATGTGTGTGTTCTCTCCTGGTACTCTGGCTTAGTCCCACAGTCCCAATGATTGTTAGGTTATTTGGGGTCTCTTCATTTCCTGTGTAGATGGATGGATAGATAGATGTATTTATTTGAGTTATTTTCATAATTTACTTTATAAATTGAGAGTAAAGTAATGTCAACTTTCACAACACACACTGTAAAAGTACAGGGCCTCATTGTATTAATGTATATATAAATGCTATGATTCTCCACTAATGTATTGTAACTTATTTGTCAGTTGTGCTTTTACTGCAATATCACCAGTATGAAACTACGGTAAAGTGCTGTGGACATGTTTCGCTATATATTGCTTTTATTCTTACTCTTAAAATCATGCAAAGTTATCTAATTATTTATTTTAAATTCACATTGAAAAAATAAGGTACAGTATAGTCCTCTAGCTTTGAGGCAAGATTACAAACCTTCGGGTCTTTATCTAAACTAATAGCATATGTCTTTAGATCCTATAGGCCTTATTTGACATGAAGATCCACAACAATTGGCAGCTCCAGTTAACTGTAGTGTCAATGCTTAAAGGTATAGTGGAGGATCTTTGCAAATTTTTGCAAAAGACCCAGCCTCTCCACTTTTAAAAAAATGCATATGCACAACCCTATACCTGCTCCCGAGAGCGAATGGCCATTAAAGACATGTGAGAGCATGCACAAGCCCATTTCTCCTCATGCACGCTCTGTTTAAAAGTTGCTGTTTACATCGCTCATACAAGCTTACTTTCCAAAAAAAGATTTGCAATTTTTCCACTATGTCAGTGGAAATGGGGATGAGCACGTAGGGCAGCCTTACGTAAGCATACCACCAGAATGATTGACAATTAAGAGGACCTTTTATTTTGATGATAAACCCAGAAAAAGAACATCTTCCACTATACCTTTAAAGACTGCACTGAAATGAATATTTCAAATCTCTGAACAGAACTGTATACGTGAGAAAAAAAGACTACCTCAAACAAACTTCCTTTAACCTTTAATTTGTCTAAAGGCATGTATGTGGAAATGAGAGGCATGGATGGAATGTCTCCAGCTTTTATACTTTTTGCCCCCCCCCCCCCCCCCCCCCCCCGCCTTATATTCTGGATCACTTCAGGGGAGAAATAAAAGACATGACTACACTAAACGAGAAAGTAGAAAACACATTTAATTCTTAAATTTTCAAAGCGTCTGTGTTACTCAAGAGTGACATTATCTTTCCAAGACTTTTTGACAATCTGCTGACCGTGAGGATATTCACAGGCTAACAAGATGTCCCTTGATGTTAAAATTTGCAAACCCTTGCTGTTAGGACTACTGTGAATCCTATAAAGCCAATTGCTGTTGATCCAGGCTAATACACCTTGCCTCTAGTCATATATTATAGCCAGTTACTGTATAACAAGCCTCAAAGATTAAAGGCCAATTTGTAAGAAAAATAAACTATCCCAGAGACTCACAGAACAGAAAGGCTATGTTACTAGTCGAAGGGAACTTATCTACTGTTTTATTAATTGAATTAATACTCAAAAGATTACATAATAGCAATAAACTTACTAATGGACTTGAACCGAGCTTAAAAAACAAGAAGCTAAGAGACTTGAAGTGCTGTCTGCCAGTTCACACACACAGCCAGATAGGGAAACCCCATCATCTCATGAAATTCCTTTCAAATTTTCTCACAACATACTCAAACATACACACCCACTTTTTCAAATTTACAATAGCACATTTGTGCTGAAATGAGAGATGAGGACTCACTCACCCTGCCACACTCACACACAGAGAGCAATATCCAACTGAAGCCTGGATCATTTGTTCAGAAAGCGGGGAAGCCCATGGAAAAAAATAAACATGTTACCATGGCGACATGGTGGAGGGCACCCCCACAGCCACGTGGTTAGGTCTTCCTGCACGAGTTAACACGAGATGGAAAAAACAGAGTGTCGGTCAGGAGCAGGGATTTCCTTAGACTGTTATTGAACGCCACTCCTTTAAGGACACCCTAATTGATGTGTGTAAATCTGTTCGTGAGTTCCACACCCTCATCCTCTAAAAACAATATGTCATCTTAGAGTATTGTAT
Source organism: Cyprinodon tularosa (assembly GCF_016077235.1). Taxonomy (NCBI): domain Eukaryota; kingdom Metazoa; phylum Chordata; class Actinopteri; order Cyprinodontiformes; family Cyprinodontidae; genus Cyprinodon; species Cyprinodon tularosa. The sequence goes on along the minus strand of NW_024038438.1, from coordinate 463,642 downwards.
ACTGCTTGGTAGCAGTCAGGATATGACGGCATATTTTGGAGCTTTGAATGTGAAAATGAGACCCCAGAGAGCTTTTTCCCTTGTTACCCAAAAAGGCCCCAGCTGGTAGCTTCCGTGTATTGTGACCACACAAGGGAAGGGGGAGGGGTTTGGAGAGTTTGGCAAGGACTCCCCCTGCAGACAATAAGATCACCAGGAGGGGAAATATGAAAACATGGTGGGGGAAATGATCCCAGAGAGTGTAAACTACTCTGTGTCCTTGCTTCCTTTGAGCTGACAGGGGAAGTAGTTTCATGGAATGCTAAGAAAAGACTTGATATCGTTGGTGTTTGTGTTTCTCCTTAAAAACACATTCTCAGAACAATCTGCACACCTTATGGCATAGCTGAGGTCGTGTAGGACAGAGAACAATATATTTTTTTTATTTTTTTATTTTTTTGCCTTTTGTTCTCAATGAAGGTTTGGTGTGGGACATGTATTTTTCCCAACATACATCTCCATCCACTATAAGAGCTTCAGTATAATCCAAAGAACACAGCTGGCAAGACCACATTCAGTTCATCCATCCATCTCTTACCCTTCTACATGGTGCTTATCTCCAGCAGTGTATGGAGAAAAAAGTGGGAAACATGCAGGGGGAGCTTGTAAGATGATTTTAGGGCAACGCATGGAAATAATTACATGGAGCGGCTCACCCAATCAAGAGGACTCATGGCTTAGTGCAGAACTCTTTGGAAGCAAACGTGGGATGTTATCTTGTGTTGAAACAGAAAAGACCAAGCTTATATTAAGGCGCATGAATTTGTAGACAATCTCTCTTACATGTTAAATAAGAGGCTAAACTTTACCCCTTAAAAAATGGTGAGTATGGTTCTGGTGTTTTAGCTCTTAGTCTAAGGCCCTTTCCCTTTTGATAAAGCTTATAGTTACAGTAACTCTGAGTATCCTCCATCCATCCATTTTCTGACACACTTAATCCCTAATGGGGTCACAAGGTGTGCTGGTGCCTTTCTCCAGCTGTCTACGGGCAAGAGGTGGGGTACACCCTGGACAGGTCGCCAATCCATCACAGGGCAATATAGAGACAAACAGGACAGAAAACCATTCACGTACACACTCACACCTAAGATTTCAGAGAAACCAATAAACCTAACAGTCATGTTTTTAGACTGTGGGAGGACGCTAGAGTACCAGAGCCAGAGAAAACCCACGCATGCTCAGGGACAACATGCAAATTCCATACAGAAATACCTGGGGCCAGGAATAAGTACCCTGAGCTATCTATATAGTTAAGCTGCTATAGGCTGAGGCTGCTGGAGGACATGGTGAGCTCTTTTCATTACTGTGCTCTCCGCTATTCTCTAGTTTTGCAGTATTTGATAATTCAACCCCTCAATTTGTCTCTTCCTGTTTAGCGGTGACACCATCCTGGAGAAAAATATCACCTGGGCTGCTGCCGTCAAGAACTTACATTATAGATGATAGAAATGGGCCTATTTTTCTGCTTGACAGAACCTCCTGTGGAGCCATTTTCCCTTTACCTATTCTAATATAGAAGGTATTTATTGATCAGTGCTTCTATGTTCCTTGTGCATGTCTGCTTCTGTCTTATTGAATTCCCAGTTGGTATCAGCAGTAGGCCTGTCACACTGAGCCCGGTTCTGCTGGAAGTTTCTTCCTGTTGAAAGGGAGCTTTTCCTCTCCACTGTCACTACAGTACATCCAGGCATGCAAACTCAAATCCTCTGGTGTCCTACAACTTTTAGATATGACCCTTGCTCTAAACACCTGATTAAAATAGCATAACCTTGTGAGACAGCTGCTGTAGAATCAAAGACACAATGCAAGAAAATATCTACATATGTGCCACATGCAATTGTGCCAATGCAGAATAGTGACATACTGGCTTTAACCCTTCATATCCTCATGGTGCATAGTCAATTCACACATATAGTGAAAAGGCTTTTATTGTTACTCATTTAACAATGAGTTATAATATTACTCATTGTTAAATGTGTAATATGCATTTTTATGAATGTTTGTTACACATTTAACAATGAGAATTGTGTTTCTTGTTCTTTAGGTGGTAAGACTTACAAAAATGTTATTTTGCCTTTTCTTTTTTCCCTTCATGTTACTCATAGGAAGTCCTATCCACAGTATCTTCTCTGACAAATATGGGCAACAACAGAACAGCAAAAACAAGGGAAGAGGGGGCATTTTTGGATTATAAATGGAATACAAGAGCAAATCTGCATTTTTGTATTTTCTCATCCCCTTGGTAACCTGATCCTCAAAAACTATCAATTATATTACAATCAACTTATCAACTGTGTTTTAAAACTTTAATGTTTTTACTTAACAAGAGCAATTCAAATCTTGACCAGTCATGCTATTGTTTTTGGACACCTGGCAAGAAAAAAGGTTTTGCTCCAATTATGATCAGAATAAGCAACAAGAACTCCAAAAATATCTTCTTTTTTTTGCAAGAATAAAGGTTGTTTGTAAATCATGCATATCCACTGATGCACATGAGATTTTGCAGTATCTGGCATTTGCGTGACTACATATGGTCGTAGTTTATTGCCTTGTAAGAGGAGGTAGTTGGTTTAAAGCAAAGATTGATCCTACTTTCTAATTAATTCACTTGCCGGCTGAATCCTATTTTCTAAGTGATCAAAGATGGCAGGCCGCTCCCAGTTGGCCTAACCTTTAAGGAAATGGTCTTCCACAGCACATAAACATCTGGACTTTATTTGGAATTTTCCACCACTTAGTAACTTCTCATTTTGTTTGAGTGGAGGCAGGACAAAGAAAACAGAAAAATAAACAACAACAAAAAAACATTGTCCACCAATACTGTATAGATATGAATATTAAAGGTATAATCATATTTAATTTGTTTATGTATTATATATACTCACGTATATTGACTTGATACTAAATGTTTCTAATCACAGCATTTACATTTCACATGAACACACGCTCACTTATGCACAGGTGAACTACATTATGAGGGTCATTTACGATCATTTACTTAAGTTCAGAATTATTGTTGAGTCAAATTTCAAAACGTGGAATGTTATAGTGTACTTAATTACCTTAAATTAAGTCCATGAACCCAGCTGCCTTTGCACATCACAGAACAATTTCAATTGTGTGTAGTTTAAACTTTTTAGAAATGTAATCCTCTGTCTCAGGTGTTGAGGGGTAAACAGTAAACAGTCTAGGGATGTGAAGGAATTCAATGAATTAGTTTATAAAGCCTCCTACTAAACTTTCAGTTACAATTAATGGTACATTTGTCACGGAGAAGGACCCAGTATTCAAGGCGAGACAGACAGTGGAATAACTCAAAGCATTTATTAAATACAGATCGGGATGTGCATCTACGGTATCAGAAGCGAAGGTGGGCACCACATATTGCTGGTAACTCTGGTTGGAGAAAAACACAGATTAGTGACCAAGATAATCTGACGAAGGATGATATCCATATGAGTCACTATCCTAGTTTAACAGTTCAGTCCATCTCCCTAGAACAGGGGTCGGCTTCCTGGAGCTTTTTAAAAAAATTTTTAAATTATGAATTTTTGTTTTGTTTTGTTTGTTTTAATATGGTGTGCAGGAGGTCAAACAAAAATTATGTTTTCCAATGGTGTCAACATTTGTATAATGAATAAATTTAAACAATAACTCGCGTCATAGCCATAGAGATCAGTGGTCATAACTTGCGACCAGCGTGGCGCGGTGCCAGGCAAACAAAGCTGCCGGTGTGTCTCGGACCATGGATTTCAAAGGGAAAAAAGGAAGATAGCTGATGAGAGCAGAAGATTCAAAGGATGGACCGAATCATTTGCTTTTATTATCAATGAGGAAGAATTGACTGCATTTCTGATTTGTAATGATAGGTTGTCAAAAAATAAAAATAAAAATTTGGAAAGGCATTTTCAGGGAAAGGCTAAATCTGCAGTAGATTGCATCTCCAAATCCCACTACTATCACAAAGGTAGTGCTCTGGTGAAGGAAGGGAACTTTCTTCCATTTTTTTCCCCAAATCCTAAAAATATAAATAACACCAAGGAGCACTGGTGACGGAGGATGTGGGATATCAGGGTCAGAGAGCACTGCTCTGATGGATGTTAGTTCCTGCTTGGTTCCTCATGACTCAATTAACTCCTCCCAACAGAAACACGTCCACCATAGAAAGATTCCTTTATCGTGTTTCTATCATTTCATCAATGTAAAAATAACCTAAACCACGCGGTGAAGTGGGGCGCGGTGAGAGTGTTCACTGCTCCTCCCTCACCTCATTCTACTATGTAACATTTGCTCGAGGATAAACATTTAATCGTGAACACATATTATATATTAAAGCCCAAATAGTCCTTTTCTATAGTGGGATAATACACTTAGAGCCCGTGTTGCCAAAGTATTTAAGACTTTATATTTTTGAGGCTCCAGACAGATTTTTTATTTTTTTTTGGTCCAATACGACTCTTTGACCAGTTTGGGTTGCCGACCCCAGGCCTAGAACCAAGTCGAATCCAGCCAGTGGGCTGCCAAGGAGATGCAGCGGGCACCAAATGCTGCAGCCCTGGAGAACAAGCAGGAGTCTGAGCCAGATCAGGGAAACAGATCAGAAAAGGAAGCCTCAGTGGTTGTAGAGTCCGTAGCTCGGTCAGGGATATCGATGAGAACAGGAACAGGTTGGTTCAGGGTTCCAGGAATTCACAGGTAGTTCAGGCAGTACGTTCAGATGGCAACAGGCAGGCACAGTGGTAGAGATGTAGAACATTTCAGGATATCAGGAACACTACAGAACCCTAAAAAAACACTCTTTCTAGAGGCAGATCAGGAAATCAGAACTGGCCCCCCAAGAATGAGCACTAGAACAAGAGCATCAGCAATAATCTGGCCACGATGGCTGGGACTGAGCCATATAAATAATAGCAGCAGCAGGTGGATTAGATGAGCAGTAATGAACAACCGGGCAGAGTCAGACCAGTGAATGGATGGAGCAATGAGGCCATTCATCAGTGCCAAGATCATGACAACATTGTTTAGTCTATCATGTAGAAGCAAAGAGTACTGCAGAAATTAAAACCAAGACATGACTAAATATCCAAACTGATATTATTCAAAGATTTCTTTTTTGTGCCTTCCAAAAAAATCAGTCTTCATAGAAAAGCGTCAAGAAATAATTAATTGGCGAAAAACATAAATAGATGATCATTTTACAACAAGCCATGTAGGAAAATAAAGCAAACATGTGGAAGAAGGTGCCTTGGTCAGATAAATCCAGCATACTTAGAAAGAACAGAGCTTAAAGAACAAACATAAGTAACAGTCCAACTTGAGGGCTATACTATGATGAGTTCAATCAGTTAGAGAGACTATATCAACCAAGGTGTTTAAAGTGGCATTAGCATAAGATCTCTGTCAGTAAAATCATTTTAAATCAACTACATAATTACTTAGCAAAATCTTGATTTTATATTTCATGACTAGTCGAAAATAATGAGATGCCAATTTAATTGGAGACCAAATCATTACTTTTCCTTTATTTTTCTTCTATTTTATTGTCTAGTTCATGTAAAGCACTTTGAATTGTACATGTACTGAATTGTACTATACAGATAAACTTACCTTGCATAGTGGATTCTGGATTTAAAAATTTTTTTTTCCAATCACTCTAAACACACTTCTTGAAGTGGCGACATCATACAGAGAGAATGTTCTTCTACAGTGAGGACAGGAAAAAAACCTTAATCAATAGCAGGATGGATCAAGCTAAATACTGAATACCATACCATACTGCAGGGGCAGTATGGTATGGTATTTCTTCAATCAATGCTGGAAGTACAGACCAGAAGTGTTTCATTGACTTGAAGTCACTCCCAATGGGAAATTAATTAAGTAAAAGAAATTCACTGACCTTAGATTTAGTTTTCTTTTCTATTAAAATTAGGATTGGGGTTTGTCCTTAAAGAGGTAATAAAATCAAGGTATTAGGTTAAGATATGTATTTAACTAACCTTAGATTTAGGTCTCCTTCAGAATTCTGGTGTGAACTGTTTTGTGTTTGACAGAGCTCTAAGCGAAAATCTAAACAATCAGGTCAACAATGAACTATATTCAAACATTTCTAGAAACAGCCTTCTAGGGAAATGTATGTAAAAAATAAAATAAAACACACAAACAGAGAAAGAATTTTTTAAATTAGAGTAAACATTTTTAAAAGGTTAAGTGTCTTAAGTTTAGTGTCATCCTTAGCATGTTACAGAAACATTACCAGTAAGAGATGGGAAAGAATGGAAATTAGGCGATAGGAGCAAGGCTGAATGGCATTAGGTGTGGTGTACACACAAATAAAACAAAATTTCACTGCACAAAATTAGACTTCCTGTCAGTTTTCATCACAATAACCAATAAGGGGCTTGATGTAGCATGATGAAGCAGAGGAGAACCAAAGGTTTTCATATAAAGTCATCAGAGGTTGATCCTCCTCCCTTCTTTGGTACAGCAGCTCCTGATGCAGCCTCCCAGAGAGATGGAAGCACCGCAGGAATTGATCATCCAGCTGCAGCTCCAGGAGCAGGCCAAAATATGAGCTGATCTGGTTGACAATCATCTTTCAATGTTACATACATACAGTGACATACTTGTCTAAGTATTAAAGGTTAACCAGCAAGTAAATGGACGTTCCAGCAGTTTAATGACTATGGGTGCTGGGTGGAATTTTGCAGGGGGTATCCACCTACCAGAGAGAGGCAGAATGTCACGCATCCATCCATTATCTGACACGCTTGTCCCAATTGGGGTCGCGAGGGATGCTGGTGCCTATCTCCATTGGGCAAGAGGCAGGGAACACCCTGGACAGGTCACCAGTCCATCAAAGAGACAAACAGCACATACAACCATTCACACCTACACTCACACCTAAGGAGAATCTAGAGATGCCAATTAACCTAACAGTCATGTTTTTGGACTGTGGGAAGAAGCCAGAGTACTGGGGAACCCACACATGCTCACAGAGAACATGCAAACTCCATGCAGAAATGGGCCAGGAATCAAACCCACAACCTTCTTGCTGCAAGGCAGCAGTGCTACCCACTGCACCACTGAGCAGCCCATGTCAAGTAATCAATGCCAATACTATCATCTATTTATTATCTCTAGTTCTTACCTTTGATAATCAATTTTTCATTTTCTCCATGTGATGATTTTACTGTATTTCTTATTTCTTCTGTTTTTCTGCTCATTGGGTATTTTCATATATGTTATAGCTATCAAGTTTTCCTTTAGCTACTTTATGTTCCAACTCTGTTTAGTCTAGTCTAGTCTTAGTTGCCATTCTCGGTGTCTGAAGTTATGCAATCAGTTTATTCAGCCCACTTTTTGCCCTGCTTATTATATCCACACCTCCCACCTGTTTACCCTACAACATCTCTATGCTCCTCACCAGAATATTTAGACTGTTTATATCTCAACAGTTCATGTTTAAGCTGGCCTAAGGTTTTGTTTTGCTCTATTCACCTCTTGCCACTATGCTGTGGTTTCTGAATTTTCCTAAAGAGGATTGTTTTCCTCACTGAGCTGCTCCACTCCAGCTTTATGCATCTGAGTTTACTCCAAGAACTGTAACCTGACAAATACGTGTCAAATATGAACCCTGCAGAGCCCACAGATCTTCAGGCAAAGGCCAGTTCAGTGTTCCAAGGATATGCAGAAGCTTTTTCATAAAGACTAGAAATATATTTTATTGTTCCACAGAATGGATATCCAGGTGTGTCAGTGGCAAAACAAAATGCAAAAAGAAGTAAATAGGTTCCCAGAACACTGACTACAAAACAAGTTAGAGAATAAAAAAAAATAATTTCAATCAAGATTTTCAGAAATCATAAAAATGATCAGAAATAAAAAATTAGAACAGCCAGAAAAAAACGATATTGCATCCCTAAAAAAGATATACTATGTGGTAACTAGGTGTTGGATGACTGGAAACCCACAAAAACAAAAACACATTTAGTGTGATGGAAGCAGTGATAGTTCTAAACTCCTTTTTCCACTTATGATGCATCCAGTGTTTCACAGAAGACCTCTCCATTTCTGCAACAGTTGTATGCATGGGGTGGGTTGACATTGTTGAGCAGTGATGTTATTTCTGCTGCAGTTCCTCTTCCTCATGCTGACTGTACTGTGTTCAGGGGGCATGCTAGGACAGAGCTGACTCTCCTAATTTGCTTTAACTACTTCCTCTCAGCTATAGATAAACTACTCTTCCCGAAGAAGGTAGAGTCTGCTCTGAACCTTTCTATAAAGAGTATCAGTTTTGCTTCTCCAGTCCAGTTTATTGTTTGGGTGCTGGCCATTGATATCCACCAAACGCTCTCTAGTTTTCCCCATGATGATCACAGATTAGCTCTGCTGGCACCGGTCCACAAAATCATATGTCCAATGTCTGGCGGATAACTTTTAAATATGGCAGCCTTGGGAGTTAATAGAAGTCTGCAGTGTAGAGGGTGAATGGGAATGGTGCCAACATTGTTTCCTGCACTGCCTCTCTACTGCAGACCAACCTCTCAGACACACAGTCCTCTGTCCTCACATACTGCAGGTGGCAAGTGAGATAATTCAGAACCAGCTTCAGACGGTATAGTTGGACAGTTAAATAGCACTAATCAGAGAACTACTAAACTATGGTACTTGAAGTGCATCGCGGATCTAGACAGACAGAGAGGAGGGGCGCTGTGAGTGAAAGGTTTAAGAGAAAGTTAAAACTCAAACTTCCAACTTAAAGCTGAGTATTGTCTTGAGATGGTCTCAACAAAAAAATCACAAGCACAGATCTGCCAGAAATAATTGTTAAGCTGAGACGTTAAAGGACAACCTATTAAGCCCAAGCAAATAGTGAATGAATAATAAACAAACAATACTTAATTCCCAAAACATAATAAAAAGTTTTTTTTTTTTTATGTTTTTGGAATGATTATGACCTGGATGACTGAGAATCTTCATCAACAATACTTAATGCATGATTTTTGTTAAAACATTCTTATATAGTGAATGGAACGGATTACTTGGAAAGTATTCCGTATGTGTGCAGATTCAACAGATTGACCCCTATCTGGTCTGAATCACACTTTTATTTGTTGCCCATTTCACAAAGCACAGTTATTTGATTAAATAACATAAGTGACAACAGCAATGTTTTGCACAACAACATAAAGAAAATAAAAAACAATTCAAAGAACCCCAAATCATGAGAACAACAAGATCATCAAAGTGCTTCTAGACTTCTCAAGTTTGGTCTGAGCTATGGACCTGTGGAGGGGGAAGATGGAATTAGCTGTCTGATGTTTGTATGGTAAGGCAAACTGTAGTAAATCTAACAAAGACCTGGCCAGGGGGCATACATGTTAAAGGACCTTTCTCTCAAAGGTCCTTGACAGATCGGATTCTAGTGCAATCAGCCTAAGCATTATTGTTTACAAGTTTTTATCAGCTTGTGTCATAACTGAATTGTCTACTGCTTGTAATTGAAGAATACATTTTCCTTTAAACATTTTTTTATTTTAATGCAATGCTTTTCAAAGTGAAAATGCATTGAATGTTGCTACAGTATAACAATAAATCTTTCTTGCTTTGCCTTTTCTTACAATGGAATGGGTGAGATCAAAGCACATGTGTTTGTTAGAATGGTTAAGTCAAGGTCCAGACTAAAACCCCTACAGGAAATGGTGGCATAAATTAAGTGATGACTTGTAGCTTCTGGAACTTCAGCTTAATTAAGTTTTCACAGATTATTGATTTAGGGAATAGAATTCAAATGAATTCCCAACGATTTAGAATAATATTTATGAAAAAGATAATGGCAATATATCCATTTTTGTTACATTTTACATCTACTATATGACTCCTTTGTGTCCATCAGACAAACATTGAAGTTTGGGTTATGATTAGTTTAGACAATGTGTAAGGGTTGTTAATGTCCTCAATATTCAGATTAATGTGTCAGGGGATTCTGTCAAACACAAGAGGCCTTGGCCAAAGATGAGACTGGGTCTACTTTTTGATGGACATGTAATATTTACCAACTTATAACAACATTGTTTGAATAGCAGATGAATATAGAAAAATCTTTTATCGTAACTAAATGTGAACTTCGTAATTGTCAACTTCCTGCTGTCCTTCCAAATGAAAAAAATAAAAACCTGACCTGCACCTTGTGTGAAAGAATGCAGGGAATGCCTTCGACAGACTGAACTACACAGCTGAAACAATAGACTGTAGATCAGACGAAAGATTTGGATACTCAGTTCCAGTTTGCAGGGTAATTCTGGAAAGGGTGCAGCGCTAGAAAAAAAACATGCAAAGAATATACCTCCAACATTGAGTTTTCCTTATAACACGCTCCTCTATACAAGCATTGATACACATTCAGGAAACAGTCTAAGGGACAAAGGCACCCTGTTTAGCCGTATTACATGTCGACCCAGTCAGTAGCACACATTGTTCACACCCTTTCAAAGCAGAGGGGTGCATGGCCTCCATAACTGTAGGAAGAGGTGAAAGCCTCTGATTCCTCCCATGGCTCCATGGTGCTTCACATTGTTAGGAGAAGCGATTTATTGCAGGCAGAGGGGCCCAGTGTTTTCTCCAAAAGTCACAGAGAGAAATATTTTTGGCCTATTAGTGCATCCTAGTAAAAGAGAGATGGTAAAGACACACCATTAGAGCTCATAACAATTTGATCACATTTAGGTAAAGCTGTGGAAAATAAAAAAAAAACTAACAAAAAAAACAACAACATAATACACAAAATACTCCAATAATGCTGCTTATTAAGTCTGCTTAGTTTGTCCTTAGTGTGTTGAAAAAATACACAATTAAATAAAATTTCCAAGGTAGATAAAAAAGGTGATTCTTATTTTTCAAGAAATCAGCATGTTGTCCAAATCAAAACGTTTGAAGAATTTGCATCAGACAGGGACAGATCTATTTAATTTTAATTTATCTACCTACCTACCTACCAAGCGGTTGTGACAATATACAGGGCTGGCAATGTTTGACAGGCAATCAGTTTAAACACTGAGAAGGACAAAGGCAGTTATAGCAGTAGGCTTAGCCTCCTCTACCCCCACATTCTTTGATTTTGTTTTTATAGTTTTTAAAATGTAAATGTTTCTATTATGAATGTTTAAGCGTTTGCCAGTTGTTCAGTACACCATAGCAGCTGAATCCTATCATCATCCGAGCTCTCCACCTGCTGATAGGGGGGTTTGTCAGAGCCAAATTCCTTGTACCACCTGGAGACAGAAAGAGAAAAAGGAAGGAGTGGGCAGATACAGGCAGCCATACATTTATGTTGATTCTAAATTCAGCTATGGCCTCTTAAAATGTGTTTTGAATGATTACAGCTGGAGGGGTGCATATGGAAAAAGTCTCAAAATGTTCAAGTAACCCAACATATAACTAATCCAGGATATTTTAGTGTAAAACACATGGTTACTTCTAAATAACCAGCTGGCAATGGGCGGATTATACTACTGCACGAGACTGAAACAAATTTTCCAGTTTGTCTTTGGGTTCTGCTGAACTGAAACAGTAACTCACCAGACCTAGAGTGGAAGGTGGAAGCCTAACAATGCCTGCATTGTCTATAGTTGTGCTCTTAATGCTTCTGTTGCAGTACTTTCACACCACAGTAACTTTAATTGACTCCAATCACGGGGGGATAGTCCCACTTTGACATGAATTAGTCTGTGACACTATGGAAAGTGTGTCAGTGAGCTCAAAGGAGGCCTTTTTTTCAGTGACACAGTGTTACTGAGCCTCAGAGTACTTTGCCTGTCTGTCTGGACTACTGGTTGGAAAACACATAACCCAGTGAGTGCAGTCACTCAATGTTAGTCGGATCATTTTAGCATAAAAAAAGAAACATTTCTTGTATTCTGGTGCGACATTGGCTGGCCAAGATTTTGTTTTCAGACTGAAGACAAAACTAAGCTTATAAAGTAGTAAAAGTATTCATACTCCTTGACCCTCTTCATGTTTTATAGCTATAAGCATTTCCAGTACTTTCACTTTTTATGACAGACTTTTACCAAGTGTGGTTCTTGGAGTTCGACCCAAGTGCAGGCAGGAGCAGCTTGGTGAGTTAAAGGAAATGATTTAATACAAATGAAAATAAATAGCATACATGATAGTTATAGAACGTTTAACATCATCCACCTTTATCTAACCATGATAAGAATCTTTGAGTGTAAGGATCTATTTTACGAGAGTTTTCTGACAACTACACAGTAAAACTGGAAATAGGACCCAAGATACTAGACAGACAGGTCAGTGGAACACAACAGACTTTATTAATGAGAGTGTGGGCTACGTGTGGCGCTGGGAGTGCGCAGACAGCTCTCGGACTGGAAATCCCCTGTGGCAGAGAAAGCAGGTTAGTGATCAGCATGAGGAGAAACTAGCGAGGGAATGAGGCTTGATCACTAACCTGTTACTGGGTCTCAGAGTTGGCGGTTGGCTCCATGACGGGTCCGGAGCAGGAGTCAGTTAGAGGCCGGGGCTTGTGGGAGCAGTGGCTGTTGAGCGGCGGATGGTTTGCAGAGGACTGAGACAGTTAAGCTCCACTGACAGTCCGGGTACAGATTCCAGAGACTGGGTCCAAGCGTTGGTAAAAAGGAGCAATCCGGAAGGATGTTCCAGGTCGGATCCAGGGTCTGATAACTGGCAGGTTCAGGTAAGCAAAGGGGTTAGACTCAGTAACTTACAGACAGAGTGGGGGTCAGCCTCGCAGGCAGGCAATCCTAGGCAGAACTGATGCAGGGGTCCAGAGGCAGATCAGGTTGGGTTTCCAGGCGGGCAGACAGAAACAGATGAGGGATCAGGCAGGCTCGGTGAAAGAAGACAGAATCAGGTGAGGTAACAGGTTGGCAGGCAAAAAGGTTTGAAACGCTGGAAAGTACTCAGTGGCTAGTCTGAGACGATCTGGCACTGGGAACAGATCCAAACGGGGTCTATATGAGGTAGAACCACTTAGTTAATAGCAGGCAGGATGAAGTGAGCAGGTATCCCAAGTTGTGGATTAAGCCAGCACTAGTGCCAAGATAGTCACAGAAACAGCTTCAACAAAACACATTTCAATCTCAGTAGTATCATTAAAGCATTGCAGTTTTCTAGTATCTTTTGTGGACCTTTTTGCTGAGGTAATATTGCTGAGGAGTCTGACTATGCAAGCAAGAGGTCTGCCCTGGATGGTTCTGAACTGAAAGATGTGTTGCCTCCATATTCCTCAGCGTCACCATCCTCTACTGAGGTGGAACTGACTGATGGTTTCACCACACAAACATCAACGTTTCCATCCATCACCATCATAGAATGTTGAGCTAGCTCCAAAAGCGTTCTCCCTTTGATGTCCCTGTCTGCAAGGGATGTGTTTATACTAGCTGTTATTCAGAGACCTGCTGTGGAGCTACTGAATGTACAGTAGGAAAGGTGTATTTAAATGATAACTCAGAACCATTTGGTATGTCCTGTTGCATGATTTTTTTTTTGCTAAGTCATTTATTAGGAAATAAAAAGAGACCAGCTTTTCAAAATGTATTTCATCCTTAGGCAGATTCCAGGCTGGTGATGACATATTTATAATATCACCATAACCCAAATCACATAAAAAAAGAAGCATGTTTTTGTTTTTTGTTTTTTTTGTTTCAAGACTCATCGTCCACCAGGACATTACTCTAAATTTTTAGATGAGTTTTCAGAGTTCATATCTGATTTGGTGTTAAATACTGACAGGGTCATCATAGTGGGGGATTTTAATTATCTCAACCAGGTTTAGACTGCTTTGATCCAGTTACACTTTCAGAGTTATCAAAACTATTTTCTTCATCTAAGCCTTCAACTTATATGTTAGATCCAGTTCCAACCAGGTAATTTAAGTAAGTATTCCCTTTGATCTCGTCCTCCATTTTAGATGTGATTAATCTCTCCCTGTAATATGTGCCAAAGACTTTTAAGGTTGCTGTAATTAAACCTTTACTTAAGAAACTGTCTCTTGACCCAGATGAGTTGGTCTATATCCAATCTTCCTTTCTTATCTAAAATTCTTGAGAAAGTAGTTGCCAAACAAGTGTGCAACCACTTACACCATAATAAACTTTTTTAAGAGTTTCAGTCTGGCTTTAGAGCTCATCATAGCATTGAAACAGCTCTGGTGAAAGTTGCTAATGATATTCTCATGGCCTCAGATAATGGACTTGTATCTGTTCTTGTCCTGTTCGATTTCAGCAACCTTGCACTAAACCTGATTCTGCTGGAGGTTTCATTCTTTTAAATTGAGTTTTTCCTCTCCACTGTCACTGTATGTGTCATAGTGTCAACGACACAATGCAAGCATAGTTTACATTCACTGCATGCTCATCCAGAAGGAGCGAAACCTGCCAAGATAAATACTGGATGCATGCAGCTGGTTTTCCTTAAATAGAAAACATTTGAATCAGTCTGACTGGTCGATCTGATTGAATTATCTCTGTAGATGCCTTGAGATGACATGTTGTGATGTCTGTGTGGTGCTATATAAAGATAATACATTGAAGTATGCTGATGAAGGTTCTCAGTCATCCAGGTCCTAGTCATTCCGTAAAAATTCAAAAAATATCCACTGGACTTGGTTTCCCTTGAAACCAAGTCCAGTGGCTATTTTTTGAATTTTTATGGAATAATGCATTGAATTAAATTAAATCAATAGAGTTTCACAATTTATATATCTGTACTAATTTGTTTGGAGGACCATAAAGCTCAGCTAGACACAAAAGATGAAATTGGTAGAAGCCAATCAGATTTGTTTTCTTAGCTTTATGTGTAAAAAATACTTTTGCTAAAATAATTTCTTCTCCATTAATTTTTTTCTTTTATATTCATGACATTTATTTGTGCCCATTGTGTATTTAAGTCTTTAAATAACGAGATCTTGCATATAGTCTATTGGTCTGCATCACTTCTAAATATTAAAATTAGATGCTACTATGTAACAATTGCTCAGTGTTCAAGAAACCCTTTTTTTTACCAAATATTTTTTCACTTTTACAAAGCACCAAAGTAGTTTTGATAAATCACATCTGGTTTCATTTCGTAATCTGTCAGGATTGAACTACAGTGAAACTGTTCACTGTTTCATTTTGCTTTGCTCCAGAATTGTCACTACATGAAATCTTCAAGCTGTCATCACAAAAGCACTCTCATTGCCTTAAGGGAGTTATGCAGAAAAGAAAACTACACAGCAAGCTCAGGTTTGCCCTTCATGCCCCAATCTGTTCAGACTTTTATATGCTTTACAGAGAAGAGGTAAGATGCCTAAAGAAAGCTTTTAATGTCTCTCCTACTCAGAAAAATGTATTTCTCTTAAATCAAATATGTTATAAGATCTTGTTAAAGTAAACAAACAATTTAAACAGATTTTAGTTGAACACTTAGCAAAGTCAGGGGTTTCATCTGTCAAAAGGTTTAAACTGTGGCATCACAGGCAACCCAGAGGTAGGACAAAAGGCTTAAAAACAAGTATGAAACAAAACAGATTATTTTACTGCAAACAACTGTGCGGCCATACCTTGGATCCAAAAAAATATCAGTGTCTACAAATCAACCAAATGTCGTAGAACAACTTAAGGAATGCTGCAAATATACCTGGGGTAATGGTCTGCCTACCCATCTGTTGATGCAAAAGAAAAATCCAGGTCCGGATCAAACAGAATAAAGGATCTGATGCTGACATCTAGACCCGTAAAGGTATGCAAATAGATGGGTTGGCATTATGCATGACTTTATGCCTTGAACAGATGCATTACTTTTTTTTGTTTTCTCCTGTTCTTCCATGTGTTTGATTGATAGGGCTTTGTGATGTCTCAAGAGCTGTCGCTGACTTATATTTCGTTAAATTGTTCCAATAAAACGTTTCTTTTCCAGTACTCTTTCATTATCTGCTGAGTATGAATGCTATGCGGAAAGGAGCCCGGCCTTGTCTATATGCCAGATGACAGATGGAGCAGAGCAGGTTGGTCTGCATGTATGCATACATGACAGCCAGCATTCACTATGCAGTATGCTTCTTTATTAATGTCTGTATTTGTGCTATGTAGGTTATACTAAATGGTTCCGACCATCTGGAGAAGCTGAAATACCGCAGTATCTTATACATAGACAGAACTAACGTGTTACTTTTCTTGTCATGGCAACCATTTAAATGATCTGAGGTTCATTTCATGAAGCAGGTTTTCTAAACCTGAAAACAGGGAAACTGACATTTCTGTTTCACAAAGAGAGTTTCCTCAACCTGTAACTCATTGTAGTAACATTCTTCCCAGAGCTAACCTGGTTGGTAGCAGGTTTTCTTCAGTCAACTCGGAGTGTCCTCTGTCTCCCCACTTCTTACAGCCAATCAGCATGTTTTATTTCCTGATTTCGTCTGATATTTGTCATAGTTTTATAAAAGGTATAGAAAGATATGTATATCATTCATATCTTATTAAAGAATGATCAACACTTTTTCACAGAGAATTGAATATGTATAGGGAGGGGATTCTACTGTCAGGACTCCTGTTTTGTGTCTGTGTTTCTGTGTTTGTCTCCCTTTATCCACCAGGAGGCGCCTGGTTCTGGTCCGCCTCCTCACACACCTGCGGATGGTTTCCTCGTTAGACGGAGTGTTCTTAAGCTGCTGACTGCCACTACTTCGACGCCAGAGTGTTTGCCAGTTTAGGGTACTCTAGCAAAGCTGAGTTTGCTGAGTCAAGCTGAGTTTTTGTCAACCTGAGTTTAGCTTTGTTTTGTCTTTGCCTCTTGGCAGGAGGTCATCCTGCTAACTGGCTCTCTCAGATCTTCACACCCTGAAAGGATAAACTGAGCTTCAAACTGAGCTAAGATTCAAACAGGAGGTTTGGATCCACTTTCCCCAAGAGATCGTTTGAGCTTTCCACTGAGAAAAGGGATTATTCTCCACTACAACTGTATCTCTCTTTTAAACACATTCTCCTTTTTTTATTTGATGATTTTTTCCTTTCTGAATTAAAATCTCTAGTTCCAGTGGGGTGAAATACACTTCTTGTTGCATGTTATCATGGTGGCCCTTCAAATCGGTATATCACTGATAATGGTTTTTCATATTTGTAGGTGCAGAGCAGTTCTTCTTGGCTTCTTCCAAGAAAGGGCAAGGTGAGCCCTTTGTATTACAGTAGCCTTTGTAATACAGCAGACAGCATGTGTAAACCTTTTCTTGCATGTGTAGCTTATATTCTGATGACCAAACAGTGCACGTGTATGGGTGGACGATATGCAAATCTAAACATTACTATATACAAAGCAATTTTTCAAATCCTCTTTTTCAAATAGTCATTGTGAAACCCATCTGCGGTTATAGTTTTAACTTTATTTTTCTTTTAGCACTTCTGAAAGTCAGGTGCATACTAACACACAAAAATAGTCATTTTTAGTCAGTCGTTTTTGCCCTAAAGAAGGCCTTGGTATAAAGCAAGGGGATGTAGAGAGATTCTGTGTGCATGTAAAAATATTTGGATTTTCAACCATAATAATAGGATATTATAAGAGAAAAATGATCTGTTCAGGGTGGCTCAAATTAATATAGCGGAAAGGCAGACAATCATTAAACGTCCCAAAAAATGACTAAATTTAAATATCCTGGAATGTTTATGAAAACAGAATGTTAACGGATATCAGAGAGCATCTTTCACAGAGGGAGTTTGTATCTCTAACTCATAGGAGGGATATATTTTTTTTCCCCTCAACGTCAGTTATTGGGCTCTCCAAGGTAATATTCTTATGAAATTATTCTGGAAATAGCTTCTATGGTGGAATATCTAGTCAACTTTGTTGCATCTTCTTTTATTTTTATACATTTAACTTTTGTTATTTTCATCATATTTTTTTTCTTTACTTTTGTTTGTGGCACTTTGATATAGTCCATCTATATAAAGTAAACCAGAAATAAAGTATTTTCATTATTTCAGATGCTTTCCTGGAAAAAATCGTAACAGACTTTATTTGAGTAGGTGAGTATAGCCTTTCCTCTGCCATTAGCCTGTGCCACCTCTTGGTATTCCTTCAGTCAGCACAATTAAAGTGTTACCAGACTGATGGCAGGCTCTGCCCCTTTCTAACATCGTTTTTGATACTTGTGCTCTTTCTGGACTGGTTTTGTCCTCTAAGTGCTGTCACTCTGTAGTGGTATAATGCAGTGGCGGCTGGTGAAAAATATTTTTGGTGGGGCTGATATAGCCCCTCCCCTCAGGCTCTCTTATTTCTGATTTCTTCTCATAAATCAGTTTTGTCCATATATTACCTCCACAAACAATTGATATACAAAAACAAATAATTTTTACAACTTAATTCCTTTACACTGATTCATTGACTTATTCAATTACACCAAACTTTTAAACATAAAATAAAAAAAATAATAATCTGACAAACATTTAGCGAGTCACGTGTTGGTGACGCCACTTCCGCATTCCACCAACTCTGGCGTTTTAACCGCTTACTGAGCGTTGCCTCGGGTTTGAACCCAGCAAAGACGCCGCCAGACTGAATATGACAAGTCCCCGTAGCATACACACGTACACACACACACACCCACCCCACCCCACCCCACACACACACGGCTAACCCCACTGAAATATTAAGTGTGCTCCCTCAATACGCCAGCAGGTAACCAGGAACAGCTTGTGTGTTTTAACTTAATGGACCGCTACTGGGCTCAGCGCGAGTGTATTGGTCCTCACAAGCACAGTATAACAGGAATGTGTGTGTGGCACGCAAAGTTAGAGAGGTTGTTTTAAGTGATGAGGTGGATTCGTCACAGTCACAATAACCATGACATGAAATTTTCATATCCTACAACAGGGATGTTCTTCTGGCAAACGGGTAGATAAATAAGGATCTCACAGAATTTGGTTGAAGCTGCATCTCGCTCGTTACATTCGCCATTGTCCCTCTAATTGTCTGCACCTGCGCATTGGGTGCAGAAGCCTGTTAAAGGGCAGTATTTTCAGCACCCCAAGACCATAAAATTCTGATACGCTGATTGGCCATTAAATTATTAAATTGACCTAGCAATAGTACATGATTGGCAGATTCTCTGCACATGTGGGGCAATCTGATCAGCGCCCCAAGACAGAGACGGTAGGAGTCTGTCTGTGGAAATCCACAAATGAATGACAGTAGGTAGGGAAATGTAGTTTATATAATTTGTTTTGCTTATAGGTACACACTCTACTTACTTTTACTCTTGAGAGTAAAACTGACATTTATGAGTTACTTTGTAAAAATACATTTTACGTTTCTCTCTTCTTATCAGGGAGGGCGGTGCCCCAGCGCCCCCTATGGGCCGGCCGCCACTGGTATAATGGAAAGCCGGCCCGGTCCAGACTTTTTATATATATATATTTTTTTTGTTCCATGCTGATGGAATGAATAACTGGCAAAGAGGCATTATTATCCCAAGAATCTCTAGACGATTTACCTCTTTACAAAAAAAATCCCTTCATACACACTAAAATGCTATATCTGTGCCTCCTTATTCTTTGACCTTTGCTGAAAAAGTTGAAAGCTGTTTCAGATTTATGTGTTCCTTTCTGTCAAATTACCTCATAAGTGTTAAATTTTAAAGGTTCATTGGATGGTTAGGGCCGATTGTATAGCATTTATAGAAAAGGTTTAAGTCTAAACTACAAAGATGTTCTGGTAGAGAAGAGATAATGTACTTTATTAAATACTTCTGCAAGAGACTTTAAAAAATCTCAAAGGAACAAATACAATCCAGTTGACATTTCCAATAAAAAATATGTCTAAGAGAACATGATATGTGAGAATGATGCAAAGTTATACAAAACTAATCTCTAAATTTAATATCAGTTCTAAAAGGAAGAAGCAGTGGAAATGTGTTTACTTGACTCAGAAGATGTGCATGCAGATTTTCTGAAGTAATCCATCAATGGAAGTAGCTATGGCCTGCCCTGGGAATTCTTTTCTCCACAAACAGTAGAAAGAGTTGGATTTGGCACTGGCTGGTAGATGGGTGTGCGAACCAGAAGTTGGCCAATTGGCCAAAAATCACTTACAATACATCTTGCTGGGATGGAGACCTTGTTTGTATCAGGTACGTCAAATTCAGCTTTGATTGCATAATAAAATTTAACTTTTTGGTGAATGCCCAGACTAAACACTAGGGAGGCTAAACCTACCCTGTAAATTCTGTGCATAAATAATATGCATTGCTAAACTCTATAAATGTAGTCATTAAAAATAATTTAAGCTGTAGAGCTGAATGCTCAATGTTGATTGGCTGAATTCCCTTAAAGATTTAAATGACAGAGGCCAAACAGAGCAGAAAAACTGATCATTCAGTCGGAACAGCTGTCTTTTGCTGAACTCTTACCACAGTTTATGGAGTTTATCATTTCAGAGGACTTTACAACAGCTATTTCCATGTGTTACATTGATATTTTTTATGTGTTTCAACATTTATTATTGCAGTAAGTTACGTTTGGATTTAATCACACCCATTGAGCTACTCCTGTTTCAGAGTGTAGCAGCTGCCACTGGTGCAAAGTACTTGGCTAGATTATTTCTTCCATAAAAAAAAATAACAGTAACTAAGGTCGTTATGTAACACTGTTACTCCCAGCACTAAATATTTCAAAACTAGCAGTAATTTTGTTGTATGGTAACAATGAATAACCACCACAGATAATTATCTGTTTTATAGAGCACTAACACATAAGTAACAATTTTAAACAATAAGACCTAATCCAGCCTCACCTCTCATCCAATCCCATACTAGAGAGCTCTTGCTGCAGAGTATCCGTTCCCTGGAATATATCGTTGGCGGGGCCATTCATCATCCAGAATTCTGCTTTTTCATTTTTTTTCTACTTTCATGGTTCCAACAGAGCTGCAGACCTCCTCCACACCATCTCCACCATCATCCCTTTTTTCATCTGGTCTGGTATCCTCTGACATTTATCTGACAAACATCTATAGTCCTGTCTGCATTTCTCAAGCCAATAAAATCACCTATTTGTTGTTTTCCCTCTTTGCAAGTCTTTCCAGGTTTTAATAGGAATGTTTTGGCATTTTTTTTTCTCTCAATTTGCATTGAGTTATTAAGGAAACATGTCATGCATTAACCTTGTTTTAGAAGTGATGGGCATTTAGTCACTGCACCTTAACGTTTGACAAATTTTTATCTGCTAAGTTTGGCAGTAGAACTAGATGTTGCAATCCCTTCAGTTTTAAAAAGCGGTAAGAGCTTCCCTCTCCAGCAGGTTGCAAAAGAGCATCAATGCTGAACAGGGTGTCATCAGGTGTTGTATTTTGAGCTTGAGCTTTTTACATTTTTAGTTCCACTTTGATTTATGTTATTCTTTGTTTTTTTGTTCATTTGTTTCTTTTCTATTTTGTGTTATTTTAATGCAGTTTTCTATTTCTTGAGTTACTTTCTGTTGCCCCCTTGTGCCTGTTTGCTTTCCCCATGGCTCCCCTCGAGTTAGTTCCATTCTCACCTGTTACATATCTGCTTGTTAGCCCATTCTTTGTTCTGTGCCTAATATATAAACCACCTCTGCAGTTCTTCATTGCGGGTTTCTCTTCATTGCTTTGTTTCCCGTTTGTATTTCTCCCTGGCATCTACTGGTTTGCTTTATTTATTTATTTTTTCTGGATTTGTGCTTCTGTTGCCATCTGCAATTAAATCTACAAGAACTCATCTCTGCCTCCTCATCTCTGCATTTGGGTCCTCAATAATCTCTAACCTCCAGTTGACAGAAGAAACCAGCCATTATGGACCCAGCAGAGCCATGCCTGGACACTCCAAATCAAATTTTATTCTTAATCTAGGGAATGCTCCGGAAACTAGCGCCACTCTCAGTCCACCTTGAAATTTAAATGAAGTTGGTCAACTAAGAAACCTTCTTCTTCCTAACTCAGCACTCCTTTCTTCCCTAGAATTATCTGAACTATTTGAAGAGTTGGAGTGGAACAATAAA
Source organism: Cyprinodon tularosa (assembly GCF_016077235.1). Taxonomy (NCBI): domain Eukaryota; kingdom Metazoa; phylum Chordata; class Actinopteri; order Cyprinodontiformes; family Cyprinodontidae; genus Cyprinodon; species Cyprinodon tularosa. The sequence goes on along the minus strand of NW_024038438.1, from coordinate 441,578 downwards.
GCCACCTTTGCTCAGCTTTTCAATAAGCATCCTCCACGTTGACCACAGCTAATCACATCACCTGCAGCTGCTGCCTGTTTAGCATCTCCTTCGTCAGTTCCATTCACTTATATGGATTCCACTTCTCCCTCACACTCTGCAGTGTCTCCTGAACTCATCTCCAAGTGCAGGCACCGCCGCCGGAGGAAAAGTGGTACATCCTCTTCAGCTGGTCAGCCTTACACTGCTACCTGCTCTCCAGTGGGTCAGTCTGTTGCCACCACTCATTCTCAAGCAAGTCGGTTTGACGCTGCAGCTTCCTCCCCAATTGGTCAGTCAAACGCCACCACTTCCTCTCCGATGGGTCAATCTGAAGCCACCAATCCCATGGGTCAGCCTGCTGCTAGCATCACGCCACCAAGCCAGGTCCTCACGGACGTCCTCCAAGGGTCCTCCTCCATCGCCATCCTCACAGCCATTCTCCAGAGGTCCTACTCGATCGCTGTCCTTCATCATCGCTGTCCTCCAAAGGTCCTCCTTCGTCACCGTCCTCTCGGCCATCCTTCAGAGATCCTCCTTTGTCACGGTGTCCTCACGGCCATCATCCAGAGACTCTGCTTTGCCTTCAGCCTAACGGCTGGCCTCTAGAAACTCTGTCTCGTCTCCGGCTTCATGGCCGTCATTCAGAGACTTCTTCATCTCTGGCCTCACAGAGTTTTTATGCAGTTTTGTATTTCTTGAGTTACTCTGTGTCGCCACCTTGTGCCTGTTTCCTTTCCTCTTTGCGCTCTTCTTGTTATTTTCATTCACACCTGCTCCATATAAGCTCATTAGCCCATTCTTTGTTCTGTTCCCTTTATATACACCACCTCTGCAATTCCTCATTGCAGTTTTCTCTTCATTGCTTTGCTCCCCGTGTGTGTTTCTCCCTGGCATCTCCTGGTCAGATTTTTTTTTTCCTGCATGTCTCTCCCTCTCTCTCATCCTCCCTTCCCTGTCAGCCTACTTTCTGAAAAAAACGAGCCACTAGTGTTGCAAAAACTCAAAACTCATCTATGCATTTGGGTCCTCAACCAATCTATACCCTCACGTTGACAATTATATATTATTCTATATCTTTTCAGTACAATAAGTAACTTTATTCTGTATCCCTCCAGATGTCAGTTTTGGAAAATTTTACAATTAGAAAAAAACTTGCTAAAATACTACATAAAACCAAAAAGTCACTAGCTTTAAAAAAAAATGCTTTATTGTCTCTATTGTTTTGTTTAGTTTTTTTTTAATTATAATTATTTTCTCCATAAAAAAAAAGATAAAAAAATTGGTAAATATGATCTGGAATCGCAACATTTTTCCTTTACATTATTAAAATACATGTTTTTTAAAGCACAAAAATGTCCTTGCTTTCCATTTGCTTGTTTTAGAATTCCCTTTAAGAAATGAGTTCATAATATTTGCATTTTATTATTGCGTTGTGATGTTAATCTGATTCTCTCTGCTCGATTGCATTACTTCTGTTTAAATATTTTTAAATGACCACAGTAAGAACAACCTGGCCTAAAACAATTGCAAAGTCTCCTAGAAAACTGTTGAAAAGTCAGCAAATCACATCCAATGTGCTCATTGATTATAAGAACAAATCCCATCTATTAACCTTTATGGTTGTAATCAGATGAAGTTCCTTTTATAACCTTCCTTTCCCCTCCCAGCGACACTCTAATAGTATTAGCTGAGATCCTCACTGGGGAAAAGACAAGAGTTGAAAAAAGGACCCGACATTCAGTCTTTATGACCATACAAGGCAACCTCACATTCCTGCCTTTTACAAGCTCTTAAACCAGGGCTTGCTACATGCCAAAACATTGGGAGGGAATTCTTATCAAGTTAAAGTTAGGAAGATGTTTACTTATTTCCTATTTTTTTTTTTTTTTTTTTTTTTTTTACATACGGAGGGAGTTGTTGAAGCATGATGAGCAGTGGAAAGAGGAGTAGGAATAGTGAAAAGGTTAATAGGATTAATGAGGGCGGGGAGCAGAAAAGAACCAATAGACACAAGTAAGTAGGAGTCTGGAATGAGATATTTCCTTTAAAAGGCCTTCTGACCCTCAGTGTCCTTTGGATCAAGTGGAAAATGCACCATGTTTTAGATGATACCTTACAGGCGGCAGATTTGCTTATTATATTTATTTTAAATTAACCTTAATCTTACCTTGTCCTCCCTAAATAGACTGCCAAATGTCTTTGCCCATGTTAGATTAATTTTGAAAGTTTGCCTTTAATTATTATTTCATGTTTCCAGGTCAGTGGGTTAATCAGTGTTTATTTAAAGGAAACTTTAAACGTTAACTCCCTGCTGCTCTGCACACAGACACACACCTCTTTGCTGTCAAAGTAGAGTTTTGTTCAGTAAGGCAAAATGTTTAGGGGTGTGTGTGTTTGTGTGTGTGTGTGTGTGTGGGGGGGGGGGGGGTGTTTTTCCACTGTTCAGCTCCGCCTGGCACTGAAATGGAATCCCCTCATTAAAACCAGATGACGAATCCAACACACAAATGTGTTATGTGCATGTGTATGGATGCAACTGGCATATGGGCAGCGTACAACCGCTGCCTGTTTGGTAAAAGACAAATCAGAACCGACCGGATCCACGTACTTTGTTGCAGCCGTTTCTACTCAAAATATTAATATGGACAATGATCTAACAGTAGTAAAGTACCTCTGACAAGGTTAATGACAGATTTTAATGAATTTCTTTATTCATGTTTGACCAAAAATTATACTGAATAGAATAGAATATATAGAATACAAAAGAAGAGAGAATCAGATTAGAATATATATAACATAATATAATCTAAAAACAAAAAAATAGAATATATATAACAGAATAAATAAAATATATTAAATAGAATAGAAGCAGCCTCAAGGGGGACCATAAGGTGTATCATTTCGTAAAGCAAATAGGTAAATTAAATTTATAAAAGTTACATTTTGGCTCTGTGAAAAGGAGATAATAATATAGTTAAAGAAAAACACTGGTAGTTTACAAATAAATGCATGCACAGTCAGAAATGAAGATTACAAAGTCTAATTGCAGCTGAAAGGAGTATCTGTGATGGTGCTCCTTTGTGTATTAGTAGTAAGAAGGGGGCACTGAGTTCTGGCTAACCTCCAACACAACTTGCTTGGTTTGCTTGTATTTTAAGGTGGATTTGCCAGTTTACAAAGTTCTGTATCTGCCGTCAGTACTCTGAGTCGTCCTTATCTTTGACGAGGCTGAGCTAACGTAGGTAGCAACCTGGGTAGGTGATTGAGAAGAGTGAGGTGTAAACAGTAATGATGCCAGACCAGTTCCCTGAGGTGCTGCAGACTGAGCTGTCAGACACACATGGACCCATGTTCATACATGCTGTGGGTGGCCGCTTAGGTAATCCAGTACCCACTGCGACAGATGGTGGTCTTTTTCTAGCTGTTTCAGTTTGTCCCTCAGAAGTTCTAGTTGGATGGTTTGAAAGCGCAGGATAATCGCAAAATATAATCATAACATGTGGAGTGAATTTTGTTTCATTATTGTTGCAGCAAAAAAATCAAGACATTAACTTTTGAAAAAATTTTTAATAAAAACTTTGCCATTTTGTCAGCTTTCCTTTTTTTTCACTTATCAAAAAGGTTTTTCATATTTCACATTTTTTAAAATCCAGTTCCTCAAACTATGTTTTTTTTTTTTTTCAAATGTTTTTCTTTTTTATATTATTTCTCTTTTGCAGATTTTGTTTTTATTCTCTTCACTTCTGGGGCTTTTCACTAGAGTGAGGAGTGAAAACACATTTTTATTAGTCTGCTGGATATTACAACATTTTTATAGTTCAACATTCAAGGTTTTTATTGGGCTTGAAGTGAAGAGAAAGTGATCAATGAAATACAATTCAATAAAATTGGAAAATAGAAAATCTGTAAAAAAAAAAAAAAGTTTGAAAGACAATAAAAAAAGAAATCAAAATATATAAAAAAAAAATAGAATAAACACAATCTGAGAAAGCAGCAAAGTTACCTTTTCTGATTAAGAAGTCTTTCAAAGTTTCATTTCTGGATTGCATTTTATTTTAGATTTTTATTAACAGAACACATTTTAAATTTTTAACAATACTGTAAAGAAAAGTCTTCTGGGTGTGAATCAGAGCTTTGTGTAGCAGGTAGATCATAATTAACTATGTAAAAGAAAAAAACTGTAAGTTTGAAAAATTGCATACACAGTAAAAAATTTATGATGATTGAAAAGTCTAACAGCAGCTGAGATCTGCGATGGTGCTCCTTTGTGTACTGAGGTGGGGCTGTGCCTGCTAAACTCCAACACTCAGTAAATCCAGATTTTTAGATTTCTTTACTCTCACATATTGTATGGATGTCAAACACCATCCATCTTCTTCCAGCTCAACGTGGAATTGATGCCTATCTCCAGCAGTCTAAAGATGAAAGGAAGCAAAAGCTCAGGACAGATTGGCAGTCTATTACGGAGAAACATAATCATACATGCACAAATGGGCAGTTTAGGTATGCCAGTTAACCTTAGTCATGTTTTTGGACTGTAGGAGGAAGTGAATCACCTGGAGAGAATATACAAAGTCCATGCAGAAAGTGGACAAACACAAAAAAAGAAATAACCCTGTGTTGTTTGTTGTTACAGGAGGGTGGTCTTCATAATAGAAGCTTAAGTTCTTTTTATCTCTATTTTGTTAAGTTTTAAATACAGCTTTAGAAGCTGTATATAAAACAGCTTTTATATACAGCAATGGTTCAAGATAAATGTTTTCATTCTTAAATATATCCCTTATTGAGTAAAACAGCCTTTTGGATATTCAAACAGTAGAAATGCGGCATACACAAGAGGCTATGTTGACATGGTTGACATTTATTGTTTTAATTAAACTGTGTGTGGAGGGAAACCTGTATGCATCATTTTGTATTTTGTTGCAATAGGAAAAAGATTTGTTATACCCAGCCATTAAAGTTTTTTAAATCATAATTTTCAGGGTTCCCTCTAATTCAAACAGCGTAACATGTCATCATGTCATGCATTTAGCCTTGAGTTGAGAGCTAAATGCCTTACTGAGAACCAAGCTGCAGCATTTTCCATTCTGCAGCCCTAAGAGGAGGAGGAGGAGGAGGAGGAGAAGAAGGAATAGGGTTAACAATGGGAGGAAATGGAAACTTCTAATAAGAAGTTTGGCTGAGCTTCACATAATGTTTCAGGTCAAGCTTTGTTTCTAAAAACTTCTGTTCCTGATTAAGGTTTTTTTTTTTATTTACAAAATGCAATATAAAAGATTGGTATTATGTTGCCTTTTCTCTGTCTTATTAATGTCAATACAATCTTGCAATTTAGCGTCATGCCCTGTTAGAGATATCTTTTTATTGATTCATATGGTCATCAACAAACTTTTTAAATGACACAAATTACATCACAACCTCAATCCCAAATTATAAGAAAAGGCAACTTTCAAAAGAAGGCTTAATTTGTTCGCAGAAATTATGAAACTTAATGTCAAACTGATAGCTTCACATTCTCTACAGAGTTGGAAGCACTTTTTTTCTTAAATATATTTCCTTTAGGTCCTATAGTTCGTTTTTTTATCAACACTGATTTTGGGCTTGGAGCTAGATGATAATGCTTTAGCATTTTTTATATCTATAGCAAAAGCCTAAAGGGCTTTCACCTGTTAACTGGCCGCACCAAAATCACCAAATAAAGATTTTGAAATACCTAAGAAAGTGTAACACTTATGGGCTAGGCAGCTAACTGCGGCTACATAAGCAGCATCAGAAGAGTGTCCTTTTAAGGAGCCTGAGGTGTGGAAAAAAACAGGAACCAATACTTTAAGGTTTGATGGATGTATATTAGGTGATTTAATAAAAACAGACAATTACATAAACACAATGAGACACAAGAAAATTGACTCAAAACAAATACATTTCTAAATCACAAAGTCCATAGTCCATGTAAAGCTCTTCAGATCCATACGAGGATCTGATCCGACAGGGGGAAAAAAAAACCTGACCAAAAAGGTCAGAAAACCCACTAAGTAAAAAAAAAAAAACAATTAAATGCAAATATAACACAAAGGCAACTATTATTAAATTTCAGCATTTAATTTATGCATACTAAATGCAAATGCAATAATTATATTTCTAATATAATAATTAGACACACATTTCAATCAGGTTAAATGAACCATAATTAAATTAAAGTAAAACAAAACAAGCACCATATTTCATGCTTAACCAATTTAAAGTTAAGGTTAAAGTTTAAGTTAAAGTACACTTTCAAAATATCAATCAAGAAAAGTAAAAAAATTATTGTCAAAATTATTGTCAAATACTGAAGCAGAGTGAGAGAAAGGAAAAAATTAAAGAAATATACATGCTGCGCAATATCAACTTAAGTGTAGCTACAATCAGTTCAGATCAATCTTGTTCTAAACGTGAATTTTTACGGGATGACTTGTTCTAAACACTGCTCCGGAATCAAGGTTAACATGTCAAGCACTCAAAAAATTCAGCAAGCAAGTTACCTTTTCAAAGAGAGTGGGGTTTAATTAGCCACAATCAGCTCTGTCTGAATCCCAGCAATGGTCCACGTAAACAATGTCAGGGATTCTAAATAAACAACACTCTAGTGAGCAGTCGAGCAGAAATACCACAAGGAAAAATAATACTGTATCAAAACAATAAAAGTCTCTGACTAATTGTGGGTTACAAAACCACAAGTTAAATTAGCTGCTGTATTCAAAAGCTTGGGATGGTCTAGCCTCTCATATTAAACACATTTAATGGCAGACAGTAGCCATATTGTGGCAATATGAGGCTGCAAACTGGAAGCAACACATACATTGTGTAGAGAGAATGTGACAGGCTGCATGATGCACTGGGGTGTTTCGGTTTTATTGACCTTGTCGCTTATTGTATTTGTCGTAGCCAAGCAAGTCCTGGAAAGGTTAACTGCTGTTCCATGTCTGTGACCAATAAAATGAGGCATTCGGATTGAGTCTTTGCTTTAATCTCAGAGGACAAGGGATCACACCATTATGTGAAAACAGAGAGGGGGACAAACTTGACACAAATACATAAAATTAGGTAAATAAAAATGCTTTTTATTAAACAATGACAGTTTTATTTGCTTATTAACAAACCAGTCATCTTCTCCTACTGAAGCTTAAGTAAGGAGTCATGATAATAGATAGACAGAGAATACCAGTTTGGAGCAGCAGAGCAGTGAAAAAAGACAAATTTGCCTTCCCTTTTCTACATCTTCTGCAGACTCGAGGACTCGTGTGAGTTTGCCCAACTGATCAAAATATACTTTGTGGATTTGGAGATGGCTTTCAACTTTAGATGACGTCAGGGGTCCTTTATACAGTAAAGGCCATCCAATACTTGCATTTTTAGGCAGAACCCTTTCACCTCGATAAATAAAGAAAAACATCATTAAAAACACTCTGTAGGATTTAAGTAAGGATAAAAAAACCCTGAATAAATGTTGATAATTTAGAAAAAAAATTCACAACAATGCTATTGCAGGTTTAGTGTAACTTGCAATTGCCAAACCTTAAAGTATTACATATACCTTTCAAAATGTAATATTTTTGTATGAGATGAATCTTTGAATAGACACAATACATTAAATACATATTTGCTTTTAAATAACATAATGATCGCATGAAATTGGTCTGATCAGATGAACAATCTGAAACAATGCAAAAATATCAGATTATAGAAAAAGAGGCACTCCAATATGAGGCTTTAAAAAATTGCAGTGGAAAGGTCATACAATAGATGTGTGCACTGATGGCATAAGCAGCATATCTAACTGAAGCAAATATTGCCAGCTGCAAGATGGAACCATTAACAATCTTATCATCAAATGCAAACAGCGGTCAGCAGAACTAAAGAGTCTGTTGTAGGCTTTGGTTGATAATATATTGCAAGTAGAGATCAAATTGAATGCAAGTCTTTGTTGCATCCTATTCCATCTGTGGGTATGATCTGTAAAGCACTTACTCATAATTTGGATCTTTCTCTTTACAACTCATTTAAAGCTGCTTGTCAGTATTTTTCTCTGAACCCTGAACTGTCACTGTCCCCTGCGCTGTTTGATATCATTCTAAGTTTACGTTACATCTAATATTTTTTCAGCAAATGTGAAATTTTTTTCCCTCATACATTTTTAGCTTCTTTTTTTAACCATTTCTTTAAGCCATGCAAAGGCATGGCAAATTTACTTATTAAGCACATTTTAGTAGCAAGACATTTGAAAGTGCTGCACATGAAAAAATTATTTCAGTTCAGTTTATTTATATAGCACCAACTCACTTCAAGGCACTTAACAGAGACAATTCAACCGGATCATACAGTCAGATTGGTTAAAAGTTTTCTATCTAAGGAAGACCAACTGGTTGCATCATCTCATTGACTCTACAGCAATCCCTCACATCAAGCATGCTTGTAGCGAGAGTGGAGAGGAAAACTCAATTTCAACAGAAGAAACCTCCAGCAGAATTAGTCTCAGTGTGAGCAGCCATCTTCCGAGGCTAACTGGAGTTCAAGGAGATAGAAGCAGAGATACAAAACGCAATTTTCAACTAGCTCCACAGACGGCCTGTGGGGCTAGCAAAACCAACCGGTTGTATCCAGACTTTACAGGATTCCCTCATTCTGAATGAGAATGCAGCGACAATGGAGAGTTCCAACTTTATCATCAATAATAGAAAATGTTGATGGCAGCAGCCCAGCTGATATTATCCACTAGGATGGTTTCATAGCCAAGCAGAACGAGGCGAGATTAAGCTACTATGATGAAGAAAATAAAGTTAGAAGTTAAACTAACTAATACTGCAAAATAGCAAACAGAGATACCTAAACTGAAGCAGTATGATGATAAGTGGTCCCTAGATCTTCCTTCTGCTTGAACCTATAGCAGTTGATGTTAACTCTGACTTGATTAACCAAAAACAAAGTTTACTTCTAATTGTTTATTTATTTAAATATTTTGTCAAGGCATGTTAGTGGTGCCATATAGAGCAGATAGTTACACTATATTGCCAAAAGTATTTGCTCACCTGCCTTGACTCACATATGAGCTTAAGTGACATCCCGTTCCTAATCCATAGGGTTCAATATGACGTCGGTCCACCCTTTGCAGCTAGAACAGCTTCAACTCTTCTGGGAAGGCTGTCCACAAGGTTTAGGAGTGTGTTTATGGGAATTTTTGACCATTCTTCCAGAAGCGCATTTGTGAGGTCGCACACTGATGTTGGACGAGAAGGCCTGGCTCTCAGTCTCCGCTCTAATTCATCCCAAAGGTGTTCTATCGGGTTGAGGTCAGGACTCTGTGCAGGCCAGTCAAGTTCATCCACACCAGACTCTGTCATCCATGTCTTTATGGACCTTGCTTTGTGCACTGGTGCACAGTCATGTTGGAAGAGGAAGGGGCCAGCTCCAAACTGTTCCCACAAAGTTGGGAGCATGGAATTGTCCAAAATGTCTTGGTATGCTGAAGCATTCAGAGTTCCTTTCACTGGAACTAAGGGGCCAAGCCCAGCTCCTGAAAAACAACCTCACACCATAATCCCCCCTCCACCAAACTTTACACTTGGCACAATGCAGTCAGACAAGTACCGTTCTCCTGGCAACCGCCAAACCCAGACCCGTCCATCAGATTGCCAGATGGAGAAGCGCGATTCGTCACTCCAGAGAACGCGTCTCCACTGCTCTAGAGTCCAGTGGCGGCGTGCTTTACACCACCGCATCCGACGCTTTGCATTGCACTTGGTGATGTATGGCTTGGATGCAGCTGCTCGACCATGGAAACCCATTCCATGAAGCTCTCTGCGCACTGTTCTTGAGCTAATCTGAAGGCCACATGAAGTTTGGAGGTCTGTAGTGATTGACTCTGCAGAAAGTTGGCGACCTCTTCGCACTATGCGCGTCAGCATCCGCTGACCCCGCTCCGTCAGTTTACGTGGCCTACCACTTCGTGGCTGAGTTGCTGTCGTTCCCAAACACTTCCATTTTCTTATAATACAGCTGACAGTTGACTGTGGAATATTTAGGAGCGAGGAAATTTCACGACTGGATTTGTTGCACAGGTGGCATCCTATCACAGTTCCACGCTGGAATTCACTGAGCTCCTGAGAGCGACCCATTCTTTCACAAATGTTTGTAAAAACAGTCTGCATGCCTAGGTGCTTGAATTTATACACCTGTGGCCATGGAAGTGATTGGAACACCTGATTCCAATAATTTGGATGGGTGAGCAAATACTTTTGGCAATATAGTGTATTTGTGCCAGGGCAGTTTGGCTCTACAGACAGGGGCATCTGTATTGATTTGATTGATTTAGATTTAATCCAGCATCAAAGTATGCAGGGGGCTCTTCTTGAGGGAGTACTGTTTTTATCCCAGTTGCATTGACTGAATTAAAGAAGATTATTAAAGTTTTTAAATAATCACAAGTTAGAAGGATGCAGATTTGGACATATTTAAAAACTTTCTGACCCCATAATGTAACATCTGGTTGTACCAGCCTAGAAAACAACTAATTGAGGTAATTTTCTTTGTTTTGGCCAGTCTCACATTAGTAGACCTGATTGATTTTTCAGGTTTACCTGTAGTTCTTTAGTATTCTAAGCTATAGGATGGCATGCATAATGCTGTAAAAACTATTTCTTAAGTTTTTTGGGTTTTTTTTTTGTCACTGTTAAATGTTTCAGGTCATCAAACATAAATGCAAAAGTAGAAAAATCCATTATTATTTGAATTTATCAGAAGGATAGTAATTCTAACGAACCTAGCTCTCTGTGGAGAAGTATTGCTCCCTAAACCAAGGAACTGGTTATTTTTTCATGGATGCAATCTACCAGCTAGTGTTTGCAATAACTGGCAAGTTAGACTGTTACGTTGGTGGGAATTCATTTTGGCACACTGCTCTTTCAATGGTTGTTTGAATTTAGCCAGGAATTGGAGGAGTTTTCAGCATCATGTAGAGTCCAGACTTGGACAATGCAGCTCCAAAACCTTGTTTAACATTTATTTTTCCCCACTTAGATGTGGTCTCTCTGGTGAGCTTCTGATCATTTTCCTCCAGCTTAAGCCTTTAGAAAACCTTTAGTGGGGATGCCTATCTGTAGTCTAAGAAGACATGTGAAAACTGATGCAGGTCAGAACTTTCAGCCATAGCAGGACTGCACTTGATTGGATTGAACTTTCTGCCATTATTGTTGGAATGTCGGTCTAGTGATAGACATAGAGCTTGGAATCCTGAGGTTGTGAGTTCCAAACCCCCTGCCACTCTGGCTCTCTGAGTAAGACCCTTAACCCTTGATTGCTTCCCGGTGCCCCGTGATGGCAGCCCACTGCTCCCCAACGGGATGGGTTAAAGGTAGAGTTAAATTTCTCCAGTATGAGATCAATAAAGTTTAAATAATTATCATTGTTGCAAGCAGAGAGTTTTCTAAATGGAAAAAAAAAATACAGTCCAAAAATTCTTCAAAATAGGTTTGTAGAGTGGCTTTGCTATTTTATCAGACTTAATTTGTTATGCATATATATAACTCTGAGTTGACTTATCCTGAGATTGGAAACTCTGAGTTTTGGGTTTCAGAACAGCTGAAATGAGTTAGTTCAATCAACTCTAAATTGACTGACTCTGAGTTAAGCGTGTGCACCACAACTATAAAAAGCCATCATCAATGGAGCACAGATATTACGAGTCACCATGGCAACAGCGTCAGACAAAAAAAGGTGTGCATATTTCTCACCAGCAGAACTGGATGTGCTTATGCAAGCAATGCAGAATTTGAACATGTATTTAAAAAAAAAAAAGCAACACGGCTGCAGCGGCGAAGGAGAGAGAGTTAGCTTGTGTGAAAATAGCTGCTCGAGTCAATGTGTAAGTTTACATTTTAATTACTTTTATACAGTGTTGGGTGTAATGAATTAAGTTACTTAAGTCATATAAATACTGTAATTAAATTAAAGACTATAAAACAATAGTGGATTTAATATCAAATTTTAAAAGGTATATTTTGATTTGAACTTTCTCCCTCTAGTTACACACTTTGGTCAATTTAAGATTAATTCATGCAATTGAATATTGTTTATTTGAAAGCATTAGAAGTGCAGTTTCTTGTCTCTCCTTGTATTGTTCAAGTGGTTGAGGTTGATTTGGGATTTAGAAAGTAATTAATAAGTAAGTAAAACAAATTAGTAAGTAGACCAATACTTTCTAGAGACAGTAATTATTACATTAATCTAATTAGACTTGTTGAAGATAAAAGTTGTAGTTAGTAATTAAGAACTATTTTAGAGTAACTTACCCAACTGTTATAATATCAGAGGTGAAACTGGAAGAACAGTATTTTATTAAACCTAATTTAGTTTTCATGGATAGGTGCAATCCTGCAGGCATCAAAAGAACAAGGCAGCAGCTGAAAATGAAATATAAAAACATACTTCAAGCAGGTAAGCCTTGAGCACTTCATGGGAGTAGAGTAGCTACCTGGCTTTACAAACAGGATCATCCATAAAAGCACATGCCATTTCATTCCCTTTGATGCGCTCTACGTGACTGAAATGTGTGCAATGAATACTTTATGTCCCCAAAGAATCAATGAGGTGTTTAAACACCACTTCCTCTTTAAAAAAGGGGAGGAGACCAAAATAAACTCTGGATTTTCTGAAGAAAACCTGCTCCCGACCAGGTTAGGTTCACAGAGTAAATTCCCATGGTAACTAACTCTGAGTATAAGTTACCTCTCTTTCAGAAACGGGCTTGACTTACTCTGCTTTCTCAGGTTTAACTTACCTCCCAGGGTAAGTTGAACCCAGAGTTTCCCTCATTTCAGCGTTAACAAACTCAGAGTTTTCACTTAACCTCCTTTCTGAAACAGGTCCCTGAAGTGCAATTCGAAAAACAGCAATTTGTGAAACTTAACCTGAAAAAAATAAATGTGAAAATGTAAAATTTGAAAATAATTGTCTCATTTTAGCATTCCAAAAGATCTATATATATATATATATATATATATATATATATATATATATATATATATATATATATATATATATATATATATATATATATATATATATATATATATATATATATATATATATATATATGTGTATATGTATGTATGTATGTATTGTGTCAGTTTCCTTTCCCTAGCTCACTTCTAGATGTTTCCATCAGCACCTGTTCCTCGTCTGCTGATTAGCCTGCCCTTTGTTAAGTCTCCCATTTATACTCCTCCTCCTCAGTTACTGTTTGGTCGTTCCTTGTCGTTTCTTGGGTCCTCATGTGTGTGTTCCCAGATGTCACCTGGATTAAATTTTTTCGGTATTATGTTTGTGGGTTTTTGCTTCTGCTACCACCTTCTGGATATTAAATCTACTCTGCCTTTGGGTCCTCTAGAAACCTCCACACAACCTGACAATAGGATGATGTTAACTTTTACTGTCAAATAGGCGACTTGGAAAAATCCCAACTGGTTAATGGCCTACTGTGAATGCGGCCATTCCGTGATGTGTTTCGGCAATCCCATACCGGTTTGGCTGGTGGCTGCTGTTACTGCAGAGCTAGTCATGTCACTCCTGAGTCTCATTTTATCATCCTGCCTTTAATTCCTTTAATATTTTTTCCCTCCAAGTGCATGAAACAGCTACAGTGCTTTATTTAGTGCACATTTTTTGTGAAGGTTTTCCAAATTAATCATAACTAAAATGCCTATCTTTTGATTATACACATTTTGGAGAGAGCACATTATAACAGTGAGGTGAAGTGAGTCAGTGAGCTGCTTTATACGGCTTGTTTGGCTGTGATGGTGAACATGATCGTTCCTGTTGGCTGCCGGATTGAAGCCTGCAATACCGTATTGGATTTATTATGACATTCCATAAAAATGAATCATTTCCACTCTCTGCCTGCTCGCTTACAGGGAGGATGTGGGTGGTGAGTTATCCGGACACCGCGGAGAAGGCATTTATAATGGCAGAGGAAGAGGTATTTCTGCTCGTCTTCATCGACTATGTCGGAAAGAAAGTAGCAAGTTAGGGGTGTGGTGAGGTGGGGGGGTGGGGTGGGGGTTTGGGGGGTGGTCGTGGTTTAGTTTTTAATTCTGCTAGAAAGGGTAGTTTTTTTTAGATCTTTCTTTCATTTGAAAAAATCCATAGTAACAAAGAGAGAGAGTCCATGATTTCAGTAAGAGGGGACCTGAGTTCCAACCCTGGTTCCATCAGGAAGGGAATCAGGCATAAACACTTAGTCCCATCTGTGAGCAAGTGTTGACTTGCTGTGGTGACACTTTATAGACTTATCCTCAATTCAAATGTAGAAGGAACAGACAAGTTCACTCATATGAATCTGGGCTTTATTCTCATCACCCCAATCTGGAGAGATTATCACTTACTGCCTTCAAATCGGACCATATTAATCCTGGCTTCTGAGGACTCATGTTTTATATCCTGTGACAGGAAGTATCTGGCACCATGCATGGAAAAAATGACTTTCAACCATCTGGGTTTGGCCTGCTGCAGCCATTCATCTAAACTGCAGCTGGTTTGATAGACTTACACAGTGTAGTGTGTCATCAGATCACCAAATAAATACTGCTGCAATATAATTGGGTGATACGAATATACTGAGCTCCAGAAAAATGTAACAAAAGGAATAGCAAAATTCCAGACATTTGTATTAAATGTGCTGTTGAGAACTGTCTATTCTATTATTGTATTTGGCAGTAAAGGCAGTTAGAAAAACAAAGAAAAAATTGGACGTTCAAATTGTACAATGTTAACAAATCTGAATACCATCAAATTCTAAATTATTTATATTATGCTCCTTCCCCAGATAATCTTAACATTAGAAATAATCAACAAACTTTTATTGATTTAGCCATATTATTGGCAAAAAATATTTTTGGTTACTAGATCGCTTTCACAGTTATAGTCAACCCTCCCGTTAGAACAACAATAATACATAATATCATTATTATAATAATAATATATATTAAAACATCAAAAACATGAATTATTTGGGATCCCTTTATTTAATATACAGAAGAAACAGATATGATGTATATGATGAAAATACCCTAAGTATACCCAAAGATATATATTGAGTAATAAAGCTCCTCGTTAGGAGTAAATTATTTAATCTGAAACAAACTGAATTCCCAATTTTGCATAAAATAAACATTAAAAGCTAATTTAGGTACATTTTACGCTCCTGGCATATAGATGGTTTGTTTTCATTTTACTTTGTTATACTGTTTAAAGTTTAAATAAAATGTGGCGAAACAATTAAACAAGAGCCCCATGTTTAAGTAGACATACAGAGGAGAAACAAACAAATTGTTGTCTGTCATTGTAGAAAGGTTCCTAGGCTGTTTCTAAAGCTAAAACTAAAGGAAAGGGAATCAGTTGAAAACTGAAAAAAGTGTAACTACATTTGAAAATGTGAAATCTGAGAAAACAACAAAGTTGCTTGGAGTTTTTAAATCAAAGTTTAGTTTCAGGATTGCATTTTTTTTTTTCACTTTTTGACTTTCAAAACTTCTTTGCAACAATAATAGGAAAGATTTCACTTCATCTTCTCTAAAATTGTCCTTAGGTGTGAGTGTGTGTGTGAATGGTTGTTTGTCCTGTGTGTCTCTGTGTTGCCCTGCGATGGACTGGCAATCTGTCCAGGGTGTACCCCGCCTCTCGCCCATTGACTGCTGGAGAAAGGCACCAGCACCCCTCGCGACCCCAATTGGGACAAGCGTGTAAGATAATGGATGGATGGATGGATTTCACTTCATAGTCAAAAAAACCCCTCCTCCAGTAGAACCCTGAACATTTAGAGCACTTTGGGCCTTGCTTGTCCAGTTATTCATGATCCAGCATGTGCAGAGAACGGGGGAAAAAAATGGTAACTATAAGGAGGTTCTAAATGGTAAATGGCATGTACTTATGTAGCGCCTTTTTTCAAGTCAGGAGACTTGATGAAAGTGCTCTACACTACATTCATTCACCCATTCACACACACACTGATGGGGGCAAGCTACATTGTAGCCACAGCTGCCCTGGGGCTCACTGACAGAAGCGGGGCTGCCATACACTGGCACCACCGGGCCCTCTGACCAACGTCAGTAGACAATGCAGGTGAAGTGTCTTGCCCAAGGACACAACGACAATGAAAGTCAAAGCCGGGGCTTGAACCATCAACCCTTCGATTTCAGGGCAAACTCCTACATCCCACGCCACTGTCACCCCAAGGTGAAAATGATCTTAAATCAAAAGAACACAATGGCTTCTCACACATTTACGCACACAAAACTATCAGGTTAATGTTGAATTGGCTGGGGAGACAAGGAGTTCATCTCATTACATCTGGAGTGAATCATTGTGCATCGAGAGATGGATCCAAAGAGCAACACATCCAACTGCACATCCAACAAATGACTAAAAGAGCAGAATTGAGAATTTGGAGTGGACTAGTCAAAGTCCAAGCTTAAAGGCATTTGAGACACTCTACCATAATGATGCTTTATAATCTCTTGTGCTACCTTTGACACAATGGAACAAGAGTAATATGAGAACATGCATGAGAACCACAAAGAAACCCCCATAAACATACATAAAAACAAACAAATCGGCATATTTTCTTTTGTAGTCAATTTAGAGGCTTAAAATTTTTTTTAAATTGAACTTAAAATATCTGAATTAAAAGGAGAAGAATGAAGATCTTAAATTATCTGCCCCCAGCACGAATAGTTGACCTAATAATAAACTTTAAATATTCAACTGAGAAACGCTAAAAGAAAATCAGCTGCAGGCCGACCACCCTGCAGCTCATTGTATTTTCTTAACATTCTGTTCTTAGGTTTTCTAAACAGAGTAATTAATTTTAAACAAATTTTAATAACTGTCCAAATAAATGCAATGTTGCTTTCCTAAATTTTGCATCCTTTTAAATCATGATTGATCTTTTTTAAATTGCTTGTAAGAGCTTTTTACGTGATTTTACATGCATTTTCCCATATTTCTATGCAATAAGTCAGATATTGAACATTCACAAAATTATAATATGTGTAATGCATGTGTATTTAATAAATTATTTACTTTACACGACACATCAGTTTAGTTACTTTTTTAGCAATGTGATTTTTTATGAATAATAACCCCCAAAACTTAATTTCACTCACTCTTTAAATCATAATGCCTTTGTCTGTTCAGCATGTTTACCACTACTGTATCACACAATGCTTTGGGAAAGTTGCCAAAGATAACATGATCTCCTTTTCAGCTAATCAGCTGTGCATATATTTGAGTGTTTGTGTATGTGGATGGGCGCATGAGGAGTGAGGATGATAGATGGTAGGAAAAAGGGAGGAGGCGGTAATAGGTGAAAGGAGTGGATAAAGCAACAATGCTGCTTTGTCTATGGAGATCAATCTTTTTTTTTTCTAACACAATGATCAGAAGTGTAGTTTCCCCAGATCGTTTTTGAAGCCCATTGTGTACTGAGGCATAAACTAAACAGTCATGGTGTTGATATTACCATTGGATTACGTTGGAATCGAGAGAGAACAGGCGGACCCTGGCGCTCCTCTGCAAACCTCTTAGGGGCGCCCTTTGCGCCGATCAGTCCTGCCGCTCAGGTTTGTCTCTCTCCCCCTTCCGCAGTGTCCTTTACCTCCCCGTTCTCCACTCCTGGCAGCGAGCGAGACCGAGAAGCGCTGTGAGAGTGCTACCCATCGTCATCGTCCTCCTCCTTATCGTCCTCCTCCCACGCCCTCCCTTAGGACACGTGCACCACGTTTTTTCTCACATGCCATTTGCATCCAACCGCTCGCTGCACTTTATGGAATTGACAAGTTCATTTCACTGCTAAGCTGCTCTGTGTAGACCAAATGACAAAAGTTGTGCCGTGAATATGATTCTTTTCTTTATTTTTTTTATAAAAAGCATTGAAATAGAAGTCTAAAAACTAGCAAAACAAAAAAAACAATAATCATCCCGCAACTCGTTTCCATTCGTTCTGGGACTGTCCCGAGAGTCTCCTCTGGAGCTGGTTCCTGGTGTTCCTAGACAGTGCCCCCAGGAAGGCATAGAGGACTACGAGGCGATGAGCCAAGTGCCCACGCGGCACCGGGTGTCGGAACCTGAAGCCCAACTAGTATGGCAGCCAGCAGCTGAAGCAGAATATGAGGAGGGCTGCAGTCTTTGCAGCCTTCTCATTCGCGGGACTGACCAGACTCCAGTCACCTCATCAGGCCATCATGTTCCGATTCGACTCACTTGATTAGATTACTGGAGTCTGGTGTGCTATCGCTTGGTTGGAAAGAAAACCTGCAGCAACAGGGCCCTTTCTGGAACCACTTTGACACCCCTGTTCTAGAGTGTGGTTACAGACCTCTGGCAAAGTTGATAATTAATACTGGCATGTGCTTGATTCTCTGTGAAACTAGAGTCGAATAAAGGTTCCTAGTTTGAAAGTAAATAAATAGTGGGATTGCTGTGTAGTGTGTGTTATGAAATGGATTCATAATCAGTTGAACATGCTGGCCTGAATATGTTTTAATTTTCCTAGTACCTTAAAAACTGCTGTTTGTGGTTTGTGAAAACTCACAATTACATTTCATGTGAATGAAATTATCTCAAATAGTAGTGTTAAGATGATTTTTTTTGTATTCACTTCAATATTAAAAACCTGCTTATCTGTAATCTTGTTAGGAATCCAGTGTGTGTGGGCTGTGTTTGTTTTTTGTGTTCTCTCCCTCCACCACCAGGTGGTGCCCTGTTCTCGTTGGTCCTCCCACACACCTGCGGCTGGTTGTGCTCATTACTTAGGACTCTTAAGCGGTGGACTGCCACTACCTCGTTGCCAGAGTATTTGCCAGTTTTGGGTACTCTAGCCAAGCTGAATTTAGCTGAGTCAAACTGAGTCTTTGTCTCTCTGAGTTCTAACCTTGTTTTTGTCTTTGCCTTGTCGGCAAGAAGTCATCCTGCAAACTGGATTTTTGGCCTTGTCCCCCTGGAAGGATTTTTTTGAGCTTCACACTGAGCAGGGGATTAATCTCCACATGACCCGTTCAAGTTCTCCTGGAAATCTAAGTGGCAGTCCGCTCCATTGCTCCTCAAGGAACCAACCAAACCCAAAACCCGTCCGCCCTCCAACGAGCCCCCCAATCTCTGGATAAACCCACACCGACTGGATTCTGGGAAGAAAACCTTTTTCTGCTAACAAGACTCCCGTTCGTCTCTGATTTTTGCAAGACGTTGTTCAAAGTTCCCACAGACCCTGAACTAACCTCTGAACTTCCCTTCTCACTTCCAGTTCTGGTTCACCAGCACTCTGAGTCAAC
This sequence comes from Cyprinodon tularosa, assembly GCF_016077235.1. Classification (NCBI taxonomy): domain Eukaryota; kingdom Metazoa; phylum Chordata; class Actinopteri; order Cyprinodontiformes; family Cyprinodontidae; genus Cyprinodon; species Cyprinodon tularosa. The sequence continues at coordinate 422,202 of NW_024038438.1, read as the reverse complement.
CTGGATCAACCTTATTAATTATTCCAATAAACCTGTTAAACTTTTACTCTGGGTCAGATCTCTTAAAAACACCATGACAGAACACTCTGGCCAAACCATTGACCCTGCAGAAGCCATTCAGAGAGCCAGCAACAAACAGCTTTAACCAGACATGACAACATCTTGGTTGAACTGGTCCATCAGCAAAAGGAATTAAACCGTCGTGTAACCGACTTAACTGAGGCTGTCCGTTTTTCTCTCCAGGCTTCGGGCCCAGCCAGTGAGCTGGCCCCGCAACAAGCTAACCAAGCGGTTTTTGCTCTCGTTTTTCTGAGTGTCAGCTGGCTAATCATCCCAGGTTCGATGGAAACCCCAAGAAGTGTTGTGGTTTCCTTATGCAATGTATCATCCAGTTCAACCGTGCCCCAAGTAAGTTCCCTCAGGATTCTACAAAGATCTCTTATGTCATTTCACATCTTACGGACCGAGCTCTGGATTTGGCCGAGGTTAGATTTTCCTCATCCACTGATTATGGCTGCACCTTTGAGGAATTTATGCCTGAATTCAAACAGACTTTTAACCAGGATCCGGACAAGATGCTTAACTCTCGTGAAATGCTGAAATTAAAACAGGGACAGAGATCAGTGTCCGATTTAGCCATAGATTTCCGCATCATGGCTGCTGCTTCAGGCTGGGATAAGACTGCCCTTTTGTGTGCATACACATCTCAATCTCAATGACTCTATTATGGATGAGCTAGCCACCCTTAATGAACCAGAGATTCTTGAGGAGTTAATCGAACTATCAATCCGTTTGGACAATCGGATCCGAGCTCGAACTAAGGAAAGAGGTTCTAGAACTTTTCCTTCTAGACCTCAATCTACTGTACAAACAATCTCTCTATAGAGTTTTTACTAACCCTTCTTCACCTGAACCCATGCAGATTGGCAGCGCTAAGTTAAGCCCAGAGCAGAAACAGAACTGCATGCGGGCTAAGCTCTGCCTTTATCATGGAGAAGCGGGTCATTTTGTTGCTTTTATTGGGAAAAACCAGGGTCTACCAGTAGAAACGGGGCTACTGGCGGACCAGAAGATTTCTCCCACTACACCTCGTTTACTCCTGCCAGCTTTCCTGTTAATTAATTCTAACTCTTTCTCCCTATCGGCTCTCATAGTCTCTGGTTGTGAACAGAACTTAATTGACACTGCCTTTGCTAGGCCGATGAGTATTGAACTCATACCTCTGCAGAACCCTCTTGGAGTTTTTGCTCTGGATGGCAGAAATCTGCCCCAGATAACCCACCGGAAACTCCCCATTCAGCTGACAGTGTCTGGAAATCAGATTGAACACATCTCTTTCTATGTTTTTCCCACCACTAACTCTGCCTTAATTTTAGGGTTTGAGTGGCTCCAGCTTCATAACCCCACAATAAATTGGACTAACAGACATATTGATTCCTGGTCTGTTAACTGTAACTCTCGTCTCAGATCTGCTGTTCCTCCAGGTTTTCAACCGCCTGAGTTATATGAGGTAGAACCACTTGACCTCTCCTCCAGCTGACTACCATGATTTCTCTCAGGTATTTAGCAAATCTAAAGCCTGTTCTCTGCCTCCCGACAGACCATATGATTGTGCCATTGACCTGCTTCCTGGAGCTCCTTTGCCCAGCAGTCATCTGTTCAATATTTCCAAGCCAGAAAGGGAAGCAATGGAAAAATATATTAAGGAATCCCTTGCTACAGGCATTATCCTCCTCATCACCCCTCGGAGCAGGATTCTTCTTTGTGGGAAAGAAGGATGGTTCCCTTAGACCCTGTATTGACTACAGAGGTTTAAATCAAATTACTGTCAAGAACAAATATCTGTTGCCTCTTTTGTCATCTGCTTTTGAACCTGTTCAAGTTGCCACAGTTTTCACTAAACCTGATCCCAGAAATACATATCACCTTCTTCGAATAAGGGAGGGAGACGAATGGAAAACCGCCTTCAAAACTCAGATAGGACACTTCGAGTATCTGGTGATGCCTTTTGGTCTAACTAACACTCCTGCTTGTTTTCAGGCCCTGGTCAAGAATGTCCTGAGAGATTTTTTAAATATCTTTGTGTTCGTTTACATTGATGATATCCTTAATTTTTTTCCAAGAACAATCTGAGCACATGAACCACATCTGCCAAGTTCTACAGCTTCTCCTTGAAAACAAGATTTTTGGCAAGGTTGAGAAATGTGAGTTCCATAAAACTTCAGTTTCCTTCCTTGGATTCATCCTAGAGGGCGGACAAGTAAGACCCACTGAAGAGAAGATTAGAGCTGTTCTGCATTGGCCCACGCCCGAGACCCAGAGCAGCTTCAACATTTTCTCGGCTTTGCTAATTTTTACCTTAGATTCATTCGAAACTACATCCAAACTGCTCTACCCCTCACTGCTCTAACTTTAACTAAGGTCCCTTTTGTTTGGTCCCCTGAGGCTGAGGCAGCCTTTGTTCGTTTGAAGGACCTCTTTGCCAATGCTCCTGTGCTCATACAGTTTGTGGTGGAGGTTGACGCCTCTGATTCGGGAGTTGGAGCTGTCCTCTCCAAGATATCTGACTCAGATGACAAATTACACTCCTGTGCCTTCTTCTCTCGCAGACTTTCCCCAGCAGAGAGAAACTATGACGTTGGTGACCGTGAGCTATTAGCCATCAAGCTAGCTCTTGAAGAATTGAGACACTGGATGGAAGGAGCTTCACACAATTGCTCTGTTCGAAATCCTGGGACGCGTCCTTAGAAGACCAGATTCGAAGGATGATTATGTCATAGCACGGTGCCGAGGTCTGGTCGGATTCCAAGACTCCTCGTTATGCGGCCTTAAAATGTGTCCTTCTTTTGCCTGATTTGAAGGACGGGTCCGATGTATCCTCGGTATCCTTGGTTTACCCAGGATTCATTGCGAGACATAGCAAGCCGTGATTTGCTCCGTGATCAGAGGAAAGGTTACTTGGCGCCAAACAGTGGTGAAAATTGGAAGTTCAATTTATTATAATACAAGTCTGTTAATAGTTCCGTCTGAAATGATTGAAAATAGTTGTTTTAATAGTTATTGAGTCAGATAAGTAGCGGTAATGTTTGATTTATCTAAAGGTTTTTATCTGTTACTGTGTAAATGAGTTTGGCTGTAATTTAAAGACAGTTTCTAATATATATGCAGTGTGGGGACTGTAAATCTGATAGAATTTTTTTTATTGCTGTTTTGCACAATATGCTTAACTAAGTATTTTTTGTTGTTGAATATTAAAGATTTTGCAGATATATTTTTTATACATACATTGTTTAGATTTACTTATATATTTCTACCCCTTTTATAGAAAAGAAATCCAAACTTTTGGTTGTCTTACAAATTCTGACAAGGTCATGATACACTGATATTTGAAAAAGTTCTGAATTCTGCCCTTAAGCATGAACCTCCATCTACACTTGTTTGATGGTTTAGCCAATGCTAGATCAGGTCACTACTGTTTCCCTGCAGCAAGAAGGCTGTGGATTCAAATCCCAGCCTATTTACTTGGAGTTTGCATGCTCTTAAGAAAATATGAATACCTTTATGTTGACAAAAGCTCAGAATTTATAAAGAACTGAGACAAGAGTGGCAAAAAAGAATTTTATTGGAATATTTTTCTCGTAATAGCCGACAGAATATCAAATCTTTTTAGAATAAGTTTAAACAGCCAATCTAGGATTACGTCAATAACATTATCAGCAGTAATGTTAAAGTCCAAATACCAGCCTGAAAGAAAAAAGCATTACTGTTTGCATCTTATGCAGGAAATCTTGCAAACAAGAAAGGACAGGGGGAAACATCTTCAGTAGCTTCCTGCATTCCCTGCAGCAGGTACCTGTGCAAAACATTCAGTGTAAACGGAACAGCTGCTCTCACGTTTATAGTTTTTCTGTAGCTGAGGCAATGTGTTCTCCTTTACATTTTCCGCAAGATGTGGCCTTCCTAAACATAGTCACATCGAAAAAGCTTTGATTCAAAAAGGAAATGAACTGCAAATCTTATTGTGGTGTTTGGACTTATTTTAGATATTGATGGTTATAGGTGGGAAAGATCTCCGGTAGCGGTCCGTTTTACAGTGGATCTGGGAATATATACCTTCAAATAATCTACAATCAGTTTTTTTTCATTTTAATGTTTACAAATTTTTAATTAATAAATAAATCAGAGTACATTTGCTTCTTTAACCTTTCTCTTGGTTCCACATTAGACAGAAAATCAAATTCCAAGAGGTGTACTAAATCTTTTCCAGATTAGCTTATCTCTCTTCATATGAGTCACTGTATACACACTGGATAGGGTATGCAGCCCCACACTCATGCTGGTATGACAGATTCTCCAAGCATTTTCCTCAAACAAACATATGATTTTGTCTTCAGGGCATGTTATAGATTCCAGACAACCTACATACAGGTGCTGGTCATAAAATTAGAATATCATGAAAAAGTAGATTGATTTCAGTAATTCCATTTAAAAAGTGAAACTTGTATATTATATTCATACATTACATACAAACTCATATATTTCAGATGTTTATTTTGTTTAATTTTGATGATTACAAATGACAACAAATGAAAATCTCAAATTCATCATATCAGAAAATTAGAATATTGTGAAAAGGTTCAAAATTGATGGCCCCTGGTGCCACACTCTAATCAGCTAATTAACTCAAACCACCTGCAAAAGCCTTTAAATGGTCTTTCAGTCTAGTTTTATAGGCTACACAATCATGGGGAAGACTGCTGACTTGACAGTTGTCCAAAAGACGACCATCGACACCTTGCACAAGGAGGGCAAGACACAAAAGGTCATCGCTAAAGAGGCTGGCTGTTCACAGAGCTCAGTGTCCAAGCACATTAATAGAGAGGCGAAGGGAAGGAAAAGATGTGGTCGAAAAAAGTGTACAAGCAAGAGAGATAACCGCACCCTGGAGAGGATTGTGAAACAAAACCCATTCAAAAATGTGGGGGAGATTCACAAAGAGTGGACTGCAGCTGGAGTGAGGGCTTCAAGAACCACCACACACAGACGTATGAAAGACATGGGTTTCTGCTGTCGCATTCCTTGTGTCAAGCCACTCTTGAACCACAGACAGCGTCAGAAGCGTCTTGCCTGGGCTAAAGAGAAACAGGACTGGACTGCTGGTGAGTGGTCCAAAGTCATGTTCTCTGATGAAAGTAAATTTTGCATTTCCTTTGGAAATCAAGGTCCCAGAGTCTGGAGGAAAAGAAGAGAGGCACTTCATCCACGTTGCTTGAAGTCCAGTGTAAAGTTTCCACAGTCAGTGATGGTTTGGGGTGCCATGTCATCTGCTGGTGTTGGTCCATTGTGTTTTCTGAGGTCCAGGGTCAACGCAGCCACATACCAGGAAGTTTTAGAGCACTTCATGCTTCCTGCAGCTGACCAACTTTTTGGAGATGCAGATTTCATTTTCCAACAGGACTTGGCACCTGCACACAGTGCCAAAGCTACCAGTACCTGGTTGAAGGACCATGGTATCCCTGTTCTTAATTGGCCAGCAAACTCTCCTGACCTTAACCCCATAGAAAATCTATGGGGTATTGTGAAGAAGAAGATGCAATACACCAGACCCAACAATTCAGAAGAGCTAAAAGCCACTATTAGAGCAACCTGGGCTATCATAACACCTGAGCAGTGCCACAGACTGATCGACTCCATGCCACGCCGCATTGCTGCAGTAATACAGGCCAAAGGAGGCCCAACTAAATACTGAGTGCTGTACATGCTCATACTTTTCATGTTCATACTTTTCAGTTGGCCAACATTTCTATAAATCCTTTGTTTTTATTGGTCTTCAGTAATATTCTAATTTTCTGATATGATGAATTTGAGATTTTCATTTGTTGTCATTTGTAATCATCAAAATTAAACAAAATAAACATCTGAAATATATGAGTTTGTATGTAATGTATGAATATAATATACAAGTTTCACTTTTTAAATGGAATTACTGAAATCAATCTACTTTTTCATGATATTCTAATTTTATGACCAGCACCTGTAAATGGTCGTGTCTCCAAAATAACAGGAGGGTTAGAGCGCTTGCTGCAACTGGTACAACAGAGATGGTTAACATTAGGCAAATTCCAGAAGAAAAAACAAAAACTCACAATCCAAATGGCTGCATCAAACTGCAGCACATCTACAGTCAAGCATGAAACAAATCACAAGCGAATCTCAACAGAATAAGTCTTTTCCATGTTCTTATGGTACTAAACATTGTTCATAATACAGGCAACTCTAGAAAGAGCAACATCAAAAATACTCAGACTCTCAGTGACTATTAGGCAGAACACAGGAGGATGTCGCCGAGGAATGACAACCAACTGAACCCAAAACTGGTCAAGTAACTCCCATAGCGTTATAGCTGAAACAAAGATATAGAGTACCTTTTAGGTGGCCACCATTTGAAACAATGGCTTCCTGAGAGATGGAGCTTCCTTGAATTGTACACCATTTCCACTTTGTGACAGAAAACACAAAACTTTGTAAGTTTATTTTTCCACTTAACATTACGCCTATTACTTTTATTCTTTTTTTGCAGAGCCCTCCTAGAAGTCAAAGTTAGGGTGCTGTTACAGTTTCCTGTCTTTCAGTGCTTCCAAAAATGTCATATTTTAATCGTTCAAAAAGAGAGATTAATATATCTAAAAACTTAGTTGCTTATAAAATGCTGCTTAGTTTTTGGGCATGCGTGTACTGGAAAAAGAGATTACACTCTCAGTTCTCTACTGTATCTGGTAGGCGCTGATTACATTTCCTGATAACAGTCTTGTTCTATTTATTTTTCTCCACACCATTTGCTCATGCTCATGTAGGGATTAAAGGTTAATGCTTTTAATGCTGCCCAAGAGTGCCCCCAAGTGGTCAAGTAATGAAAGAGTTGATTAAAATATGAGGTTAAGCCGACACCACACCAGTTGCATACGACTTTTCAATCCCTGATCCGATTTTTATCCATGTCACACTGACTCTGCAGAGTTCTTTTACACTTCTGCCTCTGTACCATACACATTAAAACAACTAAAACAAACAAAAAACAACCGGCTAAGCTATAGAGCAAATCGCCTATCATGGGTATTCCTTTTTATATTTCATTGATTGTTTTTTTTCATGAGTCGGTCCAACTTGCTATATAAGCAGCATAAATTGCCCGTTCTCCAGTGCATTAAGCTAATTTTATTTTTGCATTTTGAGTATCTCTTTTCCTGTCAGATCCATGAAATTACAGCTGAACTGCTGAATAGTCAGACAAAGATCTCAGTCAAAGCTACACAAGCCCTCTCACAATATTGTGTGGGGTGCGATCATTCCCATGATTTTCAATGAGCACTAAACGCCATGACGTCGTCTGATACGATATATACCGTCGTACTGGAAAAAAAAAAATCTGATTCAGTGTGCTCAGACGTTTAGCGTTAATGGGATATTGTTTAAATGCATTTGGGCATACAAAGCTCAGTGAATCTTCATCAGCACAGACAGAATGTCTGCGTTGTGTCACAGTTTAGTAGTTATTTCTATACTGAGGTTTATTTCAAAAATAAATGGCAGATAAACCAGGATATTAAACAGCATGCTCTTAAAAATACGTTGCAGTGGAAGACTAAATTACAAAGAATACCACAGAGGTTTATACTAATTGTTGATGGCCAGTATCCTCTTGGCCCAACTGCATCACTAGCATTTCATCACCCTCTACAGAACTCCACTAATAAACTAGTATTTCAGTCATGTGTTTTAAATCAGAGATGTCAAAAAGATTGCGGGACAGCAGCCTTCAGTATATATTGTTCAGAGAGGCGGAAGTGAAACCTCACTTTCCTCGGGCAGCATAAATTCCCATGCCAATGAAGACATAAGTTATGGTGCGATGGGTTCCTTAGTTGTGAGCATGATTGAAATCAAATCAAATTTGTATTCTTTCGAACTGACCACAGGGGGAAAGGGATGATTAACCCTTTAACACCAAATGATATTTGATATATGATTTTTTGAGGCCGCTACAACATCAGTGTTGAATTTTTTGTTTTTGAAAAACGTAACTTCATACATCAGTCACCATTAGGGCTGAAAAAATTAATCAGATTGATGATGATTAATCAATTATTGAAATAATCAACTAATTTATTAATTGAATACTCATTAAATGGAATATAGAGACTGTAAAACATGCCATTAGGTGACAGAGCAACCCATTTAGAGCAGAAATTATATAAAAATTGTAAAAAAAAAAAAAAACAAAAAAAAACATATGAACCTTTTGCATTTAAGATAAAAAAAAACAAAAAAAAAAACGTTTTCATCTGTCAATATGCTCTATCCAGAACTCCTTGAATGGAATTGTTTCAGGTTCAACTGGTTAATTTCGTAAAAAAAAAATCTTCTTTAAGTAACCTTTGGCTATCCAATTATTAATTGACAAAAAAAATTATCGACAGATCAATCAATTTGCTAAATAATTGTTAGTTGCAGCCTTAGACACCATACAGATGATGTAGTGAACAGAAACCTACAGTTAAATGCATGGAAAAGCCTAACATAGTACAAATGATAGAAATAATGGATGTTGTTCGAAATGGATGTTTTTGCTTACATTTGTTCAGTGTTCAACGGCAACTCTAGTTTGAAATTTTCTGACAATTATTTGCAACTCATAAACGTAGGCGTTAGTCATCAAGGGGGAGGTCGCAGGTTCCGCCTTGATAACCTTTGCGGCACACTTTTCCCCTCTCTCTAATCTCTTTTTTTTTTCTGTTTGCAGAGTATCAACTATAAAAAATAAAGGTCCTTTGTACACAGAAAGAAAAAACTCAAAAAAGAAAAAAAAAGAAAGTCTATTTTGGTCTGACGTTTACTGTTGATCTGAAAACCGTGAGCTTAACTTAAATAACAAATGAGAAGAAAATTGACTGGCCCTACTTTTGATAAAAGTTATTACAGAACACTGGACAAATTTGGTTTTCTTACAATGGCCAAAGAGATATTTAGGAACAAAACAAGAAATCACATCGTTTGTGAAAATGTTATCCCTTTAACAAAGATATCACTTAAAACCAAAAAAGTAGGTGGATAAAACAGCTGCAGAAGATTCAGAAAGCTGCTGCTCACATCTTCACTAAAACTAAGATAGTGGTGCAAATCAGCTCGGCCTTCAGTCCTTCCTCTGGCTCCATATATCTCAGAACAGAGCACCCACACCTCTCAGGTCCTCTGGCTGAAATCTTCAGAGCCAAACATGGAGCAGCTTGTAGTTCTTATTCTCCACTAAACTGGATAAACTGCTAGAAAACTGTAAGAGTGCTGAAGCCCTCAATTGCTTTAAATTGAGATTAAAAACATAATGGCTTTTGACTGTGCTACCTAACATTAGCAGTTTAGGTTTGTAATCCAACTTTTGTTCGTTTTATTATCAATCATTATCCCTTTTTTTTTTAACCCTATCTAGCAATATAATTTTCCCTGTGTTTTAATATATACAGCACTTTGAACTGCCTGGCTACTGAAATATGCAAAATCAATTAAAAGGCCTTCCCTTGCGTTTAGTATCTATAGATTTACTGCTATCGATTGAACTGTGGGGTTTCTGATTCTACATGAGGCAACTGAGAAAAAAGATTATTGAAAAAAAAAAACTAATTTATGCAGAGCAGGATTAGATACCTGAGCTGTTAAGGAACACTTTGCTTTCAGTTTTCACAAGTTTCATACATAATTTGCAATAATTTTATTCATTTTCTTTGTTCAAGACCAAGGATCTTTTTTTTAAACTAACTGAAATACAAATAAGAAATAAAACAAAACAAAACAAAAAAAAACACATCAGAATGTGGAGTGCTACAGTAAGGATGGATAAAATGGTGGCAGACAGGTTTGAAAACCTTTCCAAATTAAGTTTTTGTAAACCAAGATGCACCATCAAAACGTGCAACAGAAAAATAATTACATGTGCAATGTGATTCTCATTCAGTGCAACAATATTCAGATCCAAAATATTTTTCTGCATTTTGTTGTCTAAATTCTTTCCACCATATTACTGCTCTGAGGCAGTGGAATGGTAAGGTAAGAGATGACGTGATACAAACAGCATACCGCTTCAGGGGTATGTATATTGTATCATAATAAGGGCAGGGCTTTAAAAAAAGATGCCCCTACCCGTCATTCTAAACCGAAGAAGCTGAGTTTATAGTCACTGTTACAGTAGCTTTCCATATTAAAGGGAAAAGGCACATTAGTATGTTAAAACGATTACAACCATCACAGTCATTGCCTGTTCCCTCTGCTGAGGGGGGCAAACAGGATTGGCTGCCTAAGCCATGACTTTCTTCTTGCACTCCACAGAGCAAAAGAGGCAGTTCTTCACCGCCATGAAGCGCTGACCAATCAGGCACTTGGTGCAACCGGAGCACTTGAAGCACTCTGGCACTGCGTGCCAGTGGTGCTCGCCGTAGGAAACTCTCTGAGCCTCAGGCTCCACCGCCTTCTGGCAAGAAGCACATTCCTGGGGAGAGGAAGGATATCACAACACTCAAACAGCCATACTCACATTTTAATATCTTACATATAAATGAAACATCGCTATGGCGCTGTCACGCCTTGACGATTTAGCCAGCATATGCCGACATATGAAAGATTTGGCAAAAATGCTGGTTATGGGAAAGTTTTGTATAAGTTATAGGCACGCTGGCACTTGTCGACATACAGCAAGTACACCATGTATACCAGTGTATGCTCATACGTTGGCCATAAGTTACAGGTAAGTTATCTGATGGTGGAGTCTAGCTTATCCAAAACCTATGAGTAAATTGCATAACTTATCAAGAACTTATCTCTAAAGAATAAGCGTAGAGAAGTGTTCCAGACTGAATGTGTCTTTAACTTACAGCTAGTGTATAATGGTGTATTGGCAGCATTTGGTATAAAGGAGGGTTAACAGGAGGAACCCGTCAGTAATTCTTCAGACGTTCCACAAGAGATGGAGGATACGGCAAGACTAAGATGGCAATACATACTAGCCGTCTTCCAACATCAGCATGATGTCATCAATTGGACTCTATTCCAGTTGTGTGCTAATAGGGCCAGAACAAGATGAAGAAGAAGTCATCAGCATTGAAGGGTCTGACCATGTATCGGATGCGACGGCAGTTTGGCATGTTTGATCAGCTGATGCTGGAACTCCTTTGAGAAATCATCTTTTTGTGCGTTACGCATACGACATAAGTTCTGGTCTTGTTATGAATACTCTATGTAAACGCCCAAAATAGAAAAAATACATAGAAAGTTCTGCATATGCCAGAGTTTTAAGAGATTCTGGGACGTCAGGGATACGCTGGCTAAATGATCGAGTTGTGACAGCGCCATTAACTGGAACATTTCATCCAAATTTTAAGATATAAAAACTGGTATGGAGGAAGAAGCAGATGTAAAGCTGCTTTATTTTTTTAAACCACCAGCCACTGGTTGGCAGAGGCTACATTTTTCATCTGCTCTGCACCAGCTGAAGCAGAGTGACAAGCAGCGATCTTGTGAGGTTTTCCAGAGCTAAATCATTATAAAAATCGCAATATATCATCTTTGTTACTGTAAGGCCATAGTATCATGATGTGTATAGCCAAATTTTTAGCAAATAACACTCGTTATCAAGCAAACACAAACTCTCTCAGTGCTGATAGTATCACACAAAGATCTGCTGTTTATTTAAATTTTTGCTGTAATTTACAGGTTATAGTGGACCAGAGATAGAACCACACCATTGCATGGAGGATATTTCTTGGCCAATAGCCTAAGTGTTTTTTTTTTTTTTCCTTGGCTGATTTATTAGCGCATTCAGCAGCCATACTTTGAGATAAAGAGAAGCACATGCATGCCTCTCCCTCCATCTGCTTTTTATTCCAAAGTTTTTGTTTGAATTGTTAATAAATTTTTATTTAGTTATTTTTTGTTTAAATTAAGACTTGCTCTCCTTGCATCATCTCATCATATAAATGGAGGAAGAAAAAGCAATATCGGTTGGGCTACTGACATAATAATCGGTATCATCCTGGGAAAAAAAAAATCCGTTATAATCATGGTGAAGAATTTAGCTTTTTCTCTCCACTGGTTTTAAAAGTACACTCATACAACAAGACTTTTTAAGCTAAATCCTTTGAAGAGAAATTTAGAAAAAGTTTGCATAATCCCTTAAATGATCAACTCTTTGATGTTTTACCTAGATGTTTTATAGCAAGTAAAATGTTACCACTCCAATTATTTTAGTCATATGATGCAATACAGAAATCCAAATGTTTTAAAATAAATTGAAAATAAATCAACCAAAATAGTCACCAGAGTTGATATTCTGTTGAATTTAGGTTGTGATCCAGGAACAGATTTGCAGGCAGCAGAAAACAAGGGATCCGTTTTGTCCATTAAACTGCAACATAATTCATCATCTTCCTGTTTTGTTAGTGGGGAAACCTCCGACTGATGAGAACAACACTGATGTAGCTTCATGCAGTCAATTTTTTTTATAGATTCTGTCAATCAACTTTAATTCTACAGGTTACATTAAAGAGAATATTTATTTCATCGCAGGTTTCTGCAGTTATGATGGTTTATTAGCTAAAGCTGCTCAACATTAAATAATTTCAGTCTTTTTTTTATTTTTGAAAGAGTACAAAATTCTTTTGGTCTTCCATTTCAGAATGGCAACTTGTTCCTGAAATAAGGGCAGAGTAGAGCCTCACCGCAGCATAGTTTTTCATGTAGCAGGGTTTACAGATGGGCTTGTCCTTCTCCATCACATACGTCTCTCCAGCCAGGATGCAGTCACAGTCAAAGCAGCAGAAATGTTTCAGATGCCAGTTCTGCCCCTCAGCTTGAGTGTACTCGTTACTAAAGATCAGCTGTGGACACAAACACAAATGAATCAAAATCTGCATTTTATGCCAACAAAGCCTCCGTTCCCAAACTAACTCATTACCTCATCACAGCCAGAGCATCGAGGCTTCTCGCTCTCTCCATAGTGCCGTCCACAGAACATCTTGCCCTTCTTCCAGAAGTAAATCATATCCACCAGTAGTTCACTACAGGTGCAGCACACAAAGCATGCTGGGTGCCATAGTTTGTCGTAGCCGGCCCGCTCAGCATAAACGGCCGGCTCTCCCAACAGCATAGGCTTCTTACAGTGATGGCATGACTTGAAAAGAAAAGGAGGAAAACGTGTTAAAATAGGGATGTAGTAAAGGTAGAAAAGATCTACCACTTCCATTGGATGATGAGTTTAGCCATTATATTCCAAATCAATCCTTGTTTGATGCTAAGCTATCTTCTATAACATTTAGGTGAAACTGATGAGTCTACAACAAATGCAGACATGTTAACTATCATGGTCAAATTTGTTTCTATTCTTTGATATAATAGCATTTTCACTGTTCTCTCAGTGAGAACAGGATTCAGGCAACTCTTGGTGCTAATTCTTGGGTTTGATCTGAAAACTGAAAAGTATCGCCGTGACTATAAATCACTTTATAAAAAGCAACAATGTTTGTTCCACATATCACTATTACGACATAGGGTCATTTCACTATTTTGCCACCTTAGTCAAACTGCACTAAAAATTGGACTGCTCATGATGCTGCAGAGTTTTTTGTCCTAGATGTTCTCCCAATAACCTCCCAGTCCATCAGAGAACAGGCACTTTGACCACAGCTGGCCTCATGGCTCCCCCCAGTGTCCAGTCTGGGAATGTCACCATCACTTGTTTTATTTTTTAAGTACTGATCACAGTGATGCACTGAAAGAGAACTTGGTCCCTATAGAAATCTGATAACTTTATTAATTAGGCCGTCACTCGAACAACATTCATTCTCACAGATGTCAGTTTGTAAGTGTGCTGCTGTCTCCAATGGCTAAAACTCAAACGGTTTACCTCCAAAAACATGACTTCGCTGCACAGAACTGTCTTATTTAGAGAACTTAATAGTTTTGCACAATTACTACTTGACTTTTATTGGGAAATGTATCATATAAAATAGAAGATATACTTTGTTTATTGAAGGAAGAGTGATGAGTCAATTAATAACATCAACAAGAATGTGTAAAGTGGGTGAACCATGTACCATTTTTTCCCCTTCTTCATTCTTTTTATTTAGGCAAAACTGATTGGAAAAAAAAATGGGCTGGGATTGCCAGATAATGAGATTATTGAAATACTTCTAAAATAATTTTTGAAATAGGATTGCTACCCACACTTATGGCAGAGTGTAAAACATGCCATTTGCTGAAAGAATAACATGCCTACAGCAATAATTAGCACAAATCCACGGAAAAATATCAAAAATTTCCATTTTCTTAATATGTGCACAAATGTTCTTATGGCTATTTTTCTGATTTTTCATTTACAATTAATTAGAAATGCATAATAAAGTATTTTTACTACATTTAAAACATTTGTTTAGTTAAATTTTTTTATCTAAATGTATTACATTTATTATTTATTTTACTGAAAGCATCTGTTCTTAAATTCATTGATTAATTCAAATGAACATTGATATATTAATCAAATAACCACAGACCCAGAAAAGAGCAAATTCTAAATAAACATTAGAATTTAAATAAGTGTGGACTTTTTATATTTTGCTTAAAATTAAGTGGGAATAATTCAGATTAAAATCCAACAGGTTTCAGGACCTTTTTGTTAGTTTTCTCTTCAGCAGGAGTTTTATCTTTGAAAATCATGATTTAAATTTGCAAATAAATTTTTTTTTTTATCAAATAAATTGATCATAGGATGGAGGAAAAGTCAAAAGGACTAAACTAAATGTAATCTTTAAGAACATGATTGAGATCTTTTCAGGGGAAAAAACAGACCACCATAAATAAGAAGAGCAATTTAAAGAAAGTTCTTACAAAGTTCTTCTGTGGAAGTCCGACTGACCCAGCAGTAGCAGTACCCATGGCTCCTCCTGCTGGTCTGAGACCAGCAGACTGATCAGTTCCAGAACCTGAGGTGGGTCCTGGTCCAGCTCCCCTTCCAGCAGGTCCAAATCCACCAACACCAGAACCCGCAAGAACTGGGCCAGAATTAGCTCCACCAACTTGACCCCCTGGTAAGATTCCAGCCACTCCAACACCAGCACCAGGCCCAGATGCAGACCCTCCGAGTTTACCGCCGGCGCCTGGTCCCCCTGCCTGGATCTGAGCCATGTCCTCCGGCAGCAGGACGTCTCCGACTCCTAAGGCCTCATCCTTGCATTTACGCACATACTGCTGCATCTGCTTCACCTCAGCAGGGCTCAGCTCGTGGCACTTTGAAGGGTCCTGGTCGTGTTCAGGCAGCTGACGATCCATCTGCTGCCGGCGGTAAGCAGCCCCCTCTGTCCCGGCGACCGGACGCTTCTCAGGTGGGAGCAGCTCGATGTAACGCACAGCCTGATGGAAGGCAGAGATATCAGATATACTTCAGTTCCTGAATAAAGAAGGATGTTTGACCGACAGAGGCGAGGGAAGAGCAGCACAACCAATCAGGAGAGACTAAACAGAAACTGTTCTGCCTTGAATCACACGGAGAACCACAACACGGCTCCTTAAGACAAAACTCCAGACTAAACAAGGACAGGAGAAGTAAAGGCCGACTGGGAACAACCAGAACAGGTTTTACATTTCAGAGACTCACATGTTAAAATATTTTTTTATTATTTCAACTGTAAAAATGTCACCAGCAGGTACATATGGTTGTGACTGCAGTGAGAAAAACGCCAATATTGGTAAAAAAAATATCACCCAACCGATGCAATAGTCTATCTCTAGTACTGATATCCAATCTGACATTTTTGTATTATGACCACCCTTCACACACACACATAATTGCCTCATAAAGCAAATTCCATATCTAAGAAACAGCCTGTTTACAGTGCATAAATATGTGTTTCAACAACCGTTTTCCAGCAAAAGGAAACATAATTCCTTTAGTAACCACTGCGCATCGCTGTAGCGCTGTAAAACTAACCTTACAAAAAAAATTAAAATAACTCCCTCACTAACATCTAAGAGTGATATAGGCTCAAATCTATTACTTGCAGGAGTAACAGATTACTTAATAGATTGCTAAAACTGGTTCTCAGTTCTACTCCGAGAAACGGTCGGTAACATACCAAAAATAAAGTAATTGAGGAGCACAAAGATTTTTGGGCTACAAAAACTATGCATGTATTGTTAGATTACTTCAACAATTTTAAAATGTCCAGACACAATGTAAGACCTTAATATCAATCGGGACAAATTTTTACAGTTATCACTCGATGAAATAGAAGGGTTAAATTGTACCATAATTGTTTAACTTACCTTAAAAAGATTTTTTCAAGCTCAATTGGACTTCCCTGTGTAAACAAATAAATATACAGATATAGCACTTATCACCCCCAATGTCCTTTAAGCCCCTGTCACACCTTGACAGATTAACCAGCATATTCCTCCCATACGAATTCTGGCAAAATCACTGGCATACATTGGATTAGTTATGGGTCAGTTTTGTATAAGTTATGAGCACATTCCACGCTGACACGTATCTCAGTGTATGCCATACTTGGGCCATAAGTTACAGGTAAGTTATCTGATCATTGACATACGTAAAGGGTAAGTTACTAAAGTTGTGGTGTCTAGCTGATCCAAAACCTATGAGTAAATTGTGCATATCAAGAACTTATCTCCAACTCATTTGGTGTGTTCCAAACGACCACTGAATGCGTTTTTAAATTACAGCTACCACATAATGGCGAATTGGTAGCGTTTTGGTATAATAGGGCGTTCTCCAGACTTCATCCCTATCATAGGTAGGGGTGTGGGGAAAAAAATAGATTTGGCGATATATCGTGATTTTAGCCGTCCGATATAATATCGAATAAAAAAAACAAAAAAAAAAAACATTTTACCTAAAACAGTGAGGGAAAATGGGCTACCTCTGCACCGCCACTCTGGCAGATAGCGCTGTGGAGCCCTTTTGCTTTGAAGCGCAGCACCATAACTGTGGTTGAGGCAGTCACAGGGGAAGACATGGACCGACTCAAACCCCAAACATCATGGGTACCGAAAATAACTAAATGATCAATATCTTCTGATGAACATAGACAGCACTTTTTTTTATCTATACATTTAATTTGATAATTGGGGAAAATATCGCAATATATATATAGTGATATTGCCATATCATGACAATATTGTTCGTTGACTTGATAAGTCAACGAACATGACAATACTCGCCCCTAATCATAGGGTGAGCGATAAGGTGAGTGTTATGAATTCTCCCTGCGTTCACGGTCACTACCAACAAACTTCCTAGCAGACATGACGTTGAATCTGCTGCAACTGTAAACCCTCTCTGGGCGCATTGCTGCCCCCTTCAGGACACTGGCTTGTGACATTTCATGGGCATTACGCTGCTGTGCGTTATGCATAAGTTAGGCTGTCGTTGGACATAAGCTCTGCACTCGTACTGAACACTCTATTTATACACCCAAAATAGAAAAAAAAAATACATAGAAAGTTCAGCTCATGCCAGCATTTTAGAAGATTCTGGGACATGTGACAGAGGCTTTACAAAAAGCAACTACCTTGATATCAAAGCCAGCTTTAAATAAGATTAATGAGCATCTTGTGTTAACAGTTCTGTTAAATTCTGCCAGAAGGATATAAAAAAAATTATACAAATGAATGAACTAACTATCTTACCAGATACTTGTTGGACACAGGAGGGGCCCACTCATAGGTGACTGATTTCATTGGGGCCTGCTGAGGAACTGGAACCACGCTGGCTGCTGTAGCATTAGCAGTGGCCGGTACTTTGGTAGCCTTAACTGGACTGACGACAACATGTTTGGGCTGTACTTGTGGCTTCCACTGAGCTGGTGATGGAGAGCCAGTAGGTGCGGTTCCTGCAGGCGTGACACCAGGCTGTGCGGCTCCCGCCAGAGTGGCAGGAGGTACGATGGTAGAGGAAGCAGTAGGGGGCACAGTGTGAGCGGTGGTAGGGCTTGGCAGAGTGATGGTGACCATGTTGCCCTGGTACCTGGGGATGCCATCAGTCTTTAGTTTGGCTATGAGGCCCGTGTACTTGGTGTCTTCAAACAGCTTGCCAACCTTCTTGTTTTCCTCTGAATTCATCGACACATCATGCTCAGGAAGGCCACACTTACAGTTCCGACAAATCTTCCTGCACAAGAATAATAAGAAAACCTGTTCAGTGACTTAAAAGAGAAATATCACTCCACAGGCCTGCGGGAGGGCTTCCTAGTCTGGAAAAATTGTTTACTGCTGTATAAGAGGACCTTTCTAAAGCAAGAGCAGCATACTTCTCCTCATTAATAGAGGAGAATAAGAATAATCCTAGATTTCTTTTTAATACAGTTGCCAAAATCACCCAGAGTCATAGCTCTGTTGAACCGTCCATTCCACCTGGTCTTAGCAGCAATGATTTTATGGGATTCTTTATAAATAAGATTGATCTTATTAAAAATAAGATCATAAGCACTTCTCTATCCGCGATTGTATCTGAGGTAGTCATGGAATCTGAACCGGGTTTAGACTGCTTTGTTCAAGTTAAACTTTCTGAGTTAGCAAAATTATTGTCTTCATCTAAGCCTTCAACTTGTATGTTAGATCCAGTTCCAACCAGGTTATTTAAGGAGGTATTCCCTTTGATCTCCTCCTCCATTTTAGATGTGCTTAATCTATTTCTGTTACAGGGATATGTACCTAAGGCTTTTAAGGTTGCTGTAATTAAACCTCTGCTTAAGAAACCGTCTCTTGACCCAGACCCAACAAGTTTGCAATCACTTACACCATAATGAACTTTTTGAAGAGTTTCAGTCTGGCTTTAGAGCTCATCATAGCACTGAAAAAGCTCTGGTGAAAGTCACTAATGATATTCTCATGGCCTCAGATAATGGACTTGTATCTGTACTTGTCCTGTTCGGATCTCGGTGCTGCATTTGATACAGTTGACCATAATATTCTATTAGAAAGACTTGAATATTTTGTTGGAATTAAAGGAACAGCACTAGACTGGTTTAAATCTTATCTATCTGATCGAATTCACTTTGTTCATGTTAATGACAGATCTTCATCTGGTTATCTGTGGAGTATGACAGGGATCAGTGCTAGGATCAATTTTCTTTACTTTATACATGCTGCCAATCGGTAGAATTATTAGACAGCATGGGATTAATTTTCACTGTTATGCTGATGATACCCAGCTATATCTGGCTATAAATCCAGATGAAGCTAACCCATTATATAAATTACAGGCATGTCTTGAAGACATAAAAACCTGGATGACTCTTAACTTTCTCCTTCTGAATGCAGACAAAACAGAAGTTATAGTCTTTGGACCAGAGTCTCTGAAAAAGAAGCTGATTATTCAGTCACTTCATTTGGATGGGATTAAACTGATTTCAGATGATAAAGTAAAAAATCTTGGTGTTGTTTTTGATCAGGACCTGTCATTTAAATCCCATATCAAAGAGGTTTCTAGAATTTCCTTCTTTCATCTGAGGAATATTGCAAAAATTTGAAATATCCTGTCCAAGCGTGATGCTGAGAAACTAGTCCATGCATTAGTTACTTCAAGGCTGGTCTATTGTAATTCTTTACTATCAGGAAGTCCACCAGCTGTAGTTAAAAGCCTTCAGCTGATCCAAAATGCTGCAGCCAGAGTTCTGATGAAAATTAAAAAGAGAGATCACATCTCTCCTATCCTGGCTTCTCTTCATTGGCTTCCTGTTAAATCAAGAATAGAATTTAAAATCCTCCTTCTCACATATAAAGCCTTAAATGGCCAAGCTCCATCTTATATCAGAGATCTGATTGTTCCTTATGTTCCTAACAGAGCACTTCGCTCTCAATCTGCAGGTTTACTAGTGGTTCCTAGAATTTCTAAAAGTAGAATGGGAGGCAGGTCTTTTAGTTATCAGGCTCCTCTCCTGTGGAACCAACTACCAGTTTTAGTCCGTGAGGCAGACACCCTGTCTACTTTTAAGGCTAGGCTTAAAACGTTCCTTTTTGATAAAGCTTATAGTTAGGGTGGCTCAGGTTATCCTGAGCTATCTCTATAGTTATGCTGCTATAGGTTTGGACTTCTGGAGGACATAGGGACCCCCATTTCATCATGCTGCTTCATTCTCTCTCTATTCTCCTATTCTGCAGAATCTGTTAGTTCAATCTCTAACGTTCTGCTCTCTCTGCTTTTTCTCATAGTAGCTTTGCCTCGTCTCTTCCTGTTTGGCTGTGACGCCATCCTGGAGAGAAACATCAGCTGTGCTGCTTCCATCACCCTTGTTTATAGATGCTGGAGATCAGCCTGTTTTCCAGTGTAGTCTTGTTTCTCTGACCGTGACTGAGTGGATGTGCTCTCTTCGTCCTCTGGCATGGGAGCTGGCTCGGAGCTCGTCTGCCTGGCTGTGTGTTTCCTGGATGGGGCCGCCTTTTGCAGCTGCTTTTTGTATCTCTGCTTCTGTCTCCTTGAACCCCAGTCGGTCTCAGCAGATGGCCGCTCACACTAAGCCTGGTTCTGCTGGAGGTTTCTTCCTGTTAAAAGGGAGTTTTTCCCTCCACTGTCGCTACAAGTAAGCTTAGTGTGATGGATTGTATTTGAGTCAATGAGTCGATGCAATCAACTGGTTTTGCTTAGATAGAAAACTTTGAATCAATTTGATTGTATGATCTGGTTGAACTGTAAAGTGCCTTGAGATGATATGTGTTGTGAATTTGGCGCTATATAAATAAACTGAATTGAAAATTGAATTGAATTAAAATGAAAACATTTATCAGTGGAGTCAGAGTAGACGAGCATATGTCCTCAGCAGTGATGGGTCCAGCAACCCCAATGTGCTGGCGCATGTGTCGAGGTCCAAAAGCAAAACCCTGTTGTCAGTGTGCGTATCGTTTCAAGAAGGTCACGTGACTAAAACAGGAGCCGTTTCGAACTGACTGACGCACTAAACTGTGTATATAAATGCATCTGTAAATGCAACACATCTTCCAAAAAAATCTCTCATCTTTTGCAGTTGATAATCAAATTAATCTAGAAATATGGAGCAGGCTCAAGTCAAAGGGTTTCAGCCAAGTGGGACCATTTTGATCACATACTTGTTTCAATTTTCTTGTTTTGTCATCCTTTTCCCCTCAGTTATCACTCAACTTATAACTTATTTAAATTGATTTTAAATTGGCATAGTTTGCCGTTCTTACTGTAGTTATTATTTTAAATAAATAAATAAATCCCAGTCCACAAACTAGGATTTATTTATATATAAACTATCCTTATGCAAATGTTTAATTAAGTTTTCCAGTTGTATGTTCACATTTATGGATTATATCCAGAATATCAAACATATTTTCAATTTAAAAAAAGATATGAAACAATACATTATAGCAAACAATGGCTTAAATGATATTATAGGTCAATAAATCGGTGTCAGTTTAGCCTGTCAATGAGGCTGCCTGTAGTGATTTCAAATGTCCAGCAGATGTCAGTAATCAGTCACAGTATCAATAGTTTGCCAAAGTGTTGAAATGTACATTACTAGTCCTCAGTGATCAATGTATAACTCGCTTCTATTCTCCGAGTTACCTTATAGTTTTTTAGAAGCACATTTCTGTTAAACTTTTGTGTAAAATAAAGTAATATTTTAATCAGATCACAGCCTCTTAAACAAGCCTCAACAGAAACAGCCACATGCTTGCAGCAAACATGGGCAGCATTTATGACTCGGCATGCTAGAGCTTGAACATACCATACTTTACTTGTGAAGAGAAATGCTTTTACTGAACTGTGATATTCAGTTTGAGTAGGAAAGCCCCCTTCCAAAAAACTAAAAAAAAATACAAAGGCAAACTAATTTACAAGAAAAAAGCAGCTCTATTCAAAGAAGAGTTTGCATAAAGCAATATTTTTTCCTGACAAAATAAGATCCAAGATCTGGTCAGAGGTGCAACAGTTTTACGAGCTGTACATCCCCCCCCCCCCCATATGAGTACGACCGGTTTTAACAGCCTCCACAGTCAGAATCGCCAGATGAAAATCTGGAGGGCAGGTTTTCATCCTCTTTGTTTAGCTGGTCTTTAGCATCAAGGAAAACACAGTTTCCATCTGTTTACATCAAAGCCATCACTTTTGCTAAAACTAAACCAAGAGGACATACATTTCTGAGGAAGGGGTCTGATCTCCAGAGCAACGGGCCGTAATCAGGCTGAGAACTCCTGCTGCTTCCAGAGCATTTTAATCAAACCAAGAAGGAATGACATCAGACTGGTTCAATAAATAAAGCCCTTTGTTTCCCTTTCATCATCTTTAATGAGATGCCTTGTTTCTGAAGCAAACTGTCATTATATGCATCCATGGCCCTAATGTTCAGTATTTTTTTTTTCTCATCAATGGCACACCCAATGAGAGCTTTTAAATCAAAGAACCCCCAAATTATACTACCACTCAGTGAACCAACCATAAACAGAAATTAACGGTTTCTGTGTGGAAGTTAAATCTTCCTTTCTTATCAAAAACTCTTCAGAACATAGCAGCTAAACAAGTTTATGGCCATGTACACCACAATGAACGATTTGAAGAGTGTCAATATGTTTTTTAAGCTGATCATAGCACTGAAACAGCTCTGGTGATAGTCACCAACGATATTCACATGGCCTCAGATAATGGACTTGTATCTGCACCTGTCTTGTTAAATCTCAGTGCTATTGTACTATTGTAATTCTTTACTGTCAGGAAGTCCACAAACAGTAGATAAAAGCATACAGCCGATCCAAAATGCTGCAGCCAGAGTTCTGATGAAAATTAAAAAGTAAGATCATATCTCTATCCTAGCTTCTCTCGACTTGCTTCCTTTTAAATTCAGAACAGAAATTAAAAATTGTCCTCCTCATATAAAAAACCCTAAATAACCGAGCCCCATCTTATGTCAGGGATCTGATTGTTCCTTATGTTCCTAAAAGAGAACTTCAATTTGGAAGTGCAAGTTTAGTTGTGGTTGCCAGAATTTCTAATAGTAGAATGGGAGGCAGATCTTTTGGTCATCAGGCTCATCTTATGTGAAAGCAACTACCAGTTTTAATCCATGAGGCAGACAACCTGTCTATTTTTAAGGCAAGGCTTGAAACTTCCCTTTTTGATAAAGCTTATGGTTAAAAAAAATATTAGTCACTGAGTGAAAGGCTATATCCGGTGGGGGAGACAGATGTTTGTTTGTTAACTCCAACCATAACTTTGTTTTTTTTCTGTCCATCCCCATTTTTGTAGCTTTATCTGGTCTGTTCCATTATGGCTGTGTGTCCATCCTGGAGAGAAATATCAGCTTTGCTGCCTTTGCTGCCTAGGCCTTCTTTGGAAAATAGACCGATGGGCTTATGTTAAAACAACTGATGCTGTTTTAACTTATTTTCCCATAAAGCACTTTGGTCAGCCCCAGTTGTTTTAAAATGTGTGCTTTAAATAACGTCTGAGTTGAATGAAAACAACAGGGTTAATAGTCAAAAATTGCATTACAATATTAAGTAATAACAGGCAGTTGTGTTCGCAATTTTGTGCTAACCAAACAAAAGATTGATGTTTACTGTTACTAATGGAGACAAAATGGATCACTGATAAGACGCTGAAGCCTGTTTAAAGTCTTAAATCTATTAAAGTCTCTAGTTAAAAAAAAACTTTTAGAATACTGTTCCTGGCATCTGGTTTTTAAATAGAAACTGGAAATCAGCCAAGTTCCCATCAGCAAATCAGAGCTTTACAAGAACCAGGGATTAGGGATTGCCCCCTCTTCATACACACAGGCTTAAAGACAAAGCAAGACATTTAACTCAACTAGCTTTTCTTGCTCACAATCATTTATCAGTAGAATTGGACTAAAAACAGAGTGTGCAAACCTCCAGAAGTGCAGCTCAAATCCCTCGCATTTATCCTTGCATTTTAAACAAGCTGCTCCAGCACCAAACTCGTGACCCAGAGTCACCTGTAAAAGAAAGAAAAAAACAACATGAGGAACAGCAATTTCTTTGGATTGCCTTATAGGAGGACACATGTGGGTAGACTACCCAAAAATTGCACTCAAGAGTAGCTCTACTTCAACATTATTTTACTCAAGTGTAAAAAAGTCTTTGGCAAAAAGGTTACTCAAGTACTTAGTAGTTGTTGGACCTTTGATTTAATGTTGACAAATGGTGCAGACAGAAAGACTTTGTGCAAGGTCTGGTATTTTAAAAAAGACTCGAATGCATAAAGAAAATAAGTAAATGTCATGAATATAAAATAAAAAAATCCATGCAGAAGAAATACTTTAACCAATTTTTTTTCAATGTATAACTTTGGAAACAGGACAGGGTAACAAAGTCCCACTGTTAATATCTAGTGCTTATTGTATGTTCATCTGATCTTGGTATATTTAGAGTCACAGAGGACAGCATAGACTGACATTATACTCAAGTAGGAGTAGGGATATTTTACAAGAATATTACTTTACAAGTAATCACTACAGCACAGTAAAACAGCTCCTAAAATTAAAGTATTCTTGAAAAATTGAAGCAGAAAATGAACAGTGCTGCCTACAGGTCAACCGGAACGTTTTTTTAAAGGTCCATACTGATACAGATCATATTGACATTAGTCTAACCCAGGGGTATGCTTCCTTTCTAATTACAAAGTGCCATTTTACTCTGAGCTCGCCAAGTGAAAGTTGTTAAGAGCCACAAATATCGCAATAGGAAATCTGTTTCCATTTTAAACAATGGTTCATTTTGTTTTTAGTCTTTGATATTAGGACAAAACATGACAGTTTCATAAAGAATAAGCATTGATTTTGTCGTTTAAGATATTATTTTATTTAAAGAATAAACTGATGGGTTCCAAATTAATGACAAGAATTATAGATCTAGAAAAATATTACTGTTTCTTTAATGTCATTCTGTAATGGCATTTAAGTTTTCTTTTATAAAAACTGTTTAAGCCTCTAAGAATGTTATTTGTTAATATACTATATTCAAAACTATTATCTGGCTATTTATAATTATAGCCACTATTAAGAGCCATTTTAGAGAGCCCAAAGAGCCATTTGCGGCTCCAGAGCCGTATGTTTCAGACCCCTGGTCTAACAGATCCAAGGCATTTGCTGCTTGGTTTTTGAGATCAATCTTTAGGTTGATTTAGCCATTTGCGTTCTTCACTCACATGCTAAAAATTACACAATAAATATTTTGCTAATCTCAACTTAAGCAAAGCATTTATAAAAAAAACAGCTGGCAAACGGAGGAAGCTCCAATTAATGTTCAACTAGTCGCGGATCCCTTTAAATCCTACATCGAATATTTAGTCATCAGTCTAACTGATCCCCGATAAATTCTGTCATAATATGATAAAAAGACACCGATAAATACTTTTTAATCAGAACAAAAAAGACCATTTTATAACAACTCAGTGTAAATATTAACAGATAGCAGATGGAGGGAGCAGAAATGCATGTACTTCGTGTGATCAAAAAGGCATGGCTGTCACGTCCACCTTACTCCATCACCAAATATGGTCAACTACTTACGCCCCTGCAGTCAAAAGACACGGTTTGACCCCAAAGGAGACTCGCTGGTGAGGAATGCAGACAAAGACTCAACGGATTCTTCCTCATGGGAATTGTGAAACAAATCCCTAGATCCTAAGAGAGACTGAGCATCACTCAAGCTTTCCTAAACTGAAAATGTAACAAAAAAAACTTGGTAGAATCCAAAGAGGGGCAAACTAACAGGTTTAAGCATGTGGTGGTCTAAATATTTATCTAAAGATGGTAAAAGAAAGAGTCTCTGTTAGAAGGGTGTGTACATGAGTGATTCCACAGAAGGGTTAGCTCACCGGGTGATTCACTCCACAAATAATTTACTGCAATCATGACCAAGTTTATAACATAGCTGAGTGTTGGTCCATATAATTTAGTGGATGAAGGATTATCTGCAGATGGTTCACCACTTTGCCATACACACTAACATATACAGGAAAATGGGTTAGGTTAAAGAAAAACCATTGCCATCTTCATGAACTTTGTAAGAAAAAAAACAGAAAGAATAAAATAAAATGTCAGTATTTGACACAATTGGCACAATACATAGCATATATGTAAAAAATAATAGCTACTCAGGTTAATGGAAAGATCCTCTCGATACAAGAGAAAACTGAGGTTTTTCAGAAAATGTCTTATCAATTAATTTTTAGTAAATCGAAAGGATCAGTTGAATTTAATTCAGTTTATTTATATAGCGCCAATTAACGACAGATGTCATCTCAAAGAACTTTACAGAGATAATACAGTCCGACTGGTTAGGAAAACCAGTTTATTGCATCCAGTTATTGACTTGCAAGACATGCTCCTCCTGGATTATTTTGCCTTTGGATTTTCAGCAATCCCTCACACAGAGCATGTATAGAGCAACAGTGGAGAGGAAAACTCCCTTTTAACAGGAAGAAACCTCCAGCAGAACCAGGCACAGTGTGAGCGGCCATCTGCCGAGGCTGACTGGGGTTTCAAGGAGACAGAAGCAGAGATACAGAAAGAAGCTGAGATACAAAAAGCAACTGTTAACCAGCTTCACAGGAGAGCCAGGCAGCGAGCTCCAAGCCAATTCTGCTAATCACAGTAAAACAAACAGGACTACACAGGAAAGAGGTGTTGGAGATTTAATGTCAAACGAAGCAAGTCAGGGTGACCTAAAAATGGACACCATACTAAAGAAAGAAATATCAGCTAGCCTGCTGCCATCAACACCCTAATTAATAGATGACAGAGTTGGTTACATTTTTCAGTGCTTAGTCCTGTTTTCCCTCCTAAACGTAGCAATGGGCTCAGCTTTTACTGTGACCAACTGTATGTGCTCTCTTTCATCACTCTTGGCATGAAGGCTTGGAAAGAAACAGTTGAGCAGAAATGTTCAACTTTTGACAATGTCTGCATGGCAATAAAAACCAGTGAGGGTTTCACTAACTGGCTTTTGTAAGTTTGTTACATTAGCAGTATGAATCGATTTTCAACATGGAGGTAAACATTTTAGCTTTGCCCACTTTCCTCTAACCAACTAATTCATTCAATTTCCAGAAAAGTCTTCTGAAAATCCATCTTTGCCGCCTTGTTCATCACGGACTGCTTTGTAAATGTCAATATCCCTTCTGTTTATAATCAATTTTTTTTTTCTTTAGAGACAAACTACCCTTAATTATCACATCCACATGGTCTAAAGTTATATAACTCGAGTCAACATTTTTTTTAGCTTCTAATAGAAACTGCCAAGATGGGCCAAACCTAATTTAAAGATGATAGACAGGGTAAGGTCCCCACATGGTTTTGCCAACGACCACAATGGTGACAGTGTGACAAATTAAAGTCAACTTCAGGAATGCAGTGGAAAATATTTTCTAATATATCAGCTATCTGGTTAATTTAAATCACATTGATCTTTAAAGATTAAAAAAAAGAGAGATGCTTCATCTTCTCTTCATCTTTCTTTCTTTCCACTTTGTGACAAAACAGAAGGTTTCCCTCTATCAAATCTGTCTTTGGTCACCAGATCTGCCTTTCTGGATCCCTTCTCTCCCTGTTTGATGCCGTTTCATCTGTTGGGACATATGCCACTATATTCAACCACATGTTATGTGCTTACTTGATCAAGCTTGTAAGCATTGCATTTGTGTGGGTGTGTATGGGACAGATGAAAGTCGCAAAGCCTATGTTAAAATCATACCCTGTGAGAAACTGAGGAAAAACTAGAAACCCTTGCAACCATCCCTGCTCCCAGCTACTTTTCCAATTGTTGTGCATTTATACATTTGCAGCGTGTTTGCACCTTTCTGCCAGGGTTGGTTAACATCAATAGACTATAAATGTGTACATAAAAAAATAAAAATAAAATTTCTTCTAACATAAAACATAAAACAAGTCCCTGGAGTTTGTTGCGGATCTCTGTTTTTTCTAACGTGGGAGGAAAGTTCAAAGGTTTCTATACAAACCTTCCTAATTTGAACTGGTTTTAAGTAACCTAAAATATTCTGATTTACATTCACACGGAAACAAGAAAAGTATTTAAGTAATTGAATGTTTTCAATTCATTTATTTCTTTATATTGTAAACGCGCCATGCGTCACGCAGTTCCTTAAAGTGGAACTGGACCAGGAAGGGAAGTCACCGCTGCACTTATCAACTTAAAAACCTCATTCAAAATTACAAATTGAAAACTAACTTTTCTTAGTTGAAATGGTTGAATTTAAACTTGTTTCGGATCCACATATTGATTCAAAAACGCCTCCCACCATTGACTTCACTATGAGGAGTTTGTTTATGGCCACCTGCTTTGCGCACCTTTTCAGGGCGTTCCCAGCTGCTCTCTACGCCAGAGAAGACCCCACTATCGGGACTACTCACCTTCTTCATTTCCCTCTCTATCTCCATCTTCCAGCCTTTGCGTTGAAGCGGTTCCTCCAGAAATGGTCCGTAGGAAAGAAACAGAAACAAACCAGGACAGAGAGATAAACCCCACTCACTGCCCTCCTGCTCGCTCTGAGCCACACGCGCCTGTCAAAGCGGCCCAACTATCAACGCTACTTCCTACCAAATATTACAAAATAAATCAACAGTTTCCATTAATTAAAATGTACCTAAATTGTGTTTGAGGTTGTTGAATGTAACGATAAATTCTCTTTCTCCATATATATAATATAGAAAAACATGCAAAACAAAAACTTCCGCACAAATTTGTGTTCATTTTATTACCTTATTTAAAATATATTATTAATAATTACATACAAAAATAGGTGTAAGGTTTGTTTTTTGTTAGAATCGTTTTTTCTCTATTTTCTATTTTTTTATTTATCTATTTAGTTTTTTTAAATTATGTATATTATTCAATCCTTAAAGAGTTTAAACATGCGCACCATAGTAACTGTGATTTTTACCATTCTTTTTGTATTTTCTTTACAGCAAAAGGAATTTTTTAGCACTTCCGGTTAAGTTTTTTTTTTACACTTCAAGGTCTCTTTCCCGCAGGGTGGCGTTCACTTTTCTTCCTGCGTTTGTGAGAGGCGCAATATGGCAGGCCATATTGATATTTATTAGCTTGACTGAATGTATATTCCAGATGTCTAAAATGCATTTCTTCCGGTCAAAATAAACATTTCCGATATCTAAAATAACATTCTTCCTATCTAAAATAAACATTCTTTCTATCTAAAATGAATTGTGACTAGGATGAACCCGAATTTCAGATCTCCATAAAAGAGTTACTGCTGGTCATAATTACTATTTCGGATGTCAAAAATGAATATAACATTACAGATATCTAGAAATACAATTGGCAGGCCATTTTGACATGAATTAGCTTGACTGAATATGTATTTAAGATGTCTCAAATGCATTTCTTCCTAGTCAAAATGAGCATTTCAGATATCTAAAATAACATTCTTCCTATGTAAAATATGCATTTCAAGTAGCTGAAATGTAATTCTTACTAGTACAAATGACGTCACATTTCCCTTTCATGTGTATTGGGCTTTTACTTCCAGATATCTAAAATAACATTCTTCCTATCTAAAATAACATTCTTCCTATCTAAAATAAACTTTCTTCCTATCTAAAATGAATTCTGACTAGGATAAATTCTAATTTTAGATCTCCATAATAGAGTTAGGTCTAGCCAAAAATGACTAACTTAAAATTTGTAAAGATTTCTAGGTATTTGAAAATTTGTTCTTATGTACAATTATATTTTTTGCAGCCTGAAATGTAATTTTGGCTAGCAAAAAATGTATTTTAGGATATCTATATGTACATTTCTGACTAATAGGAATGTAGTTTTGATTAGGAAGAATCTTATTTTAGATATCAACAAACTGAACAATAGAGGACAGCGCTTCTAATAAATGTCAAAACGGCCTGCCATACTTCCGCTTTACCCCTGGAACAAAGAAAACGGCCCGTTAAAGGAATAGTACACCCAAAACATGATTAGCCTTCATTTTCTACTCACCCCCATGCTGAACAACACTCTGGAGTACTTTTTTGATATCTCAAATGCATCTGGAGATCTGGGAGGCTTCTTGCTGTCTGCTGACATTCACACTGGAGAAGGTCCATAAAAGTCCACAAAAACGTGTCAATATTCCTCCATACTGCTCGTCCAATGTATTCCAAGTGTCCTGAGTGGGTAGCATCCAGAATTTACTCGAAACGAAGTCATTTAGAATGTTTTTAGAGCATAAACAGTAGTTTATAGGATTTCCTGAAAGCGCGCGCCAGCGCATTCAGGACGCTACGGAAGCCGGCAGACCAAACCAGATGAAAGTGCGCATTCAGCGTCTGCTCTGCTGATAATGCAAGCGTAGAAGAAGAAATGTGCTGTTTACCTGTGCAAACAAAGAAACAACGAAAGAAAAATGTCTGAGGACTTCAGTGTTGAGGAAGAGCAGGAGTTCTTTGCCGAGCTGAATGCACACTTTCGTCTGGTTTGGTCTGCCGCGGTTTCCGTAGACTCGTGAACGCGCTTTTAGGAAATACTATACACTACTGTTTATGCTCTAAAAACATTCTAAATGACTTTGTTTCGAGTAAATTCTGGACCTTTCTGTCTCGGGCACAATAGACCTCCATTATTTGAATGTCAGCAGACAGCAAGAAGCCTCCCAGATCTCCAGATGCATTTGAGATATCAAAAAAGTACTCCAGAGTGTTGTTCAGCATGGGGGTGAGTAGAAAATGAAGCCTAATCATGTTTTGGGTGTACTATTCCTTTAAAGCTGCAGTCTGTAACATTGAGGAGGGAGCAGACTTCGACTGAAAATTTGAAGAAAAACAGGTTTCACTCCACTCCCTCACCCTCTCTGCTTCACTCATGCCCCACCTCCAAGCTCCACCCCTCTCACAGCATCTGCACGGCTACCGCATGCGACCAGAAGGGGGGGGCGGGATTCAGCGCGTGTGAGCTGTGATTGACACTCCATCAGACGCTCCTCTGGCTGTGATTGGTTGTTTTGACTCGTCCCGAATTATTCTTTCCAGATTGAAATACAGGCAGTAGGCGGTACCAATTGAAGCAGTTTTTTTCACAGGTTACATATCACATGTACTGCTGTCTGGGCATAGGGACAGTTTTAGCCAATATGACAAAAAAGTGATTTTTAAAAACTTACAGACTTCAGCCAAACAGTGAGCTGAAGGGCGCGGTCTCAGCAGGACAAAGAGGTTAGGTGGACTTCTGATGTGTTATAAACTATGCATCTTGATGCTTCAGAGGTTTCCAAATAACAAATAAATGTGTCAACGATTGTTTAATTGTTTTGCAGAGGTGACAGTAAAAAAAACAAACAAAAAAAACAAAAAAATCTGTTCAATGAATTCTTCTTCTTTTTTTGTGCCACAGTAAAGTTTTCCATACACTGCACTCCACAGCTGGTGTTTTTGTGATGTGGATGTTTGTGAGTTGATGGTAATAATTCTGGGGAAACAGCTGCTGGGTTGCCTCGGTGACAGGAATCATGGTGGTAGCAGTTTCCTCTGCTAGAGGAAATGATACCGTCACACCCTGAAAGGTCACACAAAGTTTATCAGTTATGGAAAGCATGTTTAAAGCTGAAATACTTTTCAAAGTATAAAGGAATGTATTGCTGAAGTGGAACGAGGAGGGCAAACAATTTTTTAATAAGTACAATCAAATTGTCTCCCTTTTTACTCTGCTATCCCTGAATACAGCCCACTGCAACTAATTAACTCCAGAATTGTTCTGTGAAGGTAGTGAAGATTTTAAACAGAATCATTGGAGACAGGCAGTGGTAGAGTCAGAAAATATTTGTAGTGGTGGCCAGACACAGACATGTTCAGTATTTTTTAGATGTGCAAGATAAAGATTTTATCTTTAATGACAAGTAAAGCATAATTTCGTTTTTCGTGGGATTGGTGACATATTTCCACCCAAGGGAGCAAAAATGTTTACCCATTGTCTGTGTTCAAATATATGGGCTGCATCCTCCGAAGGCCAGATTCGAAGGCTGATTATGTCATAGCTTGCCGCAGAGGTGTGGTCGGATTCCAAGATTCCTCGTTATGCGGCCTACAAATCCGTCCTTCTTTTGCTCAATTTTAAGGATCGGTCCGGTGTATCCTATCTATCCTTGGTTATCCCAGGATACATTGCGAGACCACGTAAGCCAGCTGCTCCGTGCTCAGAGGAAAAAGGCACTTGGCGCCAAATAGTGGTGAATATTGGAAGTTCAGTTTAATATAATACAAGTATGTGAATAGCTCCTTCTGAAAATTTATGGAAAATAGCTGTTTTAATGGTTATTGAGTCAGATATGTGGCGGTAATGTTTGATTTATCTAAAAGGTTTTTATCTGTTACTGTGTAAATGAGTTGGCTGTAATTTAAGGACAGATTCTAATATATCTACACTGTGGGGACTGTAAATCTGATGATTTTTATTTTCTAATTGCTATTTTGCACAATTGGCTTAACTAAGTATTTTTTGTTATTGAATATAAGAGATTTTGCAGATATATTTTTATTCATACATTGTTAAGATTTACTTATATCTTTCTACCCTTTTCATAGAATAGAATAGAAAAGAATAGAATAGAATAGAATAGAATAGAATAGAATAGAATAGAATAGAATAGAATAAAATAGAATAGAATAGAATAGAATAGAATAAAATAAAATAGAAAATTCCTTTATTGTCCCACAATGGGGAAGTTCTGGCATTTATAGCAGCAAAAAGATTATAGAAAAAAGGTATAAAAATAACATAATAGTGAAGAGTTAAAAGATAAACAATAAAATGCTGTACTGTAAAGTCTTTTAACAATAAAAAAAAACTGTGCACCTGGAGAATAAATAACCAATATACAGCCGAGGACATTTTACAGTTATGGATTTGTAAAAATAGCAGCAACATCTTATTTATTCATGGCCTAACAACATAGAAGATTTTATGACAGAGTTTAATCACACTCACTGTTTCTTCCTCTGCACCCCTCTGTCTTCTTTTTATGTGTCTATATTTTTTAATATCCCCCCATATGTCCCCCCCATATTGGACATATCCAATGGATAATTAACAGAAATGTAAACTGATCTGGTAATTCAGGTTTTTGTGACCACACTAGGTATTCATTCCTAAAATGCCTTCCTCTATAGCACATCATGCCTCACCCAAATCTTGCATTCTTCTCTGTTTGTTCACAAAGTCAACCATCCATCTATCCATCCATCCATCCATCCCTCTTATCCCAAGCAGGGCTTTGAGGGGTGCTGGTGCCTTTCTCCAGCTGTCTATGGGCGACAGGCGGGGTCCACCCTGGACAGGTCGCCAGTCCATCGCAGGGCAACACAGAGAGTTTTAGGAGAAAAGTCCCATTCATATTTTTTCTTCTATTTGTAATCTTCTCTCAGGTAAAAAAAACTTTATGCGTCTTGCACAACCTGTCAGCTGTTATCCAAACCCAGTTTTCAACTAAATGAATACATTTGTTTGATGTAGAAGTAATTGTTAATTTTTTTTTGCTGACATAATTTTAATTTCATATTATGCAACTCTGCAATCATATATGACATTTTAACTTTTATTCACTGATGACCGTTTCAGACATTTCTGATTTATCCAGGGATGACAGGTTGCATTGTAGGCAGGGAGAGCTCTCAAAAAGTCATATAGACATGTAAAGATAGAGGGAAATTCATGCAAGTGATTTAAAGGCGCTTTGAAATGTTGCCATGGCGCCAGGTGGGACATATTGTAAATATTGGAGCATTTCAAGAGCTTATATATATATATATATCTATATATATATATCTATATATATATATCTATATATATATAGATATATATATATAGATAAATTGGCCTTTTTTAATAATAGTTTGTTGTAAACTTCCAAAAATTTAAATGTGGAAAAAAAGGCAGAATCAAGAACGTTTATTGTCATTGTATAACCATACTGTAATATTGAGGAGGCACCACCTTTGAATGTACATAGAGTATGTTATGAAGAGACATTAGAAACACTTTTACAAAAAAGAAAACTAAATCCTTAAAGGGGACCCTTAAAAATATAAAAACATCCTCAAAAGAAAAAACAAAAACAGTGGTAAATATTAAGCACTCATTTAAATTTTTGGAAGAAAAAATGTGAACATTTTGTAGAAAATATCAACATCCTTTGAAGAAATGTTTACTTAAAGTGCAGTTTTTGATTAAGAGATCTGTAAAAAAAGGTTATTGATCTATGTGATTGTCAGCAAGGGTAAGTATGTGTGCAAATAATCTTGCATGTGTCAGAGAGGAAATATGTGTATCTCTGTGTGAAGGAAAGATAATACATAATCGTCCAACTGCAAGGAAGTACAATTGCCTTTAGAGCTTTTGGAAAGAAAGAGTGTTTTCAATGTTCTTGGGTTCTTTTCTTGGTGGAAGTGAGACAAAGAGTCCTTTCCCCAAAATCAAACATGAGACGTTCCTTTAGGAAATTGGGCGACAATCACATTTCAATGTGCATGGCACAGTGGAATACATAAAAAAAAACTGCCCAAAGAAAAAACTGCCAGCTTGCCATGGGACTCGTTTAGCTTGCAAGATATATTCTTTGACAACATTCCAAGGTTAGAAATAATTAAAAAAAACTCTCAGTACCTGGTTTAAATTGGATGGTCTTGAGACACTGATTTTGAAGATGTTCTTTTAATGGAACTCCCATATTACCCTCCATTTCCAGGTCTTTGTTCTGTCTGGCCTTAGACATTTCTGTCCAGTATAGGTCTTCACGTGTTTGTCTCTTTTACAAGTTTAAAGCTGAAGTCTGTAAGTTTTTAAAAATCACTTTTTTGTCATATTGGCTAAAACTGTCCCTATGCCCAGACAGCAGTACATGTGATATGTAACCTGTGAAAAAAACTGCTTCAATTGGTCCCGCATACTGCCTGTATTTCAATCTGGAAAGAATATTTCGGGACGAGTCAAAACAACCAATCACAGCCAGAGGAGCGTCTGATGGGGTGTCAATCACAGCTCACACACGCTGAAACCCGCCCCCTCCCTCTCACCGCTAAACCTGCCGTGCAGATGCTGTGAGAGGGGTGGAGCTTGGAGGTGGGGCATGAGTGAAGCAGAGAGGGTGGGGGAGTGGCGTGAAACCTGTTTTTCTTCAAATTTTCAGTCGAAGTCTGCTCTATTCTCAATGTTACAGACTGCAGCTTTAAGTAAATGTGCAAAAATGTGGATTAAAAAAGTAATACATTTTTTAAATCCAGACCAAATAAAATAATTTCCTACAGAGATCAGAGTCTAAAAGCTGTTGAATATCACTCATAGCAATCTGGCCTTTGCCGCAGGAAACACGCTCTTTAAGCTGCCCCTGATTGGCTTCAACAAGCTCCAGCTGTGAGGACACACCTGCCCTTCACACCCTGCAATCAGGAGAGATAGACACAAACTTAATCTTCGTTTTTTTCTCAAGCAGATTTCAATGCATTTCACAAAGCTTTGTTTTTTTGGTTTTTTTTTCAAAACCCAACTTAAAGATAGGGGGAAGACTATCCTTATAAAAAAGAGAATCAAATTCATATCAAGGGGATTGATGCTTTGGTAATCCGGTTCAAGTGAGCACAATTCTTACTCTGCCCATCATTGTCTTTTCTGTTTACACTGTGAGAGATAGGCACTCAAAACAAAAATAACACTTCTGGAAATATTGTACTTAAAGGGAAGAGTGGTCTGAAAAATGGTTAACAAGGGGAAAAAATTGCTTACATTCTTATTGGTCAGATTTACCGCATTTACAGGCTTGGCTAAAACACAATATGTATTTTTATGCATATTTATCCCTAAGGGGAGTTTTGTATATAGTTAATAATATTACGTTATAAAAAGGATGGTGTAGGAATATTCTATTATGCAATTAAATAATATTCCTTTTCTAAATGTTTTTGTGTATGGCAGACCTGAATTCTATGTAGTTAAGAAGCTAAGATTAAACCTGTATGACATGCAAAGAAAGATTATGATTCTGTCGGACATTTTTGAGATGAAAATGTTACAAACATTTTTAAACAAGAAAGAATGCTTTTAGACAATTATTAGCTAACATTTTTAGCATAAACAATGGAAAAATAAATTGTAATATGTAAAAATATTGTAAAAAATCACCAAAAAAAATCATAGCTAAAAAAAATATCTATTTTTTAATAATACACAAATATATAAACACATTACATAAGCATAAAATTCTGAACAAGCAGTGATAAAGCAGCGGTCATGGTCACCTCGTGCGACTTTCATTCAGAAAGCAGTGGCCTTAGTTAGATATGCAGTGTTGTCTAAAATTAGACAAATCTTATCAGCCTAAGTGGCAGCTACAGAACAAGTAGGGACCAACTTGATTTTACTTGATTTAGGGATATTTCTCAGGCTGAAGGTTAGAGCTAGTAACAATCTCAGGATATTCTAAAGTTCGTAATTCTCTGGAGAAAAAATACACATATGATGTTGTAGTAATTTTAAACCTGACCCTAAATCATCTGTGTTATAAATAAACTCTACATACAAAATTGATGCCTTCTGGTATTGTCTTAGTCAAGAAGGTTGGAGCTTACTGTGTTTTTCTTCCAGCTGTACACATAGACAAGGATCAAAAACAGATTCCGCTTCTCAGTAAGTCCTTGTGAATCCTGCAGCTGTTTTCCATGAAGCTTTTTACAGATTGAAGCTTATCATTGTGGTTGTGTAATTAGGTTACCGCGAGAAAAAAC
Organism: Cyprinodon tularosa; assembly: GCF_016077235.1. Taxonomy (NCBI): domain Eukaryota; kingdom Metazoa; phylum Chordata; class Actinopteri; order Cyprinodontiformes; family Cyprinodontidae; genus Cyprinodon; species Cyprinodon tularosa. The sequence goes on along the minus strand of NW_024038438.1, from coordinate 385,372 downwards.
AGGCGATAAGTGACCTGTGTCAGATTGTATTGGAAAATAAAGTCAGGTAATTTCAAAGAAAGATTATTTATATTATTATTATTTGAATTTATTTTGTTTCGAATAAGACATGTCAGCAAGTAATGGAAGGCAGATGAGTTTTAAGACAGCAGTTTTAGAAAGTACAGGGAAACTAAGTAAAAATATATATATAAATAGAATCTATTATCTTATTTATCTATCTATTTATCAATCCTCTAGTAATTGAGGGTGGGTAAACCCTGGACAGGCTCCAATGCAGAGCAACACAGAGTCACATAACCATGCAAAAATGGGGAGCATAGCTGACTTTCAAGCAGTTGGGTTTGAATCCCAGCTATAAACATGTTTGTCGCTTTCATGGTAATGGCAGGAATCTCAGTCTTTCTACATCACATCAACATTCACTGAATTGTTCCTTTTTTATCATAGTAATACAATATAACTCTTTTAGATTATTATGGGGGGGGGGACAAATAGAAAAAGAAAAACTGAATTTAGAGACTCTCCCCCTGTCAATCTTTTATCAGAAAGGATTATCCCATCCTGAAGGACTGAAACGTCTTTTCTAACATACTTATCTGAGTTGCTTTTCAAATTTAAAGATTCTCAAATAAATTATAGAGCACATGGGCAATGATGTGCAAATAGAACTGACAAGCACTAAGCCTAGTCCTCCTTTACACACACTTGAGAGAGGTTTTAAGCATTGTGTTTTGTTCTTAAAGAAAACAGTTGGTTAAAAAGTGTACTTGATATTTATATGCTAAACAAATTTTATAATCACTGAATAGGGAGAAAAGGCAAGAGAAGGATTATAAAAATTTACTTTTTTAAAGATTTTTTGTAGCAGTGCCTGTCATTAGTATGACTGCACTCAAAAGCAAAATATATGTCCTGCAATGCCCTCTCGACACAGTGCTGGTGTGACGGGAGACAAAATAACTGTAAATATCTCCCAACCCATTCCTGAGGCTGTTGCAGAACTGGAAAGCTATATGTGACAGATTGGTGCATAGTTGCACACAAAGAGAATTATTGCAGCTCGTTCCTACCAGCAGTCATTAGATTTTCACAACCATCACTGTTCCCATAGAATAGTTTTATTATTATATTTAACCTCTTTGTTATTTTTTTTTCCAGTCAAAAAAACTGTAAAATAAAAGCCTTTACTCTTTGAAATAATTTGCCAAGTGTTCACTGAGAATACTTCAAAAAGAGAAAAAAAAAGTTTCTTTAGTTGTCAGAAAACCCCCCAAAAAATCCAGGTTTCTTTGTGAAAACTGAAAATACTTCTCTAAAAAGATGGCGTTACAAGCACATTAGATGCTGTATCGCAAAGAAAGCTTGGGAACGGGAGCAGCCGGTGATACTCTTCTGCCACAAAGCAAGGTCGAGGTGAGCACACATGACTCCCCCCACAATGGGCAATAAAAGGTTTTGGCCCAACCTGTTTCACACATTTGGTCATGATGAGGGGGCTGATTGTATTCACCGCGCTGCTGGTTGCCGTTCTTTCCAGGGAGACATTTGAGGGGTAAGTGGATCCTAATCAAACCCCTTAAAAGGATAGTTGTTTGAAGTCTTTACACTGTTGTACGTATGTGTGTCTTTTTTCAAGCATGTCCTCATGTAGCATCTATTGTACAAAAATGGGAAACGGCAAACTAAAGTTCTGGTTTTAAGAAAAATCGATTAACAAATTAATCATCTGATTTTAATAGAAGTTTAGGAAATTATGTTTTGCACAGGTCATTTTAATATTTGATGCTTAAATTCTGCACTAGAATAGGAATGGAAAAAACAATGATGAAAAAAATGCTTTAAGTTAAGCATAGATGTCCTTATAAAACATTAATATATAAAATGTATTCAGGGATCTACAGTAAAGTACATACATCTTCCTGTAATTAGCTTTGATCAAACAAGCCCTTTTTTTCTTATTTCTTTAAGTGTAGAAAGTGAAAACAATACAGTTTCGCATTCAAATGGTCTGTTCCTATTCAAGGTCCTAACGGCAAATGGTAAATGGCCTGTAATTATATAGCACTTTTTCAAGTCAGAGGATATGAACAAAGTGCTTTAGACTACATTCAGACATTCACCCATTCACTCACACACTGATGGTGGCAAACTACATTGTAGCCCTGTAGCTCACTGACAGAAGCAAGGCTGCCACCAGTCCTTCTGACCACCATCAGTAGACAATGTAGGTGAAGTGTTTTGCCCAAGGACACAACGGAACTGAAAGGCAGAGCCAGGGCTTGAACCAACAAGCCTCTGGTTGCAGGGCAAACTCCTTCATCCGACGCCACCGTAATGTTGAAAAAAATATACTTTATTCCCCAAATATTCTAATTAATAGACAAGTTTTTTTTTTTTTTTTATAAAATGCTTTGCAACTTGCAACTGTCCTAAAATGGTACCCTGAGGAACACCACCATTCTGCACTCAGGAAATCAATCACCATTCAGTCATTTTGCAATGGGTCCAACAGGGGCTAGTGCCCCTTTAGAACTGGTCCCCTGTTATTGCCCCTGTATCTAAGCCATGTCATGCCTTAGACGCAGATTAATGTGGTTCCATCTCTCACTTTATACATCAAATGATCAACTATTGCCCCTTTATTGTTTTTATTTTACTGAATTTTTCTGAGCTAACACTAATTCAGCTTGATTCCATAGAGGGTTGGCTGGACGTTCCTTTCTTTTCAACACGATCATCTTTTCCATAGCTGAATGATATATGCTACTTTCTTGAAGCTACATGTCTTCCATTGGTTTTCATTTTTTAAAGTATTGCCTCCATCTGATCGGAGACATCTGCATAGTAAGACTGTACTTCAAGCTTTCACACCCAAAATGTTTTCACATCTTTTGGCTCTCATTTTCAGACATCAGGTGCTTCGGATTGTCCCGAAGAATGGGGTCCAGCTGTCTCTTCTTAGGAACCTGGAGGAGATGATGGAGTTTGAGGTTACATAATGCTTTCTAATATTAGTTAATAAAATATATATAGTTATAAGTTAAATAAAATGGGATAAAATTGTATATATCCTGATAGTATTTGTACCATTTGTAATGTTTCATTTGTGCTTATTTCAGCTCGACGTCTGGAAGGGAGCTACTCGTTTGTCCACCCCTGTAGATGTCAGAGTTCCTCCTCACACTATGCAGGCTTTCAAGAGTTTCCTGGAGACCAATGAGTTTGAGTACAGTATCATGATTGAAGATATCAAGGTAAAAGACCTATATGTTACCTACTCTGTCTTCTTGGGTCTTCCATCATAACGTAAACATAAATTTCGAATCAATCTTCTAGGCAATCTTGGATGCGGAGAGGAAACAGATGGAGTTTGCTGCTCGCTTAGGTCAGCCAAGGAACACTGACAGCTTTGACTATGCCAACTATCACACACTCAGTGAGGTTTGTAAACTCATTTGCTCTGGTCAGTGCAAAGTGTTTTGAGTTGATCTATGCAGATTCAATGTTTATCCATTTTTTTCTTTTTTCAGATCTACAGCTTCCAGGACATGCTGGTGGCTGAGAACCCCGACTTTGTCAGCAAGATAGTGATCGGTCAAAGCTACGAGGGTCGTCCTCTCAATGTGCTTAAGGTATATGACCAACTAGACAACCTTGAAATATTTCAACAGGTTGGCGGAACAGGAAGTGAGTGTGACCGAATGTACATTTTATTTGACTGAACAACTCAGAGCAGAAGGAAAAATTTGAGATCCAATCAGATCCTATGTCAGCACCCATTTATCTCTGCATTTAGATAGTACTTTTAATCAACTGCGATCTAGCTTGTTGAAGTTACTAAAAATGAGCCATTAGCTTCATAGAGCTGCCCTCTGCGTAGGGATAACTTAAAGGTGTGAGCGTACCTTTTAGGTATAGTGGAGGATGTTCTTTTTCCAGGTGAATCATCAAAATACATGGTCCTCCTAATTGTCAATCATTCTGGTGGTATGTTAACGTGACGCCGTCCTACGTGCTCGTCCATATTTTCACTTACCGGTGGTGAGTCTAACATAGTGTAAAAATTGCAAATCTTCTTTTGGAAAGTAAATTTGTATGAGTGATGCAAACAACAACTTCTAAACAGAGTGTGCATGAGGAGAAATGGGCATTGTGCATGCTCTTACACGCGTTAAATAGGCATTCCCTCCCGGGAGCGGGTACAGGGTTGTGCATGTGCATTTTTTTTACGTTTTTTTAAGCGGGTCTTTTCAAAAAATCGTGAAAATCCTCCACTATACCTTTAAGAGTCTTTCAAATGACTGTGTTCTTTGTTGGGTTGATCTGAGGGGTCCAACAGGTGCATCTTTCTCTGCCCAAATAAAACGACAATAATATGTTTTTTAGGACCCAAAATAAAAATTTATGTTTTTTTTTAATTCGAATATCTACTACCTTAATAAGATCCCACTTTGTGCTGGAGCCATCTCTTAGCTCCAGCTCGCCTCAGCAGCTGTTTTCTCCCTCTCCCATGGAAGGCAGCTTATTCCCGCCTCAACCTACAGTACTGATTTATGCACAGGTTTTAACTTAACGCTTGTCATTCGATGTATGTAGCACTGCCTTTTTATTTTTCATTTTTACAAAATGCCATAATAATTTGTATTTTCTAGAATTTGGGTTTTCTGATATATAAAATTATATATATCAGGATATTAATACAATAAAAACGTATGCTTCATTGCTGTCATGGTTACTAGGTTACCAAATATACGCTGTGGTGAGGGTGGGGTGTCTGACTGCTTAAGCTTAGACCAGGGGTCTGCAACTTTCAACTACAACGGTTCTTAATATTGGCTAATATTTAAAGCTAGATAAATATAGTACATTGACAAATACCATTCTTAAAGATAAAGTTGTTTTTTTAAAGAATGTTTAAATTTAATTTTCAAAAAAGAGGAATGACATTAAAGAACCTGAAATATGTCATTAGATCTATAGTTTTAATTAATCAGCTTTTAAACTATGTTTTTATTTTTTATATCAAATATTCATATTGAATAAAATATATAGCTTCCTCTTAATGATTTTCTTTAAGGTTTTGTCCTTGTTTAACCCTGTAAATCTCAGGAAATAGCTGGCATAAAAATTGAATAAAAAGTTTTTAAACCAGATTTGCCACTGAACATTAAAAAAAGGAAAGGAAAAAAATTAAATTAAACAAGTAGTTTGTATAATTTGTGATGCATTATGCATTTCTGTACAATTTATTATAGATTTTCTGTTCGGTACATGTGTCAGGATTTTCAAAATCATATTTATCCCACTGATGATAAAGAGGATACACTTAGCGTTAAAGGCTTAAAAATACAAATAGGGGCAACAGGTTTCATATTGCTGATGTTAGGTTATTTGTTATTTAAAGGTCATGTATTATTTGTGGCTCTTTTTATTTTTTTGCCTGAACTCGAGGAAAAATGGCTATTTGCTAATCATTTCTGGCCTTTATGTCTTTCATTGAGCCACTCCTGCATAACAGAACCCAGAAAAAGTTTTCCCTGTAGGATAGGACAGCACATAGACACAGAAAAAACCCCCACCAAAAGTGCCAAAGAAAATATAAAAAATTCATTTTCCGGTATTCAGGTTTTAAAATTTAGCAAAAGAAAAATAGATGGGGAAATATCTTTACCCATCACTGTTTTTAGGAGATCCAGTTTTATTGACTTTATTGATATATCACCATTAGTTAGCAATGTGTTGCTGACTCACAGTGAGCATGCACGCAACGACAACAGGAAGAAACCTCCAGCAGAAGCAGGCCCAATGTGAGCAGCCTTCTGCTGAGGTGGACAACTGCCAGTCAAACACCCAATATCTCTCTCCTTTACAGTAGAGTGACCAATTGGTATTCTGGCCAAGGTTTTTTGATCAATGTTTACAGATTATGTTTATCTCTATTCATGTAACCTAATATAGCTAAAAGAAGGGCTAGATAAAAATTGCAGCAGTATTACAACCAAATCTATTTCTACAAAACCTAAAATTGCTGGATGCAAGTGGAGAAACTTCTCTTCAGATAGTTCTTTAACAAAAGAAAAGTCCATTTCCTTCCACCTCAAAATGATGCACCTTTTTTTTGCTCTTTTTTCATCACATAAAATGACAAAACAATTATATTTTTGTTGTACTGTGACAAAATGTCATACAGATCCAAGAAGGATAGTTGTTATAGTACATTTTCTTAATTTTGGAAACGTTACCGTGGTTTCTTCTCTCCCTCCCATGTCTTTAGTTCAGTACCGGTGGAAGCAATCGTCCTGCCATCTGGATCGACACTGGAATCCACGCCAGAGAGTGGATCACTCAGGCCAGCGGCCTCTGGTTTGCCAAGAAGGTGCCTCATTAGTTCTCCCTGTCCCTTAAGCACTAGGCTAAAATATCAATGACTTTTTCTGACTGTGTTTCCCTTGATTTTGCCTCTAGATTGTGACAGATTATGGAAAAGACCCTGCCATCACTGCAATCCTGAACAACATGGATATCTTCCTGGAGATTGCAACCAACCCTGATGGCTACTATTTTACCCATGTCTCTGTAAGACATGTTTTTTTATTTTCTGCAAAGAAGTCATAGGTTTTTTTTTCTCAAAAGTACCATCACTCAGAATATTGATATGTTTACAGAACCGTATGTGGCGGAAAACAAGAAAACCCAACCCTGGATATTCATGCCCTGGAGTTGATCCCAACAGGAATTGGGATGCTGGTTTTGGACGTAATATCTTTCTTTCTTTCCCTTCTTTCTTTTTCTATGTCTTTTCCCCTCTGATCACATACGGTGCAATATAAATGCATGAAAATACAACAAAGTCCAAGCTGCAGTGCAGAACTGGATTTACAGTAATTCACAGCACATTGTCTGTAATAGGAAATTTGCCAATGCTACCACTAGGCGACACCAAACAACTTTGTTTTGCACATCTTCACTTTAGTGGTGTACTAACCCAGAGGACACTACAAGGTGCACATTTTCACTCAGGAAATTACCTTTGAGTAATAAATGCATAAGGTATCTTTGTTTTTCATTTGCTTGAATAGTTGGTGGTTCCAGTGGTTATCCCTGCTCAGAGACCTACCGTGGACCCAGCCCTCACTCTGAGTCTGAGGTTAGGTCCATTGTGGAGTTTGTGCAGTCCCATGGCAACATCAAGGCCTTCATTTCAATCCACGCCTACTCTCAGATGCTCTTATACCCCTACGGCTACACCACGGCCTCTGCCAAGGACGATGCTGAGCTGGTACGAAAATCATTCGGTGGTGGTTTTATTATTTTCCACTACTATATAATGTGTATTACATTTTTATTGTTCTCTGTAGGCTATGGAAACGCAAATCTAAACATTCGTGAATTTAAAACACCTTCACAATTATTAACATACTTAGTGAAGATCTCTAAAAAAAATCCATCTTCTATTGCCACAACATAATTCTATTCTGAAGGGTTGTTTTATAAATTAAAGGAATAGTGGAGGATGTTCTTTTTCCGGGTGGATCATCAAAATAAGTGGGCCTCTTAATTGTCAATCATTGTGGTGATGCTCATCCCAGTCTGTTCTGCAAATGCGCACTTTCAGGTGAATGTGTGATGGAGTTACAGTTTCAGCCAGTCATCGAAGCTTGCCTTTCTCAGCCTTGCACATGCAAGACAAAAAAGTACCAATTACCAATGCTAGCAAAGTTATCTATAACTTTAGCTAAAGTTAGCTATAACTTGAGCGTGCAGGAGAAAAAAATGGGCTCGTGAATGCTTCCGCACACATTTACTAGGCGTGCCCTCTCATTTCCTCTCAGGAGCAGGTACAGGGTTTTCCAAAATTTGGGAAAATCCATCGCTGTACCTTTAAGTTTAATCTGATTTTATTCATTTATATCCTTGTTTTGTTTATACGTTTAGTGAGTTCAATGACATTTAAAAATGTTCTACAACATAATTTCCTAATTGCTTTGGGAATTCTTTTTTTTTTTCAATTATTTCCCCTAACTTTTAAGCTGATTACTTTGTCTATAAATTTTTTTACTAGCAATCCATTACTTCTTTCCCCCAGGAATGTGAATATGAGTTAAAACAAAAAGCAATTTTTAGAAGGCACTTGAAAAAAAAAGACACCATGACATTTTTAGCAAGCATTGATTTTTATAGGTCTAGAAATGGTAGTAATGGAGTTATGATGCTTTATGAAAAAAACAAATCAGTATACCTAGACCTCACCGTAAATAATGAAAGCAAGTGTCAGTGCTACAGATGACAAAGCTTGCTCAGTCTTTTCTACACAACTTTGCGAGAAGAATAGCATTCACAAGGGAAGGCGTGCAGTGCATTCCTTCTTAACAAACAGGATATTAATGTATTTATTCTCTAAAAATTAGCCTTTAAAACTATGCAGTTTGGTACACTTTTTATAATTTGTGATTAAAGAGAGTAATTTTGGCCCTTTTTCATAAAACACAATCTATGACAAACCAAGTATATTTCTGGTTTCACAAGCACAAATGAGTTGATAGTATGGATCGGGCTACCGGTTCAGATCAGGAAATTACAAGCATTACAAACCACAAGTAGGAAGAAGTCAATATTGTCTCAAGAGGTATGATTTTCTGAAAAGTAGCCAGTCACAGGCTGTTTACTTTCTCAGTTTGCTTCAACCCTCGAGGTCACAAAAGTCGATATGAGTCACAGAAACAGGTCGTCATGCGAGTATGAGAGAATCTACAGGAGCATATAAAACAAGAGAGCAGAGAAGGAGGATGGACTTTAAAAGAAGGATTTTAATGATATGCTGGCTCATGTTATTGAATCTGCACATATAAAACTTTTAAAAAATCATTGGAGAGTAGTTTATATGTGTATGTTTTAAATAAAACTTCTTTTATGAGTGCTTATCACCGCTGTGAACTACTGGGAGAATTCTCACTTCAAACCCATGCCAGCATCCTGCCCTGTGCTACAAATGTAAAATGCTGAGCCCTCTACACTTGATTGGATTTTAAGTAGAATAGACTGGTCTGATTAGAATAAGATAAAGGTTTTAAGAAACAAATACCTCAGATGTGCCTGATGAGGAACAAAGGATGCATCTTTGAATGTCACGCATAGTATTTAAGCATGGTAGAGGAGATGTTGGGCTACAGGCCCATCTTACTGCCAAATACCCTTGATAGATCTTCAAATTGCATGATAAACTATTTACCAGTTTTAAATAAAATGTATTGAATTATACGAGGTAACTGAAAATTGGTTGTAATCTTGTCTTACAAAAGGACACATATCAGATGCATAGTCAAATCCACATAGATCTATTGTGCAAACAGGAAAAAGCCCCACTTTCTGTGTTCCAGATTTGTGAATTTTTCCTAAAAAAAAATGGTAGAGCTGCTAATGCTCTTTTCACCAGAGAATATCATTGAACTAGAAATAAATGTCCAAACAACTTTTTTTGCAGTACGCACTGGCCCAGAAAGCTGTCAACAGCCTCACTTCCATGTATGGCACTCGCTACACTTATGGCAGCATCATCGACACCATCTGTAAGTTTTTGCATCACAGCCAGAAGACATTGTTTTTTTTGTTTTTTTTTATCAAGTATAACTATATTTTTTTTTTGCAGATTTTAAAGTTTTTAATTTCAACACACAATAAAATATTTTACCGACAAATATTTGAAAAGTGCAGCAAGTAAAAAATATACCACATTAGTACGAAGTAAAAATTTTTTTTGTTTCATTAAAATAAAAAAAAAGAAACATACAAGTTTCTAACATAGAAACTAAAAAGAAATGCATTCCAAATATTGAACTTTGAAAAGGTTTTAGAAATAATTTATGATGTTCATGTTAAAGTTCAACCAATATTTTACTCTGTTTTTTCCGATTTTATTTTTTCTAGTTTATTTTATCAAAGATTTTTGGTCAGTTTGTCGTGATGGAGTGAGTTTTACAAATTGCACTAAACTCTTCTCAAATCCTGTTTTATAGATTTTAACCTCAGACCAAAAGAAAGAGGTGTACATAGGGAATGAAATCTGTAACGAAATTAATTTGTCTAATTCAGTATCCAAAAAAAAAAAAAAAAAAAAAAAAAAAATAGAATCTGGAAATAAATAAAAAACAAAAATTTGTTTAGCTCTTGCTTAAACATTTGAAATTACACTCAAAAAATGTTATGTTTTCAAATTTTCTTTTTTAAGAATGTTCTTTGCTTTTAAAAATATTGTAACAGATTTCTGTCCACACATAGTTTGTATCTTCATGGATTTAACAGTGATGAGAAGGTTTGTTTGTCTTTGTTTTGCTTAATCCATCCTTTTTTTATTTTTCATTCTAGATCAAGCCAGTGGTGGCACAGTTGACTGGACCTATAACCAGGGCATCAAGTACTCCTACACCTATGAGCTGAGGGACACTGGTTACTACGGGTTCCTCCTGCCACCCAATCAGATCATGCCCACAGCTCAGGAGACTTGGAGTTCTCTGATGGTCCTCATGGATCATGCTTACAAGAACCCATATTAATGCAATTGTTTGTTTGTTGACAGAAGGAATTTCAACTGTGAGGACGTTTTAATCTTTGAGACGAAAACAGAATAAAGTAAAATTAATTATAAAAATATAAAATGCACATTAAAAAAACTAAACAAAGATCTTTTCCTTTCCAATGCACTTTGAAAATTTTGAGATCTCATTACAGCATGGTTTGTTATCAAAACTTTACCTTCATAAGAAATCACAATGATTCCATCATTTTTAAGACCAGGATGTTCCGCAAAAATGCTTTTTAGAAATTTCAAAACAAAAGCAGGTTTTCCGTTGGATGACTTTCAACATGAAGAAGTGATTGAAAAAACATAACAGCAGGAAATTGATTTGAAGAAAATATTTTAAAATCCTCATTTTCTGATTCTAAAATTCTTTGAAAAACACAAGCAATAGGCTTTTTCGAAATTAATGTTTGATTCGGATATTATAATAGATATTTTCCAGCTATTTTCGATAGGAAACTGCCTTTACTCATATAAATAATACAAAAGAAATATGTTTTTAGGATTTCCTGAAACATACAGTGACAGTGCCATGAATTTGTTTTCTGCCTTTTAGAGTTAGATTTTTGTTAAGTAACATATATATGCTCAAAAAATAAAGGGAGTATGGGAAAAACAGAATACTATAACTAATTAAATGAAACGTATGCAAAAGCAAACTATCAAAAGTCATAAAGGGGCAACATGGGTTGTGTTCAAATCCTGCGGCTGCATCCTCGGAAGGCCAGATTCATAGGCCAAAAACCTCATAGCACGGCCACTGGTCTCTTGGGATTCAAAGACTCCTTCCTATGAGGCAAACAAATGCACCCTTCTTTTGCCCAGATAGGTTTCCTTATCCTCAGGAATAAAACAAGTACACAGAACAGTATTAAGTAGTTCGGCATCCGTTCTTTGCCTACTTTGTGTATCAACTACCATGGTTGCTAGGTGACAGAGCTTACGCTGAGTAAGGGGCGTTGAAAGCCAGAGACGGCTGGACCTGTTTGAACCTATTGCTGAGCTCTTCCAGCCTCCTTATTTTCATGGCCTCTGAAGGACCCATCTTACCAAGACTCGGTCCTTTGAAGGATGCAGCCGCTGAAATCGAACACTACATATGTCTTTCCTCAGGTTTGCCTTGTTAGCAGCTTCAGCCATTTCATTTCCATTAATTCCAGCATGAGCTGGGAGCCACAAAATAACCATATCTACCAAGTTTAAAAGGCGACTTTACTAATTACATCTGTTCTTGCCTTGCATCCCCCATCCTTTAAATTAATCAGTGCAGACAGAGAATCAGAACAATTGATCACATTCTGAATTCCTGTTTCCTCTACCCACCATTGTCCCCAGAGGATTGCAGTCAGCTCAGCTGTAAACATAGAAATGCCGTCAGATAAACACTGATATTGATGGAACCCAAATTGGAGAACATAAATACCAAAACAAACTCTTCTATTTACTGGATCTTCCGAACCATAAATACTAATCTGGGTGTAACCTCTCCATTCAGTTCAGAGGTGGACATTTGCATAAGTCCCCAGACATCCTTTAAAATCTAAAAACTAATTTATTTTAAAATCAATATCTAGCTCAGGCCACAACAAAGATATAATTACTGGCCAGATCACTGGGGGAACATCATCAATCATCAAAAAAATGTCAGAGATTAAGTTTCTGCACATAACCTTTCAACGAATGCAGAACACTTCTTCTATTGAGCATACTTTTGCCTTTTACCAATTCCCAACTATCTTCCACCACAGAAGGTAAAAAAAAGTGCTGCACCGGCCTCTTTAACTTTACTGTATTGTTTAGTCCAAGCTTTATTAGTTTCAAATTTGAATATCTCTCATGCACACAGTACAGCTTTGACAAATATAGCTAAATAGGAGCAAGATGTATTGAAGCAGAACACCAGTTTGGGAAAAGTGAAGTTTGACACCACTATTTTAAACATCCATCCCTCTCTATGATGTGGAGATGGAAGGAACTATCTCTGTTCAGGTTTTTTACTTTACTCCTAGTTTACGATTACCCAGCTCTTCTTTCCAGTCGTTAAATAATAAATCATATCACTCCAAACTTAAAACATTAAACAGAAGCCTAAAATGCATTTTGTGATGTGCTGAAATGGCTTCCACCTTAGCTTTGACACCAGTTGTAGCAAAATGTTTAGAGACTTTATTTTAAAATGGATATTTTTTATTACAAGATAAAAGATGATCTTTTGTTTTGTGTGTAAAGCTACTTCAAGTACTTTAACGACTAGTGAATAATAATGTATTGATAACAGTATTCCTTTTAACTAATTTTTTATGTGATGATTTGGGATGCATGGTGGAGTGGAGGTTCCCTTGCAGCAAGAAGATTCTGGGTTCAAAACATGGTCTGGGGTCTTTCTGCATGGAGTTTGTTGCATGTCTCCCCATGCTTGTTTGGGTTCTCTCGGGGTACTCCAGCTTCCTCCCACAGTAAAAAAGACATGACAGTCAGATTAATTTGCTTCCCTAAATTGTCCTCAGTTATTACTGTGTGCATGGTTCAGTGTCTTTGTGTGTCTCTGTGTTGCCCTTCGACAGACCGACGATCTGAACACCTACCGCGCCTCACACCCATAGACTGCCAAAGATAGTCATCCACCGTGACCCTGACAAGGACTAAAAGGGAGAAGATGGATGATTTGATGTAATGATTACTGGCAACCCGTGGCTCCAGAGCCACATGTGGCTCTTTAATGGCAGGTGGCTGTTGTAAACAATGTGCGCGTGAATCTTAGGCCATGGATCCCAAAGGGAAAAAAGGCAGATAGCTGAGGAGAACAAAAGATTCAAATAAGAATGGACTAAATAATTTGTTTCATTACCAATGTGGAAGGATTGCCTGCATGTTCGCTTTTTAATGAGAAGTTGTCGAAAAATAAAACTGGTAATTTGGAAAGGCACTTCCAGGGAAGGCCTGCTAAATATGTAGTCGACCACCAAGTTAAGAGTGAGAGAAAAAGTTTGATTGCAGACCTTCTAGATAAATTAGCAGATTGCAAAGATACGTTTAAGAAGTGGATTACATCTCCAAACTTCCCTGCTGCTGCTAGTTGTATTGCAAACATGGCAAACTGTCCACAGAGCAAACAGAGCAAACTCTTAGGACAGAAATAAAAGAGGTGGCACAGGTGACATAGAGAGCCTTTACATTTATCAGATACATCCACCGAATTTAGGAAAATCCCAGAGAGCCTAAAATTTGGAGAAATCATACCTTAAATGGGCTTAGGCTAAGACGAGCACAAGATGAAGCTAAATGTATTCTGTATAGCAGTAGAATCTTTATGTACAGATAACAACAAATTGTTGAATGTTGATATAAGACCTTTCTGCTGAGCATTATAGAGAGAATTTCATTCAAAGGGTTTTTGGGAGGTACAAAAGAGACATTTGGGAAACATTTAGAAAAACAAATTCTGAATTTATAAGTAGCCAAAAAAAAATAGAGAGCTGTTTTAAATGCATGCAAAGATGATGCTCATACTGTTTCATCAATAACCTAAGCTTTTAATTCAATCAGTTTTTTATGATACATATGATTGTCTTCTGTATGTGATCAAACAGAATATCTAAAAACAAAATCTGGAAAAGTTGATATTTTAAGACTTTATCTTATAGTACCGGTAATCTTATAATAATTTTCTTTATTAGTTAGAATTATCACATGCAGTGGCATATCAATGGTAATGGGCTTTATCATATTTTTTTAAAGAAAGTACAGAAGCACCTATAAGGAAGTGTTTATATAGCTGAATAAGGAAACAGCAAAACTTAGACTAGCTTCCTCTTTCTTGATAAACTTGGTGCAACATATGTTTGTCAAAAACATAAAGAACATGGTGTAACTCCAGCTGGTGAAACCCAGAGGTTCTCCTGAAAACCAACCTTTAAAGGGCCGTGTTTGGTCTAAGACTGAATTTTTTATTACTCCATCATGATGAAGAAGTTCAGTGTATTTGCAGCTCTGCTTGTTGCTGTTTTCAGCAAGGAAGTCTTTCATGGGTGAGTGAGCCGGCAGTTATCAATATATAGCAATGAAAGGGTCTTTATCAACATAATTACACAAAGTCAGACTAGATCTTATAACTGCATTAACTAACTTTGACCAAAGTGCAACAAAACAGATTATATTAAGCAAATGTTTGCTCTCTTATATATAAACTTACACAATGTTTTCTATCTATTGATTTATGGTAATATGAATATACTAAAAGAAAAAAGCAGATGAAAAGGCCTTTTAAAACCTTGCTGGAATTTTAAGCCTTCAAAAAGATGTAATGTATTGTGAAGAATAAATTAGGACACCCATAATTATTGTAACATAGGTTTGCAAAAATTACACATAGATATATCAAGTCAGGAGCACGTATTTATAACCTTGTAACAACATTCTATTAAAGGTTTTAACTGTTTATACATTCATTTTGGTGCACTCCTGATCGCTGAAGTGAGAATAAACACTGTGGTGAGATTAAAAAAAGGGGTTTCTTTGGCCTCAGAAAGACAACAATAGAGAGAGCAAAACAGTTTTAACAGAGGTGTGTAAAGTTCTCCAAAAAAGGCAAAAAATATCAAATTAGGAAATTGCTTTTGTAAAATTTAAGGTTACAAATAAGAAATGTAAATAAGTAAAGTTAAGAAAATTGATTACAGTATTTGAGATTATTATTATTATTATTTTGTTTTAGGTCCCTATACTTCACTTTGTTAAAATAAAATGGAGGTAGAATTTGTTGAACAGAACATGGGGTATTCAAACAGTACCATCCATACAAACCCAGAATAACAAAAAAGCCAAACGACACACAGCCAATAAAGTCCCATTTGTCTGAGAAAACTTAAAGTACCTTCTGTTAGAATTCAATGAAATGTTTCAACTCTGCCTATGAGCAAAAATAGATGGGTGTCTGAGAGAAAAAAAACAACTAAAGTTTTTTGTGTTATAGTAATTGACAAGCAAAATGAAATAGATTTCCCTATACTTTGATCAAAATAATGCAGAATGGTCTTGCAGGGTTTGCCAGCGTATAAAACATATTTTTTATATTGTATTATTATATTTATACATTGTGTAGGAGTGAAGATGATGACACAAAGCAGGCAGGTTAAACAGTTCTTTACTCTACTCCAACTGAGAGCAACTGTACAGAAACCCATATATATACACATCCGAACAAACATAACTGCAACCTCTCCACTGAGTGAGAGTGGAGCCCCCTAGTGGTCCGTCACATATGCCCCCCGAACACTCAGTAGGGTAGAAAAAAAAAAAAACCCTAATCCCGATCCTTGTGTTTCAACAAATGTCCAAAACGGCTGAACTTGGAACCTGTAGGATGATCCTGGGACATCCGTGCCTGAGGACGAGAGCGACACGGAGGGGCTGCAGGGGAATTGAGCTCTGAAAAATGAGGATCTCTGGAGGGAAAACAGCTGTCCATTAAAATAGTGGAGGGGGTCTTCCCCTGCGAGGAGCTTGGCCCATTACCAACTGATCATCCGCCAGGACATGAGCAGGTTTGAGCCTGTCAATACAGATTGTTTCCTTACGCCCTCCCAAATCCAAAAGAAAATGTTTAGGCCCTGGTTCAAGGACTCTGAAAGGGCCATCATACATATGTCGTAGGGGTGATCTGTGTGCATCGTGTCAAACAAAAACAAATTTAGAGGTCTCTAAGTTCTCATGAACAAAGGACTGGGGCAAACAATGGTGAACGGGGGTAGGAACACGAAAGGAGTCTCCCTGAGGGAAAAAACGTTGCCCAAGTGGACTGAACTGTGGCATAGGCGAATCAGGTAAAAATGCCCCAGGGACATGCAGGGGCTGACCGAAAACCAGTTCAGCTGTGGAAGTGCCAAGGTCCTCTTTAACGGCTGAACGCAAACCAAGCATGACCCATGGAAGGCGGTCAACCCAGTTGCCATCAGTCAAAGAAGCATGGAGCGCAGCTTTCAATGACCTGTGGAACCGCTCACACAACCCATTAGCCTGCGGATTGTATGCAGTGGTGCGGTGGATCTTGACCCCCAGACCATCGGCCATGACGGACCACAGCTCTGAAACGAACTTTGGGCCCCTGTCAGAGGTAATGTCAGAGGGAGGGCCAAAGCATGCAACCCAGGTGGACAGAAAATCCCGGGCCACCGCTGCTGACGTTGTGGATGACAGGGGTACCACTTCCGGCCACCGGGTAGTATGATTGATCATTGTCAGGAGATGTGTGAAACCCTGTGATGGAGGAAGGGGACCCACAAGGTCTACATGCACATGATCAAACCGCTTATTAGGGATGGGAAACGGTTCCAAGGGCGCTTTAGTGTGCCTTTGGATCTTAGCACGCTGGCACTGGACACAGGCTGCAGCCCATTCTCTAACTGTTTTGGGCAGTCCAGTCCAAACGAATTTAGAACTAACCAGTTTTACTGAGGCCCTAATGCCAGGATGTGAGAGGGAGTGTAAAGTGTCAAAAACCCGGCGGCACCACGAAACAGGAACCAGAGGGTGGGGACAGCCAGTAGAAACATCACAGATCAGAGGAGGACCACCTTCCTCTATCTGTCTTTCCTCCAGCTGGAGGCCCGTGGACCCAGACTGTAATGCAAGGATGTCTGCATCCCTGCGCTGCTCTGCAGCCATAGCAGCAAAATCGATACCGACTTAAACTGGGGAGATCAGAGCACGGGACAGACAGTCGCCTACTAAGTTGGACTTACCGGCAACATGCTGAATGTCAGTCGTGAATTCAGAAATGGCAGCAAGGTGGCATTGCTGTCGTGCGGACCAGGGGTCAGATGTTTTGGAAATGGCGAAGATGAGGGGCTTGTGGTCCACAAAGGCAGTAAATGAGCGGCCCACCAGAAAATATCTAAAATGGCGTGTAGCCAGGTGGAGAGCAAGCAGCTCTCTATCAAAAACGCTGTATTTGCGTTCATTGTCCCGCAAAGTATGGCTGAAAAAAGCAAGTGGCTGCCAAACACCCGAGAAGAGCTGCTCCAAAACTGCCCCCACTGCCACGTCAGATGCATCAGTTGTCAATGCTATCTGTGCTGACTGGGAAGGGTGGGCCAGAAGAGCAGCATTGGCTGAAGCAGACTTAGCGCCACCAAATGCCTAAAAGCGTTCAGGGACCCATTCGACGCTGTCTGTGGCTCCTTTCTGTTTGAGAGCGCCATAAAGCAGCTGCAGAAGTTGTGCTGCTTTGGGGATAAAGCGGTTGTAAAAGTTAACCATCCCCAAGAACTCCTGCAGGGCTTTAACTGTCTGGGGGCGGGGAAAATTGGCCACCGCCTGAACTTTTTGTGGCAGTGGGACCGCACCACTGGCAGAAATGCTGGTGGCCCAAAAAGTCAATGACCGGCAACCCAAATTGGCATTTTGCCGGGTTGATAATCAGGCCATGTGCTGCCAAACGTTGAAACAGCTGACGTAGGTGGGTCATGTGCTGTTCAGCCGAGCTGCTGGCCACACGGATGTCATCCAAATACACAAAAACTAAGGACAACCCACGGAGAACGGAATCCATCAACCGCTGAAATGTTTGAGCTGCACCTTTAAGGCCGAATGGCATGCATAAAAACTCAAAAAGGCCAAATGGAGTGATAACTGCGGTTTTAGGAATGTCCTCAGCTCTGACGGGAACCTGGTGATAACCCCCGAACCAAATCCACTTTAGAAAAAATGGATGTCCCGGCAAGATGGACAGAGAAATCCTGGATGTGGGGGATAGGATAACGGTCATTCTCTGTGACGTTATTAAGACGACGGAAATCCCCAAAAGGCCGCCACTGGCCGTCCGACTTAGGTACCATGTGCAACGGTGACGCCCAGGGGCTGTTGGAGCACCGCACGATCCCTAAACGCTCCTTGTTGGCAAACTCCTCCCGTGCAACAGCCAGCTTTGCCGCGTCAAGACGGCGGCGCGCACGCAAACACTGGAGCGCCAGTCGTGGGGACATAATGCTCTGTCCCGTGTTTTGCGTCGGTGTTTGAAAAATTGGGGAGAGTCAGAGAAGGAAAGTCTGACATTAAACACTGGAAAGCGTCCTCTGAAGCTAAAAAATTAGTATGTACTAACGGCCCAGCTCCTCGCATTAGACACGACAGTGAGGAAAAAGACACAGCATCAATTAAACGCCTGTTTGCAACGTCCACTAGCAGGCTGTGAGCACAGAGGAAGTCAGCCCCTATGATGGGGACAGAGCTCGCAGCTACTACAAAGTTCCATTGGAAGTCACGCCCATTGAAACAGACAGTCAGCAATCTTTCTCCGAATGTTCTGATGGGAGAACCGTTAGCGGCGGTCGTCTGGGGACCGCAGCCCTCAGCAAGCCTGTCGGAGCCCAATGGGGGAACGAGGCTCTTCTGCGAACCCGAATCCAGCAGAAAACTTCTCCCCGATCGCGAATCCTCAACAAAGAGCAGCCTCTCCTTATCGCCGACGGCCGCGGCTGCCAGCAGGCGTCAGCTTGTTCGTTTCCCGGCGGCTTAAAGTTGCACGGCGGGAGGCAACGCCGCGCCCTTGTGCTGAAGCGCTGATGGTAAACACAAAGAGCCAGCTTCTGGCGTTTCCTGGTGGCGATCCCTGCCATCACCGATGGCTGATCGACCGCTGAAGCGGGCAAAGGCTCAGAAGAAGCTGCTGTAGTTTCCCTAGTTAGCGACTGGACCGTGAAGGTCTTGGAAGCCAGGAGGATGCGATCAGCTTCTTCCGCCAGCGAGCGGTAATCAGCAGGGAAGAGTGACCTGCACCGGGGCTGGAAGTTGTCGCAGGAACAGGTGGATGAAAAGGAATCCACCGTCGTTGTCACCCAGCAAGGACAGCATGCTTTCCATCAGCTCCAAAGCCGAGGCATCCCCTAACCCCGAGAGAGAAAGCAACTTCTTGCCGCGTTCTGAGTCGGACAGGGAGTAACGGCGGAGTAGCAGGTGCTTGAGGGCGCGGTACTTTCCGTCCGCCGGAGGGTTGCAGAGCAGGGTCATTGCTCGCCTGGTGGATGGCGGATCCAGCGCTGAAACCACATAGTGGTACTTTGTGTCATCTGATGAGATTCCACGAAGAGCAAACTGTGCTTCGACTTGGAAGAACCATGATTGCGGATCATGTTGCCAGAAATCCGGGATCTTAACGTCCACAGCAAAAGAAGCCGGAGGAGCCGGTGGAGGTCCACCAGAAACGGCGATCGGCTGAGAGGAGCTGGGCAGGCCATCAGATGTGGACATGTTGGCTCACAGGGGTCACCAATGTGGAGGAGTAAAGATGACGACACAAAGCAGGCAGGTTTAAACAGTTCTTTACTCTACTCCAACTGAGAGCAACTGTACAGAAACCCACATATATACACATCCGAACAAACATAACTGCAACCTCTCCACTGAGTGAGAGTGGAGTCCCCTAGTGGTCCGCCACAACATATTATATTATATTATATATTATTATATTTATACATATTTAGAATAAAATGTAGTGGTATAAATAGCTCTCGAAACAAATAAAAGAAATAAACATTTCTGTTTTTAAAGATTTTTTTTTATGCTTTTGACCAGTAGGGAGTGTGGACCAGGACAAACAGAGCATAGTTCGTCTTCCCTTGTCCACATAAACAAATCTTTTCATGAAAAATTGTTATCATATTTTAATTTGCAGCAAGAAACAATGTCAACGTTTTTTTTAGTAAAGAGGTAAAAAAAAAAAGTTATTGTCTCTAATGTAACAAAACAAAAGTAAATGTTTTGATTTAGAAAGAAAAACCTTGTCAAGTACAGAAAAAAAATAACCAAGTAATGTAAACAGGTAAATGCACTTACTACCATTACTATTCCCCTCTGGTTGAAGGTGCAGGTAAAAAATAAATGTAAATCATTTTTTATGCTTATCTTTTAGCCATTAGCCAAAAACACTATCACAATCGTAAACATGGTGTGAAGTTTACTGGACTCTACAGGGACTTTAACAGAAACAGGTGGCTTCACTGAAATGAGACCAGGTGAGTTTTTTGTGAGACTTAATAAATGTCCAAATTATTTAATTTCTCATCACTGGACAAAGAAGTCCTTGTTTTCTGCTTTTAAATTAAAAGTTCTTCTGTCCAGTCAAACATAGGCTTTAGCATTTCTATGCATGTAGGCAAAGTGGAAACATTCCCCTGTAGGAGAAACATGAAGTCAGTGAAAAAATGGCTAGTTTAAGATTAAAATTATTTTAATGAGGGGGGGGTGTATAGCATAAATCATAAACAGCATTCTAGGATAGGAACTCTATACCAATGTGCCAATTTTGAAGTATATAGATGGTGATATTATAGTTTAGGGAGACTACTGCAGCAATTAGCTCACTATCAATCAACTCAGTTCAAAAATTATTTTTGATCCCAAAGGGAAATTAAATTCCTGGTGCATCATAATCTACCATAAATCATAGTAGATCATAGAATCTACCATGAATTCTAACAAATTTGATTGAGAAAAATATGAGGCAAGCTTTAAAACTCTCTTAAGACCTTAAGTGGGGGTAATATTTCAGAATGTATAAATTTCCACTGGTGAAATTTTTACCAGCATGTGGAGCCATTGCATTCAGCTCCAAGCTGACACGAAAAGTTCCAAACCCCACAGCTCTGGAACTGTTATAGCTATAGGTCTGAAATTTTCTGCATTTGTGGTTGACATGATGTTGAACAAATATAATATAATGAAACCCACTTTTTCTCAAGACGGTCTTTATTACTGCTGTTCAAAAAAAGACCTATAATTTCTGAGAATAAAAACCCCCAACTTTGAGTTATGTTTGATCTGATGCAGCTTGGTCTGTGTTCTAGTCACCTAATTCAGAAACTAGAGGGAGTTAGCTTTCAAACAATGTATTGCACATCTAATTTGGGCATACAGTTCTTAAGTTATTTGCTTTTCCATTTGGGTATGCAAAATAGGCGAGGATTACCCCAAATGAGGTGGATGTTAAGAGGTTTAAAGTTGAGTCAGCTGGATTTGTCAGCTGGATTTGTTGACATGACAAGGACTCAAAAAAACCAAACAAATATGACATAAACCCAGCATGGACAGCTTGAGAATGGACTTCAACTAGAGGCAAGACCCAGACTTTGGCCTCACTGAGATGATCATTAAACAGCGTAGAGCTGTGTGGGTTAGAAAAGGCAGAAACTTTCTACAAACTGATTTTAAGATGTTTACAAGAAGGTAAAAAAGAGGCTTAAAGTTATTTCAGCCAAGGAAAGTATCTGTCCCCCTCTTACAATGGTGTTATTGTGAGCATGACTCAGTCTTTTGGAAACAACAAGCGGGCGTCAAACATTGAGATGAATCAGTAGAGAAAAATTGTAATCAATTCAAATTGTTTTTAAAAATTAAATGTCATGTCACCATAAAAAAATTATGTAAAAAAAACAAAAAAAACAAAACTGTAATGGTTTCGATTGAGAAATGGTAATTAGGAGGCCAGATAAGTCTGGGGTTTTTATTCTAACTTGGTTACCACTAAGGGCGAGAAATACACATCACTGTCACGCTCATATTGAAACAGGGTAAAATAGAATTTAATATCCTCCTTCTCACATATAAAGCACTAAAAAAACCAAGCTCTTATATCCAAGATCTGATTGTTCCTGCTCTTCCTAACAGAGCCCCTCGCTCCAGATCTGCAAGATTATTAGTGGTTCCTAGATTTTCTAAAAGTAGAATGGGAGACAGATCTTGAAGTTATCAGGCTACTCCTCACCTACCAGTTTTAGTCCTAGAGGCGGATACCCTGTCTACTTTTAAAGCAAGGTTTAAAACTGCTTTATGATAAAGCTTATAGTTAAAAACAGAGTGATGTTTGCTTAGTTTCTGGGTGAGTAGAGAGGTAGGTGAAGGTAGAGGGTTAACAGCCTGATCCAGCTGGGAAGAACTTCAGTTCGCACAGACGTTTCTCCTTGGCCTTACCTTGGTCCTACTATGGCTCTATCTTTCTTATACCTCATCCAAAGTAGTTAGCTATTTTATGTATTTATGCTGCTATATCCCGAATCTGCTGGATGACATAGATACCACTTCTCCTCATCACCCATCATTCTATCTCTATTCTCCTATTCAAGTATTGTTTGTTCAACCTCTTACATGTTCTATCTGGGTTTTTTTTCAACATAGTATCTTCATCTGGTCTGTACTGTTTGGCTGTGACTTCATCCTAAAGAGAAAAATCAGCCGTGCTTCTGCCGTCAACATCTCTCTTTATAGATGTTGGATCTTGGCCTGTGATCATCTCACTAAATGGCTGATATAAGTGGCTATCAGTCCCATAGAATAGCTTCAGATTGTGCCAGTGGACTCAGCAGGTTGTTATCATTGAGTGAATCCTAATCCTAAGCCTAAAATAATTCCTTTTCTACCATGGAATTAATGGATATATTTGTGCGCATTCTGAAAATAATTTCTGAAGATCTTCATGTACTGTAAATATAACTAAATAAAAATAAAATGATGGGCATCTCGCCCATATTAAACAAACCAAAAACAAGTGATCTCATGCCCTGTCAACTAAGTAGTAGAACCCTGTACCTATAAATATTTAATTCTCTGTAAAAAAAAAAAAAAAAGTGACAATCTTTCTTTAATAAGATCCTCATCAAACAGACAAGCAACCTAAAGTGTGTATCGGACCTAGTGAATGATATATATATAATATATATATATTTTTCATGCACAAAACAAAATGTTACTAAATCAGGAAATAAAACAGCGTGATTGGCTGTAAGGAAGCGGAGACAGTGGACACTCCGAGTTAACTGAAGAAAACCTGCCACCGACCAGGTTAGCTCTGGGTAGAATATTTCTACAGTGACTGAAAGAGAGGTTGAGGAAACTCTCAGTTTTCAGGTTTAGACAACTTAGAGTTTTCAGTAAACCTGCTTCGTGAAACGGACTCCAAGTCTTGGAAGTGTCATCATGATATTTTCAAATGTCAGATTTTGAAATTTTGTTATTTCAGATTCAATCTTTTAGATTTTCTTTCACAGACTTTTCAAAATTCTGATTAAGTTGGCATCACATTATCTTCACTTTAAGCCCAATACAAACATTCGCTCTTAACCAATAAAAATACATTTGCTAACGAAAAAAAATTGAAAGCATCTAATTCAAAAAATAAAATATAAAAAAGGCATTTGAAATAAGAAACAATTTGCAAAAATACAGCAAGGATATTCTCAAAATCTTTTTTTAATGAAATTTTTTTTTCTGAAAAGCTGTTTTTTCTGATTTAAATTTACATTTTTTTTAACTAACCATTTTTAAAAAATATGTTGCCTTTTTTTTATAATCTTGTCAAAATGTGTTGTTTGCTTGAAAAAATAAAGGAACAAAATTAATTCCATAGGGTAAGGTCATAGAAATGGTTGTAAATAATTGAAAATCAATGGAAGTAAATGTGAGTCAACACACGTTTTTCACATCATTTTGGAAGATGAGAATTTGTATTTGTGAGTGTTTTTGTTCTACCACCTAACCCTGAACAATAAAACTGAACTATTGTACTCTTCCTTGCAGGCATCAGGTGTTAAGGATTGTGCCAAAAGATGATGTCCAGATGTCCCTTATCAAACTCTTGGAAGACATATTGGAATTGGAGGTTATTTATCAGTTTACTTTTTATCAGTTTTGTTTGAAAGTAAAACAAAATCATTTATATATGATGTAAAACTTCTGAGTGTTCCTTCAGCTGGACTTCTGGAGATGGGTGGCGCCTGTGGATGTAAGAGTTCCCTCTCACAGCCTTAAGGCTGTCATGACCTACTTGGAGAGTCACAACATCAAGTACTTCCCAGTGATCAAAGACCTGCAGGTATGCAATAACAGATAAGCGGTTCTATGCATGGGCCAACAAGGGCCACAAACCTGATGTATTAACAATGTAATACTAAATACATTTCTTGTGATGATATCCGCCGGCACAGATACAATAGATGATTGTTCTCTGTTGTCTATTTTATTATTTAAACTTTTATATCAGCAATTATTTAAAAATTCAGGTTTTGCACTTTTAAACAGTTGTATTCAGACAAAGTTTATCATTTTCTTACACTATATTTACGATCCAGAGAGCCGCAAATGGCTCTTTGCTTCTGTGTCTCACATAGTATACCAAGCAGCAAAGGATTGCCATTTTTGGCTTCATGCTTTGGTTCTCAAGCCTCATCAAAATGCACTGGCCCCTACCATTTAAGACTATTTTTTTATTTTTCATTTTATATGTATTTTTTTTTTGTTCTTTGTCATATTTTTTTTTTCACAAATATTATATTTTAGATTGTACTTTCTTTATTTTATTTCGTACATTGTTTTTTCTAAATTTTTAAATCTATATTCTCTTTTGATATCTGTGGTGCCAGATTGAGTTTTACGAATTGTTTGAATTGTCTTCCATTGGTCTGTGTGGACATTAGCAATAACATTAGCAATAAGATTTTTAGAATACAAGAGCGAGCATATGTATTGAATTTCCAATAAAAAGAGAATGTGATCTGTGAAATGTAAATTGAAAATCTTGCAACTCATAAAACAGTTTGAAAAACACAAATGAAAAAAAAATGTAAAACATGCTAAAAAATAAATGTAATTGGAAAAATAAAATTTGAAACTATAAAAACTGTATAAAATGTAACTTCTAAAAAAAATATGAACTATACTGAAAGAAATCAGAAGAAACTGCAAAGCTATTCTCAAAACCTGTCAACAATGGGTGGTAAGTTTGCTTAAGGACCCAGATGCAGAGCCGAGGGAAGCAGAGATGAGTTCTGACTGATTTAACTAAAGAACACAGGAAACAGAGGTACAAATCCAGAAATCTAACTAAAATGTTTAACAAACCAAAAAACCATGGAGACATGAGGGGGAAAAAATTAGCCTGAGGAGCCACAGGGAGACGAGCTGAGTAGATCAGTACAGCAACGAGAAAGAACCAGCACTGAGTGACTGCAGAGGTGGAGTATTTAAGGAGAACAGAACAAAGGATGGACTAATGAGCTGAATAAGGAGCAGGTGTGGGTGGAACTGGCAAGAGGGAATCCAAGGGGAAAGAAAACAATCACAAGGGGGCAACAGAGAGTAACTAAAGAATGCTTGAATATCATGGAAAATAAAAAAACAGCTGATAACAGAAAACTGAAAACTCAGATTCACAACAAATGGGAAGAACCATAACAAAACCTTTTGTTGATTGTTTCATTTCTGGATTGCATATTGTTTATATATATATATATATATATATATATATATATATATATATATATATATATATATATATATATATATATATATATATATATATATATATATATATATATATTTTTTTTTTTTTTTTTTTTTTTTTTTTTTTTACAAGTTCTATTTATAAAACTTATAATAAAAACAAAATCCTTCCAAAATGTTGCAGGTTTTGCTGGATGCAGAAGAGAAGCAAATGAGAACTACTGCTCCTGCCATTGACACTGAAAGCTTTGACTACTCAAACTACCACACTCTCAGTGAGGTAAGTGGTAATTTCATCTAGTGCCATGGCTACCAACTCTAGTCATATTGTACCTCTGCCCTGCACATCTTTATAAAATCCTAAGTCCACTCAACGAGTGAACACAGCACCACCGAAGATGCAGAAGATGTTATACTGTTCAGAGTGATCGCCTCTCAGGAAAGTTTTGGGGAGATAACGTTTAAAGATATAAACACAGAGCTTTCCTTTACATAACCTAATAACAAAAACTGATGCCAGTAAACAAAGGCAATGATCAATCATGCAACCAAATTATATATATATATATATATATATTTTATTTATTTTTTGTATTTATTTTTTTTTTCTTACCTTTAATAAGAAGTGAATGTACAGACTATATATATATACATATATATTTATAATTTTTTTTTTCTTTTTTTTTCTTACCTTTAATAAGAAGTGAATTTACAGACAAACAAAAGGTCTGAGGCAAAAAAAAGACTTCAAGTATTTTTTATTGTTGGGGCTTGATGAAGCACAGCAAATAATAAGCAATGCTGTGCTTTATCAAAAGACACAAGTATGGAGGTTTATAATATACTTTTCAAAACGGAATTTATGAAAGATTAAGTTGTCAATCAAGTAGTTACTTGGTCATAATCTTGATATTATTTTATGCATTGATTAATGAACCTAGTATCTTGGTAGATGGTGCCACTTCTCCCTCCACTCTCAGGTCTTTGACATGATTCAATTAAATTCAAAATGCTTTATTAACCCAAACAGGGAATTAAATGTTACAGTAACTCATAGGTTATTTTTCATCCAGGTGTTCTAGGTGTTGATAGCTGCAGATAGGATGGATCTTATGTAGCGGTCTGTCTTACACCAGAGACTCTCTGCTGTTGTTTAATAATCTTCTGAAGAGGATGCTCTCTGTTCATCATAATTTTTTTCACTTTATGAAGAATTCTTCTTTGTGAAATAGTCTCCAGAGGTTCTAGAGGAGTTCCTAAAACAGAGCCGGCCGTCTTTTACCCCAGCAGATGATGCAAAAAGAGATCAGACTCTGCACAACAGACATAGAAGATATGTAGCATATTGCTGCAAATGCTGAAAGACCTAAGCTTCCTTAGAACACAAAGAACAGCATAGAAGTCAACTTCTTTGTCATTACACTGTCACAAGTATGAAGCAATGAAATGTAGTTTGCATCTATCCAGAAGTGCTATACAGAATATAAATATTTATTTCTATGTATAGACTATGTATGCATGGACTATAAATGGTATATATAAACAGTGTAATTGTAGAGCATTGCGCTTGTGCTCTGAGAGGGTTGTAAGGGGTGGGGGTGAAGACAGGAAGTCTTATTGATTGATTTTGAAAAATTTATGTAAAATGCCACATTTGGGGAAGTTTAATAATCTTGATCTGAACTTTCCATACTAGATAAAGTCCTTTAATAGCGAAAATATGACACCTTCACTTGCCAAAGAGTGATGATGAGTTTTATGAATATTAATATTAGATATATCATATGAATATCCTAAAATCACTCTAAAACATAATATAATCCTGTCTCCGTGTTAATGGTGACCTCTTCAGCAGCCATAATGTGCTAGTATTTAAAAGAGTCTCGAGACACCTAAAACATGCAGGACAGGGATACTCGAGGAGCAGGGCTGGGAACAACCGATGCAACGGGACCAAAAAGTGTAAGTATTCATCTTTTGGGTCAGGGTTAATTTCTTATCTTTTCCTCAGATCTACAGTTTCCAGGACATGCTGGTGGCAGAGAATCCGAAGTTGGTCAGCAAGATAGTGATCGGTCAAAGCTATGAACGTCGCCCACTTAATGTTCTCAAGGTGAAAGACGCCTTAGAAAAGTCTCTTTACCAAAGATTTAATAAAACACTTGGTTGCTCAAAGCAAATTATAGCTTTAGATAAGAAAACACAATATAAATGTATTTTTATCTGTCTGTTCTGACTGGGATCTCCTTTTGTGTCCTCTCTCTGTAGTTCAGCACTGGTGGAAGCAACCGTCCTGCCATCTGGATCGACACTGGAATCCATGCCAGAGAGTGGGTCACTCAGGCTAGTGGTGTCTGGTTTGCAAAGAAGGTTAATTAACATTTAACAGTTTCTGCTGCCTCTGAACTGAACCTGTGGCATTATTTGATGACCTGTTGCCTTTGTCTGTAGATTGTGACTGATTATGGAAAGGACCAATCTCTCACTGCCATCCTCAACAGAATGGACATTTTCTTAGAGATTGTGGTCAACCCTGATGGATACCAGTACACCCACACCAGAGTAAGACAAGCCCAGTTAGACACAAAAACAAAAATCTGTTTTTTATAGACAGCTTTAAATGTGCTCCTGATAAAGAACTTTATCCTTTTACTAACTAGATATCAGTTAACCATCAGCAGGGTATCACAGTAGGGTGGAGATTTGAAGGAGGACCCAAGTGCACACTGAAGCTGAAAGAGGTTACTTAGACTTAGACTTTGACAGATTTATTTTGTCATTTTGTGAGTGTATACAAAAAGACATTTCGTTTAAAACAGCTCTAGAAAATTTAATTTTTTGAAGAGCAGCCTTGAAAACATTAATAAATACATAAAAAACTAGTAATGTAAAAATATGGCTGTATATTTACAGTTCTAGCAATTTTTATTTTTTTATGAATACAGTGACCCATTTTACACAACAGTCTAATGGCAGTGGGGAAGAAGCTATTGCAGAATAAGCTGGACCTGCATTGGATGCTTTGAAGTCTCTCCTCAGAGGGCAGCAGGGAGAACAGCCCATGGTGGGGGTGTGAGGGGTCATTGATGATGTTACGGGCTCAGGACACGCAGCACTGGGATGAAATGTTTTCTAAAGGAGGGAAGAGGAGCCCTGGTGATCTTCTCTGCTGTTCTTACTACTCTTCTCACCATCTTCCAGTCTTAGGCGCTGCAGCCTCCACACCACACAGTGAGACAGCTGGTCAGAACACTCTATGTTGCTTCTGTATAAGGTCGTAAGATGGGTGGGGGCCGGTGGGCTCTCCTTATCTTCCACAAGAAGTACATGCACTTTTGTGCCCCTTTGACCAGTGAGGTGGTGTTTACATTCAAGGTGAGGGTGTCTGTGATGTGCACCCCCAGGAATTTGGTGCTGTTGGCCACCTCTACAGCTGAGCTGTTGATGACCAGTGGAACGTGGTTAGGCCAGTTCTTCCTGAAGTCTTTTTCGTCTTCTCCAAGTTCAGGATCAGGCTGTTATCTTTGCACCAGTCCACCAGCTGCTCCACCTCCTCTCTGGAGGGAGCAGGTGGCTTGGGACGCAGCCCTGAGGGGAGCCTGTGCTTAGGATGATGACATCAGAGGTGTTCTGTACTTGCAGATTTATTATCCAAAAAAGGGCAATAGAAGCAAAAATCCAAAAACGTAAATCCACAAAAACTGAGAAACAGGAATACTCACAAAAAGGGGCAAAGAAATTACAGCAAACCAGCAACAGGTGCATATATGGGAGAGAGAAACAAAGACCAGGCTAATCAGCAGATTGGGAGCAGGTGTGAATAGATGAGTCTAGAAAGGAGCTGAGGAAAAGGGGACTGACACAAGAGAGCAAGAGAGAACTCAAATACAATCAAAAATAACTAAAATAACATAACACAAAATGGAAATAAAACCAATGAAAACTCAAATATAAAACTTAAACAGAACCAAAACCATGACACAAGGCAACCCAATAAAATATGAACATTGAAGAGTTTTCTGATGCTTCCAGGACCGTATGTGGCGTAAGAATAGGAGACCAAACCGTGGCTCCAGGTGTGTCGGCGTAGACCTGAACAGGAACTGGAATGCTGGTTTTGGAGGTATTCCTTTTTTCTATAAAGGGAAATCAAACAAGTCACTGTAAAAACAAACCAAAGCATGACATTGTTTAATGCAAAATTAGGTTAAGAATCAGGAAAAGCTTAGCTTAGAATTTTTTTATATCCTAAGGAAGAAAATAAATTCTTCATTTTTAAAAAGCGGTTTGTGTTTTTCCTAATTTGAAAAGGTAAGTTTAAGTTTTGCAACTTTTTCAGAGCACAAGCACTGGTCTTACCTACTGGGCCAACACTTCCCTGTAAAACTGCAGTATTGGAGGATAAATGTAGAAATAGAAGAATGAAGTGATTCCTATATCCTGAAGCAGCCTAAGCCTGTTGCAGAATAACTTTAGATATGGATCAGGATGACGTGACCAATCCAAAGCCTCTTTCCCACTGAAATTACCGGGTTAACCCAGGTTTTTAAATGGCTCAATTTGGCTCACTTCCCAGCAAAAAAAAGCTG
The DNA here is from genome assembly GCF_016077235.1 of Cyprinodon tularosa. NCBI lineage: Eukaryota > Metazoa > Chordata > Actinopteri > Cyprinodontiformes > Cyprinodontidae > Cyprinodon > Cyprinodon tularosa. The sequence goes on along the minus strand of NW_024038438.1, from coordinate 354,937 downwards.
GGTGTGCGTTCTCGCTGGCAAGCTCACGTGACCTCTAGCCCCCCGCCACTGCATGTCTGGTGACACCATCATTCTGGGCTAGCGTTGTTGATTTCACTAGTGCGACAGAAATCAGGAAAGTAAAGAATGGAGAGCAACATGTAAGGAAGCCAGGGCATAGTGTGTGCAGTTTAGCTGTTTTATCTGTCCAAATCCCTCTAACCAGTGCCGCGCCATATTTATCAAATTTAAAAAGATTTGTCTCGGCCTGTTAGAGCCAGTGTTGTTTTTTACAGTTATCTTAGATTTAGTCTTAGTCTTATGGACGAAAACTATTGTGGTCTGAAAATGTAGCTATATATACATATAAATAGGATCATATATAAATTGATCCTATTTACTCAGTATAAAAGTTTTCACTCAGGCTGTTTCACCTGCAAGGCCACACAATTCCCCTGTGTGAGGGTGTTTTTAGACAAGACATGCCTTATTCCCATAATAAGTAGTTTTGCACCGATACCAGTATCGGGCAGGGCAAAAATCCAGCACTAAAATGGTGGTATCGGTATTGGTGAGTACCAACAAATAGGACACCGACCATTCAACTATTGTCACCCATTCCAGGTAGACAATAAAAAGTTCTACTGGATTCACTTTGTCTTAGTCCTTTTCTTGCTTCACAAAGGTAGGTAGAAGCTTGACAAAGCCATGATGGCAATTATTTTACATCCAAGTAGTATGCAATTCTTCATAAACACACACACACACACACACACACACACACACACACACACACACACACACACACACACACACACACACACACACACACACACACACACACACACACACACACACACACACACACACACATTAATTTGAATAGATAGAAACAAGAACTATGACAGAAAAATATTCAAAGATCTATGTACCTTTTCACAAGTCATGATCCAAAAATCAACAGTATGCAATTAAATATTTACTTTAAATATAATTTAGGGATTACTTTTGGTAGAAATAAAGAAGGTTTAGCATCACCACTTTTGAGCTGGAAGACATAGGGCCGGATCTATCAAAGGTTTGCGCGTATAAAAACGTGAGCTATTTCACTGCGCACGCTAAAAAATGTACAAACTAAACTATCAACAGCGTGCTAAAATTATTTGGTCTTTAAAACGTGCTAAATAGCGCCTCTTATCCATTTACTACTTTTTCTGCAATGAATATGCAATATGGGGCGTTTACACGCAAAAGTGCGTCTTGTGGGAGGAGAACATGTAAATATATTAATTTAGCACTCGCAAAGTGATTTATTAAACCTGAAAGCAATTTTGCTAACGGTATCTGACTCTATATTTAACACGTTTCAAAAGAAGGTGCAAATGGTCTGTATGCGTAATTGCGCACACATGGCAGCGGGTATTGTCGCAAGAAGGAGACATGAAATGAAGCAAGGAGACGCAGAGAACGCATTTTTTCACTCCGTGTGAATATTTTTGGAATGAACGAGGAAACGATCATCAAAACATATCGTTTATCCAGCATTGCCCTTTTGGAGCTGTTGGGGGAACTCCGAATGGATTTGGAGCCAGCCACAAGGAGGACCCACGCAATACCAGATATCACAAACTCCTTGCAACATTGCACTTTTTTGCATTTGGGATTTCCCAATCTCGTTTTTCAGAAGTGCTGTCCGACGTTCTAAATGCCATGTCGCCCTGACGCCCTAACGGAGAACCCCGACCACCCCTTGCGCCTGTGGAGCAACATGCCAATGCTGCGGGGATGCGTAAGCGCCTTTGGTATGTGCATTTTTCTACAGGCCAATACAAAACACCTGTTTTTTTTTTTTTTTTACTGCAGTGAAGTAGAAATTCAGACACATACCACCTTAGGGAATAGTATATATATATATATATATATATATATATATATATATATATATTTATATATATATATTGTTTTTTTATTTTTATTTTTTGGAGGGGGTGGGGGTGTCACTGTAAGATTAAAATTTCTTAATGCACTAGTTTGCACAAACTACAAACTACTTTGCCGCAAACCACAAAACGCGCAAAACCATCATTTAAATAGGGCGTCTCCAACAGTTTTGCACCTGCCACCAGTTACGCAATCGCTCTTGTTAAATCACCCGCAAACCATGGTTCAGCCCCTCGCGCAAAATCCCAGTTTGCGAGCGCAAATTCCTGCACGCAAAATTGGATCTTGATAAATCCGGCCCATAGAATCTTACTAGTTAGACAAAAGGATTTTTTACGCTTGGCAAAAGATGATAAACCACACATAATTTATCAAGTAGTGAGTGCAGGAACAGCCATACTGCTGAGAGCGAACCATCATTATGGAGGGTAAAGTGCAGTCGGAGCTATGTGCGAGCAAAGAAGCATTTTATTTTATTTAGTCTCAAAGACGAAAACTCACACCCATGAGTTGTCAACTTTTCATATGCAGAGATCCACGCATGCTGATCAGAGCCTAGGCAATTTTAACACAGGTTGCAAGTCTGAGCTACGTAGAGGTCTTAATAGCACCTCTTTTGTTGTCTTGTAACGTTAAAGGTGTACATCACCCTTTAACCCCTGTTTGTAATAGTAATTAGCCTGCCTGGTTTCCTACTGACCTTAAGGTTCTTAAAAAAAATCTAATCTCAACAAAATAGACTCCTTGGTAACATTTAAACACAAGGTGTTTTATTCAATCTTGTGCCAGGACTGAGTTTATTTAGATGGATTTTTAAATTATGTCCTCTTGGAAACATACTCTAGTAAGTATAAATATTTTAAGTCTACTCATTCCAGATTTAATGCAGCTGAGCTGATTACTCTGTCTGTGTTTCTAATTTTTGTACTTATTTTATTGGGGTGTTAAATTACATACTCTAACGCTGTACAGCTCCTTTATCATTCCTATGGTTGTGTTTAATAAGTCTTGTAATTAAAGTGGTGTGTTATATTGTGGTGGCGTTCCTTTATGTAGCTCTTTCCACTTTAACACATGTTTTAGCTTATTCCATTGAATACCGAAAATACCAATTCATGTGTGCTGTTTGTCCTCCAATGCTTAAAACATCCAGGGCAAGGTTCCAGCAGAGATCCTTGTTCAAACATCTACCACGGCGCCAGAGCTCATTCTGAACCTGAAGTCAGTTCCATTGTAAACTTTCTGAGATCGCATGGCAACATCAAGGCCTTCATTGCCATCCATTCCTACTCACAGATGCTCTTGTACCCTTATGGCTATACAAGGGTCCCTGCAAAAGATAATGCTGAGCTGGTAAAAACACTTGTAGTTGCATTAAGCAAATTCATTAAAAGATTCCTTCAGCATTTTTTTTAAGCTCTGTTGTTTGGTAACCACGATAACTTTTTTTTTTGCAGAAACAAGTGGCTCAAAAGGCAGTCACTGCTCTGACCTCTTTGTATGGCACTCCGTATAGATATGGTAGCATCATCAGCACTATCTGTAAGTCCCCGAAACGTTTGGCCATGATACAGACTAGCTTTGATGTGACTTTGCTTAAACTGGTGCTATTGTTAAAGTGATAGCGAGCATTTATTATTGAGAGAGCAACATTACTGAGGTCTAAGACTAAAAACAAGTACCAGTGCATGAGCAGTACCAGCAGTGTCTGGTTTTATCACACATGCCAATCCTCATTTTAAATTTACTGATAAGATAACTTTCAGCAAAAATAATTGCCATACAGGAGTCAATGGAATATATTCTACCTGAGTTCCCTGAAATCAGGAAAAAACTGTGTAAAGTTTAATATTTTCTTTTCATTGTAGACCAATCTAGTGGTGGTTCCATTGACTGGACCTACAACCAGGGAATCAAGTACTCTTACACCTTTGAGCTGAGGGACACTGGCATCTTCGGCTTCATCCTCCCTGCCAATCAAATCATCCCCACTGCAAACGAGACATGGCTGGCTCTGAAGAGCATCATGGATCACACCTTCAAGAACCCATACTGAGAGAAATATGCAGAGTTATGGCAAATAACGTGTGGCTATCCGGCTTTTGGCATGCATACTTTTGGAGTATTATAGGGAAAAATAAAAATGCATACTGAAAAACAAGCTTGTCAATGATTATCGCTTTCTTGAAATAGTAGAACTGAAGGTAAGCTGGATCAGAGCTCTAAGCCATGGACATCTAAGTGTCGATGAAAACAAGTCATAACCTTCCCCATGCCAGAGTGTAGAGAACATCAGAAAAAGCTCTAAATAGATATTATTACTTCTGTGGCTTTTCACATTTCCCTTTTTAACAAAATGTAGACGTGGTTTGGACACAAATCATGTTGTCTTTTCAGAGAGTGTCAGGACATTACTTAAAAGGCAAAGGGGATAGGAGCTGAAAATCTAACTTTCATAACTTTTATAGTGGGAAAAAAGTATTCAACAATTCACCCTAGTTAAATAAACGGAGATGGATGGATTTCACTTAGTTGGCACATTTATTCATATCTTTGCAAAGAGAGAACAGTTCATCATACAGCCCTTATGGCACAGCATTCAACAATGGAAAAGTAGTCAGGGTCAAAACAAATTACAGCCACTTTGGTTAACAGTACCATGTTATGAATAAACCTTAAGAAAGAATCTGGCTTGTTATGGGAAGAAGCTATGTCTAGTCTACAAATACCATCACGCAGAGAATTGTGTTGCCTTCAAGGTGAAACAGACTGAGTGAAAACTTTTATAGTGAGTAAATAGGATAAATTAATATATATTAGAAGAGAAATCTGAATTTTCCGACAACACTTTCTACTTCTGAAGGCAGACAAAAACATAATTTATTGTCTTTGGACCTGAATCCCTGAAAACGAAGCTGATTTGTCAGTGAGTCTTTTGGATGGAATTAAATTAATCTAAGATAATAAAGTAAAAGATCTTGAAGGTATTTTTGATCAGGACCTATAATTTTAATATATTATACGTCCTTTTAAATCCCATTTTAAACAGATTTCTAGATGTTCCTTCTTTCATCTCTGGAATATTGCAAATAAATATTCTGTCCAGGGGTAGTGCTGAGAAACTAGTCCATGCATTAGTCCATACTTTAAGGCTCACTATTGTAGTTTTTTACCATCAGGAAGTTCGCTAACTTTAGCTCGGTGGTGGACAAGGTACTTAATAGTAGTACTTCGGTAAAATAATTTATACTCATCAAATCTTACTCAATCACAATGCTCACTTTCAAAAAATACACAAGTATCCAAAAGTACAAATTACATTTTCTAATATTAGTATGATCCAGAATGCTGCAGCCAGAGTTCTGATGAAAATTAAAAAGAGAGATATCTCTCCTATCCTGGCTTCTCTTCATTGGCTTCTTGTTAACTCCAGAATAGAATTTAAAATCCTCCTTCTCACATATAAAGCCTTAAATGGCCAAGCTCCATCTTATATCAGAGATCTGATTGTTCCTTATGTTCCTAACAGAGAACTTTGCTCTCAACCTACAGGTTTACTAGTGTTTCCTAGAATTTCTAAAAGTAGAATGGAAGTCAGATCTTTTAGTTTCAGGCTCCTCTCCTGTGGAACCAACTACCAGTTTTAGTCCGTGAGGCAGACACCAGGTTTACTTTTAAGGCTAGGCTTAAAACGTTCCTTTTTGATAAAGTTTATAGTTAGAGTGGCTCAGGTTATCCTGAACTATTTTTATAGTTATGCTGCTATAGGGTTAGACTGCTGGAGCGGCCGCATCCACCAGCCTTTCATAGTTAAAGGCTGCCGCTCTGCAGCCTCTAGGTTTTGTCACCACCTTTAAGTGGCTCCCTTTGTGTAGTGTGTACACCATCACACAATGAGATGAAGCAAAAAGAGGTGAGTGCTTGTTTCAATAAAATGGTGCATCTAGTAAATTTAAACCAACAGCAATGAAACTGTCTTTAAGTTTCGACACACTGCCTATGATAAACAATACCTTTTATCACTCAGCCCAACTTCTCTCAGGAAATAAAGTCTAAATCCACACATAACAGCACAAATAACACTGCAGGTAGTGGATTATTTCCAGTCCTCACCCTTTATCCATAGCTGAGATTGTCCCCACACATAGACACCAATGCAAAGAAGGTGTCTAAACTAGCTTTATCTAACGAGCTTTATCTTCAGATCCGACATTTAAAAATATAAAACATGTATAAAAAAACAATGAAAAATTGTTTCAAAGAGAAAACAGGAAAGTTAATCTAAAAAAGCCTTATTTTTGGATTGTATTTTTTTTTTCACATTTTTTGGATGAATAAATACTAATGTATTTATTTTAGTCCTACTTCCCTTTTCCTAATTTTCTTGTTTTTTTCTTATTTACTTGTGAGGCCGCAATTGTAAATAAGAACTTGTTCTGAATGAAAATGAAGGTATAAAACATCACTGATCTCACAAAGAAGAAATTCACTCATGCATCTTAACCCGTCCCTTTGTGGAGCAGTGGGCTGCAACAGTGCGGCACCTGGAGAGCAATCAGGGTTAAGGGTCTTGCTCAGGGACCCAGAGTGCAGGTTGTGGGGATAGAACTGGGTACTTGCACACTTCTCATGGTTTTGGCGCACTGCTCTAACCACTAGGCCTCCAATCCCTTAAGATTGCAGAGCTGTAACATACAGGTTTAGATAAGATGTTCGAAATCTATGCAAACTAGTTAAGGTGGAATACATCCTAAAACTCATCCAGACATTATGATCAATGCTGAAATAAGAGCCTTCCCAATAGATTTTCTTATTCTGTTTATTAAGCGAGAAATCCATCCATTCCTGCAAAAAAAAAAATCTAATGATTTAGCATTAATTTACAAACATAATTATTCAACCACTCCATGTTAATTGAATATTACTCATTGTGACAAAAGGGTGAAGACATTCTCTTTTAAATAAACAGACAGCAGTGGACAAAACAGATAGGCCACAGATGATCAATGCCGTAGTTTTAATTGATCTGCAGTTTTTTCTCTGATTGCAAGCATGCCTTTTTTTAATTAAAACAGATGAGGCACTGCAAAACTTTCAACCACAAAAACATCTCCAGCTGCTGATCTTATCCGATCAAGGCCAATGGTGAATAATTAATTTAGTTAAAAAAGCCACTAAAAACTGAAACATTTTACACAGCTAGCAAGCCAGGCTTTAATCAAACATCTGATATGATAAAGAAATTCACAGCTTTGCCTTTGGTCCCCTCAGTAAAAGGAGTTTAGAAAAAGCAAATCTGAACGAGTCACTTAAAGTAAAATTTGAGTGCAAGCATGCCTTTTTTTTTTTTTTTTTTTTTAAAGTAAAACAGATCAGGCACTCTGCAAAACTTCCAACCACAAAAACATTTCAAACTGCTGATCATCAAGACCGATGGTAAATAATTAGTTTGGTTAAAAAAGCCACTAAAAACAAACATTTTACACAGCTGGCAAGCCAGGCTTTAATTAAACATCTGATATGATAAAGAAATTCACAGCATTGCCTTCGGTCCCCTCAGTAAAAGGATTTTAGAAAAAGCAAATCTGAACGAGTCACTTAAACTAAAATCTGAGTGCAAGCATGGATTTTTTAAAAGTAAAACAGATCAGGCACTCTGCAAAACTTAGAATACAGAGAAGCAATTTAAACAGCAAAATCACATCAAAGGTCACAGCAAAGAACATTTCTGCATGAAAACAGGATTTGATCAGCTGAACCTGATTCATCCGAAGTAAATGTGTTTCCAAAGTGTTGATGAAATTAGGCAACCGCAAAAAGTAGTGAAATGTCTGTAGCCAATGTCCACCCACGAAGTGGTTACATCAAAACATTCTGAGGATGTTTTCTGATGGAGGTATGGTTGTTGTTTGGCAGAGGTGTTATTTCCAGGGTCTACTGCTCTGGGCCCTGGAGCCATTTCTCCCCGCTGTGGAGGAGCTGTGACGACTGGAAGCTATGGACCGGCTGCTGCTGGATGATGTGCGGCTGGACAGGCGACCTGCAGGGGAGGAAGAAAAAAAAAGTAAAACAAAAAGGTAAAAAGCTCTGGTGTTTAAGTTCGATTTTAGAAAATTAAGTGAAAGCAGATAGAGAAGGATTGTCTCTTTTTGGTCCAAGCTGAAATGCAAGAATTACATTTTTTTTTTCAACCAACACACATGCTGATAAAAATTATGGAAATTAACCAAAAAACTGCCCTGTAAATGTTTATTTTATGTTTATCAATATTCTATCCAGCTGTATGACGAAGACATCACATAATGAAAGAGACAAATATCTAATGAAATAGATAAAGGGGGAAATTACCACACAGATGCAGCATAATACAAACATTCTACTGCAAACATGTTGAGCTTGAACTATTAATTGGATTCATCGATTAATACAGGCCTTTAGCCTTGCATTCCTGATGACACTCAATATCTAAAAACCAGAAATCCTCAGGCGACATACAGCACTGTACTGCATTAAGGAGAGGATGACCAGGGCCATGTATTGCCAGATTTTGGGGAACAACCTCCTTCCCTCAGTTAGAGCATTGAAGGTGGATTGAGGCTGGGTCTTCTAACATGACAATGATCCGAAGCACACAGCCAGGATAACCAAGGAGTGTGATAACTTGCAACATAGCAGGGAGTTCAAATACTTATTTTCCTCACTGTAGTTTAAGCTTCACTTGGTTTAAATTCTGTAAAAAGATCTTTAAGGAAACTTTTGTCATCTGATTATTAATTGGTTGATAAACAGGGTCCTGGATTATAAAAATAATCATGTTGCATCCAACATACCTGTTAACTTTCTGTTACATTCTGTTGACATTATTCATGCATAGCACCTGATATCAGTCACGCACCCAACAGCAATAAAACAATAGATGTGTGCACTAATCTGCCCGAACTGTGTCCATTTATACCTGCAAAGGCACCAAACACACATCAGTGGCAACCAGCCTGCACACATAACAATACGGTCATAAAGAGATGATCTGATAGATGTACATGTGAGTCAGAAATGTTCAGTATCAACCTTCCACCACAAAGTTTTGTGTGCAAGTCATGGGCAAGACACATTTTCTTATGTTCATCCTTTGGGGTAGTTATAGCTTCTTTTACACCCAAAATATTATCATCATAACAATTTATAAACTCATTTTCCAATTTCAGAACAATTTAGCTTGTGAGTTTCCCAACTTAGCAATTGGTTCCTTTTTCTGTAAGAAATGGAAGATTAGCTCATTCGTAATAGTTTCTAGTTTGAAAATGAGCAGCTCTTTTCTTTTAAGGGACAGTGAGAAACAAACTTGGCTTTTTAATTTAAAAATCAAGAATTGCTTTAATGATATATCAACTCTTCTAAAGTCTAATGACATCAAATCAAAATTGAAAGCTTTGTCATAGCTCAGATTGAGTACTTTTTAGATACATAAAGGGTGGTGCAGCCAATGGGAGATGCCTTGTTGGGACACCATTTTTCATCAGAGTAGCTGAAAGGAGACAAACTTGCCAGCCTTGTGAGTTTTACCTGTAATTGAAAATGTTCTGAAGGTGCCAGAGGAGTTTATAAAACTGGCAAAAAAAACCCACAGATCATTCTTCCTTCTACTTTCTGTTATAATGGAGAACTATCGGAACTTACAACAAACAACAAAAAGAACAAAGGAAATATACGATAAATACATCTGTGCCGATGACTCACATCTTTCAGGCTTTCTGCTGGTCAGGTAAGGTAATTCAATATAATGGAGGAGTTTATTTTGGCATAATGTTAGAAACTGGACAGTTTACTCCAGCAACTAGTCTGTCCCCTGAAAGAGACGGCTAGATTGTTTGTTAGCCTACTGGATGAGCTTTGATGCAACAGTTCATAGCTCTTCACAAAAGTCAGATCCGGTTACCAGCTTCAGCTTCTTTCGTACAAAGTCATGTTATATGCCTATTTCAAAAGGAAAATCCAGTTTATGATAAAATAAAGTTATATATTTAAAGCTATCTTCCTTTTTGAGCCTAAACAGAAGCACAGCACCGGGTGCAATGAGCTGACCTACTGGCAGTACTTCTGAACTACCAGAAACCAGATGGTGGCCAGTAACTCCTGATCATGTTGTAATGCCTTGCAGAAAACCTACAGCTTGTAGATGCATTGCTAACATCAGTAGCACTATTAGCAAGGATATGTACTAAATCTATCTATCATAATCTATCAACTTCACAGACATCAGAGCACATCCTGAGTTTTAGTGAAATTCAAAATTCCGACTGTTTTCTTAACATAACTCAAGTTTGATCCCTTTTGGAATCAAACATCATCTTGCTTCTTTTTAAACTTGATCTTGATTTTTTTCTTTTTTCACAGCTACACTGAGAGCTCCACAGTTGCCCGCCTTTATTGCTTCGACTTGTTGACCAAATGCATAAATGAGAAGTGCTGTAATCCTGGTCACATGATGTAATGGTAAATGTACACACAACGGCTACATTTACTAAAAAATAAAAAATAAACTTAAAAAAACTAAAACAAATACTTGGCCAGCAGAAAACCACAATATGTCATAAAAACTTTCTATGCAACAAGAGTGAGTAACTGGCATATATAGAAAAAAATGTCAGATAACATGGCTTTAACTTTAAATATATTGTTCTAGATCTGACTAAATTAGACATGATAATTAAAGAATCATGGCTGCAAATACAGGGACAGTTTCTATAAATTATAACCAATGTGGGCCCCAGTGGAAACACAGCCTGAACAATAAGAAAACACATTAAATGGGGAGTTAAAATAAAGAGCCATAACAAATCATTCCCAATTAAAATGCACAGACCTTTCTAATTGTCCATTTTTTTGTTTCGTTTTTTACTTTCTGACTGGGTTATTTCTTACTCTGTGAGTTACTGGGGACGGTTATCTCATCCAGCTGCTCCTGGATCTTGTCCAGCTCATCCGATGTAAACCTCCAACGTTTCTCGGCAGCTTGAGCTGACTGTTGGACCACAGAGCATTTCCTCCCCTTCGATGAGTTAGGAGAGGAGAGGCATGATGCTGGGATGCAGCCTGTCGTCATCCCGCTTGGAAACTTCTGGGCGATTACTCTAAGACCTTGGAGAGGAGGACAGAGGAAGGTTGTGGATCTTAAATATGAGCATTGCTGACTGGAAATATCTCTTTGAAGTTGGATTAGTTCGCTAAATTGAATTATTAAAAACAACCACAAAACAGGAATTTAAAAAATATTGACATATTGAGTACCTTAATGAAAAAGAACACAGTGATTCAGGAGGTAAACGATGTGGCAGAGACACCAACAAACAAACAGGAATAAGGTTCCTGCTTCTCACCTTAACATTCATCACTAAAAAGGCTTCTCTGTGAATGTGGTGGAGAAAACTGCCAGATCATTTCCTGGAAGGTTGAATTTGCAAACTCAGAGTTTTGTGGAAAAAAAAATGTGCTGAATGATCGACTGACTTTAATCTGACCTAGTAAAATTTAAGACAGGAAAACCGTCTTACTTTTATTGCAAAAGGAAATATCTCCCAGTGAATGTGCTAACATTTAGAGTCTTCTCTCCACTGTAGGTCTAGCTCAACTTCAGATCACTTTTATCTACAGACATCTGGCTCTATACAGGCTGTCATCAGCAATTGTTAGAGCTTTTATGGTGCTTAAAAACAAACAAACAGGGATCTGTTGTTTATCTTAGTGAGATTAAGTCATTTGGTCAGAAATGACATGAGGCTCCTCCCCTGCAGCGCCTGCAGGTTTAGGCTAGAGGTAAGTTAAATGGATCAAAGAAGCTGGACCACTAAAAGCTAAAATCAAAACGTTTCCCACAAGAAGAAATCTTTATAGGATTAATTTATGGAAGCCCAAAAGGGCCATGATTAGAGATTGTAAACAGGTAATATTTCTGTTGTAAATAGAAAACTCCAACTTACATTATTAGTAAATATTAAATACATATTTTACTTCATGGCCATTTATTTCTCACTGTACAAATCAATTTTTTTCTTGCATAAAAAAAGTAAGTCATTATGACTGACTTGGATTTATGAATGCGATCTGCAGCTGACTTTTGCACCATTTTAAATGAATGTCTTTAGGCAAAAATTTTCCAAATATTTGATGCAATGTTTTATTGGAATCATAACATCGATTGATCAATTACTCCAATTTCTAAATAAACTACATATTAGATATAAGGGTTCACAGGTTACTAAGTGGTAGGAGTATGATGCTCATAGGAAAAAAAAACTCTTCTGGTTTTCAAAACTAGAGGGAAATGATAAATATCTCCATTTAATCTGAGGAAATCAGGTGGCAAACATATTAAAAAAAACGCACACAAAAAAACAAACACTGGAAGAATGTTTATGTTCTGAAAGGCCAAGCAAGAGCCCAAAATAAACAGAGAATCTTTGGATCTGTAACACCGCATATTTAGAAACATTATTACATTGAGCTTCGGTTTTAAGAAGTGCATGGTGGATTTTTCTTAACAATTCCAATGATTTCTGCATCTAAATTCTCCAATTCTCCATAAACAGCTGGATGTCATCTCAAAGTCACAAAAAGGCTTCCCTCACCATTTGATCTCCTGTATGGAGGACTTCTAACATTCCTCATATTGGCGGTGAATATTTAACTTTTAATTTTTATTTGTGCTTTGCAGTTTGTAAAGAAATTTCAGATCCTTTGCTTCAGTGGAATATTTAGCTTTTGTTAATCTGACTACAAAGTTTGATTTGGTAGTCGATGTATTGGAAAAACAAAAAAAACAACAGTTAATGTGATATTCGTGCCATGGGAATAAAGGTAAATAAGCAACTAAATTACATGACTTTGATAGATTTAGAAAAAAATATATTAATTTTAAAGTTCCTAAACATGACTTTTTTTATTGTAGTTTGGGATTAGTGGATTGATAACTAAATACTGCTTCACCTTATTTATATCCGTTTTGAAAAAGAGGAACAGAAGCATTTTGTAATGATCACCACAAGACGTCAGAATGTTATTACAGTAAATAATATTACAAAAATTATTACAAAATACATCAGGGATGTTGCTACACAAGGCAACTTTAAAAAAAATGCACTTTTAGTCACATTTTGAAATCCCAAATTCATACAATATTACATTAAGCAGTTGTAGGATCCCCTGAGGGCTGTGGACAAGCAATGCTTTAATTCAGTGTCAGAGTGACAATATGCAAAGGACTGCCTGCTGACTTTGAAACAAAAGTTTGTTTTAGTGTTTATTTATGGATAACCTTTTGCTTTTGAATACTATATATCCCCCTCCAATTTTATGTTTTTGAAAAAATTAACAGTGTACGAGTCACTAAAAGGAAGGTTTGAGTGAAAATACAAACAAAAGAAAAACTATAGAGTGAATTTATTCAATTATTGTTGTAATGAAAGAAAATGTTTTTTTTTCAAATTGAAATCTGAAAAAACAAATATAAAAATAGATCAGGAATGAACCTTTGAAAGATGTCTTAAAAATAAAATAAAAAGTCTTTGAGGGTAAATTTTTAGTTTTCTCAGATTTAGTTTTTCAAACTATTTCTTTTCTTTTTTTTTTTTTTTTAAGATTTTACATTTTCACATTTTTGTTTTTCAGAAGAGTTTATCAGATCACCTTCCCCTCACATCTGGGTGCGGGCTTTCTTCCGAAGGGAGGACACTGTGGACGTTAGCAACCACACTTTTATTGGTAAATGTTTGCGTCACTGTATTTGGCTTTAGGTGAAGAGAAAGTGATCTGTGAAACGAAACTTAAAAAGAATGCAATCCATAAAACTAAACCAAAAAGAAAATTTGGGGGGGGGATATATCTTTAGACATACACTCACCGGCCACTTTATTAGGTACACCTGTCCAACTGCTCGTTAACACTTAATTTCTAAGCAGCCAATCACATGGCAGCAACTCAGTGCATTTAGGCATGTAGACATGGTCAAGACAATCTCCTGCAGTTCAAACCGAGCATCAGTATGGGGAAGAAAGGTGATTTGAGTGACTTTGAACGTGGCATGATTGTTGGTGCCAGAAGGGCTGGTCTGAGTATTTCAGAAACTGCTGCTCTACTGGGATTTTCACGCACAACCATCTCTAGGGTTTACAGAGAATGGTTCCGAAAAAGAAAAAACATCCAGTGAGCGGCAGTTCTGTGGGCGGAAATGCCTTGTTGATGCCAGAGGAGAATGGCCAGACTGGTTGGAGCTGATAGAAGGGCAACAGTGACTCAAATAACCACCCGTTACAACCAAGGTGGGCAGAAGAGCATCTCTGAACGCACAGTACGTCGAACTTTGAGGCAGATGGGCTACAGCAGCAGAAGACCACACCGGGTGCCACTCCTTTCAGCTAAGAACAGGAAACTGCTCATCGAAATTGGACAATAGAAGATTGGAAAAACGTTGCCTGGTCTGATGAGTCTCGATTTCTGCTGCGACATTCGGATGGTAGGGTCAGAATTTGGCGTCTACAACATGAAAGCATGGATCCATCCTGCCTTGTATCAACGGTTCAGGCAGGTGGTGGTGGTGTCATGGTGTGGGGAATATTTTCTTGGCACTCTTTGGGCCCCTTGGTACCAATTGAGCATCGTTGCAACGCCACAGCCTACCTGATTATTGTTGCTGACCATGTCCATCCCTTTATGACCACAATGTACCCAACTTCTGATGGCTACTTTCAGCAGGATAATGCGCCATGTCATAAAGCTGGAATCATCTCAGACTGGTTTCTTGAACATGACAATGAGTTCACTGTACTCAAATGGCCTCCGCAGTCACCAGATCTCAATCCAATAGAGCATCTTTGGGATGTGGTGGAACGGGAGATTCGCATCATGGATGTGCAGCCGACAAATCTGCGGCAACTGTGTGATGCCATCATGTCAATATGGACCAAACTCCCTGAGGAATGCTTCCAGCACCTTGTTGAATCTATGCCACGAAGAATTGAGGCAGTTCTGAAGGCAAAAGGGGGTCCAACCCGTTACTAGCATGGGGTACCTAATAAAGTGGCCGGTGAGTGTATAATAAACCTTATAAATAGTTTGTCTGAAAAAAATAGATTGAAAAAAAGAAATATAAAAAAGGAATTTGGAAAAAAAATGAAAATGTAAATCTGAGAAAACAAAGTTTTCTTTTTAGAAAAATCTTTTTAGATAAAAAAAAAAAAGTCAAAGATTTATTTCTGGATTGCATTTTCTTTTCAAATTACCATTAAGAAAATATGTTCTTTGCTTACAACAACAAAGGAGCAAAATACTCAGTAGAAATCCCACATCTTACCCCCACAGAGCATGAAGAGATTCTCAAATCCCCGCTCACACATGGTGGTGGCTGCCACGCTGGCTATCCTTTCATCTTCGTCATAAACAATGATGATCTTTCCCAAAGCGTTTTTCTGCAGACTAGTTAAGATATTAAATAGCTAGTAACATAAAAAAGGGAAGAAAACAACAATAACCAAACAAGCTGTAGCGTTTTTCAAAAGGATACATATTCCAGCACTTCTTTGGTGTACGGATTCATGGTTCTGGACAGCATGGCCATGGGGAAACTGTGAGCTGTGTCAAAGATGAATGGGTAAAGCATTAGGGCTTTATGACAGGTTTGATAAGCAGACATTTTTCTTACACCACCCACCGCTAATGATGTGGCAGGAGTCATACTGATCGCGCTCACGCACGTCCAGCAGCAGGTAGGGGCAGTCTGGGTAGGGCGTCTCTGTGGGTATGGGGCTGGAAACAGACTCTGCTTTCTGCTGAGGCTCCTCTTCCATGTTCAGCTCTCCCACTCCATTAATAACACTGGGCAGAAACCATACAGTCAGAGGCTCTTTAGCCTCACAGCATTTTGTTACATGCAGAAACGCGGCAACTTGAATCAAATAAATGTGTGATTAACAGGTTTCTGGGAGGACAGGCTGAAACAGTGCTTTGATTACGCATTTAGAACAGGAACCAGAGGTGAGGGCTGTGCTCCACTGGTGTGGGGGACCCTGTTAGCTGAAACTACATGCTGCTTCTTTAGCAGGGATAGGAAACACTGGTCAGGGTTAAAATGAGAGATTAAAGGTATAGTCGAGAATTTTTGAAAAGACCCACCCTGCACATGAACAACTTTGTACCCTCTCCTGAGAGGGAACGCCTATTAAATAATTGCGAGAGCCTGCATGAGCCCATTTCTCCTTGTGTTCGCTCTGTTTAAAAGTTGCTTTTTGCATCGCTCATACAAGCTTACTTTCCAAAAGAAGATTTGCAATTTTTCCACTATGTCAGACTCACATAGTGAGAA
The DNA here is from genome assembly GCF_016077235.1 of Cyprinodon tularosa. Lineage (NCBI taxonomy): Eukaryota > Metazoa > Chordata > Actinopteri > Cyprinodontiformes > Cyprinodontidae > Cyprinodon > Cyprinodon tularosa. The sequence goes on along the minus strand of NW_024038438.1, from coordinate 338,664 downwards.
TGGGGACGAGCACGTAGGACGGCCTTACGTAAACATAATCAGAATGATTGACAATTAGGAGGACCACTTATTTTGATGAACCAGCTGGAAAAGACAATCCTCCACTATATCTTTACTTATGCTACTTGATGTGGGAGAAGGTCCTTAAATAAAAATTAGCTGTATGTCTAGCAGGAGAACAGCGCTAAACATGCAGCCAGAGCAGCAAGGGGTTGAATTAGATCAGACTATATTCAGTTGCTGAAGCAAACAGCCATAAAGCCAGCAGGACATGAGTAGCAGTAAAAATAAGGCTCACGTGTGGATAATACAGTTGTCCATATATGCATCATTAAATACAGCTGACATAAAGCTGGTATTAATGTTAAATTTAAGGAAATACAATAAACATAAATACCCAATTTCTCTGGTAGAAACAGAGAATTTTAAATTTAAGGTTTAATTCTGCGTGTGTATTTTTTTCAGACTGCATCCCACGACTGGATAACATTTATATAATGCCACCAGAGGGCACTGTTTTGAGTGTGCAGACAGGAGTAGTGGAGTGCCTTTTGATGGAACATGCCACCCACCCCCACATGCTCCACACAAAGTGACAGTAACAGAAGTGCTCTGCCATCATGCAGGCTCAGTCAGCCACCGTCTCCAAGGTGTCAGATAGAGTTACACTCCTGAGACCCACTTTCTAGGTGAGGCAGGAAGACATACAGGTGAGAAAGCGCAGCTTTTGAGAAGCGACTGAGATGGGTCATTGTGAAATTCAGTTGTTGGGAAGGGCAATGCCCTGTGGGACAAAAATGAGACGTTGTTCTGCAGACAAGGTGTAGAGTTTATGGAGGCTTTAAAGGAAGACAACATGTTAGGCTGAGTGTATGGAGTGAAGTTTGTTCCATTATGTAACAAGCAAGAACAAAAAACAACCCACCCCCCCCAAAGAAAATTATTTGGTTAGCATTTTGTGAATTTAAATTCTTTTAAAAAGAGAACGCAAACCAGAAATAAAAATTTTAAAGAAATGTTTCAATCAAACCAAAAATACTTTCAGAGCAAGTTGGCTGTTTTTTTCTTTATTTTTTTACAGATTTGTTTTTTTAATCATTAATATATATTGTGAACTATGTTTTTTTCAGGCTTTTGTTTGTTATCATTATGAAATAATGTAAAACAAAATTTGAAAAAATAGGCGAAAACAGGCAACGAAATGTTGGGCATGCGCAGTAATATTTATACAACAACCAAACCGGAAAATGGCCATGCGGGTCCATTTTCATGGTTCAGTCAAATTGAGGTGATGAACTATGTCGTCTATATTGCTCTGTTCTTCCTGGAGATATTCCAGAAGAAGATGATTCTGTTGTAAGCCCGACAGCAGGGCGAGTAGCATGAGCAGCAACCATTCAACACAGTACGGCGCCATTGTTGTTGTGATACTGTGTCGCGCATGCGTGTTTAGAGGCGACGCTATGACGCATGCGTGTAAAAAAAAAAATGCGGTCAGACCTTAAAGATGGAAACGCGAAAACGGCGTTTCAAAATCTTCCCACTCTGAAGGCTGAATAAAAAAAGGATCGTTTACAGACCCCGAAACGCCGGCTTCGTATGGATGAGAGGCTGGTTTGGTGAAAAATTTGTGCGTTTAGGCCAGGGTTTGACTTCGTGTGGACGGAGCCTTAAGCTTTTCTTTTTGGCCCATAATAGAATACTTTAATTGTATTAAAGCACCATTGTCTAGCTTTTAGCCATTTGGTGAGTGTGAGTTAAACCTGTTACTTCCAGGTTCAGTGCCACTGGAAGAAACTGGTTTCATTACACAATCCCCAAATGAACCAGCATCCCTTTGTGTTTAGGAATCTGATAGCAGATGGATTAGCAGATTGAGACGTTGTGGAGTTCCCTGGAATTTCTGAATTTAATATCTCTGATTTTGTAATTTGGACCAAATCATTCAGCCATACTCCTAATCCACAATGATAGTCACCCTGCATAGACCTATAGGGGCCGGATCTATCAAAGGTTTGCGTGTATAAAAACGTGAGCCATTTCACTGCGCACGCTAAAAAATGTACAAACTGATCTATCAACAGCGTGCTAAAAGGATTTGGTCTTTAAAACGTGCTAAATAGCGCCTCTTATCCATTTAGTACTTTTTCTGCAATGAATATGCAATATGGGGCGTTTACACGCAAAAGTGCGTCTTTTGGGAGGAGAACATGTAAATATATTAATTTAGCACTCGCAAAGTGATTTATCAAACCTGAAAGCAATTTTGCTAACGGTATCTGACTCTATATTTAACATGTTTCAAAAGAAGGTGCAAATAGTCTGTATGCGTAATTGCGCACACATGGCAGCGGTTATTGTCGCAAGAAGGAGACATCGAAATGAAGCAAGGAGACGAAGAGAACGCATTTTTTCACTCCGTGTGAATATTTTTGGAATGAACGAGGAAACGATCATCAAAACATATCGTTTATCCAGCATTGCCATTTTGGAGCTGTTGGGGGAACTCCGAATGGATTTGGAGCCAGCCACAAGGAGGACCCACGCAATACCAGATAACACAAAACTCCTTGCAACATTGCACTTTTTTGCATCTGGGTCATTCCAGCGTACGGCTGCAGCGAGAGCTGGGATCTCCCAATCTCGTTTTTCAGAAGTGCTGTCCGACGTTCTAAATGCCATGTCGCCCTGACGCCCTAACGGAGAACCCCGACCTCCCCCCTGCGCCTGTAGAGCAACATGCCAATGCTGCGGGGATGCGTACGCGCAGTAATCCACAGTCACTTCTTGTGAGCCATTTGGTACGTGCATTTTTCTACAGGCCAATACAAAACACCTTTTTTTTTTTGGAGGGGGTGGGGGTGTCACTGTAAGATTAACATTTCTTAATGCACTAGTTTGTACAAACTACAAACTACTTTGCCGCAAACCTCCAACAGTTTTGCACCTGCAACCAGTTACGCAATCCCTCTTGTTAAATCACCCACAAACCATGGTTCAACCCCACACGCAAAATTCCAGTTTGCGAGCGCAAATTACTGCACGCAAAATTGGATCTTGATAAATCCGGCCCTAAGTGTCCATTACAGCTTTTTGCCATGTTTCTTGTTACCTGAGGAGTGTTGACCTGGCCGTTTGGCAGTTATCCATGCCATCTCCTGCATAAAGTCGGTCTGACAGAGGCAGCTGGAGTGATGAGCCACTGACACGTTCACATTCACCTTCCAGGCCTGCCTCCGAGATGATTGACAGACCATCTGCAAAATCATTCAAAACGTTACAGCACTGTTACCAACTCAAAGATATTTACTGTTGACATGAGACGTTACCTTGTGGGGTGTTAGTGCGTTCGTCATCTACCTCGCAATAACTCCCGTCTGAAAAAGAAGCGACTTGAAGGATCTGGGTGGAAATCGTGAGAAAGAATGCTACTTAAAGGAATCTGAGAGGAAAAAAAAAGCTATACAGCGCCATCTGTCTGCAGCTCATAACTCATTCAGTAAAGACAAGAATCCAGTTTTGTTTGCACTGCCTTACTTCAGTCGCCAAACTCTGACAGTTTTGTGAGCTAGCAGAGTTTTAACTGATGCTTACCAACTGTGCAAAAGTTGTCACCTTTAAGCGTTTGAAGATTTCCCCTTTTCGATACCTGTAGTCTTAAAGAAATAAAACACATACACGACTTTAGTCCAATAAGTCATACAACCTTTATGACTCAATGTTAAGGGGCCCAGTTAACTTTACCAACTTCTACACCATAAGCTCACTCTGGATGCATACAAAATTAATAAACTTTTGATTATTTAGTAACTAGCTTCCCTAATCTTGTAATAAACTTAATTGTTTAGAGTATTAACCTGAAGAAAACCATATGACCAGAGGTATAATACTGCGTATGTATGCAACAAGGAGGTAATGGAGCTTAGCAAATCAAGCAGAGGCGTGAAAAGAAAGAGGAGAGGTCCAAGTAAAAGTGTGAAAAATTGGTGCAAATGCTGGATGCAAATAAAAAAAATATGCTAAGACACAAGTAGTGCGTAAACTACAATATGAACACTGGTGTTCACTGAGGAAGGAACTAAAGGGTCAGTATACATTCAGGTAGTTAGGTTTTCTTTTGAACTCATCCATCCGTCCATCCATCCATCTTCTCCCGCTTATTACATCGGGGTCGAGATGGGGCTGGTGTCTATCTCCAGCAGTCTAAGGGCGAGGCGGGGTACACGTTGGACAGGTTGCCAGTATGTCGCAGGGGAACACAGAGACACACACACACTAACACCGAAGGATAATTATGAGATGCCAGTTAGCCTAATGCTACGTTCATACTGAATGAGATTTGAGCAGCAAAGAAGCGTCTGCTGCTTAATTTCTGATGCTTGTATACGTCTGATGCTTCTGCTGCTTCTGTGTTCAATGGCAGAGAGCGGCGTTTTCTATATTTGCTATGATCACTGGGTAAAAGTAGTTTTAATAACTTTTTAAGTGAGAAAGTCCACCTCAAAACATTGTCTGTGCAGTCAGTTCAAAAAGATTACGATCCTGCCTTAAAATATTATTTTACTGGCGGTGCGCTGTCACTGGGAATCCCCAGCAGCAGCTGCCTCAGACCCGGTCGCTTTTTGGATGTTTTTGTGGCGGCTGGACGTAAATGTCAGTGTTTTTCAGGTATGTGGTACAAACTGCACACACCAGAATAATGTTAGCAAACATATTTTGCTGGCCGGCTTCAAAATTTTAAGTTAATTTAGGCATTAATAAACAGCCTGATCCTGAACGTGGAGAAGGCGAAGGAAAAGTCGACTTCAGTAAGAATCAGCCTAACCGCGTTCCACTGCTATTCAAGAGTTCAGCTATACAGGTGGTCGGCAGCACCAAATTCCTAGGGGTGAACATCACAGACAACCTCACCTGGACTGTTAACACCACCTCACTGGTCAAAACTCCACAGAAGCGCTTTTAATTCCTGCAGAGGATAAGGAGAGCCCACCTGCCCCCACCCATCCTCCCCACCTTCTACAGAAGCACCATAGAGAGCGTTCTGACCAGCTGTCTCACTGTGTGGTGTGGAGGCTGCAGCGCCTCAGACTGGAAGAAAGTGAGGAGAGTGGTGAGAACAGCAGAGAAGATCATCAGGGCTCCATAGGTTTGGCTATCACAACCACCATGCAGCCCCATTTGAAATGAATAAATGCAAAACACATTAGTATTTTTGTGTTCTGACTTAAAATGAGCATTTCTTTTGTTTTGTCAAGTGGCCATGCCTTTTGCTGCATTGCATCACTGTTCTGACTGTTCTGAGGTGCAACTGTGTGTATGCATGGTTGTGTGTCTCTGCGTTACCCTTTAACAGACTGGTGACCTGTCCAGGGTGTACTCCCAGCCAAACTAACGAATTATCCACTAATCTTAAGGCTGTAAAATTGATGGATGCTTGAGTGAGTACTGCCAGCAGATGGCCATGGCGTGACACAATGTTTGTGTCTGCTGATCATATCCTTTGCAAAAATTCTATTTAGGCTCAAAAAGGACAGAGTAAAACTTGAGGCGAAATGCTTGCCGTATACTGCGATGTTTTAACATGAACACATGTTTTTTTATTGTATTAATCTTTGACTGGGCCCCTTTAAGCTAGCCTACTGCCTTTATGGTAATGGGTGAAATACTGATAACTTCTGTCATTAAATCCTCTCAGAATTTTTTTTTTTACTTCTTTTTTCTTCTCTTTTAGTTGTAACAAGGTTTCTTACTTTTTCTAATCTCCTCCAGCCTTTCCATGTACTTCGTTCTGCTGCATCCTAAAAGTGACAAAGAAGAAATTAATATTTCTGAGACCAAAAGATGACATAAATCTTCTCTAGGAAAAAAGTGCGGCCTCTCATTCTAATCCAGGATTTTATTCATCAGGCCGTGATGAAAATCATCTGGTCTTTACCACAAAGATCTGAACAAAAGACCAAAGAACACAACAAATCCACTACCTCCTATTCTTCAAATAACTTATGAAGTAGAAAACTTGGTGAAAAGTAAAGCACATTCTGGATGCTGTAACAGCAAGCTGTAGCTAAAAAAAATACCAGATTTATTGGATTTATTGATTAATAGCAGCTGTGGCATCTGTTTAGAAGCAATCTGATGGTCTGGAGCTAAAGCTGTGCTAACTCAACACCAAGCAGATGACATTAGAAACAACAAACAATGAAACTGCTGTTGCTGCCTAGCCAACTTGGAAAAGGATATAAGACCATTACAAATAACAAAATTTTAATAATTCTAGGCTGAATAAGGCAAGTAGAATTGGACATTTAAGATGGCCGCCGTTGTCCAGGAATGGATGTCTGAAAACAAATTTACTGTAAAGATTTGATGCAAATATATATATATATATATATATATATATATATATATATATATATATATATATATATATATATATATAGTATGCAACTTTGGATGAATTACACTGACAGGATGTCAACCTAAAGACTTCGGAGCTGATGGAGAGGTGGTAATGTGGGCTAGTTATGGGCTTTAGTACGCAGGGAATTATCTTCCATTGTTGTTGCAACAAAATCACAAGTTTTGGAAAAATAAATCCTAATCCAAAAAATTATTTTATTTGCAGCTGCTTCATACAAATAAATAGTAAAAAAAAAAAAAAAAAAAAAAAAAAAAGCAAATATTGTGATTTCTGAATTTTTTTTTTTAGATTATGTCTGTCAAAGTGGACATGCATCTATGATGACAGTTTCAGACCCCTCCATGATTTCTAAGTGGGAGCACTTGCAAAATAATACGGTGCTGAAATACACATCTTCCTCACTCTATTAATAAAACCTGTATAATTTATCTAAAAAAAATCTGTTTTTTAGACATACAGAGCCAAACTGATGGCGAGATGGAGCGGGGACCCCCTAATTATATATATTGTATGAAATCGTGTATCAAACTGGTCCTATAGTCACTCTATTACATATGGAGTAATGCCGCGGTTCTCAAAGTGTGTGGCGCGACCCATGGGGAATTGAGACGTGACAGGTGGGGCGCGCCAAGTTCCGGTGTGTGTGTGTGTGTGTGTGTGTGTGTGTGACTATAAATGTAGAATGTGTGAGAGCAAACTGTCCTTATAGCTGTATGTTGCCGCTTTTTAGACCAATCAAACCCACAAAGTAATCATTACTAGCCTACATGCAGTCTAATTAAAAGAACATTAGATATGAGAAAAATTTCCCCTGGAACTGAAGTGCCAAAATAATTATTGACGTGACGTCGGCATATTATTTGTAACAGAATAAACTTTCGCGCCCCAGTGTTGCCAACTCAGCGACTTTGTCGCTATATTTCAGACCCCTCCAGCGACTCTTTTTCAAAAAAAAAAATCTAGCGCCTTTTGGAGACTCTTACGTGAAAGCACGTATCGTTCCTTTTCTTGTCCTCCAGCGGCAGGTGCTGCCGTGGGGCGCCTCCCCCGTCCCAACCCCGTTCTCCCCCGCTATTGCAGGAGTCCCTATCAGCGCTGCAGTCAGAGCAGAGACACAGCATGTTTAACTTTTGCGTCCAGACTGCAAATAAAGCGCACATGCGCCGGGATTGACGGCGCAGGTTGATCATAAATAACTGAATTTGAAATATTTTATCTTAAATAAATAACGGCGTTTGATTCACACAGCCACATGTTCATGTTTCTGGTTAGGAGTGGAGAGCGAGTATCCACTCATCGGGCAGAGAGCTGTGTGCATTCTTCTTCCCTTTGCCACATCATATCTCTGTGAGATGGGCTTTTCAGCTGCTGCTTCAATGAAAACAAAATACAGATCTCAGCAGAACATTGAGCATGACTTGAGAGTGGCAGTATCAAGCCTGCAACCCCGTTTTGAGAAACTGCAATGCAAAACAGGCTCATTGCAGCCACTAATGCAGGGATAAATAGACCTGTCTTGCCAGATGGATTTCACTTCTTTTCTTTTATTAACAGATTGCAGAGTGGCACTTTAATTTTTTCTATCTTTGAGCTTGATACAAATTTTGACACAGCTGCATTTTTATTTTCTTTATTTTTGAGCTTGCTGTTATTTGATGTAGATTTGTATTTAGATACTACTTGTTACTTCAATAAAATTGGAACATTTTAAGATTGTTGAATATTTCATTAGCATTGTGTTGGGGCGATGGGGACAGGCGGGGCTTGAAAATTCCCCCTTGTCCAAAGTGGGGAATGACAGAAAAAGTTTGAGAACCACTGGAGTAATGTAACGAAAGTAATTTCTCCCTGGGATTATTAAAGCATTTCTGATTCGGATTCCTGGTTAATGGGACCTGTGTGTCTCTGAATGTGTGCATTGATGACTGAGAGTCATCTTCTGCCTCCATTTATCTGTTTAGTACAGTGTGTTGAATTCATGTTTTTGTGTATTTAAAGACATTTCAATTAGTGGAAAAAAATTGCAGGAGAATGTTGAAGACCTGCGCTTTATAGAATAACTAAATAAAAGATGGCCTAGTCAAAGTCCAGTGTTAACACACATAAAACCTGCTGCAATGGGACCTTGAAAGAGCAAACCTCTGCCAGAGAGAGAGAACCAGATGTGGTTTACACTGATTTATCATTATGATTTTATGTTCCACTAAAACACTGAGCACGGATTCTGCTTTGTTATGGTCAGAGGGGAATCATTTAGAAGCTTTGAAATAATAAGATTTTCACTTTTTCCTTCCGCAGCATCGATATAGTTCAGAGAAAAGGCATTCTGCTTTGCAGCAAGTAAACCTACCTGTGTCCAGCTTCGTTTTGATGTGGTCATACTTTGTATTTCTGGGTATTCTTTTCTTCATGTACTGTATGAAAGAAAGAAACGTTGTTTTTATTTACCCATTCATTTATATTCTGACTAGCTACAAATCCTAACGGATTATTTTCCACGGAAATCCAACATTTTAACAGTAAGCTTCCCCGGGTTGATATGGAAACATAACCTCGCTAACTTGTTAGCATCCTTGCCTAGCTACATTGTCTATTTCTGCGTGCCGTTATATTGCAGGGTTGGAGCATATAAAGCAGAGCTTAGACTGCCAATTCTATGCTTTTGCTGTATCGAAAGGCAATAATCTCCGATTTACCTCGTCTTTACCGATGCCCCGCGTCAACGACATCTTTTCAAATCCCAATACTAAACAGCTGCTTCCTCGTTTAGTAAGGCCGACGCTGATACGCTGCTTCCTTTCAAGAAGCCAATTAGAGAAGCCGAATCTGCGTCGTTTACCACCCTCAAGGGTCGAAACAGTTGCTAGGCAGCGAAAGACGCCCCCTCCCACTTCATGTCGTGCGGCATTCAGGTAGCATCGGTCTATAGGAGTCATAGGTTACGTACAGTAGGATTTAAAACTTTCATTAATATTTAATGGCTTTGTTTTATTTTGACTTTGTTGATCACAAAAAAAATTTTATTTATTTATTTTTATTTGAAGAGTGGTGTCCACCCCTATTTATTTCCCTCTAATATAGATGATGGCAACAGTAATACTCTCAGCTGGAATATTCAAAACATTCTAATTTTTTATATATTAACAATTGTTTGACAACAAATACACTGCGGTTAATTATGCACATCAATATACTAACATTAAAGATGATAAGTACAAAATTAAAGCAGAAATAGATTTTGTGTTTTATGTGGTAAAGAGAAAATGATGCGTCTCTGCAAGTCATCTAGGAGTCTTCAGTGAAATCATAAATATATAACTATTAAATTAAAACGTATTAATCAATTTATGTAGATATTAGTATTTGTAAATATCAATTTTATGCAGAATGATTATTGATGAAAGTAGGTGAGTAATGACAATGGAAAAGATGTTCACCCAAAACTCAAACCTGAAAGAATTTTATCCACTATACGTTTTATCTAGAGAGCAGTGAGCACGGATGTTTGAATATATTTGTCTTTTTGTTAGTAAAGGCTATAGGAAAGTATAGTTTGTCTTTATTTAGAAAATATGGATGTTTTGCTCGTTAATTTTCCTGTTGGATCAGTATATTAGTATATCTGATATATTATATATTATATCAGTATTGACCGTGAGTTTTTGGTGCCCATACCGGCCACCCCTCAGTGTTCATTCATTATTGCCTGGCCATCCTTATAAAAAATTTTCTGGCTACGCTTCTGCTAATAAAAGACGAGAAAGGTCAAAAAGTTGAACACGCGGCACAAAATACCTAAATAAAAGTATCAACATATAATAATGATGTAAAAGTGTTATATGAGCATTTAACAAAGCAGCTCTTTTGAACATTAGTCACAAAATGAAGTAGGACTAAAGAATTTAAGATTACATTTTTGATTTCTTGTGGGACACAAAAAATTCCAACTTTTACATAGATACTCTGAAGGCAACATTTGCACAAACTCACAAACCGGTTGGTTATTTACGAATGGTCGATTACGCAAGAGTTAAAAAAATTATGTAGTACAAATAATAATAAATAAAATAATAAAAATAATCAATATTGATTATACTGGAGCGGGGGTGCCTAATGCGACGTTCAAGACATCGCGGTTCGGAGTTCGATTAGTCAGGTCTGGGGCAGTGACAGTCATGGAGGAGCTGTGCAGCGGGTTTGTTCAAATCCACAAATAACCATAGCTCGCTCAATTATCGGCAAAAATGGCATCTGTTCTGGTGAGTCTACTTATTTAAATGTGTCTTGCCTCCTTTAGGAGTAGTTAGAACAAACACCGACAAGTGTCGCCAGAGGAGGACAGGAAGTTTGATTGCTCAGCCTGAGCTAAGAGGATTTACAGAAACATCTGACCACTTTCTAGTGCACATATTCGCATTTAATTTGGCCAGAAGTAGTTAATCTATTTTAAAAACGTTCAATAGTTATTCCTATACAAACCAGCACAGAGTTATGAGTTATAAATGTTTAACACAGGAAGCGGGAACAGCAGATGGAGGCGGTTTATATTTAGTAAGACAGTGACGAGTTGAACTGAGCTGCAGATGTTAAGATCAATGAAAGTTGTTTTATTTATACGTTTTACATTAAACAGTCTAATGTGATGCAACATGATAAAAACTATTAATGTTATTGACCTGGTGGTAATGAGTTGTGACAATTAAAAACAAAAACAGAAAAGGTTTAATCCTAAGAGAACCAATCACAGCATGATGCAACCACCACCGTGTTTCTATGGTGATGAACATGTAATGTTGTAGAATCCTTTCCACCTCAATACTAAATCCAGATTTAATTGCACAAACTTGCACTAATGGAGGACAAACCATTCTGTCTTTCTGCTTTTTTTACACCTGGGATGGATGTCAGCTTAAAAAAATTTGACGTGTGCATGATTGAAATTGAAATTGATGTGTGTAAGAGGAAAAAGATCTTCAGTAAATAATTTTTTCTGTCTTTTAAATTTGTCTTTGCAGGAGGATCCAACTCTGGAGAGACACTTCAAGGGACACAAAGACGCCGTCACCTGTGCAGACTTTAATCCAAACCAAAAGCAGCTGGGTAATTCCTAACACTCTGTAAACGCTTGTATCTTCACTATATTAAAGTTCACTGACTGCAGCCATGACCTCTGGGATGTAAAATACCTTTGCATACGTATATGAGGAGGTTGATGCTCAAACTGAATTGCTGCTCAGTGAAACAAATTATATTAAAGTACATTATCCGATAGAACATTATAACTGCTTTATTCTTTGGTCTTTCTGGGTCAAAAGGACAGAATATGAAAAAGAAGATAAACAGACTAGAATAGAACTTTATTGATCTCACAATGGAGAAATTCACTTGTGGCAGTGGCTTTTATAAAAAAACAGAAGGAAGGAGGAAAAGGTGCATATAGTATATATACATATAGTCAGAGATGGCAAAAGTACTCACTTTCTGTACTTGAGTAAAAGTACAGATACTTGTGTTAAAAAATACTCTGGTAAAAGTGGAAGTACTGATTAAACTTCTTTACTCAAGTAAAAGTAACAAAGTACAGGCTTGTAAATTTACTTAAAGTATAAAAGTAAAAGTAGAAACCACTTTTTTCATGCCTACATTTTAAATGGATGTCTGCCAATAGGACTAGATCTCCGTTGTGTTAATTTTCAATCATCTGGTCGTCCATACTACTATGCTAACGCCACCGCCACCAAGCTGCAATGATTTGCTGTGAATGAATACCGCCGAATCTGTCGATTCATCTTGTAGTGGTGCGTCAAATGCAACATAGATTCCCATCCAATTAGATTGAATTTGGTATTGATGACGTGAAAAATAATAACGGTAACTCAATTCAATTCAATTCAATTCAGTTTATTTATATAGCGCCAAATTCACAACACATGTCATCTCAAGGCACTTTACAGTTCAACCAGATCATACAGTCAAATTGATACAAAGTTTTCTATCTAAGGAAAACCAGTTGATTGCATTGACTCATTGACTCAAATACAATCCCCCACACTAAGCATGCTTGTAGCGACAGTGGAGAGGAAAAACTCCCTTTTAACAGGAAGAAACCTCCAGCAGAACCAGGCTCAGTGTGAGCGGCCATCTGCTGAGGCCGACTGGGGTTCAAGGAGACAGAAACAGAGATACAAAAAGCAGCTGTAAAAGGCGGCCCCGTCCAGGAAACACACAGCCAGGCAGACGAGCTCCAAGGCAGCTCCCATGCCAGAGGACGAAGAGAGCACATCCACTCAGTCACGGCCAGAGAAACAGGACCACACTGGAAAACAGGCCGATCTCCAACATCTATAAACAAGGGTGTTGATGGAAGCAGCACAGCTGATGTTTCTTTCCAGGATGACGTCACAGCCAAACAGGAACAGACGAGGCAAAGCTACTCTGAGGAAAAGCAGAGAGAGCAGAAGGTTAGAGATTGAACTAACAGATTCTGCAGAATAGGAGAACAGAGAGAGAATGAAGCAGAATGATGAAATGGGGGTCCCTATGTCCTCCAAAAGTCTAAGCCTATAGCAGCATAACTATAGAGATAGCTCAGGATAACCTGAGCCACCCTAACTATAAGCTTTATCAAAAAGGAAAGTTTTAAGCCTAGCCTTAAAAGTAGACAGGGTGTCTGCCTCACGGACTAAAACTGGTAGTTGGTTCCACAGGAGAGGAGCCTGATAACTAAAAGATCTGCCTCCCATTCTACTTTTAGAAATTCTAGGAACCACTAGTAAACCTGCAGATTGAGAGCGAAGTGCTCTGTTAGGAACATAAGGAACAATCAGATCTCTGATATAAGATGGTGCTTGGCCATTTAAGGCTTTATATGTGAGAAGGAGGATTTTAAATTCTATTCTTGATTTAACAGGAAGCCAATGAAGAGAAGCCAGGATAGGCGAGATATGATCTCTCTTTTTAATTTTCATCAGAACCCTGGCTGCAGCATTTTGGATCAGCTGAAGGCTTTTAACTACAGTTTGTGGACTTCCTGATAGTAAAGAATTACAATAGTCCAGCCTTGAAGTAACAAATGCATGGACTAGTTTCTCAGCATCACCCCTGGACAGGATATTTCTAATTTTTGCAATGTTCCTCAGATGAAAGAAGGAAATTCTAGAAACCTCTTTGATATGGGATTTAAATGACAGGTCCTGATCAAAAATAACACCAAGATTTTTTACTTTATTATCTGAAATCAGTTTAATCCCATCCAAATGAAGTGACTGGCTAATCAGTTTCTTTTTCAGAGACTCTGGTCCAAAGACTATAACTTCTGTTTTATCTGCATTCAGAAGCAGAAAGTTAAGAGTCATCCAGGTTTTTATGTCTTCAAGACATGCCTGTAATCTATGTAATGGGTTAGCTTCATCTGGATTTATAGACAGATATAGCTGGGTATCATCAGCATAACAGTGGAAATTAATCCCATGCTGTCTAATAATTCTACCAATTGGGAGCATGTATAAAGTAAAGAGAATTGGTCCTAGCACTGATCCCTGTGGTACTCCACAGGTAACCTTTGAGCGTGTTGAAGATCTATCATTAACATGAACAAACTGAATTCGATCAGATAGATAAGATTTAAACCAGTCTAGTGCTGTTCCTTTAATTCCAACAAAATATTCAAGTCTTTCTAAAAGAATATTATGGTCAACTGTATCAAATGCAGCACTAAGATCCAACAGGACGAGCACAGATACAAGTCCATTATCTGAGGCCATGAGAATATCATTAGTGACTTTCACCAGAGCTGTTTCAGTGCTATGATGAGCTCTAAAGCCAGACTGAAACTCTTCAAAAAGTTCATTATGGTGTAAGTGATCGCAAACTTGTTTGGCAACTACTTTCTCAAGAATTTTGGATAAGAAAGGAAGATTGGATATAGGTCTATAATTGACCAAGTCATCTGGGTCAAGAGACGGTTTCTTAAGCAGAGGTTTAATTACAGCAACCTTAAAAGCTTTAGGTACATATCCCTGTAACAGAGATAGATTAATCACATCTAAAATGGAGGAGGAGATCAAAGGGAATACCTCCTTAAATAACCTGGTTGGAACTGGATCTAACATACAAGTTGAAGGCTTAGATGAAGACAATAATTTTGCTAATTCAGAGAGTTCAACTGGATCAAAGCAGTCTAAACCCGGTTCAGATTCCATGACTACCTCAGGTACAATCGCGGATAGAGGAGTGCTTATGATCTTATTTTTAATAAGATCAATCTTATTTATAAAGAATCCCATAAAATCATTGCTGCTAAGAGCAGGTGGAATGGACGGTTCAACAGAGCTATGGCTCTGGGTGAGTTTGGCAACTGTATTAAAAAGAAATCTAGGATTATTCTTATTCTCCTCTATTAATGAGGAGAAGTATGCTGCTCTTGCTTTACAAAGGGTCCTCTTATACAGCAGTAAACCATTTTTCCAGACTAGGAAGGACTCTCGCAGGCCTGTGGAGCGATATTTTCTCTCCAGTTTCCTAGCATTTTGCTTCAAAGTACGCAGCTCTGCATTAAACCAAGGAGCAAGCTTTCTATTTTTAACGGTTTTCATTTTCAAAGGAGCTGCGTTGTCTAAGGCAATACGCAGAGAACTAGCAACCCCATCAACAAAATCATCAACCTGTGAAGGGGAATAAGCTAAGCTTTTGCACTCTGCAGCACTGCTCAGTGACACAGAGGAGAGAGAAAGTGAAGCAGATTCTTTAAAATTTTTAACTGCACTATCTGATAAAGATCTACTAAAATTGAACCTTCTTTTGGGGGAGGAGAACTCTGTTAAAGCAATCCCGAAGGTCACTAGAAAGTGGTCAGAGAGGACAGGGTTGCTCTATTGAAATGATCCAAAACTAAAGTAACGAGCCAATTTTTAAAAATGTAAGGAGTAGAAAGTACAGATATTTGTGTAAAAATGTAAGGAGTAGAAGTAAAAAGTCGCCATAAAAATAAGTAGTAAAGTAAAGTAAAAATATCAGAAAAATCTACTTGAGTACAGTAACGGAATATTTGTACTTCGTTACTTCCCATCTCTGCATATAGTGCATCCAGATACACTATATTGCCAAAAGTATTTGCTCACCTGCCTT
This sequence comes from Cyprinodon tularosa, assembly GCF_016077235.1. Taxonomy (NCBI): domain Eukaryota; kingdom Metazoa; phylum Chordata; class Actinopteri; order Cyprinodontiformes; family Cyprinodontidae; genus Cyprinodon; species Cyprinodon tularosa. The sequence continues at coordinate 323,117 of NW_024038438.1, read as the reverse complement.
GACTCACATATGAGCTTAAGTGACATCCCGTTCCTAATCCATAGGGTTCAATATGACGTCGGTCCACCCTTTGCAGCTAGAACAGCTTCAACTCTTCTGGGAAGGCTGTCCACAAGGTTTAGGAGTGTGTTTATGGGAATTTTTGACCATTCTTCCAGAAGCGCATTTGTGAGGTCGCACACTGATGTTGGACGAGAAGGCCTGGCTCTCAGTCTCCGCTCTAATTCATCCCAAAGGTGTTCTATCGGGTTGAGGTCAGGACTCTGTGCAGGCCAGTCAAGTTCATCCACACCAGACTCTGTCATCCATGTCTTTATGGACCTTGCTTTGTGCACTGGTGCACAGTCATGTTGGAAGAGGAAGGGGCCAGCTCCAAACTGTTCCCACAAAGTTGGGAGCATGGAATTGTCCAAAATGTCTTGGTATGCTGAAGCATTCAGAGTTCCTTTCACTGGAACTAAGGGGCCAAGCCCAGCTCCTGAAAAACAACCCCACACCATAATCCCCCCTCCACCAAACTTTACACTTGGCACAATGCAGTCAGACAAGTACCGTTCTCCTGGCAACCGCCAAACCCAGACCCGTCCATCAGATTGCCAGATGGAGAAGCGCGATTCGTCACTCCAGAGAACGCGTCTCCACTGCTCTAGAGTCCAGTGGCGGCGTGCTTTACACCACCGCATCCGACGCTTTGCATTGCACTTGGTGATGTATGGCTTGGATGCAGCTGCTCGACCATGGAAACCCATTCCATGAAGCTCTCTGCGCACTGTTCTTGAGCTAATCTGAAGGCCACATGAAGTTTGGAGGTCTGTAGTGATTGACTCTGCAGAAAGTTGGCGACCTCTTCGCACTATGCGCGTCAGCATCCGCTGACCCCGCTCCGTCAGTTTACGTGGCCTACCACTTCGTGGCTGAGTTGCTGTCGTTCCCAAACACTTCCATTTTCTTATAATACAGCTGACAGTTGACTGTGGAATATTTAGGAGCGAGGAAATTTCACGACTGGATTTGTTGCACAGGTGGCATCCTATCACAGTTCCACGCTGGAATTCACTGAGCTCCTGAGAGCGACCCATTCTTTCACAAATGTTTGTAAAAACAGTCTGCATGCCTAGGTGCTTGAATTTATACACCTGTGGCCATGGAAGTGATTGGAACACCTGATTCCAATAATTTGGATGGGTGAGCAAATACTTTTGGCAATATAGTGTATATACAGTGGATGGTAGAAAACAAAGGAGAGATTTAAATCTGTTTTTCTGTTTTCTGTGTTTAAAACCTACATGTTAAAAATTATTTAATAAAAATCCACAATTTCCTTTTTTCCTTCAGATATCCATACCAAAAACAAAATGTATGGTCATTGATTTGGTTTGTAATTAGGGATGCATGATATAATCGGCCCCCTATCAGTATTGGCCTGTATCGGCCTTAAAACTGAATATCGGACATCGGCCACCCCACCGATATTTAACCCGATACTTGATCAGCTTCTGAGTTTCTAAAGTCTAAAAAAAATAAAAAATACTACTTCTTCTTCTTCCTCAAAAACTTCTTTTTTTACAGACTAAAAAACTTCTAAAGACGAGGGAAAAAATATTGATACATTAAAATATCACAATATCTTCATATGCTGATATATTGCCATTTAAAAACACCATATCAATCTCTTTTACTAATGAAATATTGCTATACATTGGGGCAAAAAAGTATTTAGTCAGCCACCAATAGTGCAAGTTCTCCCACTTAAAAAGATGAGAGAGGCCGGTAATTTTCATCATAGATATTCCTCAACTATGAGAGACAAAATGAGAAAAAAAAATCCAGAAAATCACATTGTCTGATTTTTAAAGAATTTATTTGCAAAATATGGTGGAAAATAAGTATTTGGTCAATAACAAAAGTTCATCTCAATACTTTGTTATATACGCTTTGTTGGCAATGACAGAGATCAAATGTTTTCTGTAAGTCTTCACAAGGTTTTCACACACTGTTGCTGGTATTTTGGCCCATTCCTCCATGCAGATCTCCTCTAGAGCAGTGATGTTCTGGGGATGTCGCTGGGCAACACGGACTTTCAACTCCCTCCAAAGATTTTCTATGGGGTTGAGATCTGGAGACTGGCTAGGCCACTCCAGGACCTTGAAATGCTTCTTACGAAGCCACTCCTTCGTTACCCGGGCGGTGTGTTTGGGATCATTGTCATGCTGAAAGACCCAGCCACGTTTCATCTTCAATGCCCTTGCTGATGGAAGGAGGTTTTCACTCAAAATTTGACGATACATGGCCCCATTCATTCTTTCCTTCACACGGATCAGTCGTCCTGGTCCCTTAGCAGAAAAACAGCCCCAAAGCATGATGTTTCCACCCCCATGCTTCGCTGCAGGTATGGTGTTCTTTGGATGCAACTCAGCATTCTCTCTCCTCCAAACACGACGAGTAGAGTTTTTACCAAAAAGTTCTATTTTGGTTTCATCTGACCATATGATATTCTCCCAGTCATCGTCTGGATCTTCCAAATGCTCTCTAGCAAACTTGAGACGGGCCTTGACATGTACTGGCTTAAGCAGGGGGACACGTCTGGCACTGCAGGATTTGAGTCCCTGGCGGCGTAGTGTGTTACTGATGGTAGCCTTTGTTACTTTGGTCCCAGCTCTCTGCAGGTCATTCACTAGGTCCCCCCGTGTGGTTCTGGGATTTTTACTCACCGTTCTTGTGATCATTTTGACCCCAGTGGGTGAGATCTTGCGTGGAGCCCCAGATCGAGGAAGATTATCAGTGGTCTTGTATGTTTTCCATTTTGTAATAATTGATCCCACAGTTGATTTCTTCACACCAAGCTGTTTACCTATTGCAGATTCAGACTTCCCAGCCTGGTGCAGGTCTATAATTTTGTTTCGGGTGTCCTTTGACAGCTCTCTAGTTTTAGCCATGGTGGAGTTTAGAGTGTGACTGTTTGAGGTTGTGGACAGGTGTCTTTTATACTGATAACGGGTTCAAACAGGTGCCATTAATGAAGGTAACGAGTGGAGGAGAGGGGAGCCTCTTACAGAAGAAGTTACAGGTCTGTGAGAGCCAGAAATCTTGCTTGTTTGTAACTGACCAAATACTTATTTTCCACCATATTTTGCAAATAAATTCTTTAAAAATCAGACAATATGATTTTCTGGATTTTTTTTTTTCTCATTTTGTCTCTCATAGTTGAGTATATAATGAAAATTACCGGCCTCTCTCATCTTTTTGAGTGGGAGAACTTGCACTATTGGTGGCTGACTAAATACTTTTTTGCCCCACTGTATGTCATCGTTATGCTACGAAATCCCCCGAAAATCCACGAAATTTTGCCATATTTTTATATATGGATATATTGACGCAGTATCGATCTATTTTACAAACAAAATCTCACAAGAATTTGCAAAATATCACGAGAGTTTGTAACAGAACGATGAAATTTCACGAGATTTTGAAAGTAAAATAGATCGATACCGCGTTTTTAAAAATCTATTTGATATCAGCATATGAAAATATATTTTAGTATATTATTTTTCAAAGTGTCAGAAATGGATAACAAAACTGCTATTTTCAATGACTACTCATTTTTGTCCAGCTTTAACATCGGTATCGATATCGGTTATCGGCTACATGAGTTTTAAAATATCGGCATATCGGATATCGGCCAAAATCCCAATATCGTGCATCCCTATTTGTATTGGTAGCTTGTTTCTTCAGGATTCTTAAAAAAAAAAATAAAACGGTCTGTCTGGTGCCAGTAACCATGATGTTTCATACTCAGCTCTTTGGCCTTTTCTGTTGTGGGAGATGGTTTTTGGACACTTAAAAAAACAAAATCAAGATTATTGAAATACCTGTGGGCCGCCAGTTAAAAAGGCACATCTGTACATTTATGCTAAATGATTCACTACTTTTATCAGCCAATAGTTACAGAAATGTCCATATTTTCACCTCAGTATGGTTCACCTTGTAGCTTTGTTTTTTGTTTTAAATCCTAGTTTATCTCACTGTTCTCAGATTAGAGCATTGCATGCAGTAAAAAAAAGAAAAAAAAAAAGAGTGTAATGTTGGTGGTACTGTATTGAAAGGTAATAATCTCCAATTTACCTCGTCTTTACCGATACCCCGTGTCAATGACATCTTTTCAAGGCTTTCTGAAAAAGTCTTTTTCTGATCACATTTTCTTCCTGTTGTGCTTCTAGCTACGGGATCAGTAGATAAGACGCTGATGATCTGGAATCTGGCTCCAAAGGGAAGAGCCTTTCGATTTGTCGGGCACCAGGATGCCATCACAGGGCTGCAGTTCTCTCAGTCTGGTGGTCTGGTGGCATCTTCCTCCAAAGATAGAACGGTTCGATTGTGGACGCCTTCCATGTGAGCACCTGTATAAATGCTGAACTCTTATATAGTATTCGTTTGTAATTGTCTTATATAGTCAAAAAACACTCAAGGTGGACCATAAAGCAGCTTTGATTTGAACTGTTTGTTCATGTTTTTGCCACAGAAAAGGAGAGTCTACAGTTTTCAAAGCTCATACCGCCGCAGTCCGCAGCGTTGCTTTCTCCAACGACGGCCACAGACTGGTCACTGCATCTGATGACAAGTCTGTCAAAGTTTGGAGTGTCCAGCGGCACTGTTTCATCTACTCCCTCAACCAGCACACTAACTGGGTCCGCTGTGCCAGGTACCCAGCTGCCCTCTATGCACTATGACATCCTTTTGTCTCTGACTGCACCTTGCAAAAGTATTTATATATTTTAACCTTTTTTTATGTTATAATCTTAAACTTTAATGTATTTGAATGATAAATTGATTCATCTCATGTAATGCGAAAAGGGGGGAAAACATGCATGATCCCGGGTCTTTATTAGAAAGGGGCGAGTACTCAGAATAAAGCAAAAAAGCGAAAAACATCTTTAAATATTAACAGAATTTATTCCAGTCAAGTATAATAAAACCATTTTTAGTAAACACACAATACAGAGAAATAATTTACTTCTGGCCCAAACCACCACAGTTAACAGAGGCTGCACACAGAGAGCTAAAACAGGAACTTGATCACCCCTGCATGAAGCTGGGTCATAAATATACAATGGGCGGTAACTTAAAACACAAGTTAACCTTTTAGATGATTTTAACCTTCAACAAACTACAGTCAAAATGTTTAGCTAACACAAAAACACATTTAAAGGAAAAAGGCAGCAAATGAGAAAAGACAAAAATAGAGCAGCAAAGAGGAAACACGCCCTGCAAACATAAAACCTGCTGCAAATGTATCCACATACCCCAAATATTTGTTAAAAACTGCCAAATCACACAAAAACCCGCCCAAATAAAGTATTGTTATATTTACTGTGTGAACATGAACACACTTCAGTACAAATTAAGTCAACACTACATGTTAAAACACTAAATTCCAACAAAACCTGCCTCTGGAGTTGTTCTCCATAAAGAACTCTGACCCAGCCATCGCAGTGATGTCAGATCCAGATCCATGTAGGCAACTCCCATTTTGACATTTAGAAGGCAAACTATGATCTGTGCCTACACACAAATATGCTAAGCTAATGTAAACGTTTTAATTAGTTTTATAGATCACAAATTAACATGTTAAACTTTCTCTTTCCTTTGTTTGTTCAGGTTTTCTCCAGATGGGAGGCTCATAGCGTCCTGTGGAGACGACCGCTCTGTCCGTCTTTGGGACACGTCCTCCAGACTCTGCATCAACTGCTTCACTGACTGCAGCGGGTAATTCTGTCACCTTCACATGCTTTTATAACTGTGAACAATTTTAGGCAACTGCACTGCTTTTGTTTCTCCTAAAGATTAAATACGGTTCTTTAAACCTCCCCAACTTGCAGCCATGATCGGTTTCCTTTATGCATCTCTTGGACTGGTGTCTTTTCTCATTTCCCCGTTAAAAAATAAGTCACTCTGCTGCGTCACATCCACGTTCACAGTCTGCGGCCAAACCGAGGCAGCGCAGCACTGCTTCCTGGTTCTGGAACTAAATTCTTTATCCCTCAAACATAAAAACAAATTCACAGTAGAATTTATTCAGTTGATTTAGTTTCTTTTAGTTTTAGCCTGTCGGCTAAGCATCCGTCAGTCAAATATGTCAGCCTGCTAATTTTGTAACCTCACACTAGCCAGTCCTCTTTGCAATATCCTCTCACTTTCTCTTCTTAAAGGGGAAATAAGCTTCTTTTTAGATAGTTTGAAGGATCAGAGGGAAACTTAAGCTAATTATCTCTCCTGGGCAGGGGATTATTCATTAGCTCTTATGGAGTAACTGATCTCTAGTACTGTAGCCAATGTCCGTCTCCTTTTCCAGGAAGGCATCTTTAGTTTCTGTGGGCGAAACGGGGAAGAAATGATGTCCCTTTAAACCAAAACTTCCTTTGATAGTTAAGCTTTTGGAGGTTGAATAACAGACTCTAGACAATAACAATCAAATCTCGCTTTACTTTCTTTTGTTAGTGTAATTTACCAAAACTCCAAACAATTTTCTGTTTCCAAAATAATTTTAGAAATGAAAAATTCCCTCAGAACCAGCCACCCACCGAAGTATTAAATAAGTAATTTTTAGAAAAGGAATATCCCCGCCTTTGTTTTGCAGCTGCAGGATTTGTAGCTGGTCTGAGTATGTCACCTCTGTTATGTCCACAGCATGTTTTCACCAACCTGCAGATTCATATAAGGTCTCTTAGAATTGCAGCAAGTTTCTTTTTCTATGCTTTTTTTTTCTCATCATCTAAAGTAAACCCCAGGTCTTTACTTTAAGATGTTCTGAGGTAAATCTTCTTAAAACCATTGAATGTTCAAATGTTTCTTCCAGCTCTGCAACTTTTGTTGATTTCAACTCCAGCGGCACCTGCATTGCCTCCTCAGGAGCTGACAGTTCCCTTAAGATCTGGGATTTACGGACCAACAAGCTGATTCAGCACTATCAAGGTACGGCGATAAGCCTCAATGATTCCCAGTGAAGCAAGTATTCCTGCATGGTTGGTGTTTTGCAGAGGTGTATATACAATAACTGCATAAACATCACATTAGCTTGTGGGTCTTTAAAAGCTATGTAACACTATTACTCCCACTACTGCTGATATGTGCTGATGTTTCATTTTTCTTTTCGTGAGGCTTATTCCTGAAACCCGTATATCTTTCTCTTTCTCCTTTTTTCATGATTCTAATATTACACAATGAACACAAAAGTTGCACAAATCTCACTTGAAGCAAAATTATTTTCCAACAAATCACATTAAACAGTAGAGATACATAGTTGTTTTATTTTGCTTCTCTCAAACAATCCAAAATCCAGTTAGTTATGATAAAATATATGTGTTCTGATAGTCTAAAGGAGGGGCATATTCATTTTTTCCCAATACATTTCTTCCATGTCACACTGACTGCATATAGAGAGGGTCTAATTAGACAGGGTGGGCAGATCTGCACAGATTTTATTAACTGTCTCAGTCCCACACACAAATTAAAACAATTTCCCAAATTTGACCTGGACAGATTATGGAAAGTAATAAAAAAAGGAAAAAGAAAATGGAAAAAAAACCACACCTGTCTATCTATAAAACAAAGCCCCACTTCATGAGTCGGTGCAGCATATCTTAAACCAGAACAGATAAAGACTCTTTATAGACCTAAATTAAAAACATAATGAGATCTACGTCTAAAGAAAAGAAAAACGGCAATAAACAACGTGGGACTGTTTATATGCTGACTGAGGCAGTGAGATGTGATTCTCAGAGAGAGATCTGTAAGGTGAGAGAGAGATGCCATGCTTACTTGCTCTGTCTGATGCTCAAAGAGGATCACTATTTCACTAATTCCATTTTCTGTCCTCTTGATTTTTTTTTTTTTTCCTTTTCGAGGAGCGTGATAAACTGCGTTTTCTGTCCCTCGTTGTTTTTGTGAGGCTCAAAGAGAATCTCTGCTTTATCCTTTTATCCTTTCATGGGTGAAGTATTCTTTGGTCAACTCTTCTGACTTGAAAAAGCATTATATAAGTACAGGCTATTTACCATTTAAAAAAATGTTTCATTGACTGTTTTTGCAAACACTCTTTCTCTTGCGATTAAAATATTTTATTTTGTATTTTCCCCCAAAGCAGATGTGTTTTACTTTAACCGTGTCTCTCTTCCTGTCAGACCCATATAATTGCAGTTGAATAGCTGCATAGTCAGACTAATAGACCTGGGGTCTATCTCAGTCTGACCTACGGAAGCCCCCTTCTGTAAAATCTTGTCCAGTGTGATCATCCTCATTGTCTTTCAATGAGCGCTAAACGCCATAAACTCGTCCGACACGATTTTCTGTTGGATCGGACGCAAAATCAGTTTCAGAGTGTCCTGGCCTTAACTATTACCCAGATACTTTGCAAAGGTCTGCGCGTTTTTGCCAGGAGTATAAAGTCTTGCCCTTTTTCTTTTTGCAGCTGCAATTAAGTCCATATGAATATTTGAAATCTTGTGCAGATTTTTAGAGCCTTAATCCTTTTGTTGGCTGGTTGAAATAAAGATCAGTCAGAGCTACCGTTTCAGATTAACTCTATTTTTACCTGTAATATCAGGGTTCCTGCGGGTCCTCAAAAAGTCTTAAAAGGCATTAAATTCTTCAAAAGAAAATTAAGGCCTTAATTGGTATTAAAATGTCTTAAATCAGTCTTTCGTAGGTCTTAATTTTTAAAACATCATAAATAGGATTATTTTTATTATGATTTATTTTTGTAATATAAATAAAACATTAAAATTGACCTTTTTTTTATAAAAAAAAAATCAAACATACTAAGAAAACGATACAAAGAAAAATAACTGCACTGGTTATGTTGTGGCTTTAAAACTGATTTGTTTTGTTCCCTGCTAAAAAAAGGTTTGTGAATTCGGTTAAATAATTGTTAAAATATATCTGTCATTTGTGTGTTTTTAGCTTTCTTCCTGTATGGGAAGCTTTTCAAAATTTGAAACATTAGTGCAGTGGTTTATCTTAAAATAAACCTTTGGGTTAAGTTGTCGCAAGCAGGTTTTTCTTGTGTTTCTTGTTAAATTGGTCTTAAATTTCTATTTCAAGTGGCATTAAAAAGTCTTAAAAAGTCTTGAATTTAACTTGCCTTATGCTGTAGGAACCCTGTATATGGTGCGTTGCGCCATGGTTTCTCAATTAACTCAGCTATTGACTGCAGCGTCTGCTATTTTAAGCGACAACACTGATTGGTTGAATCTGTCTGAGATTAGTGGCTTTAAGCAAAAATGAAGCATCTTTTTTATTATTTTTCTTGGTGCAGGAATACGGTACAAAATCAGTGTTACACGTTTCTTATTTTCAAAATCATAATATGACATATTTCACCACAATTAGATTCATTATCTCATCAGTATTCATCTTTCACACAGAAACGGGAATCGGAAATATAGTTGAAACCAACCACAGGAGGCCACATCAGGATTTTACTGTGCTATGCACTATGCATGAGAAAAAAGTTTTTCTAAAAGAAAAACAATACAGCTTTTGTCCACCTAGGGGAGCCAACATCAACCAAAACGGAAAGTTCTTTAGTACTGCTTTCAAAATATTATATATCTAATCTAATCTGATAAATGCAGTGGCTCGGGGGGAAACTCAGGTGGAATCAGAGAGAAAAGCACTCAACAGCTGTCAAAAACACAAAATCTGAGTTGAAAAAACAGCCGTGACCCCATACCCGAATTTTAGCAAAGACGTTTTTTGCAGTATGTATTTGGCATTTAAAAGGAAAATGTGACACATCCTCATAACCTTTCCCTGCCACAGAAGAATGAACTACATCAGGGAGAGATACTGCAATATGGGACCAAACATAATTTAGCTTTCACATCACTAAAAAAACTTTGAAGCTAGTGGACCACTTTAAACATTTTTTTTAGACAGGTTCCCTGATAATATTGGTAAGGTATAATTCTGGGAATAATTTAATGTTGAAATAAAAGAATGAAAAATCATGACTCCTGTCTAATAAAGTTTTTCACATTAGATTATTTTCATGAAGCACTTGGGATTCATTCCCCAGTATCCATTTTAAAGACAAAAAACTTAGAGGTTAAAAACACTGTTCTATAGAGGGACTGAATGGCAGGATAAAAATCTAATATAGATCTATTAACTGTGAGCTCTGCACATGTCACCACATTGGCTTCCACTGCTCATTTTTAGGTAAATTGTTCATTTAAATATTATGGAGTTTTCACACAAGAAGTGGTAAGGGATTATGTGTTCTAATAAATCCACTATCTTTTGCTGTATCAATGAATCTATAATCAATCTCATGGTTTCTTGAAGAGAACTGCAGACTTGCATTAACTTTGATTTCTTACACCTGGCTTCATGTACCTGCACAGATGTACCTGGAGCGGATGAAGCCAGGATGCACCGATCACTCTAGGATTAGTCTGGCTTTATCCATTATCCTGGGATTTCTGAATTCATCTTTGGTGAAGTAGGGCCCTGGCTGCCATTTTGGTGAGGGCTAAACTCCAGTGGATCATGGAAAGTTAGACCAAAAACAAAAGAGAGAATATTTAATTGTTTTTAAACAAAAACAAGAATTAAGTGGATACAATAAAAAATGAACCAAATTAAAAACTCAAAAAATAGAAAAAAAATGTATTTAACCTAATTAATAAACTTATTGCAAATCAAGATGTTTGTGTGTGACTAGATAAATAAGTATATACAAGGCATAAGAAATACCCACTTTCAGATTTCATGGTTTTAGCTATCATAAATGGGTCAGATTCCATGATTATTAAAATAAAAGTTAATGGCAGCAAAGCAACACATTTAAATGAAATGTACCATAAATATCCAGCTTCCTTAGAGATAAATATCTATCTGTATTTCAACCTTTATGAGATGCATTCCACATCTTATTTTTTCAGCAGACTATCTCATAAAATTGGTTTTAGTACAACATAGATTAGTATGATGTTCATGGACTCTTTATAAGAACATTTGTCTTCAATATTTTACATCTGCACAGTATTTTTCCCTACAGTGATGCTATTTATGGTGTTTTTCGCATATATGTATTTTTCTGTTAATGTGTTTTACTCTAAGCATTTTTTTCAATCTGTTTTACTCAATTTTCAGTCCACACTGCAACTATCAACAGTTTCTCCTTCCATCCGTCGAGTAATTACTTAATCAGTGGCTCCAGTGATAGGACGGTTAAGATCCTGGACCTGCTGGAGGGCCGCCTCATCTACACGCTGCATGGACACAAGGTAGTCCGTCCTTCCTTCCTTCCTTCCTTCCTTCCTTCCTTCCTTCCTTCCTTCCTTCCTTCCTTCCTTCCTTCCTTCCTTCCTTCCTTCCTTCCTTCCTTCCTTCCTTCCTTCCTTCCTTCCTTCCTTCCTTTGATTGAAACTCAGGAATTGTGATGCATTATCGCTTTCTTTCTGTGTAGTTTAACAGTGGAGTTCAGCACTGGACTTCTGTGTGACAATGTCCAGGACTGAAGTTTCATATATTTAACCTTACTTGCAGTTGTTTCCATACTTTTTTTTTTTTTTTTTTTTTTTTTACTTTTATACATTTTAAATAAAAAATACATATATGTTTTAAATTGCTTATCGCAAATTTGTTTATCAATTGGGTGTTGTACTTTGATGAGGCCATTTAAAAAGATGAAGTAACTTGCTGTATGTTTAAGGTCTTTGACCTAAATGGAAGGTGAAGTTCAGGTCATTTGGTGCCTCTAACATTTTCTTCCTGAATGACTGTCCTGTATTTAGCTTCTTTTTTATGATGAAGAGAAGCAAGCCCACAGACTCATACTGTCACCACTGTACTCCAATGCATAATTAAATCAGGAGAAAAAGCAACAAATGTTAGTCTGGAGCTGTAAAAAAGCCCTTCATATGGTCAACTGTGGTTACACTCCCTGTGGATTCTGCTGCAGGTGCTGCTGAGGAAGACAAACTGTATTTATTAACCTTCTTAGTGTGCTTTTTTACTCCTAAATGCTGAGCTTTTTGGGTAGTTTTCCTGTACTCTCAGTCTTATGAATAAAAGCTATTAACTGTCTCAAGTCTTAATTGTCACTCCTACTCCTCCAAATATTTAAGAAATCTGTAGAGATGTCTGAAGTGGGTGGGAGTTGCCACTAGAGGAAGGTATTGAGGCAAGAGAGATGTACATGGATTGATAGAATGCTCTAACAGGAAATGGAACAGGAACTGCATTTCCATTACAGTTTCTGAAAAAAAAAAACCCACCTGAAAACAATAGTTAGGATAAAAATAACTGCTGGCCATGTGTTATTTAAACACAGTCGCAAAATTAACTCATGGTCGTGCATTAACAGATTGTGGATTTATGATAATGAAGTCATGGCCATGTGTTAAAAATGCATGGAAAAGAAATAAATAACTTGTGGCCAGTCAGCACTAATGCATGAAATTATAGAATGGTTGTGTTTGTCCAAAATGAACTCCTCTAAGTCCTCTTATGGATTTTTATTTTACAATAGTCCTGCATGGGACTGCTAAATCGTCTCCAATCGCTCCAATTCCAAAGTTAACGCTCATAAATGAGCCTCATTATTAAAAAGGATAAACATGTCAGTTCCCCCTGCAGTGTTCTTGGCAATGCACATCAACAGCTCTAGAAAAACCTCATAAGAGAATTGGAACTTTTAAGCCACATTGTGGTTTTCAATATGTTTAGCAGATTTGATTGTATTTGGTAAAGTCAATGGATTTAGAAGAGACATCATCCAAAATTCATATTACAGGACCAGTTTCTGTCATAATCCGCTCTGAGAGTCACACTTAAGAATTTGAAAAAGAGTTTGATAAATACAGCCTCTGAACTTTTACAGCTGGATGCTGATCATCAACCAATAAGAGAGGCTGATCCAGGAACGGTCTGAGAGACAGACCCTAAGTATTAGAAATGATTTCTGCTGCAGAGCTGTCAGTATAAAACAATGAAAAATAAATATATATATATATATATATATGAAGGGGTTAAACTGCACTGGTTTTACCTTAAATGCCAGTAGGATATATATTTATGTACAAGGGGAAGATGGTGCTCTGATCATTATTACTCCACAATTTTTTTTTTTTTATAATAATAGCCAAATTTAGATTCTGGTTCTTTCAGTTTTTACCAGAAATCTAAAAAAACACTTTATATTCACTTTCAGCCGCTGCAAAAGTGCGATCCACTTCTAACAACAACAGAACATTTAATATCATAATCCTGATGAACTGACTCAACAGATGCCGCACTGAAGTGGACTTTCTTTTTTCTTAAATAGTGGAAAAAATGCTTTTTTTTTTCTTTACAACTTATCAAAGCATATAAAGCCAAGCCATGGAAGGAGTGCCTTGCATCTGCAGTGTCTGATGCCTATTTGATCCTCTAAATGTGTTTGGTGAGAATGCTAAAATTGGGCATTGTTTGAATTTAAATGGCTCCGTTTTTTCATTTCACTTCAAAGAATCATAAAAGATTCCATGTTGCAAATTAGCTGTTCAACAAGAGTTCTGTCTAATTGAAATGGTCAAAACTTCGAAATGAAACTTAGTTCCTTGAACATCTAACTTTGTGTGAACAAGGTGATAAATTATCACAAGAGTTTTTATACTTTTCTTGTTTGAGTCAATTATTATTCTATTTATCTGTCAGCGGCTGGCTAACTGAAGTGTTAATCAAGTTTCAAATAATTAATTGTCTTGATTTTCAGGGTGCTGTAATAACGGCTGCGTTTTCAAGGGTTGGAGATCTGTTTGCATCAGGTGGAGCTGATTGCCAGGTGCATTATGACTTTCTTTCTGTATAGTTTAACAGTGGAGTTCAGCACTGGACTTCTGTATGACGCAGTCCAGGACTGAAGTTTTATATTTTTAACCTTACTTGCAGTTGTTTCCATACTTTTCTTTTTTTTTTCTTTTTTTTTTAAACTTTTATACATTTGAAAAAAAAAAAAAAATACATATATGTTTTAAATTTGCTTCCTGTGGATTCTGCTGCAGGTGCTGCTCTGGAAGACAAACTTTGACAGTAAACCTTATCAGGACCTGCTGCAACATCATAGCCGGAGATCAACCCCTAATCCGCCACCCCACCTGTCGGACATCCACCCCAGAACACCTCACCTCCACCACCCACAGCCCACCCCCATCCAGGTCTCTACTACTTCAACCCCCGCATTAAAATAATAATTAATAGTTAATAATTCTGATGTTTAAACAAAAACTACATCTGTGACTTTTTTCTTTCTTTCTTTTATCTTGTAATTAATGTAATAATTTACTTGGTTTCAGTTTTAAGATTTTTTGCAGTTTAAATCTCCTGTAATTGTAGCAAGTTTCTTTTCGTAGTCATATTATTATAATATTTTTTTCCTTTTCGTTCCAGATAAATCCCACTGTGACCGACACCAGGTCCTCTGATCCACATGTTGTCGAGCTGGGCCAAGCTCTACATGAAGACAAGGTAAGGTGACTACAGAAAATAAAAACAATGGGGAAAACTCTTAGTTTGTAACCATAGGGGAATGAAAATGAAGCAAAGAATGTCAAACATAAGTGTTTACCAAGACAGCCACTAGGTGGCAGTGCATACCAGTGTTGAGTGATGCTGTTACAGCAGTTCATTCACCCTCTGAGATGCTCTGCCACACTAAGATGCATGTCTATTCACTATTTTAGTCATTATCATATTTTGCATCTCAGGATTGATTGAAAAATGCATTTTACAATTTAAGTTTTGTAACCTAAATTTAAAGGAGGCATTATTTTCAGGTTTCCAGTCTATAGCAATTTCCTTCTTTTCATTCATATAAGGGTTGAAATGAAAAAATCCAAATTTTTTCTCCATAGTGACAGCTAATCGGATGGGGGCAGGTCACTGGCCCCAACTTTGAATTTCAGAGCCATTTTCTCACGGTTTTGTGAGGTATAAACTGCTGGATGTGACTCAGTCTTATCCGCTTACTCTACGAATGTTGATCCGGGATAATGGCTGGAAACAAGGAGGATATGGTTCAGTCATAATGTACAGCTTTAATGAGCATTATTATAACACTGTAGTTTCCTAGAGCTAAAGGATGGAGAGTTTAGTGGAATTTGTTAGTAAGAAGTTTTATCCACTCTGGGGTTAAAGTTTACTTAAGGCTAGAAGATTAATAATTGCAGATTTATCTCTCTTTTCTTTTTCATTCTGATCATCGCATCCAGTTTTAGTTTTTTATTAAATTGTCAGGATGTAAGTAGTAAGTTTTCTCTTGTATCAAGAGTGTCTTTCCATAACATTGAAGCTCTAAATTCTTTTCCGTAAGCTAAATTTGAAAAGAATAGACATTGACCCTTGCTTTATAAATGCAGCTGTGCTAAATAATGACTGAATAAACACAAATGTTGTTTTTTTGACCTAATCGATTATATATTGAGCAAAAAAGGAGCGTGTTTAGTTACTGAGTAAAAGAATAAATAGAATAGCTCATGTGACACATGTAATCCCCTTGTGAACAGAGATGTCAAACCATCACTGAAAGACACAGGATGTCAGACTTTATATGCCATTAGGTCTCAATGAGGTGGAAGATAGGGCATCCTGTAGTTTGGCAGAAATCCTTGTCAGTAGACTCAAAATACAGGCAGATCTGTGACAGACCTTCTGGCAAATATTGACAAAACCATGGAGGTTTTACTCCATCTTATAGTTCTGCTTCTAGCCGTGTGAAATGTTTTTTTCAGAGCTTGTTTCGGTCATATTCATTTGACTCATATGTGATGTTTATGGATGGCAATAGAAAATGATATTTTGGTTGCTCTACTCTTTTTTGATCATGTAAACAAACTTTAACATGTTCTGCTAACGCCTGTCGCAATGCTAGCGAGAGCGGCTAACCTCCTTCATTTAAGCTCTCTAGGTGGCCATTGCTCTTGGAAATGTTGCCCACTGTTTTCAGAACTTGCTCATCTCTATGGCTCTGGTAACTTATGGAGCTCATTGAGTGTTACAGTTACAAACAGAACAGCCTAGAGGGAATCTGCATCCTCGCCCCCATTAAGCAGCTTAAAATAATCCTGCAGAGGATTCTCCACTATGATTATTTCTCTTAGAATAGCAGTATTATCATTATCTGATGCTGCTTAAAGATTAACTTGACCTGAACGATTTCCCCAAAATTTCAAATATATTATTTATTCTTTATTTTTTTTTCATTTTTAACAGAAATGCTAATCCACACTTTTATAGTTGTTTTACTCCAGGGTTTCATTCTCTCCATGACCTTAAAAGCTTGGTTATTGAGTTCAATTTCACATGATTTAACCATTACTTGTGCGTGGGAAAGTGCTTGCTTCTACTTTAATGCATAGATCTGCACATGGGCTGCAAGCTCAGAGCACATCTTAAAAATGGAAATGTAAAAAAATAAGAATAATAGAGGCAATCCAGAAATTCTGTGAAAATGTTTTGAGTAAACAAAATTTGAAGAAATTCCATCCATCCATCCATCCATCCATCCATCCATCCATCCATCCATCCATCCATCCATCCATCCATCCATCCATCCATCCATCCATCCATCCATCCATCCATCCATCCATCCATCCATCCGTAGTCCTTCATGCTTAAAAAATAAAAATTAAAAATTAACAAAGTTACTTTTAAAAAACACTTTCAAAGTGTCATTTCTGGATTAGATTTTTTTCAAATGAAAAAAAAAATGTTTTTTATTTTTTATTACCATTTGCTAAACATGTTCTTTACATGCAGCAAATATGGAACATGACATGACAAAAATGTGGTGCCTCTGTAATTTGAAGATGAACAGGATTTTGTATAATTGTGACTCTATTGTAATTGCTATTAATTGCCCAGCCTTGGGATGAACTATGCTGCATCGATACAACACTGATACAAGGTCAGTCTAAGGATTTGGTATCGGTCTATTATTTTTTAGTAACTCCAGTTAGCTTTAGAGTTGGGTTATGAGTCTGACTAATTGGAATTATTGTTAGCATTGGCCAATTTTCTTCTCTTTTTTTTCAAATTTGGTATCAGTTCCATTAAAACTGAGCCAATATTGTCTGTTTTTACCTCCACCATATAGTTAGAACGGATGGATTAGATTAAACTGATAATCCCTTGCTTTAAATAAAAGGAAATGCAACATTTTGTCAGCATAGCAGTGCTCCGAGAGTCTCTCTGTTTTCATGGGCTCGAATGGTTCTCTTCTTATCCAGGTTTTAGAACAAATCCTGACATTTACAGTGATGTTGGTTTGTTCACTCAGGAGTAGTGTGTTGCTCTGTATCTAATTGTAACTTGTTTCCTGCAATTACATCCTGTGGGGGAGTAAAGTGGTGAATGCACCGAGCCAAGTGGAAGTCATTTATGACGAGGACGACCAAGTCGGATATGTGGTTTTACTTCAAGCCTCCATTAAGGACGCAGCCGTAAATCAGCTGCTCGGGATTTGGACAGCTGTGAGGTTAAAAAGAACTCAGTGCTGTGTATGAAGAAGAGAAAGAAGTTAAACGCTTTAAAGGAGCTTGTTTGTTACAGACTGCTTAAAGGAGCCCTCTTTTGTATGACGACTTAACGAGTTTCTATGCTTGTAGCTCAGTCTGGTTGCATACATTGCAAAAGAGAGTTTAAAAACAAGTAAAAAACACAACATCTGACGGACAAGGTACTAAAAACAGGTGAAATTATGTGTCCTAGCAGTTATATAATTTCACTTGAATTTGCACTTAGAAAAAGACAGTAACTATTAAAAGAAGATAAATGATCTAATACCTCTGTGTAAATCTTTCCCTCTTGGTAAGAGCCAAACAATTTGCAGTGACTCAAGGCTTTCAAGACTCAAGATTAAAATTAGAAGGTGTATTATATTTCTTTATTTTGTTTTACTTTTTGTTGTTGTTCCCTTAATATTTGCCATAACAGGATCATGTGGCCAGAGGTAAAATATTGCTCAAGATGAATTATGAGAAAAGTCTAAAAACAATCAGGTTTTTAAGAGGGTTACGGCATGGTCGCTCAGAATACAATATAAGCATTGGATTTAATAAACCTCAGAATCTGACTGATATAATGCATGAAAAAGTACTGCCAGCTATGGCAGTGATTGAAAATTGAATTTTCTTTTTTTTTTTGCTGATCACACCCGGTGGAAAACTTCTTTTCAGGCTCAGTAAGGACTAAAGAAACACTATAAATACAAATGCTTGGCTTATATTGCTTTATTTTAACATCAAAATATGGTTGTTGGTATATATGTGATCTGACCCCTTTAAATTGATCCATGTTTGGTTCTAACAATAGATTTTATTTGAGAAGTGTTTATTTTTTATGGTAATACAATAAAATACAGTAAAACCACTGTAAGCTGTTTAGTTTTGATACATTTGAATAAAATATTGTCATATAGATGTCACCTTGAACACCAGGGTTTCCTAACCCAGATAGAGAGCAATGCTACAAAGAGCTCCAGTTTCTAACTGAGGGTGTTTATGATTAGCATTAGGATCAAAACATTTTCTCTGATATATTAGAACAATTTGTTATAACTGAAAGTTTATTTTAAACTATTGTTCATAATCTTCCAATTTGATTTTAATTTCAGGTTAGCTTCTGCTAACCGTATTAGCTCTAATTCAGTAATCAAAAGATCACAAGCACGTCACATTTGTTCCAACTAGGGTTGCCAACGGTCCCTTGAAAAATTTAATCATTCCGTATTTAGAAATGGAAGTATCTGTCCCGTATTTAGTGGAATAGGAACGCACTTTGTCCCGTTTTACTGTGAGAGTAAAAAGTAAAAAGCTAAAGGAAAATGAACAACAAGAGCACGTTGGATACAAAACTTACGGTAAACTTGTTACCGGGCCCTATCCTACGTTGTGACCAATGAGCTAACAACATATATGTAACGATCCAGATTACCCTCATCCCATTGGTCGAGCCGAGTGTTGCTCACTGAGAAGATAGCCAGAGAGAACAGCGCAGTATGGGGGACGAACGGAGTAATTTAAATGCTGATGCGGCAGGAAAAGGAATCCTGGCAGGCCAAAGGAACAGCAGAGAGGTGGATGGAGGTTCATCAGATAGCTGATCCTCCCAACATCCAAGCTGCTGTGTCCTTTGTCCTTGGCATCCCATCTTCCACTGGTTTTGTGGAGAAGATTTTCTCCTTAATGAAGAACAAACTGATTTGAGGAACAAATGTTTCACTGAATTAATTAAAGTTGAACTCATTGTCAGCCTCAATTATGAATTGTCTTGCTCAGAGTTTTACTCTGCAGCACTCAAAAACAAAAAACTCCTCACTGCTGCAAGAGCTCAGAGGCTATCGCCACATAATGTGGCATTGAGCTAATGATTCTTTTTCTGTTTTACAACTGCTGCCTACAGTCATTGCATTTAAGGCACAAATATGTTTACAAGTTTGCACAAGTTTGCTGTTGCACCAAAAATGTGCACTATTTATTTATTGTTTTATATTTATTTTTAGATTTTGAAGTTAAGCAGGATAGGCTTATGTTTAAGATACTTATGTATAAAGTTTGTTATTTTATATTAAAGTGAATTGCTGGATAATAATTTGTTTTCCATGTGTTCATGTCACTCACAAATATGCATCTAATTCAATGCAGATTTGAGTCAAGAATTAAAAAAATCATTTCACAGACAAAAGGGTACTAAAAAAAAATCACCACACCAGGAGGGGTAAAGGCAATAGGGTCAGCCGGCATGCACATGAGGTGTCTGTAAGCGTGGCATTGTCCACATTTCTACCAGTCCAACTCAATACGATAAAATACGTTAGCCTTCCTGTGTTTACTCTGTAGGTTTCAGTCCTGTATGACCTAACGCCGCATCAACCCAGCATGCATTGCACAGGTGAAAAAAGGTGACCTCCTTTAATGAAAAATATAACAAAGTCAAAAATTTGAAGCATTTATGAGTTTTCACGTCATACAAATGACAGATTTTAAGTTAAGAGAAACATTACAACATATTCAGGCCAACATGCTCAATTAGCCTGGATCCCTTTAAAGTCCAAACACCACATTTAAATCGGGTAAACATTTTTGATTTACTACTGTATGTGTGAAATGCATGTACTGTCTGGTTCCTTCTAGTTCAGGAGATAAAAGATAAGAGATAAGTCTTGTTTTGTTTCAATTGCTGGTTTATATCTTTTATTGCTTTTAGTTGCATTTTTATTAAAGTAGTATCTTGTTTTAGGAATCTCCCTAACTTGGTATGATCTGTATGGCCTAGGAAAGAGAGAGATCAGAGATGATGCTGGGGATCAAAGATCCACGTGTCCGTTCCTCGGCCCCCAGGGGCCTCTATCAGGGAGCGGAGGTTCTAATAATAGTGGTGCTGGAGCAGTGCCTGCCCCTTTAGCTCACTGTGTCAACCACACTTACTGCACATGCATCACTTTTACCGTAGCTAAAAATAGCAGGAAAACTGATGGTCCTTTAAAGGCACTTTGGTCTACCTTTGAATTTCTCAGTGAACTGGCAATTTTGTAGTGTTTACCCTGAGAAGACTGTATTAAAGTCAGCGGGGCGGGGAGTTTTTGAATAAGTGTCCTAATGTAAGAAAATATGATTTATCTGTTTAAAGTTTAACTGAACACCATGATACCCTGGCTGGTTGTCCTGATCTAGGTTAGAAGGTGGCTTTTCAAAGTGTGTGTGTCTGTGTGCGCTCCTGTCATGGCGTCAGGGAGAGGACCATTTATTTGATATATCCATAAAACCGAGGACTGTTTGTACCAAAGTGACATTGATTGACATTTTGTTGGTCCTCAATTCTGTCTGCTAAAGGTTATATCTAAGACTAGGATGTGGACTGAGTTTAGGCTTAGGTTCAGGTCAGGTCTCAGTATATCTTTAGATTTTCCTTCTAGAAATGTGTATTACAAAATTAAAAAAAGGACATTTGATTTTTTTTTGTTTTAAAATACAAACATTTAAACAAACTGTGTTTCTCTCTTCCTGTGTCAGAAAGGGAGTTAAAATTGAAAGAAATTTGAGTTTTATAAAGAAAGATGTAGAAAGGGATATAGAAACATATTTTACAGAAGCACCAAATTTGACAGGGTGCAGATATCACAGCTAGGCTTAGTGGAAGATAATCAGATCATTTTGTAAGATGATCAGGGTTGAGTTTATCTTAATTGTGATATCTGTAGGGAGATTCATAAGAATATGACGTGCCGGGCTATTCTGGATCTTGTTGAAAAAATTAATGATGTTTTTGATCAGGGTGAGTGTGGAATTTGTGATTCCTGCACCTATCCAAGGCATTTGATACTGTTGCCTTTGATATAGTAATAGGGAAGATGCATCATGGTCTTTGAGGAACAGCACACACCTTGTGCAGTCAATAATATATGTTAGTATTGATAACCATTCTTCACAAAGCAAGGAAATCAAATATGGAGTCCCTCAAGGTTCAATAAGGGGCCCACTGTTTTTTGTTATCTGTATTAATGACTTGGTAAACCACCTGGAATACCTCAAAAAGTCAAGTTTGCTGACATTAGTAATTTTTTCCTGTCACATAATACCATTAGACCTACTGTGCCTCTGTAACACTAAATTAAAAAAAATACATATTTGGACTCCTATGAATTTTCATGATACCAGGAAAAAAACAAACAGCAATTACGTCCTGTATTTTCCTGCCTTGGGGAAGTATTTTAATATTTAGCGTTTGTTGTTTTGAAGTAGTTTGCCATTGTATGATAATGTTACAACATGCTGATCTTTCACCATCTTTTCCTCTTCAAAATTTTATTTTAATGACTTATTATGTACAAAGACTCCTGTTCCTAAGCTTTGAGTACCTTTTTAAGGAGACCTGATTTACATGCCATCCTAGCCCAACCTCTTTGTGAAGGTGTTCATTTTGTGAATTTGGACGTATGTGAATAAATTAAAAAATGAAAACATTATCTGTACAGCAAGTGTAGACAACAAGGGATAACTTAGCTGGTTAAGGTTTTAGTTTAGCTTAACTGCTTTTACTTCCTATATCACATTAATATTCTCAGGATTATGTTATAACAACATATGTGTTTCTTTCTTTGTCTGTGTTTCTCATTAAATTCTTATAGAGGACCTCCTTGGTTTTTTTTTATTTGTTTTGTTTTTTTCCCATAGTAAAGCAAGTGACTATTTTTGGTTATCAAATTGATCTGGATTTTTGCAAAGAAAATACTTTTTTTATGTTACAAAAATAAAAAGTCTTGTTCTGTGCTCTCTTAAGGGTTAACCATTATTCTAAGAAGGACATCAAATGACCAAATGACACCCTGACCGTCAGGGTTAGGTGTCATCTGGTAATGGTTTAGGGTTGGAGTCTGGCTGAGGACATAGAAAGGGATAAAAATGGCTAAAAATCAATTATGCTCACTACATCCAGAAAGATGAGACTTTGTGTGTTTTTGTACTCAGGGTTGCTTGAAGATGACTCACATGGCCTGCTGTTTAGATTGGTTCAGAGTGGGGGAGCCCCCGGCTCTGCTCCTATCAAGTGAAATCCATCACTGAGGAACTTAATATCCCTCTTCTTCTCTTTCCTCCTCTTCCTCCCCCTCTGGTAGTTTCTTTCCCCTCCCACTGCTGTGCATGTGCTCGGAGTGCTTTCCCTCTCACTCAGCATCCCTGTTTTCTCCCCCATCACTATAATGGGTTCATGCGTTGGCGGAAGCATGGAGATGAGGAGAGAGCCTGATAAAACAGTGGGGGCGGTTAGACTGGGATGTTCCTGCTTTAAGGATTTCTGCGGCCATCAGTGACCTCGGAAGCAAGACACATGATTCCTTTGGGATTTTCCCCTTTCCTTAAGTGCATGAAATGTTTTTATGCATAAAATCTCATTATGTTCTGCAACTCAAAAACCACATTAAAGGGAGCAGAACTCCCCTTCAAGTGTCTGAATCATTTCATTGTGTAGAGGAAAAAAAAAAAAAAAACCCACCGACCTAAAGTTATCCACAGCAGTTGAACACTGGATGAAAACTTGTTAAATGTCCAGGAAACAGACTTTATTTCACAAGTGGGTCCATGTGTTTCATGGTAGACGAACCCAAAAGAAGTTCAAACTTCCTTTGGGTTTGTCTTTGGGTTTATTTTCTTAATTCAGATTTTAAATTATGCTAAAAAAATATTTCTCATAGTTTGATTTAAATAAGTTTACGCTTGTATCTCATCATATCACTGGTGAATACCTTTAATGTACTTGTTAAATATTGTTCAGCTTAGCCATTACCTGTGCTTTTGAACAGATGGCCAGTGCTTTTGAACAGAGAATTTTATGGCCCTAAGCATCACTCCTTCACCACCATGTCCAACACTTGATATGATGGTTTTTATAAACAAGCTGTGTTTTAATTCTTCTTTAAAGAGTGTGGAGTTTATTCACGTTAAAATTTGGAACCATTTAGATTCTGCTTTCCTTCTTTTTTTTCTTCTTTTTTTTTGATGAGGCTTTTCCTACCAACACTTCCAAAAAAAATCATACTTAATCAGTCTTATTATAGATGTACCATCAAGAACCATAATTTCATATTTTAAATGAGCCCCATGGAGTCTAACAGTTTTCTTCTTTTTTATTGTTTTTTTTATTTACTGAGTATTCACACCTTAAAAAATTGCGAAAGTCAGAGGTACGTCTTTCTTGTCTCTGGACCAAGATGCAAAAACTTGCTGTAGATTTGAACTTTAAAATGGAACATTAATTGGCACAGCAAGCAGATGGGTTTCTTATTTCTTTTATAGAAAATGTAAAATCATTTCGATTTTGACTGAAGTTCTCTCTGATCCTCTTCATATTTCTTTTAGCTTTGCCTTCCCTGATTCCAGTCGAGGTGGGTGTTGCCTAGTTACATTTAATGGATTAACTTTATGAGCCAAATATGCTTCTATGATACTTTTACTGCTCACTGCTAAATTTTACTCTTGTAATATTTTTTTTAACACTTATCTGATTTGTGTCATGGCTGTTCACCTCTAATTGCTTAGTTAAAGATTAACAAACACGTTATTGAAATTTCTCCCGACACTCCTGACGTATGGAGTGATTTTGTTATAATATTGTTGAAAGCTAAGAACATGTTTCTTTTTTTTTTTTTCAGGAAATTTAAAAAGAAAAATAAATACAGAAATTCAACTTTGAAAAATGAACAAAAAAAAGGGCTTTAAGAGTATTTTTGTTAACATATTTTTTTTTCTAATGTACATTATTTCCAAGTTTTTATGTTTTCTAATTTTATTTATAAAAACTTCTATTTTTCAGATTGAGTTTTACAAATACAATCTTTTCAAATTGCATTTCACAGATATCTTTCTTTCTCTTTCTCTTTATATGGTGGCAGGCAGTACAGTAATGGTAAGGCAGTAATGGTACCCAGGCCCTCAGAGTGCACCCCTCAACTTTATCTAATTCTTAACCCCAATTTGCAACGATGGATGTCAAGGGGTTAATATCACCACTTTCACATGTTAATAAAAGATTAGTATTCCAATAGTATTCAATATGAAATGTAACAAGTGGCAATAAAAAAACAAGAGAAGATTAGTGTGAGGTTGAATACAGAGATCAGTTAAGTAAGTAGCCCAGTTTAGTCTGTGTCAGTTAGCAGGGATGCACTTAGTTTTCCCTGGAACATAGACGGATGTTAATGTCCGTCCTGTTTTATGTCAATCCTTTTCTTTAGAGTGTCCCTACAGGAAATGTTTGTGTGTGTTTAGGAGGTGATTAGATAGCAGATGGTTGGCTTCGGTTACCTGTGCCGTCTCCTGTGTCTCCGCAGACGTTAGCAGTGACGCCAGTTAGACCAGACAAGGTATTCTCCTCCAATGTGGCTCTTATCAACCTTTCTGTGTGTTTAGTGATATGTCATCGCCTGCTGTGAGAATAAACCCGATTACAGGAGATGTTTAATCATAATAAAACTATATGGTAAATCTACTGTTTTCTCATGCTTCATGACTGCTCTCTGGTGTGTCATTAACTATGACGTAAAACAAGTTTACATATCCATGGATGACCCCGCTGATCTCTCCATCTTCCTGTGCAGTGGAAGTATTGTATACTTGATGACTGAGAGGTTTAGACGCCAGGTTTAAGTGCTGTGGAGGGGTATCACGAGTGAGGAGACACAACGGAAATGAGATAAAGATAGTAACAGTAAGGGTGGGGGTGGGGGTGGGGCTTGCTTTCCACACGAGTTACCAGAGGCTCCATAACACCCTCACACTCGCTCATCACCACGCACAACCCTGTTTCATTTACTGTAGGCTCCTTTTTTTTTTTTTATAAAATTTTTTCCCTCACTGTTGCTTTTAAGCTTTCTAATTGGATGCAAATATTTCGGCACTTATGTTATTTCATCGTATTGCATGTTAAAGGTATAGTGTGTATAAATTACAGGGATGTACTGACATAAATAATATATTATCCATACGCAAGTTACTTTTTATCACCTATCAACTGAAAGTCTCAATTTTTACTTATAACTTGCCTTAGAAATCGCTATTTATAATTACATAGTATTTCCAAATCTGTTGAGGCAGACATCTTTTGAGCTATGGCAGCATAGAGCTGACAAACTAGTGACTGTAGAGATCACCATTACGCTTATAGTGCGTTTATATGGCATGCTATCAGTCTGTGCATCCTATCGCGTGGCAAAGTGCGTGCTCACACTGATTGCCCACCACGGGCTGCAGATAGACAATGCTATGTGGACATGCCATGCTTGGATTTCTGACACTGGTGAGATATAACCTCATCATCCAATCCAAAGAAAATGTTGGAGTAATTTAACAATCAAGCCAAATCCTGATAAACCTGAAAGTATTCAATCATGTGATATAATTGTATCATGTGATAAGGTGCTGCTTATGGCTCACTGCTGCTTTACTAGTCAGATTAGCGAACTCCACCATAATTTTTTCATAATCAACATAAATTATATCTATTAATCACTGCTGCCCCGTGCCCAATGTGTTTTGGTTTTTCATCTGAAAACTTCTTTTTACCACATTTTTATCAATACTTCTTTATCTCCTCTCTTATCTCTATTGTAACATTTCTTTCTTCACTCAGCCTTACTGCACACTCTTCTCTAGTCACACCAAACACATCAGTTGGTTTCCTTGTTTTTCTACAGATAAATCAGTTCTGTAACTAAGTATTAGCGTTTTCCAGAGACCTTTCTGTGGTTACGGATATAAAAAACAGGGTAATTCGCTTGATTTGATCAGGCTACAAAATATTTTGTAACAGTTTTTTTTTCCAGTTTGAAGGGCTTTTCTGCCTGCTCTATTAACTGCTATCTCTGTCCACGTGATCGGTCACAAAGACCCGGTGATTATGCTTTCTCAAGGGTACAGCATGTATCCTCTGGGACCTCTGGTGGGAGTGTGCTGACAGTCAGTGCATTCAGGGAGCTAAAAATAGAATGGTAGGTTTATTTGCAGGTATTACCAGGATATATGAAAGGCAAACAATGTTGTGTTGCATTTTGTTCTGTTTTTGTTGGGATGATGAGGGGGAAAAAAAGACCATAAACACCATAATGACTGGACGCTGACTTTTTGTTTTCATAATTTTTCCTTTAGTATTATGGAAAGACAGATTATGTGATTGAACACTTTTTTTTTTAGGCCTTTGTCTTCATGTCTGTGGTGATATTTTAATAAGCATGAGTTTAACTTTCAATATTACATGTTAGTAAAGTGTAACCAGAGCCTGTGTTGAAATTTTTTAAAATAAAAGTTGTTTTTAAGAGCTGTTGCATACATGAATCTGATTTATTCCTTCCCAGACATTGTGCTTCTTATATTTAGAAAATCATGATTATCATTTAATCATGTAAATATACAGATATGTATTCAGTGGTAACTTTCCATGTAATCCAGAACAAAAAACCGTAACATACTTGATGTTGAAGGAAGATAATGAAATTTAATTAAACTTAAAAAGTTTCTAAATTAAGCGAGGAATTGATTTATAAATGAGACTTTATAATTCAGTAATTTCACGAATGAGGTGAGACGTTTTAATTTAATTATAAATACTGACACACTTTCTGTCACTTGGTAAAAGCCACTGAAATTGTAATATAACAGCAATCCAAGTCTGTGACTTGGATTTGTGACTGGTACATTTAATTGGTCAATCTGGGGTTTAAAGGAGACCGAAACAGACATACACAAAGAAGCAGTGTTATGAAAGGTAAATGTCAACCAGCTTGACAAGCTCCAAGCCAGCCCCCATATCAGAGGATGAAGAGAGCACATACAGTTAGTCAAAGTCAGCGAAACAGGACTACACCAAAAAACAGGCCAAGCTCCAACAAAGGTGTCGATGGCAGCAGCACGACTGATATTTCTCTTCGGGATGACGTCAAAGCCAAACAGACCAGATGATGCTACTTTGATGAGAAAAAGCAGAAAGAGTATAAAGTTATAAGTGAGACTAACAAATACTGCAGAATGGTAGAATAGAGATTGAATAAAGCAGAATGATCAAAAGTAGTCCCTATGTCCTCCAGCAGTCTAAACTTCTAGCAGCATAAATATAGAAAATACCTTAGGATAACCTCATCATTTTTGATGAGGTATGAAAAGGGTAGAACCAAGGAGAAACGTGTGTCCTGACTAAATTCTCCCCCTCCAGATCAGGCTATTCGGTTGTTCACACATTGATGGTGGTGAGCTACATTGTAGCCACCACTGCCCTGGGGCTCACTAACAGAAGCAAGGTTGCCATACCCACCAGGACCAACGTGTACCATCCACACCCCACTCATTTAAAAAAAGAAAGTCTTTGTGTTAACAGTGGTGTCATTATAAGCTCTTCTACTCTATTTTATGGGATTTGGAGAAACCTGGCTGTCCTATGGACATGTTCTTCCCCACACAGCAGTTCAGAGTAAATTGGCACTGTTCAAGTTGGTCTGGCATCTCCCACTGAAATACCTCTGTTGGTACAATAACAACGGGGTCGGCAGCTGCAAGGGTATGAACGATCTTAATCTTTTCAGCCTTTTTGAACTTTAAAACAGGTTACAGCTCTAACCACAGTTGAAACAGGATTGAACTTAAATACTTAAACCTGAACCAGTTGTCATCTTGGGCCACAAATACTCTTGGCAACAGTGGTAATCAGTCGCGTAAGCTCTGATACACAGCTATGCCATAAAAGAGCTTTAACAAAATCGAATGTCTGTACTTTTGGTGACATGTTGTTCCTGCAGATGGCCTAGTATCTTCGAAAAACACAACTTAGCTGAATTTTGAGACACACCCTTCCACATGCCACCTAGGGTTCAAAATCAACACCTTTAAAAACATAAATGTTTTGTCAATTTGTTATGATGATGCATTGCTTTGAAGTATCATCAACTCTGTCATGGTTTTTCATTTTTATTCACAAGTCTGTATTAATACTGCAGTATCATCTGCCCATCAAAAACCAATTTATTTCAAATTTCTAACATTAATTCTGCATTAAATATAGTGCTTTCTTTTAATTATAAAAATGGTAATAATTAAACAAATCACCTGTTCACTATACTCTTCTGTCATAGACATTTTAAAATAAAGGTACATCCTAAAGTTGATGATAGGGATATATGTTTGCATTTGGTATGAATTTAATTGGAGCATTAATCAGTTAAGCTTTGTGAAATTATGTATTAAAATGTTTACTGATATCTGTGATTAGAAAGCTTTGTGATGTAACAAAACCCTAATAAATCCATCTTTTCAGATGCAGTAATTTAAAGTTTTCTCATTATTTATCCAACTTTTGCATGGTTTTTTTTTATCAATACCCAGATTTTAGATGAAGTTCAAGAAGGTGCTAAAAATATGACTTTGTTTTTTATACAGGTATGAAGTTTACGTTCACCTCTGCAGAATGACTTTTGAAGGCTACAGCCAGTGTTAGAAAAGCTGTGTGTATGTGTTGAAATAACAGGCTACCTTAATGTCTGGCAGGGTTGCAGGCTGATGCTATTTTCTGCCTTAGTGGAGGCAGAGAGGATGTAGCCCGGTGAACCGCGTAGGAAGATCAGACGCCTCATGGCTCCGCTGCTTGCAGGGTTTATTTCTGTACAGCTCATCTAGGTTTGCAGAAAAAAAAAACAAGGTATTGATTTTTCAGAGCTCTCTATTTTACCAAACACAGAGAGGGATTCACCTGTAAGCATTGATTTGAATGGACAAAGGTCAGCAAAGGCATGACTGTACCTTTAATCGACTTGTAGAAATGGAATTCTTTTTTCCCTCCCGTGGCATTTTGGACTTCATGAAGTATCTGTTCGGTCGTCTCATGGATTTGATTTTCTATTAGACTTCCGCTGCTGTGGTTTATGTAAAAAGCCATATTTATATTAGGATAAAATGTAGGGTATAATCATTTTCCTGTAATCCCTTTAAGAGCCAACTCTGGGATAGTCTTTTACATATGACATGAGAAAAGATACTCTTTCCCTTTCAAAAAAAAAAAAACTGCTGTTATCCAACCATGATTCATTTTCAGGTTAAACCCAAACTCCACTGCTGTCCCCTGCCACTTCAGATCCGGGGAAGTCATTCATACCTCTAATCCCTGCAAAAAGATAATCTGATCCTCGCTCAGGGATCATATTTTGCTGTTGTTTTCTGCAGTGGTTTAAGGACTTGTACATTCCAGTTAAAATGTCATGTTTAGTAAATAGATAATGAGGACAACCATTTAACAAAATACAGAGAAAATTCAATAACCTGTGTAAGTGTGCAGGTTTAAGAAATTTAATTTTCTCTGTTGATTTGTCACTGTGTAATCAGTTAGGAAACTGAACAGTAGCTGCCATTTTAAATTTTTTTTTGAGGAATGGTATTGCAGCAAATAACCACCCTTTTCTCCAGATAAGTGTCCTTCATTTTAGGGATGCAAGTTATGGATTAATAAATAATCTATAGTTGACAGATCTTAGCAATCGATTAAGATCAATTGATAAGTGGCCATTTTCTTGAAAAGGCCGAATTTGATCTTGTATCATGAACATCTTTCCATAACATGAACATATTTTTCATAGCTTTCCCTTCTACCAAGCTTGTGGGCAACATGTCTTTTTCTTTCATATTACCAACATCCTGTGATCTTTAAATCCCATCCTTCTGAATACAGTGGAGAAATAACCTTGCTCTATGATTTAGTAATGTTAGCCTTTCTGTGTTTACTCTTAGTTCCAGTCCCTTAATGCTGCCTTAATGTGGTACTTTAAATATGGTAAATACCAAAAACCAACATGGAAATGAAAAACTGAACACCCGCTCATGTTGGAATTTCCATTTGAAAGCTGGAAAAATTATATGATACCCGAGTTGTCAAGATGAGATAAACTTTGACATTTAAACATGGCAGAGAGTAACGGAGAGAAACGGCTGTTCCAACCGCATATCTGAATTCTCTCGAGTAGTGCCCGACTTTACACGAGTACGCTGCCGGTTCTGTTAGCTCTACACCTGCCGGAGACACAGACGTCTATCCTTGTGAAAACTGGGACGGAACTCAATGGTAAAATGTCAAAATAAATGAATTTTATTTCAACTGTTGTGTATATTAGCTGCAACATATGAATCGAGATGCTATGACCGAAAAAATTTGATTGACAGATGACTGTTGATATATGATTGGCCGAATTTAAGTTTACAAGCTGACGTATAACTAACTGGCCTGCATAAAATAAAGGAAAGAAACCCCACAGATTTTAAGACAGGATTTCTTTTTAAATAGAAATGTTCTAAATTTTGGGATAATATAGACTGATAAAGAGACCATTTATATACATGTTTAAGCCAGAATGATTTGACATTCAAATATGACTTCCCTATGACTTTAAACTTGTTTTTAACATTACCCTTAAGCTTTGATTTTATCCGATTCTAGCTAGCAGTCCATCAAGGATGGCAGCCAGTAGGGTACTGTGCGACCTGTGTTCTGACATAGACAGTTCTTATTTTATCTGTAGTGCAGTTTATACGAGTGAGCTCATAATTTATTGGAACCTGGAGATGAGCCTGTAACTGTCCCGCCCAAGTACCAGATCAGGATTATCTGTGGATCACCCATGTTCCTCTTCTCTACAACGACAAAAAAATGTAAACACACTGCACTGGTACTTTCCATTTACACGTGAAAAGGAACATCTTTACCATAACATACAAAGGCTGCATAAGACTTTACCGTGTCATCAACCCAGCATGCATTGCACAGGTGAAAAAAATGCTCAGCTCCAAAGGGTGAAAAATGTAAAGGATGTAAAATCTTGGTAGTAATTAACAGGTTTTCTGTATCTTGGTAGTAATTAACAGGTTTTCTGTATCTCAAACAGCATTCTTTAACTTAATAGGAAAATTAGAACATATTTAGGCAAATATGTTTAACTGTTTAAAAGTTGTACATGTGCAGTAGCTCCTCTGCAATACAGAAATATGGGAGAGCTCTGGGCACAACTCTGTTGTGGCTAGGGATGGGGATCGAAACCCGGTTCCATCAAGGACCCGGTTCCACTTTTTTCAAAACCCGAAAATCAATAACGTTTGGGCTTATCGATACCACTATCGAGTCTGGTCGTTTTTTTTCTTTTCTCCCGGAGGTCCTGTAACATAATTGTGTGTCCCTCGAGTCGCGTCACAGCATTTAAATCTAATCAATCCAATCACTGCAGCATGTCCATCAATGTTTTGGAATGAAATTGTAAGCAAACAGATATTAAAAGTAAAACAAGTTAAGTCTGGCAGTTAACTTCGCTCGCGACTCGAGGATGAATGAACAGACGAAAAGACTCCTCCTCCTCCGGCTGCTGCCCCGCCGCACCACAGCCGTCTCGTCTTCATCATCCACTCAGAGTACAGGCCCATTCATACCTCACGTAAAAGACGGATACGGATACGTGTGGAGTGTTTCATACGTTCTAACCGTCGATTTCGTCCGTACTTTGACACGAAAATTGGGAGCTTACGCTTACGGACGAAACGGATCAATACGGAGCAATACTACCGGAAACGGTGGGGGCGCTATTGAGTTTTTAATACAAAATGTCAACAAAATCACTAAGAATGCAACAGAATCAAGTCTTGGACCATCGCCATGTTTTGATCAATGACGAATCATTGGCGCCCAGCACTGCCACCTAGAGGAAATACGGGTTATTGCGCACCTCAACGGACGGAGGTATGAAGGAGTCAACGGATAGAACGTACGGACAGAAATACGGACGTGCAGGCCAAACGTGAGGTATGAATGGGCCTTAACACTGGTCAGCGCGCACACAGACTTTGTAGCTTGTCCGGTCAGTTAAAAATATTAATTGTGAAATCCGTGTTGTAATCGGAAGCATACAAGCTAGTTAGCTTGAAAAGTAAATAAAGTTTCAGACGTGCTGCGTGATGATGTGTTCAGATTTGCTCAGTAAAACAACAATTAGGTTATCATGATGCGTTCAAGTGTAACGTAAAGAAAACGGGAAATTTTGTTTTTGGCGAGAAACATGAGTAATACAGTTGTATATTGCTTTAATTATTTTAGAATATATAATGAAACTACTGATGCCAACATTTATTAAAAATTACATTTAATTTAAAATACAATTATTTATTTGTTAAATATTTTCCTAATCACTAAAAACATGATGAAAAGTGACAGTAGACGTATAATACATAAACCAACAATTGTGAAAATATATTCTAGTTAGTTTTATGTCATTTCGAAGTGGCCTATTACATTAGCCATGTTTATTGAAGGCTAGAAACATTTTGTTATGCTCACTTGTTAAGCAATAAAAGCAATAGCAGTTCTGTTAAAAAAAATTTGTTGCATCGTCTTTCCATTAAATAACAGAAAAGTATCGATAGTGGTATCGATAAAGACTCGGATCGATAAGGAGTATCGATAAACGTATCGATATCAATAAATATTAACGATCCCCATCCCTAGTTGTGGCTTGAGCTGACAGGAACTGTCGTCATAGTTTTTGTGCGGGTGATTGACAAGCTGAATCATGGGACACGAAGCAAACTTACCAAGAGAAGCTGGAGGTCAAACCGTTTGAACCTGATCATCAGAATTAATCAGCAGTCCAAAAGACAGATGGAGACGGTACTATATGTCTTTTACCAGGACCTGGTTTAGCTAGAAGACTTGGCTAACTGCATGTAGCGAGGCTAACGCTTTATTCCCGCTGCCTTATCTGCCTGCCTCATTTTTCAAATGTCAGGATCTGACCCAGAATGGATAAATTCGGGTAGGACTGATTTAAAGCACTTTTAAAGCATGAACAATCCAGGATACACATGGAAAATAATATAATATAGTGTAATTTTTCCAAGTGTTATTTTGCATAGTTGCTCTTAAATAAACACATTCTCAGAAAATAAATAGTTTTTGTATATTAAAAATATATAAAGTTGACCAGTGGCTTCTCCATTAATAAACTGGTATTTTTAGGTCTGTGACTTAATATTGGACCATGCATAACACAGATTTGCCTTCACAAAGCCTCAGAAAGGCAACATTTATGTACAAAAAGTAAACCTATACATGAAATTATGTTTTGTTTTTAAAAAGTGTTTTTATAATGTTTTTTGGTGTTGACATTCATATAAATATACTGGTGTGATAACTAATTATATGTTTGATTGTTTTTGGTATAGGTCTATGTTGGATTTATAGCCCCCGTGGAGAAAACTCCACGAGCCGCCGCTGACTTCTGAATGTGTGAAATTCTGCTTTAATCAGTCAAGAATTGCTGACACTTATGCCAAAAGCTGTGATTATGGTCACCAGTGATTTTCATGGTGCTAGATCCTGAGCACAAGCACATTTCTTTTGTGCGATTATGAATTTTGTTTGATTGTTTGTCAAGGTTAAGAAGTAAGGTCCTTGGCTGAAGGTGCTTGAAGGATTTTTGGGGTGGCTTATAGTCTGGTCTGTATGGGAATAGAAAAGCTGTGTGGTTAGCATAGTCTGAGAGCTTTACAGAGCTTTAAAACTAGACTGGTGGCGATTAGCAAGGGGTTGTTCTCAGCTGCCAGTGAGTTTCCCACAGGTTCTTTGCAGTCTTGTTGTTATTAGACTAAATGCCAAAGATGATTAGAAGACGTGTGGCAATGAATTTCCATGCTCTACAATTTTTTGGGGCTTTATGTGGTTGATTTTTTTTCTTTATTGTAAAGGCGTCTTCCAAACAGGAAGCATTGAGTTTCCACAATGTTTCCTAAGCTCATGCATTGCTGTTTTGTTCCCTTTCATCTTTCAATTTTTATGGTTTCCCTGCAAAAAGAATAAGACAAAATAGACCATTCTGAATATAACTGTGTCATGATTCAATATGGGGAAATGAAGAGCTATGAATACTTTCTGGATGCACTTTAAACTCCTGTTCCGAAGGAAACTGCTAATCTCATGAATATTTGGGGTCTTTCAGAGTCATTTCTTTTTTAATTAAATTTTTGTCAACATTTTTTTCAACACTTTACAGAATCCCGGTGACATTAGGTTAAATATCACAGTCAGGTAGAGAATATGACAGCATAAAGAGGAGACTGGTTAAAGAGATTAGCATAAATCAATAAATGAAATGATGTAGGTAGACAAAACTCCATTCTACTTCAGTTGTAAGTAAAAGACAGCTGATTGCACCGAGTCCTTGACTTTACAGGATTCACTCTTCCTACTGTAGATGAGCATGTAGAGACAACAGATATTCACTTGCATTGAGTCATTGACACTTCAGCAACCTCTAACACAGAGCATGTATGCAATGACAGTGGAAAGGAAAAACTCCCTTTTTAACAACAAGAAACCTCCAGAAGAACCAGGCTGAGTGAGAGTAGCCATTGGCTGAGGCAGACTAGGGTTCAAGGAGACAGAAGCAGATTGAATGAGGCTCCCAATATGTCACAAGCATTCGCTCTAATTTTTAGGGTCGAACCAACCTGAGAAAATAAAGTGCTTGTTACTGGTTATTTACCAGGAAATCTCGCCTCTTGAGACCGTAGTGTTTTCTTGCGGCTAATAACTTTACCTAAGCTTCTTCATGCTAATCACTGTTCTCTTCTAAAGCTGAATTATGTCATCTTACCCAACTTCCATCTCTGTCTTCAGCTTACAACTTTCTTAACTAAATGCTGATTATACAAGGAAAACGCATAACAGTGGCTGCAAACTGATTAGAAAAGCACATGTATATTCAGCTTTAAACAAGTGTTCATTCTTGACTCCATATAAAGGGTGATGCTAGCGTTGGATTAGCTCATACCCAGTTTGAAATCAACATCAATCATTTTAGGACATGCTGTCAGAACACATTCATAAATTCAAAAGTCATTCAATAAGGACTTCAACATTTAAGAGAACATTAGCCTGAAGATGCTTTGCTAACATTAATAGCCAGAACTACAAGGAAAATGGTATTGTCAAAACAGGCATGATTTCCTGAAAAATAGCAAAACACGGGCAGTTTACTCTCTCAGATTGGTTGTACCCTCAAAGATACCATTAAACACTAGCGCACCAAAACAGGTCTACATGTGAATAGAAGTGGATATACAACCAAATATAAAAACAAACCATATTGGGGCATGCATTGAACTTTTAAAATTCAGATGTGTATTAAGATTCTTTTACAAGGATGTGTTTTAAATAAAAATGCTTGTGTCAGTGTCATTTCGTTTGCCCTCTTGGCAGAACATGACTTCATACAAACGTCCGTCCTTACTCCTATTTGGAGTCTATAATGGGGTTTGAAGGGAATTTGTTGGGCTGTTTTTTGTCATTCATCTTCAAAAAGCCCCTGTTCTCCTGCGGCTGAGGAGAGCCAACAAAGTAACATGGAAACTCAGCCTTATTAACCAATGAACTGATTAATGGAACATTACAAGCAACTGAGGTAAAAGGAAGAAAGTCAATTTATCAGGGAATTGTAAAGACATGTATGGGAAAGAAAATAAATATTTACGTTTTAAACTTGAGAAATTCACCTTTAAACACAGATGTGACCGAGTGTCAAGGCAGACCGCTTCGTTAATGAAGCCTAAGATGCATAGCTGGAAATAAAAACAATGAGAAAATTAAAAGGGATGTCTTACTTTTTATAGAAATACAGTATTGAAGAAAGCTTTTGAAAGCTGTTTCAATTTATGTATTTATGTTGAGCCAATCATCAACACGTTATGTCAAGGTGCTTTGCAAAGTAATGCATTTGCAGTCGATGGATAAACAAAGATCAAATTCATAAACATTTTGGGTTAAAGGAGACAAAACTGATTCACAACCACATATTCAGATTTAGGAGCATAAATATTTTTTACCATGTATTTTTATATGCACTAATTTCTTTGTCCACATGCATAAAGCACTTAAGTAAATTCTTTCTGTCATTTAAATCTTGGTAAATAAGGTTGCAAACAACTATGCAGTCTATTTTAAAAGGACAAAAAGTATAGGACTGGAATCTGGATATGTACACTAAATTTAACACTAATGCTTAACTCTTTACCCTGTTGAATTTTTCCCGGATTCATGCACACTAAATAATAAAGGTTATATCTGGAGATTTTCTAACATTTCTCTCAAAACAAATGTATTGCTATAAAGTTGCTAGATGTGTACATTTAGAGTAAACTTGCTTAAAATGAACAGCAAAATATATAAACCGTTTTCCACGTACTTCTAGCCATGGATGATATCCACATCCTAATTCTGTTAAGACACACTATTTTTGAAAGCCAAATTAAGCTTAATGAAAGGAAGCCACCCATTCATTTCCTTCTCCACAGTAAAGCACTTTAGAAAGTCCCATTGCTGCTTTAATGAATTTATTACACTCATTACAAATCCTCAGTCTGAACTGACATTTCGGGCTTGTCAGAAAACTCTGATCTTGTGACACACAGCAGTTTCTATGTTTGGAACAGCTTATGTGAGAGCAGTTGACGAGTCAGGCCAACAAGTGATCTCTGAATTTGTATGGGTAAAATGGATTAGGAGCAAAATCTAATTATAGCTAATTTTGTTCTAGTGTCCTATATTATGTACTTTTATTGGTTAAACAACGCTAACACTGGTTAACATTTTACCTTTTAGGCCTCAAACAGTTTCCATTACACAGATTGCAAACCTAATGTGCCTTTTTTTTCTTTTCCAAAAGAAATCTTAAAGGGGAACACCTATTTAAATAGACCAACTATGTTTTAGCATGGAGAACCCGGTAATTAAAGCTGACACAGTATGACATTTTAAGGTTTTAGGTCCCAGAGGGGCAGGCAGGTCCTGGAGATTAGCTGGACTAAGGCCGACAGTTCATGCAGAGGCAGGCCTGAATCAGAATAGTGAAAAGCATCAGACAAAACTTCAGTGGGGAGAGGATTTGCCAAGAGTTCAATCTGCAGAAAAGATCTGCCACAGGTAGAACCTGCAATAATGGTCAGATGTGGCTTGGAGCTTTTCCAGAAGGTTAGACAAGGTCTGTAGCAGCCCTGAAGGTCACATGCCCTGCATCTGCTCTGAAGGCCATACTTGGCTTGCAGCTGCCCAGAAGTTCGGTCATACAAGGTCAGACAAATAAAGAGCAATAATAGTTCCGGTCTGATCTTTGGATACCACAGAGCAGACTCAGTGGTCTGTGGACGACACAAAGCGGGCTCTGGAGTCTCTAGCTTTAGAGAGGGATAACTAATAGGTTATGGCTCAGTGCTAGGATGCTGATAGGGAGCTACATTCTCTCAGTTAGGAGGCTGACAGGGGTGCTACTGGCTCTGAATCGGCTGGCTGAGGCCTAGTGGCAGGGTTTATCACTGTTGTAGAACTGGGGGGGTAATAGAACGCCTGTAATTTAAAGTCTCTCTTAGCCTCTTACTAAGGGGAACAAATAATCTTATATTGTCCTTGAGGGCCTTGCAAGGGGCGTCAGAGGAGCAGGGGGAAGGAGTGCTAGGTGGCTTGACAGTGGAAAGCAAACCACTAGACCCTACCAAACACGAAGGAGTGCAAGTTGATTTGGCGGGAGATGGCATTTGAATGAACCCCTTAAGCTGGTTGGAGTTAGGCAGTTTTTGGGAAGAGAAGTTGGACAACGCCAAGGCATTTGATTATTTCCAGGCAGTAGAACTGCCAGCTCAGGATCCCAATTAGCAGCCCCCCTTTCCATATCCCTGAGAACCAGACGGGATGGAAGAATCTCCAGATCTTTAGGTCAGTAATTTATTGCTTTGTCAATTTGCTGCTGATTTCTATTATCATTGTCAACTCTTATGGCTGCTTCAGAATGCAGTCCTTGTGCCGGTGACAGATTCATGTTTAGGCCAGAATATACTGTTATGTTATGTTATGTTATGTTATGTTATGTTATGTTATGTTATGTTATGTAACATGGATAACCCAGTAAACCAAGAAGATACAGTATGACGTTTTAAGGTTTTATGGACAAGGTTGAAGACGTTGCAGATAAGGGGCAGGCAGGCTGGTCCTGGAAATGAGCTGGACTTATGCCTACAGTTAATACATAGGCAGGCCTGAACCAGAACCAACTGAGAGCATGAAGCTAGTCTTGAGTGGGGAGAGAGGATTAGCCAAGGATTGAATCTACAAAATGGGTGGAACCTGCAGTGATGTTCAGACATTACTTGGCCAAGATGTGGCCCGGAGCTGTCCGGCAGGTCATACATTGCTTTGAGCTGACAGGCAGTTCAGACCTAGCCTGGAGCTGTCCAGCAGTTCAAGGCAAGGCAAATTTATTTGTATAGCACAATTCAGTACAAAGACAATGCAAAGTGCTTTACATGATTAAAATACAGGAAGATAAAACAGAATCAAAGCAAGTAGGAAAAAATAAAAAATAAATAAAATAAAATAAAAAATGCAGAAACAAAAAAAGAATATTAAAAACAGTTGGATTAAAGAAAATATGTTTTATTTGAACTGTTTAACTAGAACAGTCGAAGGCAACCCTAAACAAATGTGTTTTTAGTCTTGATTTAAAGGAACTCAGGCTTTCCGCACTTTTACAGTTTTCTTGAAGTTTGTTCCAGATAAGTGGAGCATAGGAACTAAATGCTGGTTCTCCATGTTTAGTTCTGGTTCTAGGTATGCAGAGCAGGCTGGAGCCAGAAGACCTTAGTGGTCTGGAGGGTTGATACACTGATAGCAAGTCTGTGATGTATTTAGGTGCTAAGCCATTCAGAGATTTATAGACTAACAGAAGTATTTTAAAGTCTATTCTCTGAGATACAGGGAGCCAGTGTAAGGACTTCTAGTTGTTGCCTAGAGCTTTCCATAAGTTCAGACGTGGCTTGGAGCTATCCAGCATGTTAGATATGGCCTGGAGCTGTCCAGCAGGTCATACGTAGTGTGGAGCTATCCAGCAAGTTAGATGTGGCCTAGAGCTATTTAGCAGGTCATACATGGCTTGGAGCTGACCAGCAATTCAGACCTGGCCCAGAGCTGTCCAGCAGTTCAGTCATTGCCTAGAACTGTCCATAAGTTCAGACGTGGCTTGGAGCTATCCAGCGGGTCAGAGTTGGCCTGGAGCTGTCCAGCAGTTCAGACCTGACCCGGAGCTATCCAGCAGGTCATACGTGGTGTTGAGCTGTCCAATAGGTCATACATGGCTTGGAGCTGACCAGCAATTCAGACCTAGCCTGGAGCTTTCCAGCCGTTCAGCCGTTGCCTTGAGCTGTCCATAAGTTCAGACGTGGCTTGGAGCTATCTAGCAGGTCATACGTGGTCCAGAGCTGTTCAGCAGTTCAGACGTGTGCTGGAGCTGTCCAGACAACTTATTCTCACTCCCAACTCATCACATATTGACGCTTGGTCTAAGTATATATACTGACACTCGGGTGTCCTCGCTTGCAGTATGTTATTTACATGTCAGGTTGCGGAAATAGTATCATGTGACCTGCAAAAAAAAAAAAAGTTTGGCCTATAAAGTTACATTGGTTGCTTAAGAAGTGTATGGTAACATGTATACTACTGTTTATGTTTAGGGGTTGTGTTAAGGGAAGAGTTAGTGCTTTGTTTTTCCTCACACCTCATGGAAACAAGTTCCTGCTATCCCATTGCATCAGTATCTGACGTGCAGGGAACTTGACCAAGCGACAATATGTGAGGAGTTTGGAGTGAGAATGTTTTTGTCCAGCTCCAGAAATTCAGACGTACTTTGCACCTGCCCAAATAATTCTAGCCAAAAGTATAGAGTCTCCAGTAAGGCTAATTGCTTTATTAATGTTTTCTACCACATTTTTTTCACCCCCACCTTCCAGAGCTGTTTTAACTTCTTTCATAGTTCTATTCATATCTATTGTCGATTCATATCTCTGATGTTTTTCCAATACATTTGTATATTGTTTGAGTTTCTGGAGCCCCTGCTGTCTCTGTACTGTGTTCACCACTATGTACTGCTAAAAATGTCTCTCCTAACAGATCCGCCTACTGTATCTTTATGTGTTACTAATACCTCCTGACCTCAAACTAAAGCTGGGATTCAAACATAATTTCTTTTCCCATTCATTTTCTTATGAATTGACGATACGCTTTAAAGTTTTATTTCAGAACCTATAGATGAACAATATTCTACCATGTTTCTTTTTTATCCTTAATAATTTTACTAGTTTCTGCTCTTTGAGATTTTCTATTGTACATTTTTTCTGTAATGTTTTAAAAATCTTATTTCGTTCTTTAACTGCTGTGCTAAACTCATTAATCCACCAAGGAACTACTTTTTTCTTACCATTTACTTTGTTTTTTTGGTATGCTAATGTTTGCAGCATTTTTAATATTTTCCATTATTTAATTGGTAGATTCTTCTAAATTATCTTTTAATGTAACACATTGACTGTTTTTTTCACTATTTATTTTAAAGCTACAGTGTGTAACTTTTAGCGACATCTAGCGGTCAGACTGCAGACTGCAGCAACATGAACATCTCCCCCCCACCGCTTCTCCCCCCCAACAGTACAGCGAGCGTTACGGGACAAAATGTCTTCCACGACGTCCGCATCACCTACCTTCTAAAGTGATGAGGTTTGTTTACATAGATAATTTTACAGATAGTATTTCATTAGTCTGTGTAGGGTATAGATTTCATGTAGACTTAAGATAATAAATATACCCGTTATTTTTTCTACATCGTTGTGACGTTTTGGCGATCTCGCAATCACTAGTTTGTTGGCTCTGCACTGCCGTAGCGCAAAGATGTCTGCCTCCATGGCTGTGAGACCCGCTCCTATGTAATTATAAATAACGAATTCTAAGGCAACGCAAATATTAAGGTTAAGAGGCTGAGCTCGTAGGTGATGATAAATAACATAGTTATGTATAATATATTACATTTCTGACTGTATATCCCTGTAATTATTACACACTGTAGCTTTAAGTGTATGCCAGTTTGCTTTGTTAAAACACCATCCTTTTAATATAAAATATTCTTGTCTTACCTAATTATTGATTATTGTACTCGCTGGAAAATGATCGCTCCCTAAAGTAGAATCTTTCCTGACATCCCATTAACATGAACTTGAAATATGATCAGATATTAAAGTAATATCTAGACATCAAGCTTTACTTTTATTTATGTAGACTCTCGTACCCTGACCAATATTGAGGCAAACTAATGATCTTCCATCCATCTTCTACTATACATTTTGATTAGTGATCCATCTATCCAAAAGACTATTATGGGTGTTGAAATTATAACATATCACTCGCCTATTTGCTGTCCCTGAAATTTCCTTCAACATTTCTATATCAGTATTTTGATAACGCTTTCTTTTACAGTGCATCAATAACCATGTAATAACACGGTAATAACATAGCAAGTTATGCTATATTACTAGGTAACAAGAAAGACTTTATGGAGAATCTTGGTAAGTGTTGTGCTTCAAATTTTAGGCAAACAAGGTTAAGTCAGACTTCTTAGATGTCAACCGTTATTAACAGGTAACTCAGTCATTTCACCAGCAGCAATACATTAATGTGTTATTACCTAGTAAAATGCAATTTATTACTTGGCATATAACAGAAAACCAAACCTAGAACACAGCAAGCCAATCTTCTTAACTAAACTCTTTTTAAATGTAACTTCAGTTCAGTTTTTATAATGCTTTATTAACCTGATCACAAGTTAAAATTTACTTTGTAAGTTGAAGTCTTCATTATTATATAGTAGTATACAATTGTAATAATTACCTGCATATACATCTTTATTTTGGGGTTTTTACCAAATAAACTTTTTCTTGTTACCAAGTTATATAGTGTGAATTGCTATCATATTACCATGTTATTACATGGTTATTGATCTAATGTAAAAGAAAGTGTTACCAATATTTTTACATGAGTTTCAATAATGTATTATCTTAATATTTCTATATTTCCTTTGATAAAATATTCCTAAATACTACTTTTTTGGGTGTTCAGTTTTTCTTGTATGCCAGCCCTTTAATAAAAGTGGCCTAAAGTTTTTATCCTTTGAGTCTATAAAATGGGATTTTGAAGACGGAAACTGTGTGGGGATCCTGTAACAGTCTGATATGGTTGAAAACTCTTCTTTTCAGATGATGGATTTGCTAAGACCAAGATATGAATTTTTGACAGATTAATGGATGCTACTGATCGACATGAGTGGCTGTTAAAATTACACAATTTCTTGCTAGTTTGGTACCCAAAAAAACCACTTAAACTGCAATCCTCAAATATGAAAAAAATCTCTCATACCCGTTTTTGTACAGGTGCTGGTCATAAAATTAGAATATCATGAAAAAGTAGATTGATTTTTCAGTAATTCCATTTAAAAAGTGAAACTTGTATATTATATTCATACATTACATACAAACTCATATATTTCAGATGTTTATTTTGTTTAATTTTGATGATTACAAATGACAACAAATGAAAATCTCAAATTCATCATATCAGATAATTAGAATATTGTGAAAAGGTTCAAAATTGATGGCCCCTGGTGCCACACTCTAATCAGCTAATTAACTCAAACCACCTGCAAAAGCCTTTAAATGGTCTTTCAGTCTAGTTCTATAGGCTACACAATCATGGGGAAGACTGCTGACTTGACAGTTGTCCAAAAGACGACCATCGACACCTTGCACAAGGAGGGCAAGACACAAAAGGTCATCGCTAAAGAGGCTGGCTGTTCACAGAGCTCAGTGTCCAAGCACATTAATAGAGAGGCGAAGGGAAGGAAAAGATGTGGTCGAAAAAAGTGTACAAGCAAGAGAGATAACCGCACCCTGGAGAGGATTGTGAAACAAAACCCATTCAAAAATGTGGGGGAGATTCACAAAGAGTGGACTGCAGCTGGAGTGAGTGCTTCAAGAACCACCACACACAGACGTATGAAAGACATGGGTTTCTGCTGTCGCATTCCTTGTGTCAAGCCACTCTTGAACCACAGACAGCGTCAGAAGCGTCTTGCCTGGGCTAAAGAGAAACAGGACTGGACTGCTGGTGAGTGGTCCAAAGTCATGTTCTCTGATGAAAGTAAATTTTGCATTTCCTTTGGAAATCAAGGTCCCAGAGTCTGGAGGAAAAGAAGAGAGGCACTTCATCCACGTTGCTTGAAGTCCAGTGTAAAGTTTCCACAGTCAGTGATGGTTTGGGGTGCCATGTCATCTGCTGGTGTTGGTCCATTGTGTTTTCTGACGTCCAGGGTCAACGCAGCCACATACCAGGAAGTTTTAGAGCACTTCATGCTTCCTGCAGCTGACCAACTTTTTGGAGATGCAGATTTCATTTTCCAACAGGACTTGGCACCTGCACACAGTGCCAAAGCTACCAGTACCTGGTTGAAGGACCATGGTATCCCTGTTCTTAATTGGCCAGCAAACTCTCCTGACCTTAACCCCATAGAAAATCTATGGGGTATTGTGAAGAAGAAGATGCAATACACCAGACCCAACAATTCAGAAGAGCTAAAAGCCACTATTAGAGCAACCTGGGCTATCATAACACCTGAGCAGTGCCACAGACTGATCGACTCCATGCCACGCCGCATTGCTGCAGTAATACAGGCCAAAGGAGGCCCAACTAAATACTGAGTGCTGTACATGCTCATACTTTTCATGTTCATACTTTTCAGTTGGCCAACATTTCTATAAATCCTTTGTTTTTATTGGTCTTCAGTAATATTCTAATTTTCTGATATGATGAATTTGAGATTTTCATTTGTTGTCATTTGTAATCATCAAAATTAAACAAAATAAACATCTGAAATATATGAGTTTGTATGTAATGTATGAATATAATATACAAGTTTCACTTTTTAAATGGAATTACTGAAATCAATCTACTTTTTCATGATATTCTAATTTTATGACCAGCACCTGTATATTCACAATGATCAGGAAAAACTATAGATGGATCATCTTAGAATTTCTGACTTGAAATTTAAAAAATTTCTAAATGAAGAATCCTTTTTGTTAT
The DNA here is from genome assembly GCF_016077235.1 of Cyprinodon tularosa. Lineage (NCBI taxonomy): Eukaryota > Metazoa > Chordata > Actinopteri > Cyprinodontiformes > Cyprinodontidae > Cyprinodon > Cyprinodon tularosa. The sequence continues at coordinate 278,576 of NW_024038438.1, read as the reverse complement.
GAATAGACACAAAAAAATATGGTGTTTTTTGTCCATACTCACTGAGTCTGACATTCATAACCCTCTTCTTTGTAAGACTGACCGCCTACATAAAACCTGCCTTTTATGTTTGAGGAGTTGGGTTAGCGTGGGTATTTCACTGGGGTTACCAGATCAACACCCCATCTGCCAACTAAACTTGTCAGAAAAAGGAGATTTTTTTTTCCTTTGACTCACTCATATCCAACACCTACTCTAGGCTCTGCTGCAGACCCACAAGCGTACAGTATTCTATTGCTGGTTAAAGTGATGACTCAGATAGGAAGTATGAGAAATCTCTCATTGCAGTATACATACCTGAGTCCCCAGCCAGGTGTTCAACTCTAATTGGTCCAAAACAACACAATGTCATGTTCAGCCATTTACTCAAAGATCATTCCCACCAACCAATGAATGGCTACATTAACAACAAACAAGCTTACAGATTAATAGAATTAATGTCCACCTGGAGTGAAGCTGATTAGAAAAATACCCTCGACCTCACCTAACCTTTGTGAAGCTGAGATCTCTTTTTAATGGAGACACACGATCATTAGCATTTGGCATCCTTTGTATTTCCAGAAGAATGAAATTCCCCAAATTCTTAAATGTTTTTTTTTTTTTTACTTCATAAGGCATAATTACATTTTTGGGAGTTCATTGCCAACACTCATCAAGTGTGTGTTGAGTTTAATAGTGTCACAATGTAGCAATAATAATGTAAAATTAAGACATTCCCTGCATGATTAAAGCTATACTTGACTAAAGATTGTTTAAAGTCTGTAAGCCATCTTTATGATATTTTCACATTATCAGCAGTGTAGGTCTGTCGGAGCCAGCAGCCTCTCTCTGGCTGCTGGCTTTACTTTAAATTTACTGCATCACATTGGATTTTACTAGCCTAGATTTTAACTGATGTCATTAACTGTAACTCTGTTAAAGTGGGGAAATATTTTGTAAATATTGAATTCCTTACTCGACTGCTCGTATGCAGACACAGACTGCTGTGGGATTTTCATTTCAATGTGTGAAGGCAGAAGGTCAACTAAAAGCAAATACAACAAAGATTAAAAATTCATATCGAGTCAGTAAAATTATTGAGCATTTAATCCCCTGAACATTCTGGTTAGCGTGATAACGGGCCTACTACACAAGAATTACGGTAGTAGTGCTCAAACAGTGCCCCCTCCTGAAACACAGAGGCCTTTGAGGCATTTCTAATAAAACTGACCTTTTATGGTGGTCTGATTTGTCAAGAATTCACATTTTTATCAACATGATTTATTTTGATCTGCTATCACGTCTCTTGTCAAGCAATTAATGAACTTTATTTTTAGCTATGTTATGATACTTTCAGACCTTTCAAAGGACTACAAACACATTAGTTGCTTTTTTTATGTGTTGTGGACATCTTTGGTCTCAGAGTTTCTGTGCTAAGCTCACAGCCCTGTTCACAGCTGAGAAACGAGCTGTGTGCAGAAAAACACTGATTCACTTCTGGATGGAGAGACACAGTGAGTGTCTCTCTCTACAGAAGCAGCATGAGTTCTGTAACCTTTAACAACGAAATATCTGTGCAACAATTACTACGGAAATATTACTTTTAAACATTTATCTCCTTACTTGCACTTATAGATGAGGGAAGCGCTGCGACTTCAGACAATTGCCTTTTGTATCTGCTTCTTTTTCTATGTCTGCTTCTGTCTCCTTGAACCCAGTCGGCCTCAGCGGCTGGCCACTCACACTGAGCCTGGTTCTGCTGGAGGTTTCTTACTGTTAAAACAGAGTTTTCCTCTCCAGTGTCACTGCAAGCATGTATAAGTGTGAGGGGTTGCTGAAGAGTCAATAAGTCGATGCAATCAGCTGGTTTTCCTTCTATTGAAACCTTTGAACTAATCTGACTGTATGATCTGATTGAATTGTCTCTGTAAAGTGCCTTGGGGTGACATGTTGTTAATTGGCGCTTTATAAATAAACTGAATCGATTTGAATTTAATTGACTTTAATTGGCAGGTGAACACACCCCAGACCCCACAGCAAAAAAAGGCAGAAATTTCAGGTTTGTGCTTGACTCTCCCACTAGCTAAAAATGGATATTGCCTGGAATCACTTTCTCATTTTATACAGAACTTTGCAAGTGCTCAGTAATATAAGTTTGTGGTGGCTCCCCGCTGATTCTGCAGTTGTCAATTTTGTTCCAGTATTGTTGCAAGTACAGAACACATTTTGTAAATTAAAATAAAAAAACTAAACAAAATTGCAATCCGAAAATAATAATATATATATTTTTTTATAAATATGGTTTTGTGAGTAACTCTGCTGTTTTCTGAGCTTTTGTTTTTTTATTTAATTCTTTTATTTTTTGAAAAGTATTTTACCTTTTTTGTGTCTGTGCAGACAGATAGATCATTTGATTATTTAAACATAAAAATTTGAAAGAATAAAGTCTTAAAATTACATTAAAAAAAGAAATAACATTTGAGAAAAAACAGCAAAGTTACTATGAAAATACATTTATTAAAAGGTTTTTCAAAGTTTAATGTGTAGAAAATACACATAAATAATATTTAAAGATTCTCTCCCAGATTGTACAAGATTTCTATTGTACCATGTTGCTACTTCCTGCATTATGTTGATTGGGTATTACAAGTGTGTCGATTATACAAACACAATATAGAGAGCAACCTCTTACACCCTAAGGGGGTATAAATAAATGTCTGCCCCAGAAAAACACACAAAAGTAAATCACTTATAGCCTCACAGCTATTAGATTTAAGAAGAAACTTTTGGTACCTCTGTAAAGGTAAGGTGTCATAGAATGGTTTTCTGGTGTCAGCACCATTGTAGCTTTGACCCTGCCTGAAATATTAGGGACAAAATACAAAATATTTTGCATTTTTTGAACCTCGCCAAAATTTTCTTTGAAATAAACATTGCAAAACACTACCAAAATATTATTTATAGCACAAAAAAGTAGTACAGACTTTTAAATCTAAATGTTGTGTAAAAATATACCAAATTTGAACTCAATCAGATGAATCATATTTATTTTAGAATGGTATTAGTGAGAAATTTCTTAGGCGGAGGGGCCATTTTGGCACATTTATCCATAAATGTCACCAAACTGTGCCAAATGTGTTTTTTACATCAATACTGGGGGTTTGTTAAAATTACGAGGTCACGTAGCAGCTGGACCCACCGGTGGGTCCGTAGGGTTCTAGGGGTTAATAAAAGGCACCTGCATCAGAAAACGGTGCCTCTTGCTTGTTTGAGCGGAATCATAGCAGAGAATAGGCACAGAACTCATGATACCAGAATACAAAGGCCACCTATTGCTGTTTGGACCTTGAGCAGCTTTCTTTCTCAGCTCCCTCCTGCCTGTAATATGAAGGGCACTGGCACAGCATGATCTCCAAGTCCCCAACAGCTCATACTGTCAATTAAGAAGACAACCTTTTAGTCAACCCCTCTATAATTCTGCTCAATGATGGATGCGCTAATTACATCCTCTCTAACATGGTGAGAGGATTTGGACAACTGCCTCTTTTTAGCTTTGTGCATTGAGTTTGCAAGACCAGTGTGTAAGGTACTGTATAGACATAAAATATACTTGATTGCCATTGCAGCATTATCTACTGTGCTTATCGGAACCTGTTACAGTGAAGCTGACCTTCATACAACACAGAGTTCTGTTTACTTATAAATGTGTGAGTAAGGAAACTACAGTTACTTGTTAAAACTGGTTACAAAGCCTTGTTGAAAATATCTAGACTGTTTTTAACTGAGGTGTGGTTCGCTTGTAGTCTGAAGTGTGCCGGGTCTCAGGTACTAGAAGCAGTAAGAAATAAGAGCCAGGATAGATAAAGGGAGGATGAAGGGGAAAAGTATCTCTGTTGCTTGAGTCCATCCGCAAGAGCAGTGAGATGTTTAAAATATTTACTGAGGGGATGACGGGAGGAGGATGTAGTTGGTTTGTGGAACAATGTGGTACAAAATCTTTCTTGTTAAAAGGGGAAGCAGAAGGAAAATCTGCTTTTGGTCCTGATCCAGACTGACTTCCTTGTTTTTTTTATTATTTTTTTTTTTTTTCCACTTGATCAGTGCAGTACTGCCTTTAAACAGTCTGTTGCATGACGTTTGGCCTGATTTAAAACTTTCTGAGTGAAAGCACACCATGCCAACTAAAGTAGTAATATTTGTACACTTCTACTTATCCCTGCATCAGATCAGCATTTGCTAAATACCAGAAAGAGGAAAGATACATTTATATTTTTTTCTTTTAAGTTTGCACAAATTCCCTTAATATTTGAGAGGGCTGTGGGCCGCCTTGAGGGCTACTACCTTTTCCTCTCTGCCCACAAATTGTCTGTGGATCGATAGGTATTTGTCATTTCAAACATTGTTGTTCTTTTGCAGCTTTTATAACTACTTTGGCTTTATGCTTAGGGTATTTTTCATTTAGGACCCCTAACCCCCAATTTTTACACATAAGGTACTTTTCTCATGATGCTAATTAACTTGAAGTTTACTGGTTCTTAATGCAGCTAATCATTGCCACACTATGCAGAGATTCCCATATTTTACAGTTGGTACAGTGTTCTAAGGCTTGCATGCCTCCCTTTTTTTCCTCTTAGAGTACCAACGGTCACCATCACTAAACACTTAAATGTTAGTTTGCTTGCAATATTTTTAGTCCAGGATGTATTTCCAAGGATTTAATAATGCAGCTGTTTAGAGCTTGATTTGAATGGTCTGACATTGGCTACTTCTTTGAGATAACTGCTGTTCTGCAAAAAAATAAGCTTTTCTAGATTTTATAAATAATATTTGACCTTTTGCCTTCTGTTTTTGCCTTTGTTTGTTGTACCTTGAGATGTTTGTGGATATAATGGATAAAGAATAATATTCGGGCAGCGGTTTTGCAGTGGTTAAGAGCGCAACCTGTGTTCAGAAGCTTTGCTCCTCAATGCGGCCGTCACAGGTTCGAGCCCTGGACTGGTGAACTTTGCCGCATCACTTCCTCCTTTCTCTACCACCATTTCCTGTCTAGCTCAAAAATAACAAAAATAAAGGCCTCTAGAGCACAGTTTCCTCATTTCCCTTTGGGTTAAATCAAGTATTTGAACTGAAACTTAAATAGGGCAGTCCAACTCCATTTTGTTCCAGGTTATCCATTCCATAAACCTTGTACCGTACATAACCTGCAAAATGCCCACTAACTGGGTATGCAATTTTTTTTTTTTATTGCAGAAGTAATTTGGCACTCCTTATGACTGGGTCCCTCGGCTTGATTCAGGCAAATCACCTTTGTAAATTTCTCCAGTTTAGGATTTATATTTTCATGCCTACGGATTAAGATTTTGGCCAGCATCTGCATTTTTTGTTGGGAATGTCCAAGAAAATGTGAATAATGTCACTAAATCTTTCTAAGGGGCTTTAAAATAGGGTAATCTCTTGCAAAGCCACTATGACGCTTATTTACTTCCTCACTGTGAAAGGATTTGTCTTCACTTGAGGTGTTGGTGGGAAAGAAACAGCCAAGAAACTAAGTCTTAAAACCTGTTGTAAAAGTCTTATTTTCTCTCCAAGAAAAGGCTTGTTTTATGAAGCCCTTCTTAGAATATTAATTTACTCAAAGCATATTTAGAATTAAATTTAGCCAAAGCTTTAGTCATTTACGAAGAGCAATAATGAATTGAGGATTTGTTTGTCATGTAGTTTTTGTCTCTCCATTACTTTTAGCCAGAGGGCTCTAGTGGCAGATTTCCGAGAGGTTTCCTTTACAATCTGGAGCGGTTTGGAAAATTTATTGCAGTGTTTTTGCAGTCCTGATGACTATTGAACAATACAGGAAGATTTTTTTTTGAATAATTGTTCCTGGCAAAAAAAAAAAAAAAAAAAAAAAAAATTAGAAGAAAATGGAATCCAGAAATGAAACAATTTCAATCTGAAAATCTCACATGAAGAGAAAAGACAATTAGAAGAAATGTATTGATACAATTACTTAGTCTTTGGTGCTCAGACCTCGGCAGGAAACAGAGCTGAATTTTGATTGATATGCATGAACAGGAGCAAAGAATAGGATAAGAGAACCTGACCATGATGAGCAAGCATGAAGCGACAGTGGAGAGGAAAAACTCCCCGTTGGGAAGAAACCTCTGGCAGAACCAGGCTCAACATGGTGGTCTTCTGCCGGACCGGTTGAAATGAGACATGGTATGCAGTAAGAGTTTGGGAGTGATGGACGATTGTGGAGGAGGGGCTGAAGGTGGGTAGAAACAGGGTCATCCGAATGAAGTCACACAGCGCAGCCACTGCCTGTGTACTAGGTAGCAGGCGAGTTGCAGATCGGAGGCCTTTTAAGATGAACTTTGAATGCCGACTGGCTTTCGTGGAGGTGTGGTTCAAAGCTGATTGGCTGTGCCGTAGGCAGATGAAGGCGAGCAATCAGTTTCTTCAGCTGAACTTCCATCTAGGCTCAATTAAAAACGTCTTTATTATTTCAATCAAACAATTTTTTTCAAAAGAAATAACCAGTTATATATTTATGAATGTATTTTTTTCAGATTTCAGTTTTACGGATGGAGTTTTATGAAGTACATTCTTTTCAAATTGTATTTTACACACCACATCTCTTCACTTTAAGCCTCTCAACTTAACACTGACCAATTAAAATGTAGCTAACAAGCAGACTGATAAATCAGAGAATGAAAAATTCCCAAATAATAAAACTTGAAAAAATAAGATATTAAAAAATAAGATATAAACAACAGAGTAACTTATAACCTTTTTTAGATTGAAATTTCTTCAATGTTTAACTTACATTTTTTTTATTTCCATTTACAAAATTTGCTTTGTGCTTTCAACAGCAATGGAACAAATTCAGTCCATAAAAAAAGAATATTATTTAAAAACTATTAATTTGCCATCTTTCCTTTAAAGTGTTTTTTTATTATCATACTTTTTTTGGGAACTCGTAATTCTGGACAAAACATTTTCTACTATGAAATAGCTTAGGACAAGTTTGCTCATTTTGACAGCTGTCAATAAAAATAGTTCAAAATACCCATTCCAGCAGTTATTAGAACAGAAATTAATATTGTTTGTAACCAAAGCCGATGGCTCGTATCCCAGCTGGGGGGAATGAGCTGCCAGTGTGGGTCCTTAGGCAAGACCCTTGATGCTAATGCCTGCTTTTTGGAGTGACGGCCTAGTGGTTAGGGCATTGCGCTTGGAATCTTGAGATTCTGAGTTCAGACTGCCACTCTGGGTCCCTGAGCAAAGACCCTTAACCCCACCCTGCTCCCCAGGTGCCGCACAATGGGAGTCCTCTGCTCCCCAAGGGGATGGGTTAAATGCAGATAGTTAATTTCATTGCTCTATACTTGTGACAGTGTCATGACAATAAAACGCTGGAAAAAAAAAAATTTTAACAGAAGTAAACCTTTCAGGAGCAAACCTGCTACATAACTGTCTCAGTATGTAACAGTGATGTTTTGCTGCATATTTTATTTTTTGATTCAGCATCTTGAAGAAAAATCAGGCTTCAGTCGCGTTACACAGCCATGTTGCGTGAACTACAATGCTCGATTCCCCCTTTTTTTTATCTGGTTCTTGGAACAACTAACAGAATCTGAGCTTCCAAACGGACGGAATGAGCAGCAGTATAAGATTATATCTGTAATCTGGGGCCTGGTTTTTAGTGCACAATAAGTTATTGTGAGCATTTGAAAGCGGATCTTGAATTATGTTGGTAGTTGGTGTAAGGAATATAAAATGGAGGACATAGGTAAATAGAGCTTCCTATTGGCAGTACAGTTACCATAGGGACCTCCTAATGTTACTAGTTGCCGCTAGGAGCCATATATTTGCCCACGATCCTTTGTATGACAGACTGTAAAGACACAGCAATCCTCACAGAGTTGAACAAAAATAGATTAGTTTGTGACATGTGCTCTGTCTGAAACATGAGAATGTCCTCATCATTGTATTTTTAGGGTTTTATAACGGAGAGACTCAGCTGTTCATTTGTGTATTTCCTGAAGGCTGTGGTCTCAGTTTGACCAGCGTTATTCATGTCTGCGTCCGTTACATAATGTCATCCATAAGGCTGTCTGGATTCAGCACAGCAGTCCAGAGTTCCTTTCCTACCCTGGAGTCCTTACTGTTGCTCCGCTAAAGATGAAGGGATAGATGCGAGGAACAGGAGGTAGGAGCTACAATTGGTAGTCAGACTGAGCCCACTTGGAGTTTTGGAGTTGAACAAAATGAAGCAATGAAGTTCAAAACAAGGTAATCACTGTAAAACTAACTACATATTTTGAATATATATTCGAAAAGTATGAACTATAGAGGGTGATGCATGCTGTAATACCATCAATAAATAATTATTAGGATGCATGATTAATGTATTAAAGTGTAAATAAATACAGAATTGATTTAGTAAATATATAATTTCTTATATAGGCCTAATGGACTATTATTATTTAATGATTTGATGAATTCATTTAAACTGTTACACATCCATTAAATTCAAAGAAGCTATACTAGGGATGCTTCCATAGGAACCTTTATATCTTATTATCTGCTTCTCTCTGAGCAGGATAAGAAAACTTCTTTCTAGTTTTCTTTTACTTTGTCAACATTTTTGGTGGAGACGTTGTAAATATTAAAAGAAAAAAATGTTTTGAGTTATATAAAGCACATTGGGTGAGCAACTTGAGTCCGTACATCCGCAGTTTGGTCTATAAAAAGTTAAATGTGTAGTGGAGGATTTTTTTTTCGAATTTTTGAAAAGACCTACCCTCTCCACATGCACACCCACAAACTTGTACCCGCTCCTGAGAGGGAACGTCTATTAAACGCGTTCAAGAGAATGCACAAGCTGCAAAAACAATCAGTTTGCTGGCTCTGGGAAAACGTTTCACAGGTAATTTCACAGTCAGTGGATGTAATAGTATAGTATGTAGCGTAACATTAGTAAAAATACCATAGCATTAACCTATATGTACTTATAGTTCAGGCTTGACAAGAAATCTTGAAATCATATGTTATTACCATAACAGTGTAATCCATACATGTCTATTACACGTACATCATCAATTTAGCACTTTTGCCACATCTTTATTATTGTGCTCCATTTACACATTTTTTACTTGATTTGATTTGTATAATATGTCATATTACATGATTTATAGACTTCATTGACTTCATAATGACTATGCAATTTGATGTGACTATTTTTTATCATGCGTTACAGTAATCTATTTATGCTATGAAACAGCAAGTGTGTGTCCAAGTGTTGAATTTATTTCTATTTTAAAAGTCTTAAGCCCCCTGAAAATTAGAAAATCGTCGTTGTTCGATGCTGTAGCGCACGTACTGTTTACATTGCGACCTTTCTAAAAAAGGAGTACCAATCTGCTGAAGTGGCTTCGCTCCACCCCATACTATCAACGGGCTATTGGCAATCCAGTGAATAAATAGACACAGTAGTGGTAGTGGGCAGGGCTTATCCTTACACAATGCGTATCCTTGCATAATGCAGGGGAGCTGATCCAGTGGCCAATGCCCAGGTAAAGGAGACATCATCAGTCAATCATTGGTTGGTCACAGAAATCTAACTATAAAGTAATATTAATTATCTCTAATAATGAAGGCTATTTCGCTAAACCATGACTATATTTTAATACTTAAAGGCAAACCTTTTTTAAAGCCTTCATGTCATTGTAGACCGCAAAATTACTGGGTTTTTGAGTTGGATTTGTGTGTGAGCGTGTTTGCAGTGCCTCTGTCGTGTTCCTTGTATTTACTGATGTCCAGGTGCAGATGACAGGTTTGTATCACCCCTATGTGCTTGCACCAGTGTGTTTGCCATGTGGGCGGCTAGTAAATTACAGCCGCATGAGGTAAACATGTTACTTAGACTGAAAATCAAAGCAAAACCTTGAGTTGGTGTTTTTTATTCCCATAGCTCAGAACTTGTGTTTGTCTTTTTTAACAATACTTTAGTTAGTGTAAAAGCTTTAGTACCTCCCTGCTGGCATTGTCATAATCCAGGTGGCTGCAGCTCTCTTATCTCTTGTCTGAACAAAGCCCTGACAGGATCTTAGTGTTTCATTCAAATGAGAATCACTTGTAAAGACCAAAGTAGGTAGAAACATTAAGGATTCTAACTTGGGTTCCACTTTGCTCTCAATAAAGACATGTAAAATAGAAATATAATTATTTTTGAATATTCACATTTTTTTCTGTGTACTCGTAGTGATGGATTACTTCAAATAAGAATGATTTAGTGTTTGTCACTTTTTCCAGTCTCAAGGTGAAAATCTAATGTTTGTTTTGCCTAAGATATTACATACCTCTTTTTTTGTGTATCTAGATGTCTACAAGTCCTGGACAAAGTGATAGGTCAGTCCTGATAATCTCTGTAGTCTTTATTGCCTATTTCAGTTTGGAATGGTTTTGTGAATGAGACAGCCTTCATAGTATTGGACGGACATAGGACAGACTGGTTGGAGGCAGTGTAGAAGATGACCGACAGTTCCTGTGGAAGGTGGTACATCTTGAGTTGCTGCAGGAAAGAGGACTTTCCTACACCCTCTTCCAAACTGTGTCTATGTGAAAAGATTGTTCCTAGGAACCAAAATAGATTCAATGTAGAGATGCTTGTTCTTCGGAACTAAGCCCTCATCTTTACCGTCGGGTTTGAATCCCAGTGGTTCTGCATATCTGCTCACCTGTATGCAGACTCAACACTCACTTTGTTTAGACTAATGACTAATGACAGAATTGTGGAGTAGAAAGATAACTCTGGGGGACATTTGTGCTGTTGGAGGTTTGAATGAGAATATGCTCAGCAGCCATAGCTGCTGTTGCTGTTCCATCAGGAAGCTAGTGATCCTCTTACTGGTGGAGGCCAGCTCCATGAGCTGGGTGGGTTTCTGATAGAGGATGTCTTAATTGATGGTGTTGAAGGCCTGGCTAAAATTCACAAATCGGATCTCTGCATATATTTCTGAATAAGGTGCAGTCACAAATTAACCGCATGCCCTGCTAACTAAAGATCGACCAATACCGGGTTTTTTAAGGCCAATGCTGATGCCTGTTATTTTGACATCAGTCTAACAGTTAGACTCTAACAATCCCTGGTATGCTCTGCCAATATTTTTGTGGAAGACTCTAAGATAGAAAATGGCTTTTTTTATGCATGTACATCAAAAAATTGCACAATGATAAAATATTTCACTCAAGTCTCAGTTTAGACAAAATACAAACATTTAGTAACTAATCAAACTAAACATTAACAATGGATAGCAGATGGACAGAAAAGCAAAGCATACACCTTAAGGCTGGGTAATGTTTGGCGCCTGTACAAGCATCCATACCCTGTGTAGCTATTTTTTGTTGTTGTTGGATACTGGCAGCAATGTGAAAGCACTCATCACTCTGAGTTTGCTATCTTGAACAAGCAGCAAAAGCTGCTCTGAGCTCCTCCAAAGCACCGACAAGCCAAGTCAGCAGCTAACCGTGCCTGTAGTCTGAGTTGAGTGATTCTCCTCTGTTTCCTCATTGAAAAGTAATTAATCATGCACAAAGTTCCCACTACTGTAATCCCCCTCTAAAGCAGGATCTAAATATAATATTTAAGATTATGTTTTTTTTCTTTAAAAGTGTTACTAAATAGATTTAAAACTAAATAAATACCCCATGCATTTAATTCATACACAACCTCATTCAATGTATCAAATGCTATAAGTTGAATTTGATAACATAACAAGTGTTATTTATCAAGTTTTGGTTTATGTAAAATATTGATGAATGCTTGAAAATGTTAAGAGTTGTTTTTGTTATGAACATGTTTCGTGCGGTCTTAATCACTATGTGTCTTGCCTATGTTTGCATTCCCGTCTCCTACAGCTGTATATTACTAAACCGTTTATTAGGTGAAATCACTTAGCAAATTATAGCGACTTTTAGGATAGCCAGTAGTGGCTTTCCTTGCTGAAGAATGGGCTACAGAGTTCACATGATGGAAAATGAACTCCTGACCTGAGCTTTCAATTATATAACCTTTTGTATCTCTGTTGCTGCTGTATAAAAAGGTATTTAAAACATATAAACAATGTGGAACAAGAGAACCATGGTGGGGGAAACCCTGCATTCTCTTAAAACCCTTTATTATGTCCTGTTTATAAGAAAGAAAACATCTTAATTTGAGCCTTTAGGCAACAAGCACAAGCTAAGGTTAAATTACTGTATAGGGCTAAAACAAAGAGACAGACAATCACACAAGCTAATACAGTTTATTTAGAAGCCCCACTTGACCTACAATCGTCCCCAAACAATGTTTTGGGTAATTTTCAGCCGTTGTAAACGTTGGGTCAGAGTAATATAAGCTTTATCCCATTCTTTGTGGACATTAGACTGTTACTTGTGAACAACACAATAAACGGTAATGAGGTTCTTTTTGTCAGTTCATGACTTGTTTTTTGTTCACTGTGACTCATTCAATTTCAAGGAGTGGGTAAACTGAATGTGTTTTCAGATTAGAGGACTGTGATGAATCCACTTCATGGCCAACAAAGCCTCTTTCTACACCTACACACAGAGAGCCTGGTAAAATGTAATGTCTGTGGGGCCCCCTCTTTTTTGAGAGCGCTCTTATCAAAGCCCTTTATGGTCAAAATGGCCTCTTGTTTTAGCATAAATGGTGACCTGTGACCCTACCATTGCAGGTATTGTGTACTCAGCCTTAATGGTCCACCTCCATAGGTCAAATTAACTCATGTACAAAAAATAGAAATTTGGCTATTTTTTGCAATGGATTTACATCATCCTTTGTCGCTCATTTAAAAGAGGAGTTTAAATTAGTGCCCTTTTTAAAACAAAACATCTATTTTTGTTTCCAACTGATGCACCATTAAAGCCGTATATTAAGAATCAACATAGCCTCTTTAGTTCGATAAACCTAACTGTCCTTCATTGGACAGATAACACGTTGAGTTCCTGAGGTTTCTTTGAGAAATGAACATTAGGTTCATGTCACTATTATCACTTGGTTATAAGTTAGAATTCAGCTTAACCACACTACATGAGCACAAGCTGTCTGCATTTTTACAAGTTTTCCTCAGTTAACAGGGCAGAAATTCTGGGGTAGAATATTAAATTCTCATCAGGAGACATAATGGGTTTAAAAGACAACCAAGATCAACTGTGCACTTTGCTGTCAACAGAGAGACCCTGAGCTTGTGGTGGAAAATGCAGACCATTATTAGTGACTATAATCTCCTACATCAAATTTTACATTGCTCTGTGTTACATCTGAACAAATTAATTTGTTCTTTGCTTTGTTTGAAGCGCACACCTGTTCTGAAATGTTTCTTATCTCCTGGGGACCAGCGGCGGCTGTTCTTATCAGACTATGTAAGAGACAAGCCCAGCACAATAAGGTCCTGACAATATACCTGGTAGGGCTGAGCAAAACGTCAAAATAACTTCTTTTTTTTATCCAGCCAATATTGCAATTTCATATTTATCTAGATTTTCCTTCACACCAAATTACAATGTGATTGCTCAGTACTTACTGCAACTAAATTGCAAGTTGACTATGAGAAGTGTTAAATCGTAAATAAAGCTTATGCAAATGTCCCTGCTGCAAAGTGAAATACAAATCAAAACATTCAAATACTTTTAAGAGTAAAACATAAGGCAGAAATGAGGAAGAGACATTTTACAGTTGGTAAGATTTAGCAAAATGTCGTACCTATATTATTGTAGATACATGGCATATACTTGGTCTGTTCAATAATTTGACATTTTGATTGTGAAAAAAACAGTTCTAGTGAAAACATATCTCCATCCTTTAAATGAAACAACCCTCTACCCTCGCTCATTCCATTCTCACTTCTTCATTTCCAATCTACCAATTTTCACACATTTTCAGGAATACGTGTTGCCTGTCATCAGGTTGATTCCTCACCTTGAGCCAGAAGCAGCATTTTTGCATATATTCACAAATAAAAGCTGACGCTGTTATGCAACAGCTAAAGCAGTGTGGAATACTCCAGCATTATGTCTCAGCGTGAGGTGGGTGGTGTTAGTTTGCCTTCAAGCGTATGTACAAATGCTAGAAAAACATTGAACAAAGCACTGCAATGCAAACAATGCATTGCTGTACGAGCTCTCAGCTTGAATTCCCCTTTTACTAATGTATTTCTTAGCAAAGTTATCCACTGCATTTAACCTATCCCTTAGGCGTTTTCCACCCACTTAGCAACGAAGGCTGTTCTGGCGCCACAGTGGCAATCTGAGCTGCTCCTGGTTGTTACAAACGAAAGAACAATATTATTTTGTGCCAAAATTGGTTTTATATCAGCACCAGGTAAGTGCACCATAGGGCAGTGGTGGCTAGGGCATTGCACTTGGATCACAGAGGTTCTGAGTTAAAGCCCCATTCCCACTCACTGCCATTCTGGGTCCCTGAGCAAGACCCTTAACCCACGCAATGCTCCCTGGGCGTTGCACAATGGCAGCCTACTGCTCCCCAAGGGTAGGGGTTAAATGCAGAGAGTGAATTTCGTTGCTTTGTCACAATGTAATGACAATAAAGTTGAGTTATATTCTATCCTAACAGGTGACCAGGAGCAAGAGCTGTTTTTTTCACTTACAACCCATCTTATCATTTATGGTTGAGTCAAAAAAGGGTAACATTTAGCTTTATTCTAGGATTTTTTTGATGGATTAATTTACCAGTTCGCTATGCTATAACTGTGTACTTGGCTGGGGACAGGCTTTGCACTGTAATGTAGAAACCTGTTGCCGCCTTCACCCATGTTATCCGCTGCTAATTATAGGCTTGTGTTGAAATGTGTTCTTTGATGTCACACAATTGATCTGCACAGCTCCTAAGAACCCTGGAGGTAATGTCATCCACATATTCAGCCTTTCCAACCTTGATCTGTTGTAACTTACTCACCTGAAGTGTTGAAAGGGACAGAGCTGTTGGCTGTAGGATGGCTGAAAGGTGTGAAGAACTGGGAAGAAGAACGGTTATTTAAGATGAAATGGGTCTGCAGCAAAGATACTGGGCCAGGTGGAGGGCTAATTGTGCAATTATTTTAGGTTTTTTCAAACCCCTTTAATAAGTTTCTGCTGCAGCTGGTCCTAAATCGTCTTACTGTAGGGTTTTTCTTCCATTTCTATTCTTTTTTTACCATTCTTTCAATATCTGCTTCTTTCCTGATCTTAATGCCCTTTTTTCTCCCTGTGAAGAGCCTTTATTTAAGGGCTAATCCAGGACTTTTTATTGGAGAAACATTGAACCTTCGTAAGTGAAACTGTGTTGGCCAAACAAAAGTAATGCAGGCCTTGAAGCTGTCTATGATCCTATCAACACTTTCTCTACGAGGACCTGTCTCACAGTGGGGCTGAAACTCTCTATCAGAACTTCTTCAGTATTCTGAGACTATCTCAATAAGATACAGGTGCTGGTCATAAAATTAGAATATCATGAAAAAGTAGATTGATTTCAGTAATTCCATTTAAAAAGTGAAACTTGTATATTATATTCATACATTACATACAAACTCATATATTTCAGATGTTTATTTTGTTTAATTTTGATGATTACAAATGACAACAAATGAAAATCTCAAATTCATCATATCAGAAAATTAGAATATTACTGAAGACCAATAAAAACAAAGGATTTATAGAAATGTTGGCCAACTGAAAAGTATGAACATGAAAAGTATGAGCATGTACAGCACTCAGTATTTAGTTGGGCCTCCTTTGGCCTGTATTACTGCAGCAATGCGGCGTGGCATGGAGTCGATCAGTCTGTGGCACTGCTCAGGTGTTATGATAGCCCAGGTTGCTCTAATAGTGGCTTTTAGCTCTTCTGAATTGTTGGGTCTGGTGTATTGCATCTTCTTCTTCACAATACCCCATAGATTTTCTATGGGGTTAAGGTCAGGAGAGTTTGCTGGCCAATTAAGAACAGGGATACCATGGTCCTTCAACCAGGTACTGGTAGCTTTGGCACTGTGTGCAGGTGCCAAGTCCTGTTGGAAAATGAAATCTGCATCTCCAAAAAGTTGGTCAGCTGCAGGAAGCATGAAGTGCTCTAAAACTTCCTGGTATGTGGCTGCGTTGACCCTGGACCTCAGAAAACACAATGGACCAACACCAGCAGATGACATGGCACCCCAAACCATCACTGACTGTGGAAACTTTACACTGGACTTCAAGCAACGTGGATGAAGTGCCTCTCTTCTTTTCCTCCAGACTCTGGGACCTTGATTTCCAAAGGAAATGCAAAATTTACTTTCATCAGAGAACATGACTTTGGACCACTCACCAGCAGTCCAGTCCTGTTTCTCTTTAGCCCAGGCAAGACGCTTCTGATGCTGTCTGTGGTTCAAGAGTGGCTTGACACAAGGAATGCGACAGCAGAAACCCATGTCTTTCATACGTCTGTGTGTGGTGGTTCTTGAAGCACTCACTCCAGCTGCAGTCCACTCTTTGTGAATCTCCCCCACATTTTTGAATGGGTTTTGTTTCACAATCCTCTCCAGGGTGCGGTTATCTCTCTTGCTTGTACACTTTTTTCGACCACATCTTTTCCTTCCCTTCGCCTCTCTATTAATGTGCTTGGACACTGAGCTCTGTGAACAGCCAGCCTCTTTAGAGATGACCTTTTGTGTCTTGCCCTCCTTGTGCAAGGTGTCGATGGTCGTCTTTTGGACAACTGTCAAGTCAGCAGTCTTCCCCATGATTGTGTAGCCTATAGAACTAGACTGAAAGACCATTTAAAGGCTTTTGCAGGTGGTTTGAGTTAATTAGCTGATTAGAGTGTGGCACCAGGGGCCATCAATTTTGAACCTTTTCACAATATTCTAATTTTCTGATATGATGAATTTGAGATTTTCATTTGTTGTCATTTGTAATCATCAAAATTAAACAAAATAAACATCTGAAATATATGAGTTTGTATGTAATGTATGAATATAATATACAAGTTTCACTTTTTAAATGGAATTACTGAAATCAATCTACTTTTTCATGATATTCTAATTTTATGACCAGCACCTGTATGGTTCCCTGTATGCAAGGGTTTCCTACACAGGCTCTAAACTAACCTGGTTGTCATCCTAGTGCCCCAGAGCAGGAAGAGGTTTTGAGACCTCCTTGACATTGGCATAAACAAGGTCCAGCATTTCATCACCTCTAAAGCAGGCAACATACTGGGTGAAAGTGGGGGGAGTGGAGGACAGGGAGACTTGATCAAAATACCCAGAGATTAGAGAAGGATCCTAAGTATGCTCTGTTTTGGACCAATGGTCCCAGTTAGTGCCACTAATTCATCCTCTCCCTTGGAAAGGGATCTCATATGTTCCATAATGAAGATAGACAGGTCTGTACTTTTTGTTATAGTTGGCAAAGCAGAGCTACTAAGAGCTAATTGCTGATCTCAAGTTTGAACAGTTTGGGGTGTGGCCACTCAGGCAAACAGTCTCACAGTGTGTCTGAGTTACATACGCTGTATTTTTTTATGATGTTAAAATGGTCTGTACATTGGACATGATATGGTGCACATTTTGGGATTTGTACACTCCTTTTGTTGTTCTAGACCTTCATCCTTATTTAGAATTAAATTTAGATCATTGAACACAGGGTGGAGAAACCCTGGTTTAGATAAAACAAGTTCTGCTTCACTGAGAAATAACAGAAATGTAGTGTTGTTAGACCCGAAAAGTGTAGTTATCTGGACGGGAGAGAATAATAAAAAGATTATAAAGGAAATAATTTTTTTGAAATAATGTAAAGATAACTCAAACTTTTGAGTTAGACTTTGCTGCATCGTCATGGAGTCATCAAGTCCTCATGTTATAGAGTTTGCTAGGAGAGTAAGTAGGGATATAAAGAGTAAATATCTCTCCTCTGCTATCCAGAGCAAGACAAGGCAGGCATTTAAAAACTGGTGACTAAAAGGACCTTAAGTAGCACTCATATGGAAGGTTAGGATGAGATCTAAAGCTACCATTGCCCCCCCACGAGTCGAGTCCCACCAACACACCACATCAGAACATTTATCTTTCATTCCTCTATGCCATCCATAAATGTTATCTACCAGTATACTGTATCAGCTCCTGCATCTGATTGCACAAGAAAACTGAGCCATATCTTAAGAAACTTTTCTCAGTAGGGTAAACCAGCACTGGCGTTTTCAATTGCAAGAACTCAAGGTTTGTGGGTGAGAGGAGGGGAGGTTCATGTGGTTTTGAGGAAGTGAATACATCCACTTTAGTTGTCAGCCGCCTTCATTCTCCCCTTTCTACCTCTCACATCCGCTTGATAACCACCCACATGTTAAAATCAAAATATCCTGCTCAGCAATGGGGGCTTTTTTCTGTCCGCAGCGTACACAAAATATGCCATTTATCTAACATAGATCCTGTTTTTGTCATCTAATTTAAAGGAAAATAGAGCTCATTGCTGAGCTAGATAAGTTGAATTCCTATCGATATAATGTTCGGCTATCTGATCTGCCTAAAGGTTAAAATGATATTCAGTTCTCAGCTGAATAATGGAGAATTTAAGATCTTCTAACTTTGTTGAACCTTTAATGTATATTTTAACTAATTCTTTGTATGTTTTTTGTGTGTTTCTTCTAGTAAATTATTTTGCTACCAATTATCTATTCCATTAGTGCTAAGAAGGTTTACAATATGGCCCCTAAATGAAAATAAAAACAACCCAAACAATAAACTTATGACACTGCTTTATGTCATTCTTTTGTTTCAGTTTCTTTTTGTTTTTCATGCAAATGAGTAAAAAAATAAAAATCAACACTTTAATTTGTAATTTCTAGCACCCTAGCAATTCAATTTTTCAGACTTAAAGAGGTTAATGCAGCTTAATTGGAGTGTTGTTGACCAGAATATTGAACAATGTTTGCCTTGAATTTACACTCAAATCTATCTGCCTAAAATTCACCCTAGAAGCATAATAAAAAACATTTTATAAGTCTTCAAAACACCGCTAGGTTAGATTACAAAATGGTTTTGGAGCTATACATAAAAGTGCATGTTAACAGCAACATAAGACATGTAACATATTCTTGATGATGGAACATTGCTCAAGAAAGAAAAAATTAAAAACTTCTTTATTTACCTTATATAAACTGTTTTTAGACATTTATTCATCTATCCCATTATCTGTCACTCTTTCATCTCTTTGTTGATCTGTCTTGCATATTTTCAGTTAACTTGTGTTCACTTTTGTCCTTGAAACCAGACTGAAATAAGAAGTCATTCTGGGACCTTGGTTTGGAAAGGCATTTTAGCAGATTATTCAATAGATATTGATATCATTAAATAAATACTTTTTTCATCTTTAAACTATTTAAACGCTGTTGTAACTTTATTCATACTAGCAAAAATAACTTTAAAACTGCCATATGTTGTTCTGTGAACAACCAACTTACTGTGTTATTACAACAAATTAAAATGTTATTCAAACTAAAATCGTAAACAAACACTTTTCACAGGTATTGATTAAATTTACAATAACTTTCATTCAGAATTTAGGAATTTACTGACCAATATATTTCAACTCAAAGTGAAACATATTTCATGTAAATACTCTGACTTAACAAATGAAACTTTACTTAACTAAGTTACTATGCACACATAGGAAACCTATCAATAAAATGATGCGGTGACATCACAGTTTGGCATATATTTTATGTTTGAGAAAAAAAGTTTGCTTTAAAGTGCACAGAATTAGCTCAAATGACCATTTATACTAATTTATATCATTTGGAAACCAATTCATAACATAAATCAAAAAGCTAAACATGACGTTTTTGGTAAAATAATATTTTTATTAAATAATTGACCTAATTCAGTGACTGTTAAGATAATTGATTCTTAACCTTTTGTTATAGGTCCTGAGCTAATAATAAAGATAAGACCCTTTTAGCATTTCAGCTTGGTTAGGCCTATGAACTACTAGCTACCAGACATGCAGGGACTCTTTGATAATATCTTAGCAATCAGATGTAATGAGCATATCAGGAAACATAAATGTTTGTGTCATATTAGTGTATTAAATTATTTTTAACCTTTTGAATCCTTATTAGAAATATTAAAATAAAGTGTGTCTTAACTTTGTAAGCAAAAGCTCAAAGCATGTTAGCATTAGGTGAGCTATCATCAGAGATGGGAAGTAACGAAGTACAAATACTTCGTTACTGTACTCAAGTAGATTTTTCTGATATTTTTACTTTACTTTACTACTTATTTTTATGACGACTTTTTACTTCTACTCCTTACATTTTTACACAAATATCTGTACTTTCTACTCCTTACATTTAAAAAAATTGGCTCGTTACTTTAGTTTTGAATCATTTCAATGGAGTTACCGTTATTATTTTTCACGTCATCAATACCAAATTCAATCTAATTGGATGGGAATCTACGTTGCATTTGACGCACCACTACAAGATGAATCCACAGATTCGGCGGTATTCATTCGCGGCAAATCATTGCAGCTTGGTGGCGTTAGCATAGTAGTATGGACGACGAGATGATTGAAAATGAACACAACGGAGATCTAGTCCTATTGGCAGACATCCATTTAAAATGTAGGCAAAGGCATGAAAAAAGTGGTTTCTACTTTTACTTTTATACTTTAAGTAAATTTACAAGCCTGTACTTTGTTACTTTTTACTTGAGTAAAGAAGTTTAATCAGTACTTCCACTTTTATCAGAGTATTTTTTAACACAAGTATCTGTACTTTTACTCAAGTACGGAAAGTCAGTACTTTTGCCATCTCTGCCTATCATACTGGTACTATTAACTCCGGTCTTCTTACTTGGATCAAAAAAAAAACATAGGAAATTATTAGAAATCAACATAAACCCAAATAGTTTTGCTGGAAACTCTTTCTCGAACATTGCCAAACTTGTAACCCCTGTTGATTTGGAAAGGTGAGGAATCTCCAAAGTTCAGGAAAACTTAGCCCTGACTGTATTGGAGGGTCTGGGTTCAGATGAGTTAGCCTGGAGGCTAGGTGTATCCTTTGTTGGTCTCCTGGTTCACCAAGTCTGGGAACTCTGAGTTACTCAGGTAGGCTCGGAGAGAATGTTCCAGACAGGCTGTTTTGTGGAAATCTGGTTTTGAAATAGCTTCTGAAACACTTAACTCAACTAGGCTAAAGTAGGCTTCGCCTGAATGAATGGAACAATAGAATTCAACTTTATTATCATTAAATTGTCACAAGAATGAAATTCTCTCTCTGCATTTAAAACATCCCTTTGGGAAGCAATGGGCTGTCATTGTACGGCGCCCGGGGAGCAGTGTGGGGGTTAAGGGTCTTGCTCAGGGACCCAGAGTGGCAGTCTGTGGGAGTGGGGCTTGAACTCAGAACCTCAGGGATCCAAGCGCAATACCCTAACGAGTAGGCTGCCACTTCATAGCTATACCAGTGATCCTTCCCAATGTGGTCTTTCTGGGCTCCCCACATGAGGAAAATATGTGTGGGGCTAATGGGGTCTTTATGCTAAGCACAGTTGTGGGGGCACCACATGTTGATGTGATGTGCCTGGGGGTCTAGATTGTGGAGCAAATCTGCATCTACGAGTTTTCAAATTTAATATAATTGCTTATAGCATGACATTGTGCAATAACTAAATATCTAAATTAGGCGTTTTTTTTACAAAAATTAAACAGAAAAGAAGGACTTACTATATTTCATATAATAAAGATGTAAGCACTACAAATGCACTACAAATGGCCTGTTTTCTTGAGTGGATGTGCTGAGTAGACCCTCGAAGTGTTAATTTTGTTCTTTTTTTGTCTTTGTTTTGAGTGTTTACCAAACAGTTTTAGTCGTAATCATCCAACAATTTAAATTTTTAGAGATTATAAGCAAATTGCTGCATTGTACATATATTTATATTGTCCTGTTATAAATAACATAATGCACCATAACGGATTTGCATTGGTAACCTCAAAACTGTTCATATTTCATGTGAAAGGCATTAGGTTAACCCAAGAGGTAGTGAGAGGAGACCCTAAATTAAAGAAGCTCCTCACATCAAAGAGCTACTCCAGCTTTCAGCTTAAACTGACACTTATGGAAATTGTGTTTTTGATCTTACATTTGTGATTTAATTTAGGCATCGAGGCAAGGCTGGTTGAAGCCCTTTTGATCATAAAAACATCTCGAACGCTGTTAAGGTTCTAATATGGACATGCACACAGCGATTCCATTTTAGGTAATGCTACTGCAGTCCAGATTTCACCAGCATCAAGGCATCACTGATTGGCTTTTAACAAGTGTTGGTTTGGTGATGGATACTAGACCTTGGTCACATTTTACAGAACATATGACACTGCATGAAAAGTGAGATTTTCGTCCCCGTAAACTCCCGCAGATCTGCCTGATTTTCGTCAGTTTCCGACAATTTGCAACCCGTGCTTGTCCGCGTTTGTCGTGCCACAAATTGTCGGAAACGGACTCTGACGTATGTGGAGAGTGATCAGCTGTACTAATGGCCCTAGTAGCATATGAATGCAGCAAACCCGCGCGGCTGGCCAGGTCTGGCTTGAATAACCTTCTCAGTATTGGCTGAAACCACTATTCTCAAACAAGTGAAATTGCTCGTGATTGGCAGCAAAACCACACGTGGCCACGCCAGGCTTTAATTTTCTTACTGAGTATTGGACGGAACCGCTTCCTTTTAAACAAGTAAAGTCGCTCGTGATTGGTTGGCATATATATATATATTTACATATATATTTATTCATATATATATTTATTCATTCATATATATATATATTCATATATTTATTCATTCATATATTTATTCATTCATATGCTGTGTATTTATGTTATCCTACACTACTACACAATTATTATGCTACCATCAAGGACATGAATGAATTTATACAGGAAATGAAGATTTGCCAGGAAGCTGTTTATGCAAAGAAAGAGCTTTATTAAAACACACCCAACTATATACAACGCGTATCCAAACACATGCGTATCTAAAAATTACAACTCCGTGAACGGTCCGTTTGCTTCCTCGGGGTTGGAGGTAACAGGCAGCATTCCCTCCGAGGCAGGTCCGATGTGCAGACGCCTACTGTGCGTGGCCCTGTACTTCGGCATCGCTTCTAACCGGGACTGCAGCTTAACACAGAGTTCAGTGAGATCCGGCCTACGAAATGGCGGCGACCGTACAATCCATCCAGAGACACCGCCGACGACGCCATCTTCTTCGTCGGACATGAGGTCGACGGTGGCGGACTTACAGAGTTCCACTTCCTCATCTGATAGCACACTCTGCCTCGCCTTCAGCAGCTGAAAAAAAAACAATGAATCAGCGCACTGCATATGGACACAACACATCTATCAATGCACCTGAAAAATAGTCACCAAATAAAGTCTTACTCTCTTTCTTCTGGCCCGACTCCGAGCAGATAGCCTGGCGGCCTCCGCACGCAGCGTGCTGGCTAGCAGCGTGTATCTGAAGCTCCTGCATACCGTCTCATAATACGTCTTACAGGCAGCTGGAAAACAATTAAATGAGAGTGGTATGAATAAAAAAAAAAATCAAACGCAAGTCACAGTAACAAGGAAGGAGAAAACATTAAAACAAGTCACTTACACACAATGTCGTCTTTATCAACATCGTGCAAATCCGAGCAAATAGGAGGTCACCGCCTCATTGTGAGGCGACTGTAGTCTGTGAAAAAAAAAAAAAAAGTACAGCTATGGTCGGTATCCATCCGTATCCATGTCCTTTTACCGCATATTCTTTAAACCTTACCCCTGCTCCGGTTCATAGCGCCTGCAATTAGTTTCCGAGTTGTTAAGACGGCATATTGCTTCCTGTGAATCACAAAAAATACACTTTAATAAAGCTTTAGGCTAGGCTGCTTTTAGCTTACCTAGCTAGGCTAGGTTGTCTTTAGCTTGCCTAGCTAAGCTAGGCTGCTTTAAGCATAGCTACCGGTAATCGAACATATATTTACCGCTAGCGTGGCGTTGTTCACCCGTCTTCTCTTCCTCGAGTTCGTATATCCTGCAAAGTTGCTCGACTGCAGAGCCGCCATCTTGTCCTCTATGGACTACAACCTGGAGCGCATCGAATTCTCCAGCTGAGTGAGGCGTTCATTCATGTCGGCAGTATGTTGGGCAAGCTGACGAGACAGTCCGCTGATAGCAATCAGCAGTTTCTTCTCGTCAGTCTGCGGGCTGGCCGAAAGTTGTGGACTAAGAGCAGTAGGAGGCGAGTTGAACGCGAGACGTCGTGCAGCCATTGTTCACGTAACAACAAAATACAAACACGGTAAATGGAGATGAAGTTCTTCTAAGTGTAGTAACACAAACATGTCTGCTAATATGCTGGTCTCGCGAGAAGTCGTAGTGCACAAAAGCTCACACGTGATTGGACGATGGGGCCGAAGGCTCATCAGGCTCCTCCAATCACATACGACGTCATTGTTATACGGAAGGACTCGCGAGAAGAGCTTGCGTCGCTCCATTCTGGAAGGTGGCGGTAATGCACCTATAAATTGTTTGCAATTGCAATTGTTTGTCTCCATAAGATTGAATTTGAGCAGGTGGACATTAGAGATAATAAATGCAACAACAAGTTTTTGAATCAATATTCTATAAATAATATGTACCCAGGAAGATCAAAAAGCACAGCTCTCTAACAAAATTTTAAGAAATCTATGATAGTCAAAATTAGGACAAATTATTTGAAATTCCCAATTCCTCGTAAATATAAAGAATTACAATTTAAAATAATAAATAACATATATCCTTCAAATGAGTTTTTAAGAGAGAGATTTAAGTTTAATGTTGAGAATTGTGGCTTTTGTACAACTCAATTGGAAACAACTAAACATCTTTTTTATGAATGTAAAGAAGTATTAAACTTATGGGATCAACTTCGAACCTTTCTGTCTTCTAAAACAATAAATTTAGATTTTATTTCCTGGCAAAACATTCAATTCGGTCCATTAAAGAAAAAAAATTTGGAATTTTTAATCAATATTCTAATAATTGTAACAAAGTATTATATCCATAAATGTCGCTATGCAAAATGCTCCCTCTCAATCTCTGCTCTCAAAAATGAACTTTCCCTTTTCAAAAGATGTCTGAGAAAGATGCAGAATTTAAATGCAATTAAATTGTTTGAGTTAATTGAAGAATTTCAGTTGGTAGTCCCCACTGATTAATTTACTTTAAACCCTATTATTATTTTATTTATTTTTATTTATTTTATTTTATACTTTGTTCCAGCCTGTGCATTTAATTTTATTTTTCAAAAGCAGGAGTTGTGATATTTCTTCTTGTATTGAAATATTTGTTATTGACTTGTTGTTTGAGATTGTTATTGTTTTCTTATATATTCAATAACAAAAAAAAAAAAAAAGTGGAAATCTAAAAAAAAAAATTAACCATTACAGCCAACTGATTCTGATTAAAACTAATTTTTGAAGTAAATTATTATGTGTATTTTCTTTTACATAACATTTGCATACACAGTAATCTAGCGTACTTTAATTAAATAAATCAATTCAAGCTAAAATGTAAGAGTCTATAATTAGGCTATACTGGGCCTGATCTATTTCTACCATCTATTTGGAGGATATTTATTGCCACACTTTGGGCCACTTAAAACCAATTTAGCATGCTGACCTATGACCTTATGACCACAGTGTACCAATCTTCTGATGGCTACTTCCAACAGGATAATGCGCCATGTTATAAAGTGAATCATCTCAGAATCATTTCTTGAAACTTTTCCACTTAAGTAATTGTGAATTGAGCATATTGACAGACAACATTTTATTTTTTATCTTAAATGCAAATTAAAAAAAAAATAATTACTGCTCTAAATGTATTGCTCTGTCAGCTAAAGATCTGTTTTGGTCTCTATACTTTAATTAAATAAATCAATTCAAGCTAAAATGTAAGGGGCTATACCTGATCTCTTTGTATCAGAGATTTTCTTACCCAGGGTTGCAGGGGGGGTAAAACCCCCCCTGCAACCCTGGTTTGCATTTGTATAGCTCACAGCATGTTCATTTACATGTTAAAGCCTCCCCTAGAATTCCATGGCGGGGAGGCATGGGGGGAACACTGCCTAAGAAATTCCACGTCAATTTCTGACAATTTACGGGAGTTTACGGCAAGGCCTGCAAATTGCCGTAAACTGCCGCTAACCTGAAGTTCCACGACAATCTACAGTGCCGTATATTGACGAAAATCCCACTTTTCATGCAGTGTGAAGTCACATATTAGAGAAAAGTGTCAAGTTTACAATAAAAAGTAAAAAAACAGTCTTACCACAGATCCAGTGTTTTGCTGCCTTTGTATTAGCTATGTATTTCTATGCCTTCATAATTAATAATGGTGTAAATGACATACAAAACTTGATATTGGTGTCAATACATGTAAATCTGGCGCTCTCTCTAAATTAACCCTGCAGGAATAGGCAAGAATTTTATAAGTCATAACTGCTTGTTGCATCCTTGCTGGGGTTCAGGGTCAAAGATGTGCAGTTGTACAACTGTGCATCTATTTGGAATGGAGCCAGCAACAACTTATTTGTATTAGAGTTTTGTTCAGGTTGCTTCCTGATAACTTACAGAACTGATTCAGTCAAGCTTCTTTGTGTCTTATTTATTTATTTGACAACTGGCACTTTCTGTGTTTCACTATTTTCATGTTAAAGCAACACTCCCACTGCCCCTTTGTAATTACAGCAGGTAATTCCAACCCCCAGCCACCCACCTTTGCATTTGAAACCTGACTTGCAGCACGCCAACACGACATTCCTGCCACGACTAAATGCAATTACAGCATACCGTGACCCGGGACTTCCTGCAGAGCCTTGCAGGCACAGTTTTATCGTCCCTAAATTGTAGGGGTTTGTCTACAATGTCAGGGTTGAGTTCTGTTGAGTTTGAGCTCAAGTAGTTTTTGATGGGTGTAGAGAGGTCCCCAAAAGTATCAGTTTGCATCTGTGTGCTCCCATGGTGCTTCACATCCGTTTTATCCTCGTTGCTTGCGTTTGGTACCCAATGGACTATACAGTTGGATTCATTTTGCAAGAAGTTGTTAGTTGTACAGTTGTGACCAATTTGCACATGTGTTTGTTTAATACTACACAAACAGGGCGTCTACATGTGTTTGAACACTCTGTGTGTGTCTATGTGTGCTGATTGACACGAAAACCCAGCTGGGGTGGCTTGCCTCTTAAACGTTTGATTACACCCGAACTTCCTGGCAGAAGGAGGGAGGGAGGCGGTACAGAGGTCTGGATCTGCTGAGCACAAATGAGCAGAGCAGATGTTGGCCAGATGTGGCCAAGAGGAGAAGAAGAGGAAAGGGGAAGGGGGGGGGGGGTTGAAAGATGAAGAGAAGAAAGGAAAAAGAAATGAACCCGGATAGCAAAGTATACCGTTTGCCACACTGACAGCTTTGTTCTCTTCTTTCTCACTTAAGTGGAGACTTCCCTCCTCCTTCTTCTTTCTTTAAACACATTCCTCCTGCCTTCTTCTCCTCCCTCCATCAGCCTTCATTTACTGCCTCCTTAAAAATCTCTCTTTGAAGTGAGGACAACATGCAGGAAGCAAGCCGGAATCGATTGCTCCATGCATTAGGTCAGGAATGTGTGACAGCCTCCTCCTCCCCATCCTTTCTTTCTTTCCCATCCGTCAGACATATCTCTCAATAATTTCTCCTTCTGTTCCTCCTGATGTGCCATTAGAGATCACTACTATTGCCCAACTTTGGCTTAGTTTCTGCAGATCATCAGCTTATAACCTTACTTTAAAGTTCATTCATTTGATTCTTATTAAAAATAGCTGGGTTTTACTGATTCAAACATTTAAAACCTTTTTTTTTATGTTTTTCAAAAAGTTGATTTTTGATTCATGTTAGATTGTGAACCTTTTATGAGCTAAGCTAAAGTTAGCTTCACTATTTACATTGCTGAAAGCGAGGCTTGAATGAACTATCCTCTACAGCTAAACACAAACATTTATCTTTCTAATCAGTTTGCTGGATGTTAGATATAAAGTCTGAATTTTACCCTTTTATATGACACTGATTAGCGTGAAGGTGCTCTGCTTACGTCACTAGCTGCAACTAGGGAATAAACAGCGCTGTCTAAGGAGACGAGATTCCCCGAAAAGTAGCCGATCACAGGTAGTTTTTACTCTGTCAGGTTGGTTTCTCCCTCAAAGCGACAGAAGTTGACATTAGTTCATAGAATCAGGTCCATGTGATTGGCATGTGATATATGGTAATTAAATCTTAATGCCATGCATAAAAAATTCAAAATCTACCTGAAGAATAGTTTACATGCATGTGTTTTAAAATAAAACTGCTCTTATGTTTATTATGCATGTGCACTTTTGGCAGATTCTCTCTGCATAGATTTTGGTCTGAGCTTTCTGAGGTGAAGCCCAGCCCCTCATCTGAGCTCTGTAAATGTAATGATCAGAAAGGAGGCACGAACATTATATGTGGCAATTCTTTTCAGATTTTCTTTTAAATAAAAAAAATTTAAATTATGTCCTTCATTATTTCTTTATTAGATGTTTGGAATTTGTCTACAGCATGATGATACTTGGGAAAGTTCAAGTTGCATTCCTTAACAAGACACTCTAGTTGGATAAAAAAAAGATTTTTCTCTGTGTCCCTCCTTCAGGTGGTGAAAAAGGATCCCTCATTTTGTCGTTTATTTTAATATGCCTTACTAAAGTAAAATTCCTAACAAAGCAAAAAAAAAAAAACTATGAAAAATTGCTTTTTTTTTACCTGAAAATAGTTGCAAGGCATTTAAGTTTTATGAGAAATGCTGTTAAAGAGGGACTATTTAATATCTTCATGTCCTACAATAAAACCTGCAGTTGTCTTTGTGGTAAATCAGCTGTGAGGTTGTTAGTTTTTATTTCTTATTAAGAAAATCCCATTTTCTTAGGTGCTCAGAAAAGTTTAGGTAAAATATAATATGGTTTGAAGTAATTTACTTCTCTATGCAATAAATCACCTCAGTGTTTCTGAAGAAAGTGTTATAGAAAAATGGATTAGATAAACTTATTTTTGTGTGTTCTAGCAAAATAAGACATCAGCTCTCTCCAGTCCAGTAAATTACAACAGACTCAGAGTCTGCTCCAGGGCAAAGCAGGAACCATGTTTTTCCAACTTCGCAACTATTTGTGGCCAAAGGTGGGTGGAGTACCCAAAAATTTTACTCGTGTAAGAGTAGCACTACTTCTTCGCATTTTTACTGAAGTAAAAGTAAAATGTAATGATTGAAGCTGTCGCTGAAGTAAGAGAAAAAAAAGGCTACTCAGTTACTTAGATACTGCCCTGTTTACATTAGATTTACTACTCTAGAAATTATTCAGTGTTAAAAAGATAAATATATTGGTGTTTCAAACAATGATAAAGTAATAATATAGATCAATTAGACAATACCTATTTCTGGTGGAAGAAACAAGTTTATTTTGTTATAAGACATTAACCGGGCCAGGTGATACAACGTATACTCGTCTTATCAGTCTCGCTAAGAGCAAATAAAGCTGGAATACAAAGACGGGTCTAACAGGGTCACCCTCATGAGATTAGAACCAATCAGATAACTACGGATGTGACTCCAACCAACGCGCTCTGTTTTTTGTATTTTATTTTGGTCCGTGGAACATGCCAAGCCGAAAATAGAAAACACATCCTTTTTTTTATGAAATGACACTAAAGATATCTATTGTTGAGGTTTTAAAGTTGCATAATTCTAACTTTAGACATTAGAAAGGCCATCATTAAAACATTGCTTCGTTGCTGTTGCCATCTTGCTGTTGTGCTAGCAGAAAGGCGCTGAGAGTGATGCATCATAAAGTCCCAAACCGTGATTGGTTAATGGCGGTTTACCAGACTGAATCCAGCTCCGTGTAATTCAGTCTGGCTTGGCCGGGCTGATAAGACTTATCAATACTTAAAGTGTTAAAATAGGTTGAAATAGGGTAAGTTCAGTGCATCAACAAGACTGTAAACTGTATACTGAATTTTTATTGATCTCGATATTACCCTGCTTGATCAGCAGATAGAAAAGAACCTGAAATCCATGAAGCTTGAGTAAAAAACAAAGTCTAATTTGAGTATAAGCTGTAGGTTTGTGTCTCTGTTGATTCTTTTTTTTTTTTTTTTAACAAGCTTGTTTTTTATTGAGTGAATTACTCAAAATGAGTAGAGTGCCTTGAAATTTTACTCAAGAGTATAGATAACTCATGATATTCTCACTTGAGTAAAAGTGAAAAAAGTCTAAAACTGCTAAAAGTATTTTGTTAATTTTTTCAAATAGAAATGTAAGCTAATGTAACCGAGTAACTAGTTATTACCCAGAGTATAGCACATTAAAACCTGGATGTTTTTCCAGACCTTGCTGTATGTCTATATAGGTGCACAAATAAAGGCAAAACAGTGCAACTTTCTGAACATCTGGACTTTCAAACAGTCCACCAGAGCCGTTAAAGCCTCTTAACTTACACCAGGGAAGTATTTAGACTTTATTGAGAACCAGCGGCATTGTCCCAACTTTTCAGAAAGCTCCTCTTAAAGAGAAACCCGCTGCTTGGGTGCAGATGTATGACCTAGCCATCACCACCTGGATGGTGATGCAAATGTTCTATGAGAATGATGTGATTGATTTAGTTACACCTATTTGAAATCTCGTGTGCATTTGGTCACTGACAAAACATTGATTTAACATTGACCGATGGCAAACTGGCTTCTTTCAAAGGCTTTTAATCCATACTCTAATTGGCTTTACCCAAAGGGTGGCATGTTAACAATAGGAAATGTGATTTGCCCTCAGGATACTGTGTTCCAGTCCTGGTTTGACTTTCACCTGTTAAACATAAAGTTTTACAATTTCCTGAGATCCTAATTAAAGGTTTGTGTGAGATTTTATCTTTCTGTTTTGTTAAAACCTAACAGACATTCAGTAAAATAGATCCTCCGTCCATCTTATCTTCTGGCTTAAGAGGACAGACTGAGCTACTACCCTAGAAAAGAAGAAAAAGGGATTCCTAGAAAAACAGCAGATGGATGTATTGTAGTCCCTTTTTTGAGAACTGATCTTTCTATTCTATAAAATTTTTTAAATGAAAAGTTATAATATATTCATATTTCAGGTGTCCCTTATAAAAAAATACTTTTAGGCAGATTAGGCCTTCCAATTATCTGTGGAAAAGTGTAGGTAATGGTAGGTTGTTCATCTAAGGGTTAACAGCTGGATTTTGGGGGGTGAATTGATTGAGGCATCTCATAACATGAACTACGCAGCTGGTAGACCGAGTCACATCCTATTTCTGAAGGTATACAGATTAAAAAAACTTGCCTGCATTACTTACAAATCCCAACTGGGTGATTTTTGTTTGACAAAAGGGCTGAACCCTTTAGGAACATATGAAATGTGATTAGTTTTATAAATGCTTTGATAGTAAAACCCCAACGATATTTTTATTCTGAAACCACTGTGGTAAAAAACAGTAAAGACATTTGATTTGAGGTCCTACCCTGGTCCTACAATTATTAGCAACAAACTGTACGAAACAGTCCTCTTAAGTTTGTTTTCTAGTGTTTTTCATAAAGCTGTTTTGTGTCCTCATATAAATATCCTTATTGTGATTTCTGAATACAAAGTATTCAGCTGCACTGTATTATGGGTTATAAGTTAGCTAACTCGATGATAGCTGAGTTCAGTAGTGTCCAGCCACTAAACGGTTTCTTTTTTGTCGCACACACAGACAGATTTCCTGGCACTTCATGACAGTGGTTCAAAAGTAGAAGAGTGGACCGGGGGTGAAAGTACCAACTGGGCAGGGTCAAATTCTGGGAACCAGAGCGGCTCAGACGGTGCAGGAAGAGGAAGGAGGAAAGAAGAGGACACGGCACAGAACCACCCACTGGAGGTCCTCTCAGGTCATCCATCAAGTCTGGATTTCACCCTGCAGCACATTGTTCAACAGCTGGATGTTCTCACGCAGGTCAGCTATGAGGATGCTTTAGCTTCGAAGAGCAAATTTTCTGTCTGTCCTTTGAACTCTCATTGTTGTTTGGAATAGTTTTAGTCATTTCTCACTTGATTTGGTTTGATTGATGGAGTTGAAACAAATCAAGCGAAGTGCTGCTTGATCTAGCTGCCTAAGCTTTCATCATCACTTGAATTGATGTCTTTTCTTCATATTAGTTCATTAATTCATACCTCTTTAACTTTATTTTGTCATGTTTGAACAACAACCATGTAATTCCTAAGGATTTGATGCAAAACACTAACAAAGAACTGAGTAAAGGTAAACCTCAAAGTTATGTGATGCTTTCTTTTGTTTTTTGGGGGGTTTTTTTCCGGATAAAGTACAGGAGAAAAAGTCCGGGATGCAAATAATCAAAGGTTTTTGAGCTAGAAAACTTATGATAGTGTTTTGTTGGACTATTTCAATCATTTTAGTACATCCTATGTCAGACCTTGGTATGTATTAGGAGCATTTTTTGGCTGCTATCACTCCACGGAATAGGAACTACTGTCTAAAAAGATTGGGGGACTCAGTAGATTTTTCTGTGGTGGCTGCGATGAGCCAGGTCTCAGTAAATAGCATAATCCAGCTTTACTTCACATACAGTAGCTCTCACCTGACTATAATGATCATGTTTGCTTTGTCCCATACATGAAATCTGGCAAACTGCTTTCTTTAAGTCACACTTCAAAAAAAGGCAGGTCCATTTTGTGCTGCCGACAGGATTTCATGCTTTGGCTGGAGATTTCTTTAGCTCCTCCAGAGCTGGATTGGCCTCTTGTTTGCTTCAGTTAATAAAGCATTCCTTGCCCAGTCTTTCAGTTTAAGGGGGTGGTTTCAACGCATTAGACTTACCGCTTTGCAATTTTCTTCAGTTTCCAACATGAGATCTAAAAAGCTCTGGGGAACTCCATAGATTTGTCTGGAATGGCAGGATTAAGCCAGGTCTCGGTGAAAATCAAAATGCTAACTAACTCTAAAGGACTATACTCCTGTAGCAGTGTGTCGTGGTGAGCTTGTCGCAGATATGTTTGATTTATGCCCAATATTGAACCGTGGTCTGCGCTCTCTTATATATACCATGCCACAACGCAAGAGGGAAAACCACGATCTAGCTGTGGTTCTAGATACGGCCAAGGAGGTGAGGAAATGGGGGCAAGTTTGTGCCACAACAGAGGGACAAGAGGGCAAAAAAGAGCAGGGATCCAGGGGGAAAAAGGATCCCAGCGTTCTCGCGCACCTCGCTCTTCTAGCTGAGTCTTCATTGTTCTAATTCTTTATTCATGTTTTTTAACAACCCTTTGAGGTCCCCAGAACATAGCTGAAATTAAACTGCAATCAAGAGACTCCTGACTTTAATTTTCTTATTCCAGTATGTAGTCTCATTGTGAGTAGTTTTGGCTAAGGTAAATGAGAAAATAAAGTCGTAAACATGGCCTCCTCGGTCTCTTCTGCATCTCTAGCTTTTACTTCATTTTCCAGAACAATGACTAGACTGATTCTAGGCCATCCAACTTCCTTCTGCTCTGTAATTATTCTGTGACGGCTGCATAATTACTGCCACCATCCCTCACCCCACCCCCCTCGTTCTCCTTGCAGACTGTTTCTGTGCTTGAAGAGCGTCTCACCCTAACAGAGGACAAGATGAAGGAGTGTCTCCAGTATCAATCTCAGATCCTGAAGGACATGCAGGCACCAGGAGAGAGGCACAGGATGGAAAGCAAAGGGACAGATGAGTCCCCTGCTAATTTCACTTAAAGCTGGCACCCTCCCTCTGAGGCACAAACACGGGGATATTCTCTGCTTTATGACTGTTAAGAACTTGTACTGTTGTGTGTGTGCGCATGAAACACCGTGGTGGTCTACATCTTGGGTCAGTGGGTTAATCAGGAATCTGGCAGAAGTCAGAGTGATTTATTGTGCATCTCAGTGTGTGTGTGGGTCACCAACATGTTTCTTTTGTGTCTTTGGTCACCTCTGACTGATATTCAGCATTACAGCCAGCAGCAATTTATCTGCGGCTGCGCAGATATGAAGCGGTATAACCTGCTGTGAAAACAGGCCATCTGCTGCATCACCTCTTATTCCAAGCATTTAAATTTGGTTCCTCTAAAATAAATGGATGTTTTAGCAGTTTCCTGCTTTAGAAATATATGTTGTTGTTTTTTTTTATTTTTTATTTTTTGTATATTTGTTAATGTAAAATTCTGATTTATAGAACTACTAAACTCTGCACATATCACCTAAGATGTAACAACTGCAATTTTTATTTATGTATTGATAAATAAAATGCTTTATTTCACTTTTTTAAGAGTAATTTCTGTCAAACCCCCTTTACTTAGATTGTTTACAGTCAAGCATAAAATTATTCCTATAATATACAATATTACCATTTTTGAATGCAGTCCTAAATTATTTCTGATTTACAGTCTTTAAGAGAAACCAAAGTTAGGGTTGTTAAAGGAGAGACTTTTAAAACACTGAATTAAAGCCCAGGTTGCTTTGATAGAGACCCTAGGGTCAACTGCATTGCTGGGTCTGCTCTTTCACCTTCCTCTTTACTATATTCTATATTGGTTTTAGGTCCGATCGGACTGTTGAGAATAAAACATTTGTAAAAAAGAAACTTGGAAAAAAAAATAGCAAAAAATTTTAAACACTAGAAATATGAAACCATTCACATTCAACAACCAGATGTTAACTTTACAGTTGCAAGAAAACTGTGAAATAGTCACTATCAGCTAATAAAATCACAAGCCAACGGATAGCAGTTTACAGCTATTAACTTCAAATATTGCATTTCTCTACATCCTCTCAACATCCTTCAACATGACAGGTTTGGCAGTGGGTGAGTGATGTTGTGGGGTGGCATTTCTTTAGAGGTCAACACAGTCCTCCATGTGCTCGCCAGAGGTAGCATGACTGACATTAGGTACCAAGATGAGATCCTCAGACCCCTTGTAAGAGCATATGCTTCTGCGGTCGGCCCTGGGTTCTTCCTGATGCAGGACGATACTAGACCTCATGTGGCTGGAGCGTATCAGCAGTTCATGCAAGATGAAGGCATTGAAGCTATGGAGTGGCCTGCCTGTTCCCCAGAGCTAAATCTGATTGAGCACCTCTGGCACCTCATGTCTTGATCCATCCAACCCAATAAGGTTACAATGGATGCTGTTGTCCAGGTCTTTGAGGCGATCCTTCAGGAGACCATCTGCCAACTTAAGTGAGACTCCAAATCCAGGACTTCATTGGTGATGTATTAGATTTTCATTGAGGACTTGTGTGTAATTTCTTTATACAGAACAAAGTATTCAATAAGTACATTTCATTCATTCAGATCTAGTGTCAGAGTGTTCCCTTTATTCAATGAGCAGTGTTTTTACATGTTTTACATGCTCCTGCCAGCATTTTCACACTTAAACCCTCCAGCCGTGTGCCAGAGGTGTGGTGAGCTGTGCGACTGAAGCACTAGGAAGCTGTAAAAAGCCACACAAATGGAGAGCTCTCCACTGGCTGCTGCTTGTCTTTTCCACCATGGTTTTGGTCTATTATTATGTGTTAATAAAGGTTTTGACTTAAAATAAAGGAAACACGCTTCTTAAGAGTTTGTGTTTTTGCTGTTTGTATAATGACTATTGTCTCTTGGAGCTGTAGTTTTAATTGATGTTCTTGGTGTCTGTTGACACTTGTTTTATGAAAATGTTAAACTACAATAAAAAAATGGAGGTACAAGAGAATGTGGTCAGATGAGAAAACAAATGCGCCTCTGACATGCATGGAAAGTGCACCATTTTCCGGCAACATGACCATGAGAAACTACCAACATCATGGTCGTCCCTAGGTTTGGACTAGGACATGTATGGAAATCAGATCTCATCCCATCCTTCTTTATTATCTGGCATTCAAATGTGCTTCCATGAGATTTCTCATTTTTCTTTAGTACTTTGCATCCATCTCGGGTCTGAATATGAGAGGCTTTTAGGGATTGAGAAAAGGAGACTTCAAAAATGTTTTTAAAAAATAAATCTTTGATATGGATTGTTATGACCCGTCTAGAGGTGGCCAGATCATAACATGAAAGATCCATCCTCTTTAATTCCCAAGCAGCCAACACACACACGGAGTTAAACATTCTATAATGTTATTTATTTTAAAAAGAGGTATTTTTGGAAAAAATATTACAAGTGGAGGATATGACTTCGGAGAGAGCTAATGCCGAAAACAACAAACAAAAGGAAACTATCTGAATATTTACCAACTTACCTAAATGAAAGTAAATAAACAAAATGACAAAAACTTACCTTCCTAAGAAAAACATGACAAAACTAAGGAAACAGAAACAGCAGCTCACTCCTACAAGCTCCAGAACTTTATATGATGTTTAAACACTGTGGCCGGTTGAGTTAAGCTGAGGATGAATGCAGGAAGTCCGCATCAGCAGCTTTTATATCCACCACTTCCGGGAGGCCACCAATTGGACATCTCCATCGTCGTCTAGGAACCAATAGGTGGCAGGC
The DNA here is from genome assembly GCF_016077235.1 of Cyprinodon tularosa. Taxonomy (NCBI): domain Eukaryota; kingdom Metazoa; phylum Chordata; class Actinopteri; order Cyprinodontiformes; family Cyprinodontidae; genus Cyprinodon; species Cyprinodon tularosa. The sequence goes on along the minus strand of NW_024038438.1, from coordinate 241,926 downwards.
ACCTGCACACTCATATTAACATACATTGACAACACCAGTCGTAACATAGATAATAGCACAAATATTATTTAAAGGGTGTTTTTTTTTATTTTGGTCATGCAATGTAAAAAGTACTCTTAATGTGCAAGAATGTTGTAGATTAAAAGTATTTGCCATTAATTTGAGCTGCTAAACAGGAAGATCGGCCAAAGGGATACTTTTTAACCATATAATAAGACAAGTGTATATTATCCATTTGAAAATAAGAAAATGGCGATCTTGCTTTCTTTAAATGTAAATAATCTTGGTTATTTTAAGATTATTTACATTTAAAGTAAATAATCTCAATCTTATTTACAATTTTTATCTTACTTTTATCTTAATTTATTTATCAATTCAAATCAAAGGAAAATAAGCTACTTTCAAGAAAAACTAACCTACTTGGACATCACTTTTTGCAGTGTGATCATAGAATAGTGGATTAAACAGACAGTGAGGAGAGTTTTGCCTTTTATTGTGTCATGATGGGTTCACTAAAAGCGACCCAAGTATGCAGAACACCACTGACGGACACAGGGATGAAAGTTTAACAAGTTTATTTTGCTCAAGCACACAGAATGTACTGGTTCGGGTTCGGGGCCTGGATACTGGTTCACCGGAGTCTGCGTGAGAGACAGTTCAGTTAGCGTTGCCCACAGAGGTTTGATTTCCTGAAGCCTACTGATTGTACCTTGAGGGTTCTTGAGGTTTAGCTTTGGGAGAGTCTCTGTTGGATCTGGAGAGGGGTTCATCAGCAGAGTCCGCTAGCTGCTTCAGCGTCTCACTTCTAGTAATGCACAGACCTTGGCTTTAGGTTTTCCAGCTCTTAGCCCTGAGCTGCTTGGAGGTTCTCTAGGATTCTTCAGGTTTGGCTCAGAGGGTCGGCTCGGCAGGTTAGCTCTTCCTGAGCTTCTCAGAGGAGACATTGGTTTCCTGGAAGACAGAGACAATGGTTAGAATCCAGGCTGGATTCAAAGTCATAAGTTTCACAGAGGATCTAGGCTTAAGCGCTGACCAACTGGAACAACACTGCGGCGTTGAGGCAAGGTCTGAAGACAGCTTAAGTAGTGGATCCTCTGATGATCTTGATGAACTGCAGCTGTGCAGGAGGCTCCCTTAGAGGATCCACGGCGGACTCTGCTGGAGAAAGGTGGAACTTCTCCAGCTCCCAACAGTACCCCCCCTCAACGACCGCCCCTTGGCGGTCCGGAAGAGGTCGAAGGGCAGGAACGCTCGTACTCCTCGATAAGGGCAGGATCAAGGATGTACGAGCCCGGAACCCACTGGCGATCCTCCGGTCCGTAGCCCTCCCAGTCGACGAGGTACTGCCATCCGCGACCTCGTCGACGGGAGTCCACGATGCGCGAACAGTGAAGGCCGGATGACCATCGACCTCCAGGGCGGGTGGCGGGGAGTCGGACGGTGGGCACAGAGGGCTTGAGGAGACAGGCTTGATCTGGGACACGTGGAAGGTAGGGTGGATTCGGAGGGACTGAGGTAGTTGGAGACGGACGGCTGAGGGATTGATGACTCGGGTGATCTTGTAGGGGCCAATAAACCTAGGAGAGAGCTTTCGAGACATCCCCTTGAGGGGAATGTCTCGAGTAGACAGCCATACCTCCTGGCCCTCAGTGTACTCGGGGGCGGGACGACTCCTGGCGTCGGCGAAGCGTTTGATGGACACAGATGATTGGTTGAGGGTGGCGATGGTTTCCCTCCAGATTCTCTGGCAGCGGCGGATGTGTTGATTAACGGACTGGACTGAAATATCTCTCTCGTCTGCGGGGAAAAGTGGAGGTTGATAGCCGAGACTAACCTGAAAAGGTGATTGACCAGTGGATGCAGATCTGAGGGAGTTGTGCGCGTATTCGATCCAGGGGAGAAATTGGCTCCAGTCCACGGGATTGTTAGATGTGAGGCAACGAAGGGTTGATTCCAACTGCTGGTTCATCCTCTCAGTCTGACCATTTGATTGGGGGTGGTATCCAGAGGTCAGAGAGGGTTTGCAGCCGAGAGCTGAACAGAAGGCCTTCCAGACCTGGGAAATGAACTGAGGACCCCGGTCAGAGAGGATCTCTTGGGGAATGCCGTGTAAACGAAAGACGTGTTTGATGAGGAGCTGGGCTGTCTGAAAGGCCGTGGGGAGTTTCCTAAGGGGAATGAGATGGCAGGCCTTCGAGAAACGGTCAACAATGGTGAAAATGGTGGACATACCTCGAGAAACGGGGAGGCCGGTGACGAAATCAATGGCGATATGGGACCAAGGACGCGAGGGAACAGGAAGCGGCTGAAGCAGGCCAGAAGGAGGTTGGTGTGAGGCTTTATTACGGGCACATGTGGAGCAAGCCAACACATACTCCTTGACGTCTCTATGGAGGGTGGGCCACCAGAAGCGTCTTGAGATCAGGGCTATTGTTCTGCTGACTCCTGGATGAGCAGAGAACTTGGCGGCATGCATCCATTGGATGAGACGGGACCTGACGGAAGATGGAACATAGGTTCGGTTAGTGGGACCGTTACCTGGATCGGGTTCAGTGGCCAGGGCGGAGTTGATGAGATCAGTAATTTCCCAGTTGACCACCCCCACTGTGCAGGAAGCCGGAAGAACAGGTTCAGGCGTCTTGGGATGATCAACAGAATAAAGACGAGAGAGAGAATCGGGTTTGACATTCTTGGATCCGGGTCTGTAGGAGATGATGAGGTTAAACCGAGAGAAGAAAATTGACCACCTGGATTGGCGAGGATTTGCTTGCTTGGTTGACTGGATGTAAGCCAGGTTCTTGTGGTCGGTCCACACAAGAACCGGATGCTCAGCTCCCTCCAGCCAATGTCTCCATTCCTCCAACACTAGTTTGATGGCCAAAAGCTCTCGGTCTCCCACATCGTAATTCTGCTCTGCTGAAGAAAGTCTACGGGAGAAGAATGCACAAGGGTGGATCTTTTGATCCGAGTCTAGTCTCTGGGATAGGACTGCTCCAACTCAAGAATCTGAAGCATCCACCTCGAGAATAAACTGCTTCGCTGGGTCAGGTTGCATTAGCACTGGTGCTCTGGAAAACAAAGACTTTAATTTATCAAACGCAGCCTGAGCCTCAGGCGTCCACTGAAAGGTGCGCTTGACAGAGGTCAGAGAAGTTAATGGAAGGGCGGTCTGGCTGTACTTCCTGATGAAACGACGATAAAAGTTTGCAAAACCTAGAAATCTTTGTAGCTGTTTGCGGTTCTCTGGAACTGGCCAGTCTAAAACTGCCTTTATCTTGTCCTCAGATGGTTTTACCTGGCTGCCCTCGAGCACATACCCCAAAAAGGAGACTGAAGGCTGGTGAAATTCGCACTTCTCGGCTTTCACGAACAGCTTGTTCTCCAGCAGTCTCTGCAAAACAAGGCGGACATGTTTCTTGTGTTCATCGAGGTTCTTGGAGTAAATTAGTATGTCGTCAATGTACACAAAAACAAATACATTGAGAAAGTCTCTGAGAACATCATTTACGAGGGCCTGGAAGCAGGCTGGAGCGTTAGTTAGACCAAAAGGCATTACTAAATATTCAAATTGGCCCAATGGTGTCTTGAAGGCTGTTTTCCATTCATCTCCTTCTCGGATCCTAAGGAGATGATAAGCGTTCCTTAAATCCAGTTTCGAAAACACTGTGGCTCCCTGTACGGGTTCGAATGCAGAGGCGAGGAGAGGGAGTGGGTATTTGTTCTTAATTGTGATCTGGTTCAAACCTCGGTAATCAATACATGGTCTCAGGGAACCATCCTTCTTCCCCACGAAGAAAAACCCGGCGCCCAAAGGAGAGGAAGATGGGCGGATTATTCCTGCAGCTAATGATTCGTTAATGTATTTTTCCATGGTTTCTCTTTCAGGCTTGGAAATATTGTACAACCTGCTGCTAGGTAGTGGAGCACCAGGTAAAATTTCAATGGCGCAATCATATGGTCTGTGTGGAGGTAGGGACGTCGCACTGACCTTACTGAAGACAGGGGCTAGGTCATGGTACTCAGAAGGAACTGAAGAAAGGTCAGGAGAGTCCATCTCCCCCCCACCTCTAGGAGACCCCACCAAGGGGGCAGCTGAATGAAGGCATGTTTCATGGCATGAGATGGACCACGATTCCAGGTGACGTTCAGTCCAATTTATGTGAGGATTATGCTTCTCCAACCATTCGAAACCAAGCACCAGCGGGGAACATGCAGAGGGAAAAACAAAAAATGTTATTGTCTCTCGGTGGTTACCTGACAGAAGTAGCTCGAGGGGCTGAGTTTGATGGGTAACTTGATGGAGTCTCTTTCCGTCAATAGCGGATACACTGAGAGGCTGAGTCAGAGGAATGGTTTCTATTTGGAGTTGTTGGACGAGGTTAGAATCGATTAAGTTCCGTTCACAGCCTGAGTCGATGAATGCAGAAAAAGAGAGGCTTTGGTTAGCACAGAACAACGTGGCAGGAAGTAACAGTCGAGGAGATTTCTTAGTGTTAATTTGGCCCGCCAGACTCCTCAGATCCTCTGGCGGGCCCAGGCTTTTGATTTAGCCGGGCAAGAAGCGATGAAGTGTCCACTCTTATCACAGTAAATGCATAATTTGCTTAGAAAACGCCTTTGCCTTTCCTCTGGGGTGAGCCTAGTGTGTCCCACCTGCATGGGTTCGACATCTCTTTCACCCGAATGAGAGGCCTGAATGGGCAACGGAAGAGACTGGGACTTAGGTCTCTGAATGGACGGCTGCTCTGTAGAAGAAGAACAAACAGTCACGTTATGTGAGGCAGAAGAAAGTGTCCCCTGCTTCCTTGAACTGTTTCTGGCACGAATTCTATTGTCCAATCTAATGGAGAGACGAATTAGATCTTCGAGGGTAGCTGGTTCGTCGAGGGTTGCAAGCTCATCCTTAATGTGCTCATTTAATGCCATGAAAAGGCTCCCTTCAGAGCGCTTTGGTTCCATCCGGAAGCTGCAGCTTTAACCCGGAAGTTGATGGAGAATTCAGCCACCGAAGAGTTTCCCTGTTTTAGATTGAATAGAGCTCTAGAATCAATAGTTTGGTCAGTTTCTTGGTTGAATACCTTAGTAAATTCAGAGATGAAATCAGAATAATAGCAGTTTAAGCTATCGTCGGCGGTAAATCTTGCCTGAGCCCATTCCAAGGCTCTTCCTGTTAACTGAGAAAGGATGAAGGTTATTTTCTTGTAATCCGTGGAAAAGCTGCCGGGGGAGTTCTGAAAAATCTAACGACATTGAAATAAAAATCCCTTGCAATCTTTCATGTTACCAGAAAATCTTTCTGGAAGACTAGGACGGAACTCTGATGACGTCACTGCTGGTGACCTCGGAGGTGGAACTGGACCCGGAAATGGTTGTGGTACAGCATTAGCGCTGTTCAGATGATTCGCAAAGCTCTGTAGCATGTGGTTATGAGTGTCAACCAGGCGGTATAACTCACGGAGCGTTTGGGTTTGTCCCTGAATTTGGGCATCCTGCTCCTCCAATCGACGGGTGAGGTGATCTGCTGGGCCTTGAGTTTGGCCGCAGTGTTCTGTCATGATGGGTTCACTAAAAGCGACCCAAGTATGCAGAACACCACTGACGGACACAGGGATGAAAGTTTAACAAGTTTATTTTGCTCAAGCACACAGAATGTACTGGTTCGGGTTCGGGGCCTGGATACTGGTTCACCGGAGTCTGCGTGAGAGACAGTTCAGTTAGCGTTGCCCACAGAGGTTTGATTTCCTGAAGCCTACTGATTGTACCTTGAGGGTTCTTGAGGTTTAGCTTTGGGAGAGTCTCTGTTGGATCTGGAGAGGGGTTCATCAGCAGAGTCCGCTAGCTGCTTCAGCGTCTCACTTCTAGTAATGCACAGACCTTGGCTTTAGGTTTTCCAGCTCTTAGCCCTGAGCTGCTTGGAGGTTCTCTAGGATTCTTCAGGTTTGGCTCAGAGGGTCGGCTCGGCAGGTTAGCTCTTCCTGAGCTTCTCAGAGGAGACACTGGTTTCCTGGAAGACAGAGACAATGGTTAGAATCCAGGCTGGATTCAAAGTCATAAGTTTCACTGAGGATCTAGGCTTAAGCGCTGACCAACTGGAACAACACTGCGGCGTTGAGGCAAGGTCTGAAGACAGCTTAAGTAGTGGATCCTCTGATGATCTTGATGAACTGCAGCTGTGCAGGAGGCTCCCTCAGAGGATCCACGGCGGACTCTGCTGGAGAAAGGTGGAACTTCTCCAGCTCCCAACATATTGCCCCGCCCTGGTAATAGCTACTGCAACCACAAAGGACTAACAAACCACATAGTAATGTCTTTCTGAGTGAAAATTTTAATTTATACATAAATTATAATATATTCTGATTGTTGATATGATCAGACCTCAGCCTTTAAAACGTCTCTGGGTGAGATCAGGATGTTAGATCACATTTGTCCTCGAGGCTCTCGGATTCACATGACAGTGTTTGCAAATAAGTGCAAACAAAACGAACATCAGCTGTAAAACTTATGGCTCATTTCCACTCTAGGTCTCATTAAGGGCACACAGAGCTTGGTTTACTGAGGTCACGCACTGCAGTGTCTGTGTATGTTTGTGCCTTTTAGTGCATTGTGAACATGACCCAGTAAGTTAATTACTTCCTTGAGGAGGGGTTCCCTGTTGATAAAGCTTTTATTGCCAGGCAAGTTGTTAGGCGTATGCATGTTGGCAGTGTAGTGATGAGCCACGTGTGTCTGTCAAATTTTCCTTGGATTTCGTTATTTTGGAAACGGTTTTTCGGGGGCTGGTTGAATCATCAATTTACAGTGCCATGCAAAATATAGAACTGCATATATATACTATATACACTATAGAATTGTTTTTAATGTAGTACCACATTTTTCAACATTTTTAATTATGATTTACTCACACACCAAATTTGCATAGTGCAGTACCACCACTCTGACCTGCGGAACATGCCTCAAGCTGAAGGTACAACTTAACTTCTGATGGATCTCATCTGCAGACAGCCTGCTCTCTGTGCAGAATGTCATCAGAGTTTTTTAGAGTTCTCATGCCACTAACAAACTCAGTGGTTTTGTCAGAGATCCGTTGTTAATCTTTCTATACAAATTTATAATAACTCTTGTATAGTTAAAAAGCTGCATCACTGCGTGATTTGTACCAGAAGCAGGATCTGTACCTGGTTGTACATGGGCAAATGAGCTGATTGAATGTTTGTCCTACCGAGATAGATCGGGCTGTAACAGGCGCCGCTGTTTCTAATTTCCATTGGATTGATGTGACAACCAGGCGTGTCAACCTCTCCTACATCAGGATCAGGCAGGTGCAGTGGTGGAGTTGAATTAAAAGACAAAACCACTGTAGAACCTGTTGATTTTTGTGCCCAAATGTCAACATGTAGTAGTCTATAATGAGGACCAGCTGTGAATGCAGCATGCATAGAAAACCAAAAGCACCACATCTTTAATACATGAAAAATTTGCCAGATTTCTATTTTTAAAATGTGAAAATATAATTTTGTAATAAATGTATCAAAATAAAATGAATTTTTATTTTATCTTGGATAAATATTTCACTCATTAGTTAATATTAAATACATATTTTTACTTCATGGCCACCACAAAATTAATCTTTTCAAATCAAAATATTTCTTTCTACTGGAAAACGTTACTTAAAAATGTCCATATTTTTTATGTATGAACTTAACACCTGGCACAAACTTTAAAATGTCTTCCCTAAACAAATCCAACACAACATAGAAAGTAAACATTATCTTCAGCTCTCAGCTGACACACCTTTCCTTCTCTTTGTGTTTTTCACAGATTCCCACCCATCTCTGAAAAAACAGGAGGATTATCTTTTCGGAAATTCCCCTTCAACCCCCTGCAGGGTCTGAGGTGATAAATTCAGGAGACAATAATTGAAAGAGACAATAGGGAGACAGCAGAGAAATACAATAGTTTGTATTAGGTTACAATTAGATTCACTATAAACTCAGGACTACAGTTTATTTATTATCCACACCTATTTAAACATAAATTAACCCACATAAAGGGAGAAGGGAATTCAATTCAGTTTATGTATATGGTGCCAATTGACAACGCATGTCATCTCAAGGCACTTTACAGAGACAATTCAACCAGATCATACAGTCAGATTGATTGAAAGTTTTCTACAACTATAATCACGTATTTCTGCCATCATTTCTTGTCTCTATTCTCTCTGTGATTAATTTAGCTTCTTCTCCCTCCAAAAAACATAGGCACACCAAGAACAATGAATGCTGCACAACGAAATTATTACTGTGATGGAGCAGTGGACATTTTTCTAGCATTAATAGATAAACTGTTTGGAAAGTTATATGTTTTCTTGCAGTGATAAACATGGACTTGTTGGCTGGTATTTGGTGACTTTCTATTTTTAAAGTGACGGAGAAATGGTTTGTAGGTTGAAGAGAAAAGACCAAACAGGTGCGTCTTATTGATTGAGGTGGTCTGGTCTGGTCTGAGATGCCAGGGCAGATTTTCTGTCTCAGTTCGTCCATGTGTGAAAAGATCAACAATGTTTGGACTGTGCTAAACCTTGCAGGGATAAAGGTTTGGTTCATGCTAGAAAACATTAGTAGTGCTTACAATGTTTAATGTGCTCAGATACAAAAAAATATCTAGAAAGGTTTTAGTTGCAAAATAAAACAAGGTTTTACTAACAAACAGAGCAAAACTTTCAGCTTTAAGGTTTTTTGTCTACTTAGTTTTGACATTTAATTTTTTTTTCACAAATGATATAAAGGAGTCAGTGACATAGAAACTATGAAGTAGGCAAGAAGCCATTTAATCACCTGGTTAAATGCACTTTTTGGGGCTCAGCTTTTGGCTCCAAATAAAAATTGTTTATTTATTTAAAATAGCAAGAAAGTACTGTATAGTTTTTTTCTTTTTCTTTTTTTTTTTACATTTAATCCCCAGAGGAACTAAATCAAATAATCAAAAGATATAACAATTATTACTAACTAAAATGTTAAAGGTCTATGCAAAAGGAATTTTTTGCATAGGCAAAAAACAGAAATATGGAGTCAGAGTCTCTGTCCAAAGAGGCTACATCACTGGTGTGCGTTTACACACTCCTTGACTGTTTTCACAGGGTTTAGTAGGTTGAACCCTGATCTCCGGTGGAAAAGGAGGTGGTGTGGATAGGGAAAAAGGGCTGTGAGTGAAAGAAGGGCACTAGCTCGGCAGAAAAAAAAAGTCTACTTCTTACACAAGAAGATTCAAAGGGACATCCGTTCAAATGCATAATATTTGTTTTTATTAGACCTCTGAGCTGATTTTCTTTCTCACTGTTTGTGTTTAAGCCTTCCTGTTCCTCTCTGCTGCTCACAGGAAACAGGCATGCATGTACCCACCACATTTTCAACCTGTTCTCTTCTGATCCAAAATGTTTTTCTTTAAATATCGCCCGTTTGGTACAGCTGGGGCTGATAAAGTCTATTAAGCTTTTTTGGTTTGTTTTTTTTGTTTCCATTATTATTCTCCGGTATTATATTTGCTAGACATATCCCTTTAATGTTTACAGTTAAAGTTAAACAGACCTCTGTACATTTATATATTCCCCGGCCCCATTGTAGAACTGTGTATAAAAATGATAAATACTACAAAAACTTCACACAAAAAAACTTTACTTTAAAAAGAAAAAGAAATCACTTTAAAAAGAAATCACTTCTCGGGGCAGTTTTTCCTCTGGAGTGAGGACTGAAGACTGATCTGCATGGACATTAACAGCAACGCTATTGATCAATGTTCATGTCAAGAGTGAGCGTTTCTATTTGGCTTGAAGTGAAGAGAATCTGACTGCAATTTGTAACACTCAAATTAGAAAAACTGCAACTTAAGAAAAAAACCGAAAATATATATTTTTTAAGGAATTAAAGCAATAGAGTAAAAATATAAGTTATGAACAAAATATTTTTTTACATTTAAACCAATGTTGACATTAAGTTAAGTAACTGGATTGCTCTTTTTTTCTTTTCAAATTTCCATTTCAAAATGTGATGTTTTTTTTTGTTTTGTTTTTTTGTTTTTCTTTTTGCATAAATGATGGATTGAATTCACTCCATAATCCCTGTACAAGACCAGCCAGGTAACACAGGATTTCAAACAGGAGTTTGTACCACCAGGCGCATCTTTCACAGGACTAGAGTTTTAGTAAACCCTTAGCAAAAAGTAGATTATTCAAGTATACTAAAAGTGCACTAATTTCATACTTAAAATCAGGCAGTGCACTTAGAGTTTACTTATTCTAAACTATATTTCATATACTTAATAGTATAATCAATTGTACTTGACTATACTATTGTTCACTTTACTAAAGTATACTGTAAGTATACTTTAGTAAACTTAAAAATGTCCCAATTTAGTTCGAAGAAGTATTACTTTAGTAATGCTGCTAAAGTACATTGTTACACTAAAGTACATTGTTCAGGTATACTTTCTAAACTTATACTTACCGGTAAGTATTCTTAATAGAATTTGCTTCAAGTATACTGCTTTTTGCTAAGGAAGGTGTTAACTTTTATTTACAGGCGTAAGTACAGAAAGGAAGTACTGCCTGTTCCCAGTAATTTGAAAGTGTTATGGTCAGCATTTTAACCACCCCCCAACACACACACACACATACTGTCCGCTGACAGATCGGTCCTTCCTATGGGGCTTTGTTTATGAATCCCATATCCTGTTCCCTTTTTTTGCAGAAGAAGTGACTAAGCAGGTCATCTCTGTTCTCTAGTTGAGGAAGCAGTGGACTTCCTCACATCCTGGTCTGCCAGTGGCCCATGCCAGTCGAAGGTCAGTGTAGTAAGACACCCATCCTTCCTGGCGTCTATCCTTCTTTATGAATTCATGTTTAGCATATCAACATCCGACATAAGCTCATATGCTTCTGGAGCTACAATTGAACATTAATCATAGCTGCAGGATTTTTTTTATTGAGCAGACAAAGTTTAGAGCCCACATTTATTTGGACTCAGACGCTGTTGGTAAGAATCACAAACTGGAGGCGATCCTTGCCAAGTGTCACAGGCCAGTTATGGTCCCTAATCCGTTGGGTAGACTGGAAAAGATCAAAGACAAAGCTGTATATTTGGCTAGGCGAGAGTGACCAAGAAGTTCACTGTTTGGAATTTCACCATAGAGTTTTGTAGTGAGGCTTTAGGGCAGTCGGTTAACAATGTATGCCGGAACAAAAACAACTGTGGTTATCTGAATCTGGTTATGTTGGCCTTGTCTTCCACCCTTTGTCATCCAGCAGTCTAGGCCTATAGCAGCATAACTATAGAGATTGCTTAGGATAATCTGTAACTATAAGCTTTATCAAAAAGTAAAGGTGTACGCCTTGACTTAACTGGTAGTTGGTTCCACGGGAGAGGAGCCTTATAACTAAAAGAACTGCCTCCCATTCTACCTGTAGATTGAGAGGGAAGTGTTCTGTTAGGAACATATTGAACAATCATATCTCTGATATAAGACAGAGATTGTTTTTTTTATTGGGTTTTTTTGTGCTTGATACATCAGGATTTCAAATTATGAAGAGAAGCTAAGATAACAGAAATCATCAAATCATCAATTATCAAAGGAGATTCTAGAAACTTTAAAACTGGACTTGAAAGGACAAGTCCTGAAAAATGATAACTTTACATAATGAAGTGAGACCAATTAAATCCCATCCAAATGGTGTGAGTGACAAATCATCTTTTGTTTAAAAGACTGGTCCGAAGATAATAACTTCTGTTTTGTCTGCATTCAAAAGCTGAAAGAGTGCATGGCTTTGTGAACTTTCTAAAATCCTAGAAGATTTTAACAGCAATAATGACGTGAAAGTATTTGGTCTTCACTCAGTTGTTCATCAGGAAAATTATACAGAACATGTGGCTAAATCAACAAAAAAGGTTCACCAGACACACTTTTCTATGGAGGACTCAGACTACAGATTTAAAAGCAACAGAACTGCAATAGCATGATTTAAAGAGAAGAGAAAACTTTTAGACTAAAAGATGCAGTCGATTGATTGTGATCTCTGCACGATCCAGCATTGTAAAATGTTAAAAGATAGGCTAGGGGCTGTCTTACTGAATTTCTTTTAAATTTACCTTAGAATGTTTTCCTTTGTCCTAAACGTATTTACTTGGTGGGGTTGAAAATGTGGCCATGACTGTAGCAACCTGTACATACGTAAAAGTGCATATTGATGTTATTTCATTTTTTTTCTTACACTATTAACTCACACTGGTTGCATAAAAACTTCTTTTTTTAAGATGGCCTGATCCTGCTTGCATATTACTTCTTATTTTCATATTTTATTATTTATTTTTGCTCTATTTTTTCAATCAAAAAACACCCTTCTTGTATATTTAGGTAAACAAGGAAGTAGTCTAGTGCGGCTAAGCCATTAGCACCTCCTAGTGAAAAGTGAAAATACTGTTATCAGTTGGTCTTTGAGCAAACTGAGCTGTCAGCATTGCAGAGCAAACGGGCTTTCCAGTCACCATCTGAAGTTCTGACAGTTCTGCATTTCTACCAGCAGGTGGCACCACATCTGTTTATGTCTGCTCTTCTCGCCAGGTGCTGGAATTCTATTTAGGCTCGAAAGGACTAAACACACTCAGGATGGATGTTTAGTGTATTTTACCTAATTCTATCAAGATGAAATGGTTTTGGTCTGAGAATATAGGCATATAAAATGATAATGCAACTTTAATGGATGACAAATAGACTCCCATGAAATGAGGGATTCACAAATCTTGTTATGCTTTCTTTAACATGGCTGGAATAAGAGGATTACCAAGTCAGGTGAACTTACGCGGCAGCTGAAACTCAGAGCTCATGAAAAAATGTTGTCTGTCTTCAGGAACATCAAAGTCAACACTTCCATCCTGGCTGAGTATTTAATGGGTTAATAGTTTCAATTAATTTCTAGCTTGATGACCATCATAAACCTCACCCTTCATGTATGTTACTGACAGTCAGCCCAGCTTATCTTCAGAGAGACCTAGTTCGAATGAATCACCAAGTCATTGGCTCTGTCTTTCCCCAGATCTCCATGTGTGAGTACAGTCATGTGTTTGGCTCCAAATCCAAGGAGCTTCTGGTTAATAGTTTTCCCTGTAAGCCTGCTGTCACAGCCGGTCTAAGAGGATGCCAGGAATCACACATCTCTTTCTGCAACAGGCAGTGTCCTGTCACGCAGCAAACACTCCTCCCCTTATAGTTTTAGGAATCAGGGTTGCTTACAGCAATAGTAGGCAAATAATGCTAGTGCATTACATGCTAGTGCATGCAATCTGGAGCGAAGGATCTTAACCTGTGCGATGTTCAACACTGGGTGGTCTTCAATGAGATGAAGTATTGCTATGTTTTCCTCTAATTCTCAAGCAATTTGTGAGCAAACATTTATAAAGATAAACAAAATGAATACGAATTAGATGTGTTCCATCATCTAGAGCAAATTAACCAGGTTAATGCAAAGTGTTATGGTATGGATTCAATTCCATCCATCCATCCATCCATCCATCCATCCATCCATCCATCCATCCATCCATCCATCCATCCATCCATCCATACATACATACATACATACATACATCCATCCATCCATCCATCCATCCATCCATCCATCCATCCATCCATCCATCCATCCATCCATCCATCCATCCATCCATCCATCCATCCATCCATACATACATACATACATACATACATACATACACACACACACACACCCATCCATCCATCCATCCATCCATCCATCCATCCATCCATCCATCCATCCATCCATCCATCCATCCATCCATCCATCCATCCATCCATCCATACATACATACATACATACATACACTATATTGCCAAAAGTATTTGCTCACCCATCCAAATTATTGGAATCAGGTGTTCCAATCACTTCCATGGCCACAGGTGTATAAATTCAAGCACCTAGGCATGCAGACTGTTTTTACAAACATTTGTGAAAGAATGGGTCGCTCTCAGGAGCTCAGTGAATTCCAGCGTGGAACTGTGATAGGATGCCACCTGTGCAACAAATCCAGTCGTGAAATTTCCTCGCTCCTAAATATTCCACAGTCAACTGTCAGCTGTATTATAAGAAAATGGAAGTGTTTGGGAACGACAGCAACTCAGCCACGAAGTGGTAGGCCACGTAAACTGACGGAGCGGGGTCAGCGGATGCTGAAGCGCATAGTGCGAAGAGGTCGCCAACTTTCTGCAGAGTCAATCACTACAGACCTCCAAACTTCATGTGGCCTTCAGATTAGCTCAAGAACAGTGCGCAGAGAGCTTCATGGAATGGGTTTCCATGGTCGAGCAGCTGCATCCAAGCCATACATCACCAAGTGCAATGCAAAGCGTCGGATGCGGTGGTGTAAAGCACGCCGCCACTGGACTCTAGAGCAGTGGAGACGCGTTCTCTGGAGTGACGAATCGCGCTTCTCCATCTGGCAATCTGATGGACGGGTCTGGGTTTGGCGGTTGCCAGGAGAACGGTACTTGTCTGACTGCATTGTGCCAAGTGTAAAGTTTGGTGGAGGGGGGATTATGGTGTGAGGTTGTTTTTCAGGAGCTGGGCTTGGCCCCTTAGTTCCAGTGAAAGGAACTCTGAATGCTTCAGCATACCAAGACATTTTGGACAATTCCATGCTCCCAACTTTGTGGGAACAGTTTGGAGCTGGCCCCTTCCTCTTCCAACATGACTGTGCACCAGTGCACAAAGCAAGGTCCATAAAGACATGGATGACAGAGTCTGGTGTGGATGAACTTGACTGGCCTGCACAGAGTCCTGACCTCAACCCGATAGAACACCTTTGGGATGAATTAGAGCGGAGACTGAGAGCCAGGCCTTCTCGTCCAACATCAGTGTGCGACCTCACAAATGCGCTTCTGGAAGAATGGTCAAAAATTCCCATAAACACACTCCTAAACCTTGTGGACAGCCTTCCCAGAAGAGTTGAAGCTGTTCTAGCTGCAAAGGGTGGACCGACGTCATATTGAACCCTATGGATTAGGAACGGGATGTCACTTAAGCTCATATGTGAGTCAAGGCAGGTGAGCAAATACTTTTGGCAATATAGTGTACATACATACATACATACACACACACACATACATCTGTCAGGGTCGTGGTGGAACTGATGCCTACCTCCAGCAGTCAATGGGCAAAAGGCAGTATACCCTGGACAGTTCACCACTCCTTTGCAGGGCTCGATTAAATTCAAATTGAATCTCACCTTATTTATGAAGCACCCATTCAAAACATGTCATTTAATGGCAATTTACAGAGACAGTTACATCAGATCATCCACTCAGATTGTTTCAAAGTTTTCCATCTAGGGATAATTAACTGATTTCATTTACTCATTGACTTACAGAACACGCTGAAGTTCAGTGAATTTTGTTCCAATGTGGTGGCAAGCAAGGTATGGTACATGTAAAGTTCATCCACACAAGCACCCTATAGAGGTTGTCACTGGATGTCTGATCCCGTCTATATCTTTCCATCCACTGTTCACTGTACTTTCCTTAATATAATTGAGATCTTAAGGCCACAGATGTAAGGCCTTTTTTAGTCCTAAGGGCTGGTTATACTCCTGCAGCAGTGTGTCGCAGTGAGCTTGTTGCAGATATTTTTGATTTATGCCCAATATTGAAGCGTGGTCTGTGCTATGTTAGTTCACACCACAACGCAAGAGGGACAATCATGAACTAGCTCTGGGTGTATATACGGCCGAGGCAGTGAGGAAGTTGGGGCATCTTTTTGCGACAATGAAGGGACATGAGGGCGAAAAAGAGCAGGGATCCAAGTGGAAAAAGGGTCCCAGCCCCTCACACACCTCGCTCTTCTAGCTGCTCCATCTTCATGAGTCGTTTTCCACAATGGAGGTCATACAAACAAAACAAGCCCGTAAGGTACCAAACAGGAAATACGCGTAGTGTAGAGCGGATTCAGATTTGACCAATCATAGGCCTCCTGTCTGCGGCGCTGTCTGCGGTCACCTACAATTTTGGAGAGGTGTACCAGAGTGTCTGCAGCAGGGGTGGGGACACATTAGCATTCACTGTTACACATACGCAGGTGACCTTGTTTCTGAGTATAAATCTGCCTTTAGTTTTTGATTCTTTAATGCAAAGGCCACAGCTTTATTCATTAGTCAGCAAGGATTCATTGCAGGCTTTGTTTCTGGAGAGTTTTTTTTTTGCTGTTGGTTATTTTTAATGATGTTTTGGTAGACTCCATAAATAATCAGATTAACGTTATATCTTGGGAATTTTTGGAAGTACAAGTACTGAAACATCAAATTGTTGATATGGTAGGGTGAACAGACGTCCTCTTTTTCCCGGACATGTCCTACTTTTTATACCTAAAAAAAAATGTTCCGGGGGGAATTTTAAAATCTTCCGGGGATTTTGGTCGACTTCAGTGCAGCAGAACCGAGCCGTGAGCTCCAGGGCTGGTCCGGGCTGGGGACGGATCGACCGGTATACCCCCGTGTCCCTACCGGTAAACTAAACAAAAGTTGCTGCTGCTGACCTTAGTTAAATCTCAGATTAGCATTTCTAACCTGTGGGTCAGTTTCTACACAACATCCCTAGTTTAGAGCAGCATCTCCTGATATCAGCTCTCTCTCTGATACCTTATTCATTTCAGTGTCTCCTATCTTCCTCTTAACAAGAAAGGATGGATCTCTAAGACACCTGTTTGTTTACCTTCTATAAGGGAATTTTTGACCCCCCTTGTGAAAGTTCTGAAACAATTCTTGAATTGTAACTCCCCGCCAGACCTTTAATCTACACTGTGCCGAAGGCAAGGTTTTTTTTGTCCAGTTTTACCAATCATACTCCCACAAATCCCCATGCATAGCTACTAGTCCCACTGCCTTATAGCAAGAATGAAAACACTTTTAGTCTAGCAATAATTCTTGCCACTACTGTCTTTCTTTCCTTTGGGTATATGTCTCCTCATCTTTCTTGCATTCCTTTAACCATCCCTCCATGCTGCTTAGAAATGTTCAAGCTTTATCTGTACCAGACAAGAGAATACAATAGCAGAACAAAGGTCAGCCCATGCTGTCTAAAGTGCTTCCTGGAAATATATTATGGTTTTATTAAACTTGTGATTAGCATGGGGGGAATTTTTTGCCATTACTGTTGCAAGCAAATAACCTATTTAGAAAAAAGCAACTTCTTAAATTATTCAAATTATTTGAGAATAACTTAAGTTTTCTCAGATTTTATTTTTTCAAAACTTTGTTTTTACAAATTCCTTTGTTTTATTTGTATTTCAGAGATCACCTCTTTTCTTGAAGCCCAATACAAACGCTCACTCTTGACGCACACATTGCCCAGTATAAATGTCCAGCAGACCAATAGAAATTAGTCTTTGCTCCTCATTCCAGAAAAAAAGGCCACCCATCAGAAGTGAAGAGAAGGGGATCTGTTTAAAAAATAATGCAGTTTGTAAATCCCAATCTGACACACTAAAATTTGAAAAAGAAAATAAAAAGAAAATTTGAAATAGAAAAAAAGCAAAAGTCCCCCCCCACGCGCACACACACACAAACTTTCTATTTTGTTATTAGACTTTGTTCATTCTTATGTCAAAGATCAAAGAACAATCTTTTGTTTCCGTTGGTCCGTTCGTGAGCCTTTCAGATGTCAACATTTTTCTAGTATTAGAGAAAAGATAAACTTCCCAAGTGAAGCTCAGTGCCTCCTCCTGTTTTCCTCCTCCAAGGCCTTAATTTTACGCATCATCAATCCTGACCTTTGTAACCCAACAGGAGCTCTTTGTTCTCCACATGAAAGAGATCCCTCCAGACCAGAGATCCATCAGCAACTGATACAGCAAATGGATTTCTCCCACTAGGATACCCATCGACGCCATGGCAAAAGGAGGGGAATCCCTTCTTTGGTGAAGTGAGCGACTGGATTTGGTTTCTTCCTTCCTTATAGCCAAAACAGCTATCTTCTACTTCTGCTGGTCTTTACCAAATGATAAGTTCTTAATGTTGCTCTATTAATTTTAAGGTTTAATGCTCACAGAGGATGTAAAAAATCAATGTCTCAAAAGAATATTGCAGAAAAGTTAAATATTGGAATCTTATGGTGTCCAACTCTACATCGTTAATTCAATCAAGCCCTTAACCTAAATCCCCAGAGGGATTTTTGAGCCTCTAAATGGTAACTTAGTTGTTGTCAGTAGGCTACACTGTAAAATATGATCTGAAATTAGTAGAAATTCCATCAAATAAGTCTATCTGACCTTACTGTCATTAAGAAAATAAGACAGTCTACCCAGAAAATGAGTATTTTTTATCCTTAAAATAGTATAATCATATAGTATGCATGTGAAATAAGTTTATGGAGATGTATTTTCTTATTTTAAATGTAAATCATTTCATTCCATTAGAAAAGTGTCCTCTTACCAACTCAAATCAAGGAGAAATACAACTATTTTAATAGAAACTGACCTACCTATATTCAAATTTTCGGACTGGAGACATGTATGGGAAAAACTGCAGACTTGGCAGGTGTCCAGGTGACAGATATCAACACGCTCTATGGGGAGGTTTAGCCACAAAAGGTCGCCGCTAAAAAAGCTGCTTGTTCAAATAGTGCGGTGTTTAAGCAAATTTGTAAGAAGTTCAGTCGAAGGAAAATGTGTGGCAGGAAGAGGAGTACCATCAACAGATGTACAATCTTGCAACCTTGAGGGTATTGCCAAGCAAAATCCATTTAGGAATTTGGGAAGTTTCACAAAGAGGGGACAGAGGCTGGAGTCGGTGCTCTGAAGCTACAAGGTACCGGTACAAACAAATTCTATATATGGGCCCTGAACATCTAACTTGGGCTGAAGAAAAGAAAATAAGTCTTCTGTTGCTCTGTGGTCCAAAGTCCAGTTTAAGTTAAAAATTAAAGTTTGCATTTCATTTGGAAACCAAGTCCAAGGTTCTAGGAACCTTGGACTTGGTTGGACTTGGACTTTCCGTGTTGGACTTGGTTTCCATGTTGGAACAGGATCCGTGTTGCTCTGGCTTCAAAGTAAAAGTCAGTGATGAATTGGGGTTATGGCCTGGTGTTATGAAGTCCACAATCAATGCAGCTACTTTTCGTAGCACCTAATGCCTCCTTCTGCTTAATGAAGATGCTGATTTTATCGCATGTCTCCTTGAGCATTAAAAATGTAAGGCAGCTTATCACCTGCTATGTCACACACTGATTTTATGTTTTTTGGTTTTTCCCAACTTAAATGGGTTTCTTAAAGTTGTACTTTTTGTTTAAAGCGATGGTCTGTAGAACATCTGGCTTTTTACTTTTAAGATAGATTAAGGAAAATAATGCGATATTTGTCTTATGAAAATATTTTATGAAGGTTGAAAAGATACTTTGTGTCGGTTTACAGTCGTAGGGAAGTGGCTGTTCCAACGGTTGCAGTTTCGAATTCTCCCGAGTTGTGCCCGACTTTACACGAGTGAATAAAGTGAATGTGATCGATCGATTATCAAGGGGGCAGGATTTTTGTGGCGGAAGGTTAGCAAGCAGGTTTGGTTGTGGCAGGTGTCTCGGAAGCATCTTGCTTACCAGTAAGCAACTTAGGGCAATTAGCAAGGTTCCCAATAGGAAATTATATTGGCACCAAGTAGCACTTAGCAACAACGCTGTCATATATATATATATATATATATATATATATATATATATATATATATATATATATATATATATATATATATATATATATATATATATATATATATATATATATATATATATATATATATATTCTTTTACAAATAGATAAGAAAACATTTTTAAGTTTTCTTTTCTTTTTGAGAAAATTCAACTTATCATCCTCTCAGCAACACAGCTGATACTTTGAAAGAATAAAAGCAGATTAAAGGATGTTACATGGTCTACTAAAGAGTCACAAAGGGTTGGGTCAAGGAAACTTCAGTATAAACCAGAAGTTCTTTTTGCCTTTTATGTACTTATTAGCTAAACAGGTTGTAGCCCCATGACCCTGTCGCCAGTCTTCCTGAACAGAAAGGAGGGGAAATAACAAGAGGACTTTTGTTGTGGCTAAATCAAACTCAGGCGCCAGAAAGGCAGGAAGTTAATTTTTCGAATTTTCACAAAAAACTCATTACTTCAAAGCAAGTTGTGAACCTGTTAGTGTAAATATATCTCATAAGCAGTAGAAGCAAAAGTGATATGAATGGAAAGAAGTACTCAAAATGGAAACTTATTGTATCTAATGGAATGCAGACACACTTAGTACTGAACTCATTTATACATACAGTCATTGAAACAAAGCAAAAATGAGGAGAAACATTTATAATTTTCTTGTGTCTGATAAACATGATCTGGGCCATTTTTGCACTTAATGTTGCTGCACTAAAGGGGTCATATAATGATTAAATAGGGTATTTGGTGCTGGTCCTTAAGGTCTAAGATTCCCTGCCCCCCTGGCGGGAGCCCTGACCAGGCCTCGAGGGGCAGACGCCAGGAATAAGCCAGTATCCAGGCATACACCCCCAAACACCGAGCACCACCAGTGCACCAGTGAGCCCATGCGCCAGCCAGCGGCGGGGGGCAGGACGGGAGGAATGGGCTCCGCACTTAGCGGAGACTTAAGATGCTCTTGGGAGAGGGAGCAGTTTAGACCCAAATCTGACAAGTAAAAAAATAAAAATAAAAAAAATATATATATAGATGTAGATATAGATACATGTCCCACACAGGCCACCCAACCTGAGCCAAAACTACACACACCTATTGAGTACCAAAGGGGGTGCCCAGCACAGTTCGCCTCCCCTCAAGAAGACATGCAGCGCCAGCGCCTACCCACCCCAACCAAACCCAATGTCTAAGTGCGAGAGGGGCTGGGGGGAGCCATCCGAGGTGAGGCCCATGTAATAAGCCCCACCCCGGTGTCCTTACCCCCAGCCCCCCAGACGATGCCCTAAATTGATGTGTGTTGTGAAAATCATCATCAGAAGGTAGGACCCTACAGTAGCAACACCTCCCCAAGATCCTAGATGTGTGGCAGTGTGATGGAGCAGGCAGAGGGAGGAGTCCGGGGATGGGAAGAAAAGGACTGGCTTACTGCACTCCCAGGGAGCCAGCTCCCTGAGAATGCAGTAAGCTCCCACCCCCCCACCCTAGTCGCACAGCCATAACCCGGCCAACAGGCCAGCCGGGCACCAGGGTCAACACTGCCATACCCCCATCCAGTTCACCATACCTCCTGGCATCTGCCATAAGATATTAATGACCATCTCCCCCTACCAGCTCAACAGGCCCCAAGGTCCCCCAGCACACCAGAGACCCCAGGCAGGGCCGGACAACCGGGCGTACACTGGCCCAGACCCCAAGCAGCATACCCCACAGAACCCAAACCCCCAACGCCCCGCCAGGGCTCCCGCAGAGGGCAACACACCCCATGGAGCCCAGATCCACCCCAGACCCACCAAGCAGCAGCACAGCTACCAGGCCAGTAACCCACATCCGTCGCCACGGAACCCCCCAAGCAGCCACTGTAGGTCGCCCCGAGGCATCCCGAGCACCGCACCGATGGGGGCAACAGACCCACCAGGCACCCCACTCCGAGCACCCCCCAGAACCCAGGGACCCCCGAACCAGCCCCCCAATCATGTTACTGTAATACTTAAATTAACCCTATCAACTTGAATGATCAATTTATTTTTTGAAAATAATTTTTTAAAGCTAGAATTTGTTTAACATTCTGAAAACTGAAAAAAAAAAAATCAAATAACCTCAACAGACTTATGAAGCTTAAGCGTAAATTTGATCTGCAGGATTCTAATAAGCTTCACCTGTGATGTCCCTTGTTCAGTTCCAGCCAATCAATTCAGGGGCCGCACCTTCTCCGAAGCCAATCTTCTTACAAGATCCCCTTCATTAGCTCCTGGCCTAGCCTCTCTCCCACACGCAAGCAACCTTTCATGCACCTCAGCCCCATCCCCTCCCTCTTTCTCAGACTATTCTCAGGCCCACTTACCCACTGGCTTATTTCACCTCCGGGCCCTGGGGGAAAACTACTCATATCGTTTTATAGCTTACTCATCTAAGTGTACATTGATTTGCAGCATTGAAATCCTCTGACGGGGCCCGAACACCAAATAATTTTTTTTTTTGTCTTTACCTGCTATTGTCTCCTAAAACCCCAGGGCAACAAAGAGAAAAACAGGACAAACAACCATGCACACGCCCACTCACACCTATTTAGGGAAGCCAATTAACCTAACAGTCATGTTTTTGGACTGTGGGAGGAATCCAGAGTACCCAGAGAGAACCCATGCATGCACAGGGAAACATGCAAACTCCATGCAGAAAGACCCCGGGCCGGGAATCAAACCTGGAACCATCCCGCTATAAGGCAGCGGTGCGACCCACTGCCCCACTGAGCAGCCTGTATAAATCTCTCTGTGTGAGTTTCTCCAGGTATCAGTTTTTAGCACATTAGGTCTTTCTTGCAATGTATTTATGTTCTCTCCGTGTGTGATTGTACACATAAGGCTTTCTAAGATAACTGCTGCATTGATTAGGTAGAGGTCTCAAAAATGTGTGTATTAAATATGATACACTTGATGTTACTGGGTTGTGGGCAAATATACTTATTTTAAGAATTTCTTACTATTAGGATTATTTTTAAAGTGTGAATCTTTTTCTTTACATGAAACTAATGTTTTCCAAACCTAGATACATTGAAAGATTGTCCATCTAACAAAGTCTTAAAGTAATATATATAGCCAAAAAGCCTTTTTCATGTTTTTTTTAGACTAAAATACTAAGCAATGGTAGATTCTTTAAAAAAAACTTAAATGCTAGAAAATTCTGCTAAAAAACTACAATAATCTGCCAGTGCATTAATACAGTTGAACCTGTTGGGACTTTTTGACTCAATATAAATTGGTAAGACTTGGTTAAATGGACATTTTTCCAGTGTAACACATTAGATGTGACGAGGAAAAACATCTTGACCTCTAATCTACACTTGCTGTTGGACAGTAACCCCCCCTCCATCCTCCCTGGCTTATTAGGTTGTTGAAGCCTTTTAGGCCAGCGAGCATCTGTCTGTGTGCTGCTTCCTGATCTTCTCTCAAAGATGCCGTCAGAACTGAACATTCCCCACCAGAGCTTTGTGGTTAAGCGGCATTACTGTATTGGATATCCTTTAAGTCTGTGCAGCCAAGCACAAGACCTGTTGGCTGCTGGCCCTCGACAGAGCTAATTGGATTTGAAGAAGGCAGGGAATGTTCACCATGGCTAGAGATAGACAGTTGTTTAGGTTATTTCTAATGGGGAAGAAGTAGGGTTAAGAAGACAGAAATGTGTTTAATTGTGAAGCATTGTCAACTTCTGTGATGTCTCTGAAAAGCTAGTCTGTCAGATTGATATTTTTTAATAAATGATACATATAAAGCAGGAAATTAAAACATATTTCCAATGCCCGTAACAGAATGTTTGCTGCATATAGATCTTTGTTTTGTGGGTTCTGCTGTCGCTCCATCATATGGAAGGTAGATGAATGTGATGACAGTCGGTGGTGCAGGTTGCAGGGCAGTGACGGTGATAATCGCTACATCTGAGGCAGTTGGCTCCCAGCCGGTGACTCTTAGCGTACCACGGCCGTCTGCTCACTGTCACAGTGTGTCAGTGTCACAGCTGCTAAAGAGCTGAAAGAAAGTCTGGTGCTGGATTTAAATACAGTATACGATTACTGGATGAAGCTTTAACTAATAAAAGTGTCCACAAGCAGAAGTGATGTTTGTAAAGAAGACGGGACTTGCTGAAGGTCATCAACATTTTTAAATGTAGGGGCAGTTTAAGACTTTGGAAGTAAAAAAAAAAAAAAAAAACAATCCCACCAATCACTGTGGCAATTGCCACTGATGGCTCCACTACTGCTTATGTGCCTGAAATCTTCTCCTTGGACAGTACCAGTGCCAGGTCATCGCAAAACCAAAGGCATATTCTACACACTGAGCCTGGTTCTGCTGGAGGTTTCTTCCTGTTAAAAGGGAGTTTTTCCTCTCCACTGTCGCTACAAGCATGCTTAGTGTGAGGGATTGCATTCGAGTCAATGAGTCAATGTAATCAACTGGTTTTCCTTAGATAGAAAACTTTGAATCCATTGACTGCATGATCTGGTGAACTGTAAAGTGCCTTGAGATGACATGTGTTGTGAATTAGCGCTACATAAATAAACTGAATTGAACTGAATATTCTCAGAGAAAGGTTTTACTGAAAAGATAAATGAACCCTTAGGAGCAATATGGTATGTTGAAGAAAGGAATTTGAAATCATCTGGTTTCCATTCACCGGAGCAAGTTAACCAGGAGATAAATGATATACGCTTATATTCAGAATTCTGCCAAAAGTTCACACACATAATAAATACTGATAGAAGCAGTTTTATTTTAAACTAATGCACTTAAATTACTCTGCTCATGCATCTTGAACATTTTACGTAAGCAGATTCCTTGTATTGAGTCTGTCATATGCCACAAGCATGTGCGCATTCTCCTTCTCTTCACTCATGGCTTATGCCCCAGTAGATTCGTGCGTGGACCTGTTTCTTTGGTTCTTGTCAACTTCCAAATCATTGAGGGTTAACCTGACTGTGATTGGCTGCTTTCCAGGAAATCACACCTCTTGAAACTGTACTCTTTTCTTCCTATTTGTGACTAACGTTAGCAAAGCATATATAGGTCTATAGCTGTACTTTTGAAGGGTAGGGTTCTGATTTCATATCCAACATCCATTTCTGTCATATACTGACATTTTATAAAGAAATTACTGAAAACAAAAGAAAAACATGCTTAACAGTAGCTTCAAAGGGATTTTAAATGTAAAAGTCTATGTTCAGCTATAAACAAGAGGTTCAGGCCTCACTTTCAAGCGACTTAAACTAAAAATAAATCAATTAGCATAAAGGTGCTTTGCTAACATTACTAGCCACACTGAGGAAGAAAATTATACTGTTTTAAGAGACAGATCTGTTTTTCTAAAAGTAGTCAGTTATTTTCTCAGGTTTGTTCCTCTCTCAAAGTGACAGAAGTTGACATGAAAGCAAAGAAACAGGTCCCCAAGCAAGTAGAAAGGAATTTACAGGACAGTAGAGAAGGAGCATTAACTCATGATTATTATTTATTGGTAGCCTCATTTTACTGAACCTGAACATTCAAAATCTGCGTGGAAAGTAGTGTAGGTGTGTATATGTTGAATAGAATTGCTTGTAAAAGTATTTATTACATGTGTAAACTTATTCTTAGAATTCTGACTTTAGCAATGTCTTAGTACCTATTTCTGTAACCTCTGCCTTTAAATAAATGGTTTAAATGAATTTTATAGTAATTTCATTTACAAGAGAATTTAAAGACAAAAGCTCTTCAAATTTCCATTAAATAGCCCTTGGTTCACAAAAAAAAAATCCAGACCATGTCAGTAATATATCTTCTATAAGATATCCTCAAGTATATCAAGTAAAAAAAAAAAACTTGTAGTTCTCCATAGACTCTTCATGTTAAATATTAAATGATCTTTTGTGCACTCATAGGCAATTTCAAAACCATGAATGAATTCCAGTGACAGTTACAGTGTGTTTGGAAAGTGGTGATAAAAAAAAGTTTATCATTAAGCTGCCAGCTCATAAAAATGGATGATGGAGGACATGGTGTGGTTTATAACAGGATTTCCTTCAGCAGGTTGTTCCAAAGGTTAGCCTCATGACTGATCCCAACTTTGGAACAGCTAAACGGAAACCAGTTATTCTCTTTGCTGAAGCTAATTAACCACTTTCTTTAAAACCCTCATTGTTTAGCATTAGAGGGGTGGAAGACTCCTTGCTTTGTGTCCTCTGAATTCCCTGAAGTTCATTTCTTCCCCACTGCTCAGTCGGTCAAAGGCCATCTTTTGTGCTAGCAGCTCCAAAGGAGATGGAGTGGAGCAAGGCCTGTTCTCCTGGACTGACTCCAGACTTCAGAACAATAGTGGCCCACTGTGTGATTTTGTCTGACTGAGTGACAACCTGGGTGGTCCATAGCTAACCCACACTGGGGGTAGCAGGGTTAAATCTAGTGCAGACAGTTCTTGTTTTAGTGGCAAGACCAAATCCTTAACCTTTTACCAACATTTAAAGAGTATTATTAACAGTCTACAGATCCATTCAAGCACACTGGAGAGGTAAATATGTGAAAGATATTTGGATAGCTACTTTAGGAAAGGTCGAGCCACCGTCTAAACACATGACTCTTAGGTTAATTGATGGTTCCAAAATGTCCTTAAGTGTGTGTATGTGCTTCTGTGTAGGCATCAGAATGAGGACAATTTTTCTGATTTCTCCTTCACATTGAGAAACCGGTTGTAAAGTGAGGACATTTTGCTTATCCTCACAAGCTATTTTTCTAACAGTTAGGTTAAGTGCTAAGGTGTCAATTGGGTAAGGATTTTACCCCTGGTTAGCAGTGATGAAGGCGATATAGGTTTAGGGGGATAAGGTGATTAGGGTCCTATTCTGTGCTTTGGTTTGTTTATTCTTCCACAAAAATGATGATAGTGCTTTCGTTCCATGTACGTATCTGTTTGTAATTATCAAGAAATTCCAATCAAATCTTGAAAATTATTATGGTTTTGCAAAAGACATGACATGAAAATGTTGAAGAGATAATTCCTGCAATGCAGTGGAGTTTCAGTCTGAAAAGCAGTTGACCTTGGACAGGTTTCAAGCGTGCAATAATACAAACACCTCAGTTCACATCAATGCACGACAGACTTCTGTTCAAATGAATCTACATGCAAACACAAGCTTTTATCTCTTTTTGGAGTTCATACAAGTTTCCTCCTGTGGCTTATTCCACCAAACAGATGCTGATAGTAATAACTGCATTGGTGGCTTAATTACAGAGGGGTCCACGCTTCACACAACAGCCTGCAAATCTCCAGCAAACAACCACATAATTACCCTTATCCTGCTTGATATCCCATCATCTCCGGCTCCGGGGGGGTGGGGGGTTGGGGTCATTACCCATGCTGTGTCTGGGTCTCTTTCCTTTCCCAGCATTTAGCACATTCTTATCATTCTTCAGCCCTACTTGCATGGGGAGCTCCAGACCATAACAAGGGTGGCCACATGTCTCTGGACTGAAACAGCTGCTGCAGAGCAAAGGGTCATAGCTGAAAACAAATGTGTAGATTAATTTCCTAGTTGGGGTTTTCTAAGGAAAATATACTACTGAGATGTTAAGGTGAGTAAAAAAGGGCCAAAATGGAGCTGAACTTTTTTTTTGTTTTTTACAGTCATTACAAAAAATCCTCTGCCAAGAGTATAGTTAAAGACCAACTGTTTACTGGGTGTAACATCCCGAGATCGCAATAGAAAAGATATTGGCATTACATTAAGAGCATTAAAACAAAACAAAAAAATTATGTGTTATTAACTAAAAAGTAGATTTATACAAACAGCTGTATTTAATCAGACTTAAACCTTCTCTTAAAGATACTTTTGCTGCCCCCCCCTCCCACAAAAAAGAAAACAAAAACAACCAGGAAGTCATAAAAACACTAATGCAATCCTGCTCAGCAAGTCAGATATCTCAAAGAGGATGTTTTGCTGCTCCTGGGATTTATAAGACATGCCATTCAACAACAGTTTTCCTGTGTTTATGTCTTCCTGAATGTTTTTCAGAAGAAATTCTGTTACATCATACTTCTGCTGAACATTTCTCCAGCTGCATTAGCCTCTGGACGTTTTCAAACCCCTATTTTTCATCTACTTTTTGTGATTTCTTAACTTTTTATCACTATTTCATACTAATAAACATAATATATCCCCACCTCTATGCCTGGGGTTTCTTTTTGATATGTTTACAAATGAACCTGCATTTCTGTTTAGTTGGGATAAACAATCCGGGGAACTCTGGGTTTGATTTAATTCGTTTTTTTTTTTTTTTTTATGAAAATACATCTTAACAAGAGGTTATGAATGAATTTGCTATGTTTTTGTTTAAAAAAAGTGTGTTACTATCATTGAACGTGACTGGGCGAATGTGATTCTAGCTTAAATCCCATTTTGTTTTAGATTTTAAGCTTGAGTCAAAGACATCTTTTAGAATTTTCTAGAACTTTAATTGTTCCTTCATTTCAGCAAGATATCTAAGTTCAGAAGCAAAGCAACTTAAAACCCCAACTCCACCACCACTACATTGAAGTGTTTTTATGTAGTTTTATGTCGTAACCAATAGCGTAAATTTCGGTAAGCAGAGACTGCAGTTGCTTAGGGGCCCCTGTCATTTAAGGGGCCCCGTCACTGACACCTGGTAGCCCCCTATGCAAATGTGGACTAGGATGTCTCTTTGCAGATTTAATGCTGCAAAAAATTCCTCTTAAACCCACCTGATTCTAGACTGACTGACCGGACCGTATTTATACCAAAACACAAGGCAGATTTCAACATGATTGTGAGCCTTTTAAACATGACACCAATAGCAAAGCAGACAGTGGTACTTTTAATTAATATGTTTGTTAATGTGTATAGATGGTTGGTAAAAAATAGACTCATATAATTTGTTTCAAACCGCAATAAAGATCTTAAAAGAAAGATGTATTTAAGGAATTCTATTTTTTACACTACGACTTGGAATTATGGGAAACACAGAGCGTAGATTAAAACCATAAACGTTACGTACAATGTGTTAGCGATGATGGATACCAAAAAGAGTTACTTAAGCATATTCAAGAAAAGAAAAAGCAAAGGGGGGTTGTACTTCATAAGGGGCCCACCCAGATAATGTTGCTTATGGGCCTATTGTCATTACGCCATTGGTCGTAACAACATGGCTTACATCTATTTCAACCTGGAAAGACTCACACAGAAGACAAGCAGCATTTAGTGAGTTCTATTGAAATGGGGTTGACACTGGTTGTGAATTGGGGGCCGAAGGAGGAAAGGAGCAACGAAAAACCAGGATGGTGGAGATAGGGTGAAGGAGAGTCCCAGCTTGATGGAGCTGAAATGCTATAGGACTCTACTCTTTAAAGTATAGTCCTATCTGATAACTGGCCATGGCGGAGGGATGCACAGGGCTGATAGGCTTACAGCATCAGAACATCAGAGAGCAACTGGATAAGGAATGTGGATAAATAAACTCTTCCAGTCAGAATTTTTCACATTGGCTTCCTCACTTCTGTACTTCTATTGTGCCTTTTCAAGAAGAAGCATCTCTAGAGACTTTACTCTACATCAGGTGATTCACCCACAAATTCATACACTGGTGGCTACATTATAGCCACGCTGCCCTGGGGCACACTGACAGAAGCGAGACTGCTGTACACAGGCACTACTAGGTCCTCTCGGTAATTCGGAGCTGGGGCTCGAACCACTGACCTGTTGCAGGACAAACTCTGCCATCTTAATCCACTGTTGCCCATGGCGTAACCTTTCCTACTGTTCTTAATGGTCACTTTGCAGCTCTCCAATCGATTTAGTTTCTACACAGCTTTTCCCATAAACCATTTTCAAATTGAGGTAAAAATCAAAACAAATAAACCAATGATCTCAAACATTTGTACAAGAGGTCTTTTGTTTAATAGTACTCGCTTTACTGCTCGTTGAGTCCACTTGTTGACGTTTTTCAGAGGTTCAGACATCTTCTATCTCCCACTAGAAACAAAGGTTTGTCTGTAAGATCAATTTGGCCTCATCCAATAAAGGCTTTTTTTTTTTTTTTTTAATCAAAATATTCCCACAACAATGAATGGAAATACCAACAAAAATCAGGCACACGCTTCTAGGCCTCTTCATTGTGAAACTGTCTTCATTCGAGTCCTCCCCATCAGTATTTCCTGTTTTCCTCAGGCTTGCATCCATGTGCTTTTGTTTGTTTGCAGAGCCGCTCTCTCAGGACACCCCTTCAGTGTGTTTCTTCCTGTTTTCACCCGCCTCAGATTATGAAAGTGCAAGGAATCAGGAATTCTCTGTCCACTTTATTCAGCAGCTACATGCTTTGACATTTCCCCAAGCTGCTTGTGAAAACATGCAGTAAAAGTACTATGACCACTAGTTATTTCATGTCAATTGGTTCTATACAGGGACGTAAACCATAATTAGCTCAGAATATCGTATTGAACTGAAAATAGCCTTTATCTTAATTAAAGTTTCCAAGTTGGTACTTGTAGAGGTTAAACTGGTCTCTGATATTAGTTGTTAACGTAGTAGTAATATTCTCTTAAAGTTTTTCCAGCACGGCCTACAATTGGTCCTTTGTAACTCAGGAGGATCATTGTTCACATTCTAAACATCCGCTTCTGTTTTATAATTACACACGACTGACGGTCGACACGCCCGTTACCAAAACATGCTGAGCCTTGTTGCTGGTTGCTACATGTTTACTGCAGAACAAAAGTCACTGTCTCAGATTTTCAGGTCAGAGCAACTTCGACCCAAAGTTCAAATGTATCCTGTTGTCATTTTTACATTGCAACTTTAAAGGTAGCTTACCAGTGTTCTAAGCCTACAGTGAGAAACACTAAGCCCTGAAACAGTCAAACGAAAATCAGATGCTAGTATCTTAAAACCAGTAATTGCCACATGTGAACTATCGATTAACAATTAACTTATAGTTACTCAGTAACTGTGGCACTAAAAAAAATCTCTTTTGGTTAGAAAGGAAGGGACCTTACAGTCTCCATTTTTAGCCCAACAAAGTCTGGTAGCAGTGTTGCTAGGTAGCAATGTATTGGCCTCAAATGACCAAAAACAGATTTAAATAAGATAGAATAAAGGACATTGCATCCAGTTGTTCTCTGTTTAACAATATCAGTGTATCAGAGTAGTGATATAACCTTTGCTCCTAAAAAAATTGGTATTTTTATTGTCTCAAGAAGACATCTGTAGAAGTATTTATGAACCCTCTTTCATTCAGCCAAAACATGAGTCTTCCTCTCAGAACCTTTTTAAAAATAAAAAGATGAAAACTGAATAGAGAAACTTCTTGAAATGCCTTACAAACAGTTAGTATCTAATTCATCCCAATTCCTTTGGTTTGAACCCAGATAGGTTGGTCTCAGGGGCTAAACATATAAATTGAATATTATCATTAGTTTTAAATGTGTTCAGATTAAAACTGAGAAAGTTTAACATTGCTTATTGCTGTTTTGGCTGGACGGAGCTAGCACCTAGTATACTTTATTCACCCAGAATACATTGCAACATAAACAACATGGCGAAGTCAGTGTCACAACATTTTATTTAAATTTATAGAAAATAAACAGCTCGCAATATTTCTACTGTTGTTTTTACATCAAAAATAAATGTTTTTCAAAGGAATTGTCAAATGTTTCAACCAATCGTGGATCCCTTTAAAACAGCTCTAATTTAGAGATAATGACCAAACTTTGAGACTAAAGTTATAATTAATATTAAAACAATAAAAGACTTCAAACACGACCTAGACTTAAACCATAAAGAGTTGTCTGAGACTTTTGTACATAATTTTTAAGAGGAGATAAACTTGATTGTTGCTGTTGGTGGATTTTAGGATCTTAATGGCTCTGTTCATGTTAGCATTAGCTTTAAAGTCGTAATGAACTCATATTTAAATGTCAAATCATTCTGGCTTAAACATGTATATAAGTGTACTCTTTATCAGGCTATATTTATCAGACTAATTTAGAAAATTTCTATTCAAAAGAAAATCCTGTCTTAAATTCTGACACCGGCCACAACCAAACTTGCTTGCGAACCTTCCACCACAACAATCGCGGCCCATTGATAAACAACCAATCACATTCACTTTATTCACTTGTGTTAGGTCGGGAACCACTCAGGAGAATTCAGAAATGCAACAGTTGGAACAGCCGTTTCCCTACGATTTTAAAACCTCTGACACTCACTCCAGAGAAGATGACGAAACCAAGAGCAGGACCTCAAACAAGTTTTGAGGGAATGGAGATACCCACCTCCTGTATTATGACTAAGACTTCAGCAGTTGTCGGGTGGCTTTTTTTTTCTCATTACTATCAAATATTATTATATTATATTCAGTTATAATTATGTTGTTATTATATTCAATGGGTATATCTAATAAATTAGAATGTCCTCTCAGAATTGGTTACAATTGCAAAAAAAAGTATTTTATAATATTTGGCATTATGGATGTTTCTGCTATTCAAACCACTAATACCTCTTTCGCACTGGCTAAAAAACCTTTAAAAAACTTTTAAACCCAGAAACAAACGGCTTTAGTGCCAGTGGTAACAGCTCACTGACACGTGTCTACCTGGGTCAAACGACTCAGCAAGCCGCCGACCGTAAAAATCGCCTGATCGGCATGCTTTGGGAACACCATACCTTGGTTTACCCGCTAAATTACGAGACACAATTGAACGCAACGTATGGACGTCAACACACCGCCCCAGTCGCTTCTGAACTAAGAGCACTGGCAAGGGCCATTCAGAAAAATAACAGAGCAAAACAACAAAGCACCCTTACTACACCCTGGCTTCCTAACATGCTGCTCTCCATTGTTTACTTAAGAGAATTTTTGTCACACTGGTGACATCATCAATGCTTACACAGTGTGATGGTGTCACCAGAAATGCAGCCGTGGGGGGACAGAGGCCACGCAGCTTGCTAGCGAAGAGTTAGGCCTAAATTTTTTTGCCAGTGCCAAGGGAGCCAATTCCCAATGTTAGCAGGCCAAATCATTTTTAAACCCGGTATTTTCAGTGGGAAAAAGGCTTTAGAGATTAGTTTCAATGTTGTTCTTGCTGTTTAAATAAGAATTCCCAAAATAGCTGTTTATGCAGTTTTACTCTGGTCATGAAATATCTCAAAATCCTGTCTGTGGGTGTCACACAGATAAAGAATGCCTGTGTGGCTCTTTAATGAAGCTGAGTGAGCTCTTGCGACAATCCCTGACCTCTCCTGTCTGTTCTAGGTCTCCCACACACAGATACAGTGGCAAGCCTGCGGTGAGGAGATCCAGAGCAGAGACAAAGCGATGCAGGAGATAACACTGGAGCCGCCATTGTCTTCACAGAACTGAGTCTGGTTTGTGGCAGGGTGTGTGTGTCTGCCTTGGTCACGAAAACAACTTTAAGGAGCCTCCTTGGAGTCTGCTTTACTTATTCTTACAAATCGGTGAAGGCCTGTTTGTGGTTAGCTGTATGTCCATGATATAACGACAACTCCACATATGAGACCATCGTAACACAGAAATTTTTCTCCAACTGCTTTCTGTCTCTGTATGGTTGAACTTCTTAGGTACTGTGCACTGAAGATCGAGTCTATTTTGTTTTATTATTGCTGTAAGCAAAGAACACCTTTTGTAAATGGTAATAAAAAAAATGTAAATTAAAATTTGGAAAAAGGCAATTCAAAGATGAAACTTGGAAAAACATTTGAATAAAATATGGATTTTGAGAGTAATTCCAAAAAAGTTAAAAAACAATCCACTTGACTTTGTTTCCAAGATTGAAGATGTTTCGCTTCCTATCCTATCCAGGATTGTCAATTTGTTTGTTTTTTATTTGTTTTTTTTTACTTTTTTGGAATGACTATGACCTGGATGACCAGTAGGCCACTGGAAGTGCATCTCACCCCAGAAGAAATAAATCAGAATTGAAAAGAATGTGATCTGGAAAATGCAATTTGAAAAAGAATGCCATTCATAGTGCTCAATCTGTAAAACAGAAAAAAAAAGTAATAATAATAATACAGGGAATCGAAAATATAAAAAACTTTTTTGAAAAACAAAATCATGAAAAATAAATTCTGAGAAAAAAACAATTTTTAATTAAATCTTTAGTTTAATTTCTAAGTTTAATTTCTGGATTGCCTTTTTTATTTTAATTTACAAAATGTGTTTTTCAAAATTGTACGTTGAAAACGTGTTCTTCGCTTGCAGCAATAATGGACCTACGAGGCTGAGGCCGGGACCCTCACAGCTCTTGTGCTTCTGATGGTCACTATAGGCCTGTACAGATAAGGATCTATCTGATAAGGATGCATCCGTAGACCTTTTATCTAGAAGCAGGAGCCTGGAATCTGCTCCTGTTTTGTTCCTGCTGATCAGAGACTTTAGAGACTCTCATTAATGAGGTCCTTTTCTATATAAAATGATTATGACTGATTTTCTTTAAATGCTTTTATTGGTAATTTAGCCCTAATGATTACATAAGGCTCCAATAGTACAGATGCTGGTAGATTTTGATTTGGTCAATTTTACTTTTGGCGAACAATTTTATTTGTATTTGAGTAAAAATATTATCCAGGTTTGACTTTTACTTGACTGATTCCTTTTGGCGCTTTCCGCCTTTGGATAGCACCAAATATGGTCAGTCATCTGCTCAGCGATCAGATTTCAGGGTGGTCCAGTCTCCCCCCCCAGCCCTAAACTCCCACCCCCCTCTTGCTCCTCCTCTGCACATGACGTCTGCTGTCTTTAAGGTGGGTTATTTTATGACCAAAAAAATCTCATAAAGAATTTAGGAATGATCAGTCTGATCAATGACAACCTTTTCTGTTTTGAATGATTACTTTTAGAGGAATTCAAGCCCACCTTATATTTAAACTAAATGGGGTGTATTGGTACATTCAGCTTATAAGATGATCCACAATGTTTGGCTTCTGGGAAATAGAGATATACTTTCAATATTTTGGTGAAAACAAAGAATCATTGTTTTTTAGTTTTTTTTTTGGTATTTACAGAAAAAAGGTTCAGAATCACAAAAGTCAAGCTAGGTATTTCTAATATGTGTAGAATAATCTTGTCAAAGTTTACCTGTTTGAAAAAGCAGCTTTTATTTGTGTTTTATTTCCTAAGCATTTTAGATTGTTGGGCCTAAAAGGAGAAACCATCTTCCTCAGGATCTTATAAGCTACAACAGACAACAGACAATCAGGGAGGGAATCATTACAACAGATGTAGAAAGATCTAGGTCTTGTGTTTGTGCCTGGGGCCTTCAGCACTGCGGTTGTGTGATTGCTTTTCCTTCTCCTTTTGACTTGTAAGAACACTTAATACCTAGTTACTGTGTCAAGTGCAAACACAGACTTCCTGTGCATCATGCACTAACTTCAGTGTTTTGAAACCGTCCACGTATGTAGACGCTCTCTCATTGTCCGCCTCTGTCTGTCTCTGTGCTGCAGTCAGACAAAAAATGCCATGAGAAGGCATATTCACTTCCTCGGTTTGTGTCATGTTCCTCATGACACAGAAAGAATCACACAAACATTTCCACTGGAAGATTAAGCTACAGACCAATTAGTGCATGTTTGTGATAAAAAAGGACAAATGGAGACAATATAAATTAATTTGATTATTATAGCACCAATTTACAACACACGTCATCTCAAGGCACTTTATAGAGATAATCCCAGCAGATCATACAGTCACATTAGTTCAGAGTTTTCTATCTAAGGAAAACCAGCTGATTGCATCAATTCATTTGCCGTTTCTCAATTGACAAGAACGCAAATATGGACTCGTGTTCTTGCAAAGTTTGTTTTGACAAGAACACAGGGAAGTGTGGACTGTAGAACGCTAGCACGCAGAATAAATATGGGTCAATTGGAACAGAAGCGTTCTCGTGACATCACCACATTCAAAGTTAGCCTGGGGCCACATTTCACCTCCTGTTATTAATAGTCTCTGGATAATAATAAATTATGACTTTTTCATTTAGTTTCCACTTACTGTGGGAATAACTATTAACACAATCAGATAAACACAAACCAAACGTACAGTCTAAGGTTAGCCCTGGCTGCGGTTAGACTCGGAGGTCCGCTGGTTGCCGTACCCCTCTTAACATCTGAACTTTTTGAAATGATGCACTAAATCAGTAAATGGGCCATATAGTGACGTTTAAAAGTATAATGTTCACACCTCAAATTATCGTAAAACGTACTTTTGTAGAAAAAAACAAAAACAGAAAAGAGATCTTTTAACTCTGAGCTCTGTGAGCGCTCCACTGGAAGCTGCTGCCGCCGCAGTGCATGCTGGGACAGCTGTCAATATTGAGAATGGACAAGTCTGCTCTGATGCATGCTCAGTAAAGAGGGAGGGGCAAGAACAACATCCAGGGACTTAGTCCGTTCTCTCTCTTTTGTTCTTGTGAATTGAATTGAACAGTGCTAGGGCTGAGGCTGATGACGTTTCACTAGCACATGAGAATGCACAAGTATACATATTGAAAAACAGCCATTGACTCGCAGCAATCAGTAACACTGGGCATGCATGTGGAGACAGTGGAGAGTAAAACTCCCTTTTAACAGGAAGAAATCTCCAGCAGAACCTGAATCAGTGTGAGCGGACATCTGCTGAGGCCGACTGGGGTTTAAAGAGATCAAAGCAATTGTATTTTTGTGGTTAAAGAAAAAGTTACTGTGTGGATATGATGTTTATTTAAGTAGTACAGTGAACTGAGCCAGTGTTCTTGGTACAGTAATTTATCTAGATGGTAATTATTAGGTATTGAGGAACTATGCTTTTTTTGGTATACTGTATTTTTTAATTAGATGTGTTCATATTTCTGTCTTTCAGATAGAGCATTATGAATTGCATTCTTTTCAAATTATGTTGTTGGGCTTTCCACTCAGTTTAGTTCTGTTAGTTTATACATCACTGAATGGATTAGAACCTAAAAACATAGCAGATGTATTTGTTGTCAGTCTATCAACCTCCCAGGGAAACAGGTCTTCTATTTGCAGCCTACTCTGTACACCAAGAACTAGAAACAAAAATGTAGAAGTACATTGAAAATGGTAATATTTGAGGTTTCCAGACAAGAAAATTATGGACTATAATATCATGTATTTTAGATGTTTTCAATAATTGATGCAAACGTTGGGCTAAGCTGCACATTTTAGCACATCAAAGTAAACACAATAATAAAACGGTTATTGACTAAACATTTTTCTTCCCCCTACCAAATTAGCTCATAAATGAGGTCGTGTGGAAGTCCGTTTTTAACTTAACTATTTTGATCTTCCCACCCAAAGAGGATGATCTTTAAAATGTGGCAGGTGGTGCATTTGAACACCATCAGACTTCCATGATGAATATACAGGCACCAGATTTCTTAGCAGAGGCCCAGCGGAGGGGGGAGATAAACCACAAAGGAGGAAGGACGAAGAGAAAGAGGGGGCAAAGGGCAAAACAAGACAGGCAGTTGTAGAAGAATAGGGCGAGCAGCAGGGAGGAGGGAGAAGGTAGAAGAAGGGTGAAAGGCAGAGAGCGGGGGGGAACCAGTATGCTGAAAGAGACCTGAATTCATTTGAAGGTGAATAGGAACAGCTTGGTTTCTTTCATTGCGACTTCTGTCATGCCTGAGGAGGTAGCAGTGGTGGAGGCAGTTTGCAGGCCAAAGGCCAATGTTAACTTTGGAGCCCCTACACACTTCATATGCTAACAAACAGCAACTCCTCCAGCCCGGATGCCTAAAACAGCCGTAGTACTACAGTTCAGACAAAAAACACCGAAAAACAAACAAGCTATTGAATGTGTCCAGCTCACTTTAGATTTTGAACATTTAGTACCTGATCTTCAGAAGGTTTGGATGTCTTAAAACAGTGGAAAAATGTTTGTACACGCAGAGTAGATCTTCATAGAAGGTGTAAAGTGATTTGTGATTTTAATTCAGTAGAAACCTGTGGAGGACCAGGAGAGTCAGTGAAAATAAAATACAATTATTTCAAATTCGTCATTTAAAATCATACATTTTTATTTAATACTAAAAACACGTTTGCACCTTATTTTTCCATTTCTAAATACAGACAGAAAAAAAATACTATTCATGAATTTGATTTAAAAAATACTTTACCCTCTTTACTCTTAATGATTTCCCTTTTCCATTTAACTTTTGCTAATGGGCTGTTAATAAACTGGTGATAATCTGTTAACAATTTTTATATAAGCTGTTACTAAATGTTATTAAGCCGTTTCTAAGCTGTAGCTAAACTATTAATAGGATTAAGATGGACTAATAATACACTGAAACTAAAATGTTAAAAAGTTGTTGTTGGGTTTCAGAAATAGTAAATACAATTAAAAAAAAGGTTTTCTGCAATTCACAGATCTCTTCACCTGTTCACAACACAAACCTCTTCTAAGCCTATTAACAATAAATGGCATCAAAAGAGCGTGGTGAGACCTGGAATGATGCAGAGATCAAGGCTTTAATTGATATTTGGGTGGAAGACCCTATGCAGTCAGATAAGTTCCTGAATGTTATGAGCGCCACCATTTTTGTTTGTGTGCTTCTATGCTCTATTTGTGTGTCTGTTTCTGCCTCAGCAGAAGGCCACTCACTGAGCCTGGTTCAACAGGATGATTCTAAAAGGGAGTTTTTCCTCTCCACTGTTGCAGCATGCATGCTAGCAAGGTGTGAGGGATTGATATAGAGTCAGTGACACAATGCAAATATCCACTGTTGCCGCATGCAATAAAAAAAAAAACAACCTGCAAAGTGAATGACAGGATACATGATTTTCCTTAGAAAATGTTCAAGCAATGTGACCGTATGAGCTAACTGATTTCTCTTTGGTGTTATTTAAATATAGTGAAATTATTTAATTAAATCAGTAATACATTAATGTAACCCATCTAAGCAGAATTATTGGAAATAGAATAATCCAACTAATTAAATATGTTTGATTTAAAAAAAGTTACTTTGTGATTTTGATCAAACTTTATTTGTATGGTTTGTATTTTACAATTATAGTTTTAATATGGATTTCACTTATTTTCTAAAAAGTAGACAGCTTTGTTTCTTTTAAAAAGGTTCCTGTGTGCCTTATCCTTTTCTGTTCCCACATCTAAAAGAACGTGGTGGGTTAAAGGCCCAAAACTGCTTTTAGCCCAAAGACACAAATCCTCCTAAATCCAGCCCTGCATTACACCATTTGCTAGTCCTTTTTCCTCCTCTGACTTTGGGCCATTCTCCCTCCTTTCCTCCCCCTCCCTCCCTCTTTCCTCCCTCCTTTCCTTCCTTCCTTCCTCCTCCCTGCAGCACTGCTGTTTGTTTGTACTCGCTCCATCCGGAGCCGAAATTCCTCTCCGTTTTTGTGAATGACAAACTCATTAACAATTCATCAACGCTAGCCGCTCTATCCGGCCCCCGTTTCCAAGGCGACCGCCGCTGAGCTCCCTCTGATTGGTCCGCCGACAGACCGTATCCAATGAGGACGCCTGGTGTCTGCAGCCATTCAGCAGCCTGGCGCCGCAGAGGACTCCAGCAGCCTGCCGAGCTTCTATTCACAACGAGCCGAGGAGGAGGACAGCGGGAAGACATTTCCTCACAATAATCTGTAGTTTCACTCTGGATTTTGTTTATTTTGTGCAAAAACAAAAATAATACGGAGGCTGGAAAGCGGCTGCGCCTGGAATCGGTGGAGTTATTATATAAGAGCAGAAGGAGGCCGCTGTGACTCATTGATAAATAAATCGGACTCTTCAGGCAGATGCATGAATGAGCCTAAATACCTTTCGCGTTTAAACTGATTTTTCTTTTCCTAAGAAGAGATCACATCTCACGTTTCTGTTCCTTTGAGCATCGGCTCGGATCGAAACCAAATTTTACATTTCTTCCCTGAAAACTGCGTTTTTCAACTCCTGCTTATAAATGCTTGACAAGCTCAAGCCCGTTGTACAGATCGACTCGGTTATGGCGATCAGCAAGACGGTGAGTTGGCTCCGGGAGCAGCTGGAGAGCCGCAGGGACGGCCTGCTGGTGATGGACTGCCGGGCCCAGGAGCTCTACGAATCCTCGCACGTCGAGACGGCGATCAACGTGGCCATACCGAGCCTGATGTTGCGGCGGCTGAAGAAGGGCAACCTGCCGGTGCGCTCCCTCCTCACCGACGGAGGAGACCGAGAGAGGTTCGTCCGCCGCTGCAAGACTGACACCATCGTGCTGTACGATGAGTACAGCCGGGAGTGGAACGAGAATGTGGATGGAGGGTCGGTGCTGGGTCTGCTGCTGAGGAAAATGAAGGACGAGGGCTATAAGGCCTTTTACCTGGAGGGTGAGTGGGCTCCATTCACATTTTTACACTCATTCATGTCCGATCTGTACGGAAGAGGACTAGGGCCGCTGAAAAGATTAAAAAGAGTTAACTGATTTTTCAATTTTTTTCTGTTTAATATGGGAAAAAGTCAGAATTCTGAGAGAAAAAAATCAGAATTCTGAAAATATAATTAAGAATTCTGAGAAAAAAGTCAGAATTATAACAAAAACCTCAGAATTATGAGAAAAAAGGCAGAATTCTTAGATTTACGTCAGAAAGTCAGAATTCTGACTTTTTTCCCCCATATTAAACTGAAATAAAATTTAAAAATCGGTTAACTTTTTTTATTTTTTCAGTGGCCCTAATCCTCTTCCGTAGATTTGTTTGGCTGTATTAGAGCCTATTGGTTTTATTCCTATATTCATGAAACAGTTTTTGTACTTTGTCCACTTCATACGTTGACAATGCATGTTTTGCATCTCAATGTGAAGTTTATTTTGAC
This sequence comes from Cyprinodon tularosa, assembly GCF_016077235.1. Classification (NCBI taxonomy): domain Eukaryota; kingdom Metazoa; phylum Chordata; class Actinopteri; order Cyprinodontiformes; family Cyprinodontidae; genus Cyprinodon; species Cyprinodon tularosa. The sequence goes on along the minus strand of NW_024038438.1, from coordinate 201,343 downwards.
TTTCTTTTAAAGGTGGCTTTAGCAAATTCCAGGCTGAGTATCCAGCTTTATGTGAAACCAACCTGGATGGATCCTTTACCAGCAGCAGCTCCTCTCCCACCTCTACCCAGGTGCTGGGCCTGGGCGGCCTGCGCATCAGCTCCGACTCATCCGACATCGAATCGGACATCGACCCGAGCAGCGCCACGGACTCAGACGGCAGCCCGCTGTCCAACCCGCAGCCCTCCTTCCCCGTGGAGATCCTCCCGCACCTTTACTTGGGCTGCGCCAAAGACTCCACCAACCTGGATGTTCTGGAGGAATATGGCATCAAGTACATCCTCAACGTGACGCCTAACCTGCCCAACCTGTTCGAGAACGCGGGGGAGTTTAAGTACAAGCAGATCCCCATCTCGGACCACTGGAGCCAGAACCTCTCCCAGTTCTTCCCCGAGGCCATCAGCTTCATCGGTAGGTCATCCTGACAGAAAACTGGCTGCTAAGCTTTTCCTCATTTAGGGGTTGTTGATCAGGGGTTCCCAAAGTGGGGGTTGAGGCCCTTTAAACCAACTTGTGGGTCATCAGTTGGTTCTCTCAATAATAGTGATGTGGTTCCTTATGGAGGGCCAAACAAACACTACAGGCTTCTTACATACAGATAGATGAAAAACAATACCTGTTTGTTTTTAGAAACAATAGGTGAAAGGGTGTACAAATGTGAATTTTATTCACGAACATCTGATTACCAAAGTTTTGTATCGACAAGATCTAGATGAAGATTATAAAATGTGCAATGTTTTGTGGTATTAGTGCACAACCTATCAACACTAGAAATCATTTTCAACCACCTAAAAAATGATACATTAAATCAGCTGTTGTTGTAATAACATAGGAATGGCAAACAGCATTATTGTCGGAGTATGAGTCTGCACACCACCCCATTTAAAGGACAGCTAACTAGGTTAACTGTTTGAACCAAGTGAAAACTTTCTAATTTAAAAGAAATCCTTAGTTCAGAATGTCATCCATTAATTGCTGTCTTGGGTTTGGAAGAAAGGAGGAAATCTTTACATATTCTGAAGAGAGTCTGTGGAAAACCAGAGAGATTATCCACAGATTAGATTCAATAAAAAACTAAACACAATGGAGGAAGTAGTAGTAAAAAAAAAGTGAATAATTTTATTAATATATGTTTTATAGTCTGTCTGGAGGTTCTCAGGCTCTTATTGTGCAATTTAGATTAGATGAGTTGTCCCTGGCTTTTGTCTTATCAGGCAGGAACACGCAGGGCAGGCAGATTAAGGCCACCATGCTGAAGCAGCAGTACAAGTGTGCCTCTGATGGTGAAAGGGCTAAAACGCCCAGAGTACGAGTGATTTGACTTCAATGGGGGACATCCTGGGCTATCTGTGGTCCCGGGGCTTGTGTAATAGCAGCACAAAGAGCAGCGTTGAAAACAGGGGGGGGGGGGGGGGGGGGGGGGGGGGTAATTCGAGTGCAACAGGAAGGAAGTGGCATTGAAAGTAATCTAGGACATGAGCACCCCTCCTCTCCCTATCCCTCTTCTTCCTCCGCATAACAAAAGGAGCCATTTACAAGGCCTGTTGACATCCTGTTTGCCTTGACAGGGTGCCCTCATGACTCTTAGATTTACACGCTCAAATGGCACCATTGTCACACCAACCCTGGGCAAGCGGAAGAATGCTCTAATAGACTGTAATAGTCAATTTCCCAGCCAGCTATTCCAGGACCAAACAAGGGAGAATGTTGATGTTTTTTTTTTGTGCTGTCGCTCCTGGTTGTTCATAGACACCACTGACAGATAGACAGGGTGAAAACTTTTGACTTTTTTTCCCATGCATGGATGTCAGTCCTCCTCTAATCCGAGGCGGATGTTTATTATGCTCTTTAGTAGTGTGGGTAGATAACTGAATCATCAGCGTCACAATGCAAAACAAGGTGAAAGGCCAATGGTATGGAGGGAATTTTTTTTCCATTATTAGTGCGAACAAAGAGGATGTCTTTTAGATGAAAATTCGAAGGAAAGAAAACAAACAAAAAACACATTTAGTAAATGCATATTTAAAAAAAAAAACGGAAGTGAATCTTTGAAATGCAAAAATGGATTTTGATAGTAACTTGTTTTTTTAAGTTGCATTCTCTTCACGTCGGGCTTTCCTCTGGAGTGAGGAAATTCACATTTCTATTGGTCTGTTGGACATTAGCAGCAGCTTTTTTATTGGTCAAGATTGAGAGTTCATTTTGGGCTTGAAGGAAGAGACTCTGATCTGTAAAATGCACCTTAAATAGAAAGAAATTCATAAAAATCAATCAGATAAAGAAACTTTTTTTAAAATAACCTTTTACATTATGTAAGTTTTATTTGGTAAAAACAAAAAGAAAAACAAATATTAGAAAACAGAAAGATTTTTTATTAGCATTATTAGATTTATTATTATTGCATTTTTGATTAATTTCTATTTACAAGATGTGTTCTTTCTCTGCAACAAATAATGGAACGAAAGTCACTCCATACAACCTCTGAACTTTAGGAGCATAAATTTGTTTAAAAATGTCAAACTGTGAAAACAGAGCCAAATTAATTGCATTCACCATTTCTTTTCCATCCTCATGTTGCGGCTTTCACCATCTCGATATTAACCGTAATCTTCTTTCTCTTTGCAAACCAGATGAAGCTCGGGGTCAGAAGTGCGGCGTCCTGGTCCACTGCTTGGCCGGCATCAGCCGCTCAGTCACCGTGACGGTGGCCTACCTTATGCAGAAGCTCAACCTGTCCATGAACGATGCCTACGACATTGTGAAGATGAAGAAATCCAACATCTCCCCCAACTTCAACTTCATGGGCCAGCTCCTGGACTTTGAGCGCACGCTGGGCCTGAAGAGCCCTTGTGACAACCGTCTGGCGCCTCCAAGCCAGCAGCTGTACTTCACCACCCCCACAAACCACAACGTCTTCCAGCTGGACCCCCTACAGTCTACGTGAGGTCTGCCTACAAGCGCCCCTCTAGCTCAATTGTTTCCTCTGCTTTGAAAAAAAAGTTTCAAAAAATCTTTTCTCCATCATCTGCTTTGCGGAACTGGCTCTGGATCCTGATGCAGCTGTTTTTTGGGTGGGAGGGTGACAGCTGCTGAGTAGAAGTGCTAGAGCAGCCTGGTCAGTACAGCAGCTGCTGCTGTCTGAGTGAGGATGGACAGTTAAAGCAACAGAATCATTAAAAAACAAAAAAAAACTCCTACTTTCTACAATCATATTCCGGTTGAACTCTTGAGGTATTTCTTCTATTTTTCTTGTTGTATCCAAGAAAAGCGAACAAGAGCTGTATGTTCTGCTTCAAAGATCCTAGGCTGGTGTGCCAAAGAGACCTGATTGCTCAGACTGGACTGAAAACCATTTTGTATATTTTGTTTTGGGGTTTATCGCCCAGGACTTGGGGGTGCGTTGCCCTCCTTCATCTTCTGTGAAGAATCGCCTGTGTGGGGTAAAGCACCCCAGCTTTAGAAGGCACACAGTATACTGGACTGATTTTTACACTTTTCAAACATTTATACTGTACATTGTGTACATATTTTAATGTAAGAGAGAGTACGTACCCTTTGGAAGCAGGTACTAAAGAATCTGTATTTCATATTCTAGTTTTATGTAAAGCTTTCCAACTGCATACCGTTCATTATTCTTACGTTGATTATGCCAAAAAATCAAAAAGGCTTTCCAAGAATTGTTCAGAAATGTGTACATGTGTAATATATCTATATGTATATATCCATATTGCTTTATGTATCAATTCAGCCAACCGGCCTTTTTTTTATTATGTTTTATTTTTGGCATTATTTTTGCACTCTCCCCTCTCACAAAACAGTTGTTTGCCTTACACACATTCACAAGTTTTGTTTCACTTTATCCTTCTAGGCTTTAAATGTTTTTCTGCTTTGTATCCAAGTCCTGATTTATTGTTCAGATTTTCCTTTTAAGTTTTGGAGCATCTTTAATGATAGCTTGAATCAAACGGACAACCGTGAGCGGTCCGGGTCTAGGTATGGAGCTAAATTTGGGCCATAAAATTTGTTTTAAAAAACTGTTTTTTTTTCTTTGTAACCATAAAAAACTTATTGGAAACGAACAAAAAAAAAAAAAAAAGGATATGAAACATTTTAAATGAAAAAGAAAATATTTTAATTAAACTGGATATTTTTTTAGAAACATTTTTGCAGCTTTAAGTTTTGTTTTTTCAGTTACAAAAATATTAAAATATGTCTTTGAAGCATAATCAACCAGTTGTGTTTATTCGACTGGTTAAAAAAAGACACTTGAGTCTTATATATATATATTTTTTAAGTATAGATTTTTTCTTGAGTTTAAAAAAAAATATTGTTCAGATTCAAATATCCTGTCCTCTTTCTGAAGTTTTCTTTCAGCCTTTTTCACTTTAAGAGAAAAAAATTCAAATTATTTATTTTCAGTTTAAACAAAAGCATCTTTTTGAACTAACTTTATGGCACCCATTTAGCTCCGTACTGATGTAGACAATCCTACCCCCCTGCACAAGGGTTAAATCTGAAGTGTGGTCAAAGCTTCTTCAGGGTAAACATTTTGAAATGCAGTTTTGAATTTATCAGGATTGTGAGAAGTGGAAATTAGAGTTTGAAATACGAAAAAAATACGCCTTTCAGATGTCGCCATGTTGGTGATCCCCCCACTCCTCCCTTCTGAATGTAGAAGAAAGATAAGTTATTAATAAATTGCTATTTTGTCTACAGTTTCTGCCTCTTCTGGTTTGCTTTTTCTCTAACTGACAGGCTTGTTGGAGTTTGGTCTTCGCTCTCAGTCACACGTTTATGTAAGTGTTTCATCACAGCTGAGTGTTAAACAGCAGGCCCCAGTCACGACAACACAAACAGTTGCAAATTAACTGCAGCGCTTGAGACACTTCCACATTTGTTTTTTGGTTGTTGTTTTTTTAGGTTTTTTTGCGTTCAGCTCCAGAGCTAGAATTAATTGTCACATGACAGGTTGCTGTGAACTGATCTTCTTGGTTAAAAAAATAAACAAACAAACCGCAGAGAGCTGCTGAACAGGTGCAAAGTGATTGGAGCTAAACTGGTTTTTCCAGGTGCCGGTTTGCAACGAGTTCACCTCTTCCTGGAGGGCGGGGCTTGCAGGTTTCAGTCCTGAAATGGAGCACAAAGTACATAGATGTATTGTTATTTGATAGCAAGAGCTGCAACGTGTACCTAAAATGACCTGGAGCATCTGGATGAGATCATATTCGCGAGGCGAGGAGCTTGCATTCCCACACCAGCAGCCAGTTGCCTTCAGGTTGTTGCACATGCTTAAACCAGCTGCATTGTGTATACAGAATAATGCAAAGGATTACATGGTTTCCTTTTTTGTTTTTTGCAATGTGAAGTTCAAAAAGTATTGTGTGCATTTAAGTTCATATCTGTTGTGGTTCGTCGTTTGCATAACCACCTTTAGGAAAAACCTTTTGGGTCAAGCAGCTTTATTCAACCAGAGCTCGAGAAGCTTGTTCTGCCCCCCTTTGCAAAATAGCTGAAGTTAGTTTAGAAGAACATCTATGAGCTCCAGTTTTCAAGTTTCCACAGATTCTCAGTTTAATTTAGATCTGGCATTAGCCAAGGCCGTTCTGACGCATGATCCATATACTTTGATCTAAAATCAATCACAGAAGGGCTCAAAACTTCAAAGATGTACTACATCCTGAGCCAAACAGGATTGTTTATTTTTTCAAAATATAACCTATAGCTGTGGAAAGATGCACATCAGTACATTTACTTCTGCCTTATTCATCTGTATTACTTAGAGTAGTTCATCATCAGAGGTGGGTGGAGTATTTAAAATTAGTTCTCAAGAAAAAATTGCTCTACTTTATCATATTTTTACTCAACTAAAAGTAAAAAGTAGCCAGCCAATACATTGCTAAACAGTAGAAGAGAAAATAGTAAAAAGGCTACTTAAGTAGTGTTTAACTGATCATAGCTTCTGATTTAAGGATTTGAAAATTATGTAAATTAACAAAACAGATAAAGTTATCTGCAACTTTTGAAAATGATATAAACAAACAGAACATTCAGTAATTACACAATAATTTCAGCTAGGATAAACGTTTCAAAATGTATTTTCCAAGACATTCTTGCTATAAAATATCTGACCTCATTACAGATAGTATGTTATGTATGTAGGTTGGATTAGTGTAAGGTTCCTGCCTGTAACATGATACAGGAAACTGTTTGCTGCATTTCCACTTGACGTCCAAATGAAATGGCAGGATCAGCAAATAGAAAATAATGAAGCTGGAGATTAAAATGGAAGTGTTACTTAGGCAAACCCTGTAGGTTTGTTTCTAGTGTGTTTTTGCTTAAAACAAGCCTGATAATCATTTACTCGTGATGGGTAGGGTAGCCAGACATTTTACTCACGTATGAGTAGTGATACCTCATCATATAATTTCTCAAGTTAAACTAAATTGTACGATGCAGAAAATAATATATATGTTTCTCAAAAATTTGCTTAAGTAAATGTAACTGAGCGTCTTAATGTTAATGGTTTTCTAATACAAGTCTGTACAACAGAACATGCAGATCATCTATTGAAGGGGAGTTAGATATTCTACTTCCTGGGTCTACTCATGTCTTGAAAGCATTGAATAGACGCAATGTGTTTGTCTTCAATAGATATTATGATCAAAAATCTGGTGAAGATTCTCAGTCATCCAGATCATAGTCATTCCGAAAAAGTAAAAAAAAACAATCCACTGGACTTTGTTTCCGACTTTGAAGACGTTTCGCTTCCCATCCAGGAAGCTCAATCCAAAATATCAGAAATAGCATTGAGTTTTATTGAAATACTGTATAAAGCCTCAAACTCTTTTCCTCTTCCTCCATCTCTTTACAATCGGTAGAGATCAAACTAACATCTGTGCGCAGTGCTACTGCAAATCCCTTTGTGACATGGAAAATATATGTACACTCTACTCTCCTACAGTCCCCATAGTAATGCATTTAGAATCCTTATTCAAATAGAGTGATCAGTACCATTGTTAGACCTTCTTTCATTCATTTCATTCACAAGTACGTTACCTGCAGCACCCCCGCTAATTGTGCATGTCATTTTTTTTACACAAGCATTTAACCTCTCTTATTTGGGATTCTGTGGGTGAGGTCGCCGAGGTGGTTAAAAAGCTCCTTGGTGGCAGGGCCCCGGGGGTGGATGAGATCCGCCCGGAGTTCCTTAAGGTCCTGGATGTTGTAGGGTTGTGTTGGCTGAAGCGACTCTTCAACATTGCATGGACATCGGGGGCAGTCCCCCTGGATTGGCAGACTGGGGTGGTGGTCCCCCTATTCAAAAAGGGGGACCGGAGGATGTGCTCCAATTACAGGGGAGTCACACTCTTAAGCCTCCCCGGCAAGGTCTATTCAGGGGTGCTGGAGAGGAGGGTCCGTCGGATAGTCGAACCTCGGATTCAGGAAGAGCAGTGTGGTTTCCGTCCTGGTCGTGGAACGCTGGACCAGCTCTACACCCTCAGCAGGGTCCTGGAGGGTGCATGGGAGTTCGCCCAACCAGTCTACATGTGCTTTGTGGACTTGGAGAAGGCGTTCGACCGTGTCCCTCGGGGGGCCCTGTGGGGGGTTTTCCAGGAGTACGAGGTGCCGGGCCCTTTGATACGGGCTGTCAGGTCCCTGTATGACCGGTGTCAGAGTCTGGTCCGCATTGCCGGCAGTAAGTCGGGCTCGTTTCCGGTGAGAGTTGGACTCCGCTAGGGCTGCCCTTTGTCACCGATTATGTTCATTACCTTCATGGACAGAATTTCTAGGCGCAGCCAAGGTGTTGAGGGGATCCGTTTTGGTGGCCTTAGGATTGCGTCTCTGATTTTTGCAGATGATGTGGTCCTATTGGCTTCATCAGGTCGTGATCTGCAGCTCTCGCTGGATCGGTTTGCAGCCGAGTGTGAAGCAGCCGGGATGGGGATCAGTGCCTCCAAATCGCCCTCCTTCCTGTTTGTTTATCAGGTTTAAGGCTCTTACAGTCACTGGTGCAACACTCTTCCATGTTTAAAGAGGAAAATAGTTGGGATGGGACTGGGGACCCTCGCATCTGCTTTTGAATATATCTCCCGGCCAAAGTAGCCTTATAAATCTTATGAATAAAAGCACACCCATGTATACACCACAGGGATAAGGATCTAGATGGGGGTGTTTACAGACACACAGCTGAGCTAAATACAAAGCTGCAGCTACAACTATATATATCTCTGAATAATATTTTGCAATCTTTATAGGTTTTGCTTTCGATGTTTGAATACATGTATATACCGTGTGTCCATGGGATACTGCTTCTTTTGTCATGGCTGTTGTCCTCCTTTCCTCTCATTTCTTGTAGGTGTAGAAGTAGACATCTTGGTGTTCTTCTGTACTCTGTGTTTCCTTTTTTTCTTATTTACTCTCTGATCCTTTCCCTTAATTCCTCTTTCCCTCTCCCATTAATTTGTATCTCTTCTACCTTTCTCACTTACCTTTCCATCTCTGGTCCACTGCATGTGACTTTTTTCTCCCAAAGCCACTTGTAATAGTTTAATACAGATTATCAAATGGAATGCTATGGCAAAAGGCATGGTGGTCCACTTGTAAATGCAAGCTGGACTATTATAAAGCAGAAGGCCTCGGTGCTATATTTGCAAATAGGACATGTTGAAAACAAATGTTGGTAAAGAGCAGAGAAAATGCTTAAAAAATGTAAAACTTGTTTGTGTAAGTAGATATATGACTTGTTAACATCTGATATTTATTCGAACATGTAACAATATTAGGATATAATGTTTTTTCTTTTTTTCTCAACAAAGTGAAATACAACTGGCAAAGCAATGTCCAGTGGCTACCAGCATGTGATTTCATCTGGTGAACTAGGATCAATCTGCTCAATAATGCCAAACTAAAAAGTAGGCAATCTATCACTACTCCAATAATTAGTTCTGCAAGAAGTGATTGCAACTGTGACCTGGACAACCAGGACATTGTCAGTCAAATTTAAACCCAACTGTAACCCATCATCCTGTTCTCAGAAAGAGGCTCTGATGATGTCAGGGCTGGAGTGTGATTGACAGATCTGACCAGTGATATGTAGGGTATGTGAGTGCCCCAGGCGCTCACTTGGCTGTTCTTCCTGTCTGTATAGCGTGGCCTGTCAGGGCTTTAAATCCAAGGATTAAAGGACACAGGAAACTACCAGGTTTAATTTTGGACAGGCGTGCGGATGGGCTTGGCAGGCCCCTTCAACACCTTCATCACTACAGCATGGTCACCATGACAAGCAAGGCCATAAAGGGATTTAGAAATGCTTATGAATGGGTCACTGTGAGGGCGCATATGTTAGCTGGCATGCAGACATGTGGCCAGATTAATGACATGCCAGAAGGCAGTGTTACGGTATGCCAAAGAGAAGTTGATATTCAAAGCATCTAGGAACGGTTTCTGATTTTACAATTTGCAGATCCAGACTTTGCAATGGGAAGCCCGCTTGCATGGTGAATCAGTGTTACCAGAAAAGAAGAAATGCAATATGAGTTCAAAAAGCATCTTAGATAGTGTCATGATTCTGTACTTTTTGGTTCTGTTTAAGTTTTCTTCTTGAATTTTCCCTTATACTTTGATTAATGTCTTTCTGTGTTTTTTTGTTTAATTTCCATTTTGTGTTATTCTAGTTGTTTTGGTTATATCTTTTGAGTTCTTATGTATTTCTTGTTTATCCTCTTGCCCTCATCAGTCTCCTTCTCCTAACTCCCTTCTTGATTCCTCTGTCCACACCTGCTCCCAATCTGCTGATCAGCTTGGTCTTTGTTCAGTCCCCCACCTTCTATTCAGTCACTGTTTGCTGGTTCCTCGTTGTTTCCTGGCTTCCCTTGTGTTTTCCTTGATGTCTCCTAGATTTATGATTGTGTCCCACTTGTTGATGCTTCCCAAAAAAATATATATAATTTTTACATCTTTATGATTGAAGCCTGAAATATGAGAAAAGGTTGAAAAGTTCAAGGGTGCTGAATACGTTCACAAGGCATTGTAGCTTTGCTTGTACTGCCATGCATTACATCAATAGAAAGTCTGCTATTGGTTCTGAGAGACAGTTTCTGTAAACTTCTGTCAACAGCTTTATATTTTCTTTGAATGAAATTATCTTAGGCTGCCAGACAATAACATTCAATTGTTTGGATTCAATTATTTCTTCACCAGAAAGTACAGTTTTATTATATTTTGCAGAAATCTCTTCAATTTTTTCTTTAATCCTTGACATGTATTTTTATTAGTGTAAATTCTTTGGTTTTGTTATATTTGATATGAAATACCCAAATAGGTTCATATGAAAGTAGAACAAACAAGCTGTTTTAAAAGTGAAACTGTAAATGATTGTTTTGAATTACAGTGAAGCTACAACTAAGAATGGATTTCATAGCTCGAAACCAAAATGAAGATTGAATTTCATGTAGACGCATGACATACTATCAATATTAAACAATATATGTATATATATATAATATATATTCATGTGCTATATAAATTAGATTGTACATTAATCTGAGATTAAAAATGTAGAAATGAATAGAAATACAAAGAATATTTAAACAAAAGCAGGAACTGATATGGCAGAATAATGTGAACCCAGAATAAAATGAATAAGACGAGTTAAAGAACTTGATATAAAACAAGATAGAGTTGGGGTAGCCACTGAACCCGGTGAGTCTAATCTGCACAGTTTAATTCCATTAGTAGATTCGGAGTAAGATCTAATAATGTCATTAATTCAGTATGCATTGCACAAAAATGGTGACCTCCATTTGTGAAAAAAATAACAAGAATTTACAAAGTATGTATATGTTTTTAAATATCACAAACAGCAAGTTTAAGTTAATAGGGAAATAACAACACTTTTAGATAGTTATGTTTGTAAACTAGCCGTGGATCCTTTTTGACATGTTTTGTGTAAAAGAATCACTGTCTTTCTATACATAATTTTCCACAGTAAAAAGAAAGCAAACAAAAAGAAACCAGAGCTCCATCTAACTATGGACAGCAAAAAATATTCTCTTTAGAGAATAGGAAAGTTATTTTTATGTCACAGAAACAGCTCACAACTTCAGGTACTTGCAAACTATGCCACCTGAGCAGCCAATTCACCAAACTGTGCTGCTGTTTTTTTTCCCTTTTCCTCTCAACCCAAGCGTGGGACAGTTTTAAAGATCACCACCTGGTACTGAGAGAATCATTCTGAATTTCAAGCTTTTTTTCTACTTAGAATAAAAAGGCCCATTTTCCCAGCACTTAGGTTGTACATTTGTCTGTACATTTTATGAATGACATCCTGCTGTATGGACAGTGTGTTTTTTTTGGCTGAGAAACTAAACACATGAGGTTGTGGAGCTAAACTGGGCATGCCTGCTAGTCCTCTGCTAACGGTTCCTGCCCCACTCGCACTCAAGCGACACTGTGTTGACAGCAACCCCTACCCCCTTCGTCCCTACCTCCTCCATTCATCTTTCCATCAACCCCCGCCCACCTGTCTCATGTCACACGTCCCCCCCCATCCTCTCCAGTAATTTCCTGTTGTCCCTGTGGATCGTGTTACAAGTTCCAAACTGCAAATGTAGTCAGATAAACACCCACACACACATAGATGTGTGAGTGCGAGTGCGATTTTCACTTTCAAAATGTAGGCAATAAAGACTCTCCAGGTTTATTCTTTATCACTCTTTCATATTCATTTCTTATTTCTTAATGCTCCTTTCTGTTTCCTTTTTGTCCAAAACTCAGTTATTTTTTAACCTAAAACAAACTTTATTCCAAAAGGTTTAAAATAATAATGTAGCATTTATGTTTTTCCTGATATGCTCATTACATATGAGCCAAAAATCCCTTTCAAAACCAGTCCTCTTTTGTCTGCTAACTACATGCTCCTGTTATGGTTCTCTTGGACTTCTTATAAGTTTATTTTGAGTTTTCAGTTATTTGTGTCATTCTGTTTTGTTACCCTGAAATCCCACATACTCCGTCAGCGCTCCGCTCCGCTCCGCTGCGCTGCGCTCCAGACCGCCTGCGCAAAGCAAAGCCTACAGCCGCCGCTGTGGTCCCCTCCGCTCCGCTCTGAGTTTCTTGGAGATCGTAGAGAGCATGCGCGAGATGAACCAGGGTTTCCGCGGATCATTAAAAATAATTACAATTCATTCATTTTTTCTTTAAATCAAGGCCTTAATTGGCACAAAAATTATTTAAATATGTTTATCGAAGTATTTATAATTCTTTAATAAAAAATGCTTATAAAAACAATTTCGTCCGATATATTATATCGCTATTAATTTGCGTGGAACTGATCATAAAGCCGTATGTTCGGAAAGGAAGCTCCAGGCGGAGAAAAAGCTAGAGGATATATATATACGTATATATGTGTGTGTGTGTGTGTTTACATACATACAGGAGTCATGGAACTGTGCTTACAGCTCCTTCATATTTCATGAACACTAATAACTTGTGTACATGGTTCTTGTTGATGGCATTAAAATAATTTCTAATAGCATTAAAATAGCATTAAATTAGAGTCACTCATTCCTGTATGAACCCTGTGAGCGCTTAATTTAATATGACATATTAAAAAAATCCCACCATCATCCAGCATATGTTCAGTTTCTGCCCAAATATATATATATATATTTTTGTAGATTTTTGAAACGGGGATAAGGATAATTCAAAACTGCTTTTTTTTTAATGAACTTGTTCTACTCCCAAACTCAGCATCTCTTTTCATTCCTGTAATAAGAAGTTTCTTTTGAATGGATTTGATTAAACTTTAAGTCCCGCTGTATAAAATAAATATTTTGATGGAGATGAGAAATCTGCTTCCTGGTTGGTGAATAACCAATACTTTGGATCGTATCTTTTAAATAAACGGTGTTAGTTTTTTTTAATATATAAGAATTGTGCTATAATTTCTAGTCACCGATCTGTTGCTGCTATATTTTAATTTGACGAACCGGAATTTGTCGATGTTCTTTTTCCTGTTTGGTGCGATTGCAATTGCGGATCTTGACCTAGCCGGACCGGAGCGGAGCAAAAAATAGCTCGGCTCCGTAATTTGTCGGTGACGCACGGAGAACACGTACGTAGACGGAGACGTGCGGAGGAGTAGCGGTGGATGTGGAACAGCTCTCATTGATTTCCATGAAAGACAAGCACTCCGCACAACGTACGTCAGCGGGGCGGAGCGGAGCGGAGCGCTGACGGAGTATGTGGAATCTGGGGGTTAGTCTTTTTTTGTGTGTGTGTGTTATATTTGAGCTGTGTTGCATTTTTTGAGTTACTCTCTGTTGCCCCCTTCTGCCTGTCTCCTTTACAACAGTTCCCTTCTAGTAACTTCTAACCACACCTGCTGCATATCAGCTCATTAGTCCCTTCTTTGTTTTGTCTCCCATATATACATCTCCTGTGCAGTTCTGCATTACTGGTTTTTCATCCTTACCGTGCCCCTCTTGTGTGTTTTTCCCTGATGTCTCCTGCTTTTAGGGTTTTTTGTTCCTTCATTGAATCAGCAAAACTCATCTCTGCAACCTCCACCTGACCTGACAAGCTCCATTATCTTAAAAAACAAACCCAGCGTTCGGGTCCTTACCCTAAGTAACAATTTCTCAGGAAGAATTACATAAGGTTAAACATGATCTCAGAGGATATTGATTTCTGATTGAGAAAATCATTTAAAAATATATATATATATTTCACCAGATAATGTTTTATTCACCTTGGATTTGCATTGTGAATTAGTCTGAACATATTCTAGTTCCTCTGAATTAGTTAAAAGCTAATTTTACCTCATTTGTAACTCTTTGACATAAACTTTGGTTCTCAAACATGAACCATGCCAAACAGCAGTGTCATTGCATCATTTTATTTTATTTTCATTTCTTATATGAACATAGTAACTAGGTTTATTTAAGTTTCACTAGTCTAGACGAGAGTCATTAAAAATGTGATTGGTTTAGATTGTGATTTAGTTTATGATTGATCTTAGAAATATGATTGGTTTGGCATTGAATGATTTTTGTTAATAAACTCTTATATTTTAAATAGAAGTTGCTGTGATTTATTCCAGATGTGTCATGTGACCATGATTTGAGCTTAAATCTCAGTTTTATTTGATTTCCTCACAAACTAATAAATAACAGTCTGAAAAGTATTTGATTAAATTACATAGGTTATGACAGCATTATTTAATAACAACACCATAGTGGAGAAAAGGGTCAGTTGGGATACTGCAATCAAAAACTTCCATTATAGATCATGGTTGGTCCTTTCTTAAAGTGGTTAGTCCTCTTTCTTTCCTAGACATACTGTTACTATGGGCTCAGATTTTACTGTGACTATGTGTTTGTGCTCTTTTTTATCCTTTTGACATGAAAGCTAGTTCAGAGGTCGTTTGCTTAATTTCTTCTTTCATAAAGACCCCTATGGATCTTTTCAATGACCTTTTAAGCTTTTATGGATCATTGGGGCTCATGCAACAACTATTTCATATTATTGTTGCAAATTTGTCTTAATTTACAAAATTTACATATATTCTTGTTGTAAAATTGTCTTAATTTTTCTCCACGGGTTCCTACGAGCCAGTAAATTATTGTAAATGATCCTCGTAAACGCCTGTTGGTTTCACGTTAGAGGAGTAAAAATAAAATAAAAATAATGACGAAATTAAAAATTATTTGATCCAAAAAAAAAAAAAAAAAATGGTGGCAAATATATGGATAGCAAAAGTAAAGACAGTCAATGAAAACTGATGGTGAAGGCAAGAGGTGCGACATAAGACGTATAAATGCTTAATATGTACTTGGCATTAACCAACACAACGACACAACAACATTCTGCAAAATCTCCTTTATATACACCCACACATGTATTGCACGGTCACGTCTGTCATCCCTTCATCGGGACTCTCTACCGCTTTCATACAATGCATTAACATAAAGATGTAAATGGCGAACTCTAATTTCACAAATTCATCAATTTTCTTGTTCCAGATGTTGTTTGAATGGTAGCTTGATTGCTGAAAATTCTTTCTTTTGATTGAATGAAAACAAATTTACACAAGTGTACCCTGGATCCCTACATGCCACCTGCAGGTGAATGGACCAATAGTTATCTCATTAGCGAATACAAATTTTAATTAGAATGGCAGACTTGCTTAGCATATCCTGATGTCACCTAATTAAATGGACACTTGCTTCTAAGTAACAACAAATGTAGTCATTTTGTGAAAAAATTGGTTTCGATTACAGCCGACTGATTGCGCACGACTCCTGTGTCATGTCTGGAGCAATCATAACAATTATTTGTACCTGAATGAAGATTAGAAATAGGAGAAAAAGGAAGAGTGTAACTTTTCTCCTGAATCATTCCTGCGAATGATTTAAGAAATACTTTGTTTGCATGAATGTTTCTTGCATGAGGCCCAATGCCTCCATGTTCTTTTTTTGTATGTCTGCTTCCGTCTCCTTGAACCCCGGCTGGTCATAGCAGAAGGCCGCTCCAATTGAACCTGGTTCTCCTGTAGGTTTCCTCCTTTTAATAGAGAGTTTTTCCACTCCACTGTCATTGCATGCATGCTGTGTGAGGTATTGCTTCAGAGACAAAAAAAAAGGAAGGCTAATCTCTGCTCTCTTTATTTGTTAATACAGAAATGTATTAAAATGCTTTTGTAAAGTGTTCGAAATGACTTTTTGTAAACTGGTGCAATAGAAATAAACTCATTTAATTTGAGTATAAAAAGCTTTTAGGAGCTCTAATCGGTGTAAAGTGGCTAATGATCTAAAACTAAAACTGATTTTTATTAACATACTTCCCTGCTGTTAAAATCGGTGCTGTTGTCATTGTGATCTCCAAGGCCGCCCACACGTTCTGCAGGAATGTCTGGAGTCTGGGTGAAGTCAGAATGAGAAGCCTTGTTCTGGGCCTCAGTTTGCTCCACTGCTTCATATGAGAGTGTGTTCCTGTGTGAAAAGTATAATAATGTTCTCTGTGTCACAGGGTTTCAGCCCACGCTGTTTCCATGGTAAGGCCGTTGTGTTCCTCTGTTTTGATTACAATCCTGCTGAAACGGTTCCCCTGGAACAGTCTAACATTTTAGCTAAACCATCAGCTTAATACTGGAAATTTGAGATCTGTTATGAATTGTTAACTTTTTATATCAGTAACATGTTTTTCTTAATGAATTATAAAATCTTCTTAAAGTTTTGTTACATGCAATAACACCCATTTCTTTTGGTTCTCATCTAGTATGCATTTCTGTTTAAATCATATGCTGACTTTTTGTTCACTTTTTGCTAAAGATCAACCTTGATTATTATTGCTAAGCTACAAGACTTAATATCGGGCTGATAGAGTTAAGTAGGAAAGAGAATTGTCAACATAACCAAGGCTTTGCATTGCACATCACAATAAATATAGGTTTAGTTTAGAAAAGCTTACATTTAAATGAGATGGATATGTTATGGCTTCGTTCTGCACATGCCATGTCCAAAATAAATGCAAGACAGCTGGGGAAGACATCTGATTCCAATTATTAACAACATGATTTGCTGCTGTTATCTATATATGCAATCAGCAAAACCAAAATCAGGGGAGGATGTATACCTAAGAAGATGACCCAACGTCTGCAAAAATAGAATCAAATTTGTTTTTTATAGCAGCAAAATGTCCATCCATCCATCCATCCATCCATCCATCCATCCATCCATCCATCCATCCATCCATCCATCCATCCATCCATCCATCCATCCACCCATCCACCTTCTAAAATGCTTACTTCCAAGTGGGATCGCAAGGGGTGCTAGTGCCTATCTCCAGCTGTCAATGGGCGAGAGGCGGGGTCCACCCTGGACAGGTCGCCAGTCCATCACAGGGCAACACAGAGACAAACAACCATTCACGCACACACTCACACCTAAGGAGAATTTAGAGAAGCCAAGTAACCTAAGAGTCATGTTTTTGGACTGTGGGAGGAAGCCGGAGTACCCGGAGAGAACCCACGCATGCTCAGGGAGAACATGCAGTCCGGACGTGTCAACAAAGAAGAAATACTTTTTTACTCTGTTAAGTACAAATTTTGGCTATCTGTACATTACTGGAGTAATTTTTTTTTTTTAGACAACTTTTTACTTCTACTCTACTTTTTGCAATTATCTCTACTTTCTACTTCTTACTTTTTAAAAATAGACTAGTTTTCTTTCTTTTAAGCTGTTTTTCGTTATGGTGTTTAAAAAAAAAAACACATTTTCTTTGTGGTTGGACTGTACCAAGTTATTGTTTGCCACATACCAAAATACTTTAATATTTAGGAAAATTAAGTATAAGGAAATTATCCTCCAGAATTGTAGAACATTTTTTAATAGGGTAGTGCATTAAAGCATCTACCCTTAACATTTTCTTCCTGCATTACTTTCTTTTTTATACTTTAAGTAGTTTGATAAATGGTACTTTTACAATTTTACCTCAGTAAAAAGCTTAAGTTGATACTCTAACCTCTACAAAAGTGTTTTTAAACAGTAGGATTTATACTTTTACTTGAGTAATATACATTAATACTTTTGACACCTCTGAACATATCACACTAAAATCTTTATAAAAGTTTCTAAATAAAAGCCTGACCCTGATCAGTTTCTGGTCTTCCTTCAGCGTACATTGGCCCCTGCCTGGTCACCCCTATGGCACTTTATGGCTTCACTACTGTTACCACACACAACACCAACTATCCTTTGTGGTCACTCCCTACACCTAAATGTTTCAATTGGCCTAATTTTTTCTTATCTTTAGCCTAATTTTTGTGGAATTTTATATGATGAAGTGCTATCCTAAAGATAAAAAAAAAAAAATGTAGGCAGCAATTACTGTCCTACCTGGTTTAGTAAGAAAAAAAAATAGAAGAGAATTTGTGTAAAGTTATTTGTGTAAAGGTGAAATTTTTTAAAAATGTTTTATTAGATTTTATTAAACTACTGAAAATGATTTTCTGACTTTTCATATTAATCAGTGGTGGAAACAAAGAGCATAGGAAAATACACGCTCAGAAATATTTTCTATAAAAGCTTTTTATTATCAGACTTTTCCAAAATGTGTCCCAAAATGTAAAAAGAAAAGTCAGTTTTAAGTAAATCACAGCTATTTTAGCTATAATTTACTTAAAACTCCTTTTGCTCCAGTGAAATCACCACTGTCTCTGCTTCATTCTGTCTCCTTTTGAATAAAATCGTGACTTGATACTTATGAAACCTTGTCCTTCAAAAACTATCTTTGTCTCCTTCAGAGTCCTTGAGTCAGTGTGTTCTTCCCTTCCATTCACCCACTAGCTAAATCATTTGCAAGAATCTTTCCATTACTGCTATGTAGGAAATTTATATGGAGGTGGAGAATATAAAGAGAGAAAAATAGGGATGAAAAGGTGGGTTAGGGACATTTGAAAAAATAAAAAAGGCTGACAAAAGGTGATCTAACTGCTGTGAATCATCAGCATTGCCTCGATTGGGCCAATGCATTTAGCTTCAGTGGTTTATAAATAGTAAGTATTGTTGAGGGCTGCAAGAAAAAAATAGAAGACTGTGAACGAGACAAGGTAAGTGAACAAAACATTCCACCTACACATCAGACTGTTACTGCTGCAAATTTTGTTTTTCAACCTCTCCATTTAGGCCGCTGTTTATACTTTCTGATATGTCTAACATGTCTGGTTTTAATTCCATCAAGACTAAGAGAAAATGTAGCAAAGAGGACAATTTAGAGATAAAACAACTACACTCCAGATGGGCTATTATGTGCATTTTATTAAACAGTAGCTGACATTTGGCAAAATGATGGATTGTCGCAGAGATTGTTGCCTTCTAGAAATTTCTCCTCTCTCCAAAAATGAAGACTGAATGTCCAATTGTAGGTTTAAGTCAAATGTGAATTCCCCTAACCAAATTATTTACATATTGCTAATATGTAGAGGGAGTGCTGCAAGATAGGGCAAGGTGAAAGCTGCGATTCTAGCAAGACTAAAGGCATGTTTTTGACGAAAGGCTGATTTATACTCAGAAACCAGATCGTCTGCGTGTGTATCGCAGTGAATGCCAATGTGCATCAACCCTTGCCGCAGACAGATTGCTGCACCTCTCCCAAATTGTAGGTGACCGCAGACAGTGCCGCAGACCAACATATTCTCATTATCAGTTCATATGAAATCGTACGAAAAGTTATGCACAGTATTTTGTACGTTATTGACATTTCTCCTCGCAAAAAAAAAAGATCAGTGCGCATGCGCAGCCAGACAGACGAAAAAAGCAGATCCGCGGACGGAAGTAGAACTGGGAAAAACAGTGCAATAATTACTTCTTCATGTCTCTAACTAGGTTGCTTGCTGTTTTGTATCTTAGGGTTAGGGTCAGGGTTAGGGTTAATTGTATCTTAAATTCTATGTTATTGAATGGTGCGTAAGATGCGCATGCGCAAGGATATCTTGTCTCGAGGCAAGACGTAGAAATACGACCAAAAAAACGTCAAAAACGAACGAAATTACTGTGCATAACTTTTCGTACGATTTCATACGAACTGATAATGAGAATACACTGCGCAGACAGGAGGCATCTGATTGCCAAAATCTACATCCACTCTACACTATTTTGATTCCTGTTTGGTACCTTACCAGCTACTTTTGTTTGTATAACTGCCATTGTGGAAAACGATTTGTGAAGATGGACCAGCTAGAAGAGCGAGGTGCGTGAGAACGCTGGGACCCTTTTTCCACCTGGATCCCCGCTCTTTTTTGCCCTCATGTCCCTCCATTGTCACTTAAACTTGTTCACTTAAACTAGGGTGGAAGTGTGTCTGTGGTCGAGATAATGCTGAATAGTCTGAACAGTGTTGGAAAGAGCCAGTCCGGAAAGAGCCAGAAGGAGGAAGCATAAGGAACCTCTGATTTTCCTAGCCCCCACTAAGAGCTATAGGGTGGCCATATTCCTTTACTGACAGACCGAATGTATACACTTCACCTTACAGAGTTTACCAAAAATATATACATTCTTCATTTGTATTCTGCATGACACATACTAATGTACACCCCAAATGTTAATTTTTTTGGGTTTCAAATAAGAGAGATTAATTTGTTTGCTACATTTGTGCAACTTTTGTTTTTTGTATTCCTTTTCCTAAAGACTGTAGACATAATATGACTCACATACCTTGTGCAGAGTACTTGTCTGTCTTGTTAATCAAAATGGCAAATGGCAAAGTCTGACTTTTGGAAAGTATGATTTTCTCTTTTTTTATTTGTAATAAAATTGCAAAATTCCATCCATCCATCTTCTCCCACTTATCTGTCAGGGTCACAGTGGGGCTGTTGTCTATCTCCAGCAGTATGTGGTTGAAAGGCAAGGTACTGTACAACCTGGACATATCGCCAGTCTGTGGCAGGGAAATTCAGAGACCCACAGAAGAATATAGCCATGCACACACAAGAGAAATTTAGAGACACCAATTAACCTAATAGCCATGTTTGTGGACTATGGGAGGAAGCTGGAGTACCAGGAGACAACCCAAACATGCATGTGAAGAACAAAGAAACTCAATGCATATGGACCCCAGGTAGCAATCAAAGCCGCGACCTGCTTGTTACAAGCAAAATTGCTATAATCTGCACAAATGTGCAGCCTGATTTGCAAAATAATAATAAAAAATCTTTCTCACAATGTCACAATGCAATATTTTGTGTGATGTTTTAAGGAAATAAATTAGTTTAATAACTTTTAGTGCAAGACTGTCCAGGTATTACCCCTGAAAAGGGGCTACTATCTCTTGATTTTAAGGTGCGATACTGCCACTGAAAAGTTATGTAATTTTGTGCTACTGTTTTGCTTAGAATAAACATTACTGTGTGAAAGGAAAACTACTCCAAATGAATGTGTGATGTTCTCACAAAATAAATTAGGACACCTTTTTTTAGTTGCCTTATAAGCCTTCCAAGTTACAGCAAGCAACATTGGCTTTTTTAAGGTCCTTTTTCTATGCCTTTCACATTTGCCATTAATGCTATTTCATTGTATCATTATGTTGCTCTGCTCTCACGGTTTATAGAAACACAGTACAGAGTTATTTGCCAACATAACACTCCATTATGGCTTTGATGTTTTTTTTTTTTAATCAAATATGAAATTGTGAAATCTGTTGCGTCAGGTCAGTACATTTCAGGTTGTATTTAAATAATAGTAGAAGCAGGAAAAGTTAATCTCAATTAACTTTATTAGTACAGTGCCAATTTACAACATATGTCAAACAAGTGAATATCTCAAAGCCCTTATCACCATTTCAATTAAGTTATATATTAATGCCTCATTAAAGCTTTTCCCAGATACATAATTAAGATAAACTATATTTCATTTTACAGCTACTGTCATTGGGATTTTCAGACTTTTCTTGCATTATTTTCCAATCAATGTGATAATGTCCGTATTTCTGTTTTTACTTAGGTAAATAAAACAAGATATTCAAAGATTTAACATAGCTCTCTTTAGCTTCCTCTTTTTTCTCCTCATTTCAGACTATGTTGCTTCCCCTTATCAGTGTCCAACCACAAAAGGCTAGTGACATGATGAGAAACAGGAAGGGAAAGCAAGTGATTAAGGCAGCATCAGGCCAGGCTGTCCACTGTATTCAGGACATAAATGAGTAATACTGCTGACACAACGCTGCCACTTCACCGTGGGAGGAAGTTATACTTCATCACGTTAAAATTCCCACACATTTCACAGGCTATTTTGGGATAAACAGAATGCATCACAGGGTCACTAACATCTACTGAAATAGATGCAAAACTCATAGATGTTACTACTGTATATGTGTTCTAACAGCTTGGAAAACTTGTTGACAATATGGGATAATTTCAAGGTCGGTGTCAGATTTTCTTTGTTTTTACCAGTAAAAGATATATTTTAGATGCAGGTCACTTAAAAAGAGACTAAGTCCTTTATGTATTTCAATGTCTGTCATATTGTGTCAGCAGTTGGTGATGATTCCAACTTTGTTTAATCTCTCCTCTTGTTCTCCCCATAGAAACTTAACACATAACTGAGTTAATACTACAGTTAACCCTTTCTAAAGTAAAAATAACTCTAAGAAAAGTGCATTTATGTGCCTTACTGGTCCTCTTTCATCCTAATTGATTGTAGCAAATGGCCACTCATAATCAGCATTGTTTCACAGGAGGTAACTTCCAGTTAAAGAGAATCTCTCCCTTTTAACTGTCATCATATGTTTTCATATGATAAAGTACACTGCCTGGCCAAAAAAAAAGTTGCGAAGGGAACTTAAGGGATTGGGACTGATCAGCTGTGTAGCCGTAAGAAAACCACTAATCAGTGAGGCTAACCGGAAAAAAAGGCTTCAATTTGGTAGGGAGCATAAAGATTGGACTGTGGAGCAATGGAAGAAGGTCATGTGGTCTGATGAGTCCAGATTTACCCTGTTCCATGGGGTAAATCTGATGGGCGATGATGAGTGATGGGCGAATCAGGGTAATGCCAGGATTCATCGGGCTCAAATTATAAAATACTGGTTCAGGAAGCATGACACAACATTTTCACACATGGATTGGCCACCACAGAGTCCAGACCTAAACCCCATTGAGAATCTTTGGGATGTGCTAGAGAGGGCTTTGCAGTCAGACTCTACCATTATCAATGCAAGATCTTGGTGAAAAATGAATGCAACACTGGATGGAAATAAATATTTTGACATTGCAGAAGCTTATCGAAACAATGCCACAGCGAATGCGTGCCATAATCAAAGCTAAAGGCGGTCCAACAAAGTATTAGAGTGATGACCTTTTTTTTTTGGTTGCGACTTTTTTTTTGGCCAGGAAGTGTAGAGAGATATAATAGAATTCAAAATCCTCCTTCTCTAATATAAAGCCTTATTTACAAGGCTAGGCTTAAAACTTTCATTGTTGATAGAAGTTAAAGTTAGAGTGGTTCAGGTTCTCTTGAGCTATCTCTATAGTTATTCTTCTATAGGTTTAGACTGCTGGAGGACATAGGGACTACTTTTCATCATTCTGCTTTATTATATTTCCTATTTCTCACATTCCGCAGTATTTGTTAAGTTCCAATTATTAAGTTCCAAATGTTATTTTTTACAAATTTAATATTTTCCAAATTCTCTCATGTGTTATTTATTCATTTTATTCCCCAAGTTTTTTTTTTTTTTTTTTTTTTTTTTGTTGTTGTACAAAATGGATTCTTGCATTTTATAGGTCACATTTTCTTCACTTCAAGTCCAATACAAATGCTCGCTCTTGACCAGTACAATGATTTTTTGCTAATGTCTATTCAGACCATTGGGATTATGTTTTTGTTCTTTACTCCAGTCAAGTCTGATTTAAAAATAGTACAATTCGTAAAACTCCTTTTGAAAATCTGAATTAAGAAAAGTTAATTGAAAACAAAATCTCTTGAAAATAAAAAGTAATTTAAAACTAAAATTTGCAAAAAAATATAAAATCTGTAAAAAAAAAAAAGTTTTGAAAAAAATAAATAAAAATTAATTGAAAAGAAATTAAACCTGTAATCTGAGATTTCTTGTAATATTTTTTATCATCGAGCTGTACCTGTATGATACAGTTGAAAAAACAGTAACATTTACAAAATAATTTCAGCATAAGAATTTATTCTAAACCCACAATTCCTTGCAAAAAAAAACAACAAAATGAAATAGCCAGGGTTAAAATGTACATTTACAAAAGCCTATTATAGATTAAATTTATTTGATATAAGTTATGGTCATTTCTAAAACCTGCATATCTGCTTTTAACAGTTTTGTTAGGAGAGAAATTTTGGTTAAGATTGGCTCTTCAGGCTTAAGTGACCTTGTTTCTGTTTTTGTCCACTCTTACCACCTCAATACATTTGCTATTTTATACTGACCTCATTTACTGAAAGGGCTGTAAAAATAGACACCTTTGAATTCGGGAACCTTTGTTATCAGCATAACAGTATTTGATGGTGATAAAAAACTCATATTTACCCAGGAGCCATTACTGAATAAAGAAGCAAAGGACACATAGGCATCAGCAATAGAAATGAGGAATGAGCACCTGGCCTTTCTCTCTAAGCACCCGCACTCATTGCCTGTGAATAAAAGAAAAAAGCTGATTGGGAGCTGCTAATGTGAGTTACATTTAAGCAAATAATTTTGAGTCCCACTTTGAAACTAAAATGTGGTATGTACACATCTGCTCACAATCCACAGTATTTTCTTAAAAACCCTCTATACAGCATGACACAAACAACATCAAATAACATTTTGTCATTTTATAAACAAGCATAAAATAACTAAACAAAAGCAAATATAGAACAGAAACAAATGGATTAATAAAAATGTCTCTCCCACCGAGTGCTACCTAGGCATGGTAAAAACCACTTCTAATATAACAGGATCTAACTGTCCTTCTCTTTCCAGATTTAAAAAAAGAAAGAAATCCTCTCCAGATGCAGGGTATGAGTCACTGTTCTGATCCAGGATTTAAAAGTTGGGACATCCTTTTTTTCTGCGAAAAAAAAAGATGGACTTCTTTGCACAGACTTGACCATAGGTCAGGAAATGTTGTTCTGACTTTTTGGGCGTATCAAGTTGTCCTTAAACAGTATAACCAAAACTTTTGTGACGAATACAAATGATGTATTTTTTAAATCCTGCAGCCTGGGATAAGCACATAAACGGTACAGACGGGAAAATGTTTTGTAGCATTACCTTTAAACAATGCCACTTTTTTAGTGTAAACGAACAAAGTGAACAAAATCTCTGGCATTAAGGGAGCATAAATGAATATGTTTTTAGAACATTTTCTATCATGTGATTATGTCATCCTTCTCATCCTGAAGTTTTCTTTTCAAATCTGTCTATACTGTATCATAGTCAACTTCTTTGAGTTTTTTTAATACCTCATGGACAAACAACTTTCCATTATTGTTACAAGCAAAGATCATGTTATTAAAATTGAAATAAAAAAGACAGTTTGTACATAAAAATGTGAAAAAGAAGGCTGTCCAGAATTGAAACTGTGAAAAATTACTTAATCAGAAAAAAGTTTGAATAACTTTGATGTTTACTGTTGTTCTCTGAAATTATCAACAAAGACATTAACAATGCTTTTGCCTTATTTGTCACAGTCTGTCGGCAGGTTAAGAAACCCTGCTGTATTTGTGGCCAATGAAATCCAATCTAAAAAGCCCTGCGATAACTTTGCAAAGTTCTTTGCTGAAAAAATACAATGTGTGTGCATCAATGTTAACTCCAACACTGTCCCCATTTTGAAAAAACTTTGTCAAAAAAAAAACTGCAAAACTTTAGAGGAAATTATGCAACAGCTAAGATTCTCTTCCTGCTGTATTGATATTTTACCCACAGGTCATACTCACGGTTCTATGTGAAGGTTGTGTTGGCCTGGATCCTTCTCTCTTCCTCTCTGCAGGGTCTGATGGGCAGGTGTTCTTCATTTCCACTAATTACAGAATCTTCATAAGGAGCTGAAACCAGGAGGAGGGCTTCCGTTCGTTATCGCTTCCAGCATGCAAGTAGACTGATTCCTAGCTGAATTTCTTATTTTTTTTCCAAGGAATAAACCTTACTCTGTGTAACTGTTTCTCTCGTAGTCATCCAGATCAAAGTGCCTCTAAGCCGTAGATTCTTTGAACAAGGAAATCCTCTATTTACTTGGCAGTTTCTGCTCTCCTGCCTGAGGTACATCTGCCTGTCCACCCTCCAACACCACTCGAACATTTTTTCTTCTCAAACGACTTGGGACTATAACAGCACCTACCGATCTCTTACACGCTGAGTGACACCTGCCCTGGAGAAAACCTAGCTACAACCTTGTGAGCCAGCTTCTCCTCCCCTCGTTTCTCAATGGCTCCTGTTTTGTTTTCAACAGTATTTCTTATATTATTTGTCTCCTTAGGGATAAAGCTTTAAGGTGGGCAGAGGCTTTCGTTTAGGAATCCAATGTTAATGGAATCAGTTTCACAGATGTTTTGACTCATTTCAAAAGAACGTTCTCCTCTTTCAGTGAGGAGGAGGTTGCTAAGAGACTGTGGTCCCTTAGGCAGGGAAGCTGTTCCGTTGTTGAATTAAGAATAGAGCTCCAAACCCTAGCTTCTGAATTAGGATGGAGCACTCCCGCTCTTAAAGAAGCCTTCCTCTGAGTTCTCAACAAACAGCTAAACGATTAACTCACCAGCCACGATGAACCCTGAAATCTAGAGGATCTAATTGATCTCACTCGGGTAGACAATGGGCTCAGGGAATTTACCTGTAAGAGGCTTGGACAAGATTCCCACCAGGCACGATATCCCTCCCCTCAAACCATAGTTATGGCTATCAAGCCTTAACCGGCCCTCTCTTAGAACCAGCAGAGCCATGTACCTATTCAGAGGCACATGTATTAACAGAAGAAAAGGAGAGACATACAAGGGCTAAACAGTGCCTCTATTGCGGTGCTTCAGAACATTTCCATTTTTCTTGAGCCATCCGCCTAAAAGATCCACAACGTGCACGTTTTCTGAGATTCCCAATCCTCGGTTCATTTTGCGATCCATTGTCTGCTTCAATTATGCCCAATACCATGTTGTGGCTATAGCGATTTCTCACTCCACTTGTAGACTCTACCCATGTGCATTGTAGTCGCAGTGCTTCACGTCTTCTGAAAGAAACTATGATGTGGGTAATTATGAGCCTTTGAGAATAAATGTAAATCCCTTTATTGCCCCACGATGGGGAAATTTGCTCTCTGCATTTCACCCATCCCCTTGGGGAGCAGTGGGCTGCCATTGTGGAGTAGCCAGGGAGCAGTGTGGGGTCAAGGGTCTTGCTCAGGAACCCGGAGTGCATTGCAACTTGGGGTTCCTGAGACCGTACTTGTAACCTTCTCAGAGCACAAGATCACTGCTCTAACCAGTAGGCCAACACACAAATCTATACATTTAGAATTTGCAGAGTGTCATATATTCAATCTGCCAGATATCTGAACTCCTGCCAGTGTGTAGGTCATTGTTCCATTTTTTGACTACACCATCACCTTCCACCCAGACTCCAATAATTCCGAAATTGGTGCTTTATCCCGACAATTCTCTTCCAGTGAGGACTCTACAGAACCCAAGACCATTATCCCTTGTATATTGAGAGCTGTCACCTGGGAATTGGAAAATCATATAAAAATGGCTCAAGACAACGAACCTGATCCTGTGGGAGATCCTCCCATAAGGCTATTTGTTCCATCGGTTGTTTGTTCCCTGGTGATTCCCAAGTTCTTCGTTCACTCTGGTTCCGAAGAACTTGGAATCATGTCCAAGCAAAATCTAAATAATTATTGCAACATTGTCTTCATAGGTTTAACTCTGCTACATGCATTCTCACTAGAAATAAGAAGGTAATGCTCATCAGGCCAGAAGTGCCTTAGAATTAAATTTACACTGTTAACTGAGGTATAATCAAAGTTTGTGGTCCAACTGTTTTATTTTCTTTACTTATGTTTTATCTTTACTTGTTTTTATTCTGCTTTTATTTTCCATAACTTTTATTGTGTAATTTACATAAAGCATTTTGAATTGTCTTTGTACTGAATTGTGCTATACAAATAATACATAGGTATCTATGCAACAGATGCAACTGACTCTCCTGTTTATTAAGCACTGAATACCTCAGTTGTCTTTAATAGCATTTGTCTCAGACCCTTAGTAGCCTTATAAATAATCAAATGGATGTAAAGTGTTTTCATGTTTCTTTAATCGAGATAAGAAATGCCTTCAAAGTTCCATAGTTGAAAAATTTAGATGACAATGGCAAAAAGAAGAATAGAGAAGAGATCAAGTTGAACACACCTTTAAGATATAACTGTAATTAATGCCCACTGGTTATCTCTCTCTTTTTTTTTTATAATCAAATTTTTTGATAGTTAAGTAGAGAAACTCCAATGTCAGGCTAAGATGTTTAACACATCCCTGCAATTGATAATGGGTTCACTTTATAAAAGACAAGCACCGAACAAACATGGGAATCAAGCTTAAAGTTATCCTTAATGTGAAAGTTGAAAATATGTGCATAGTTTAACACAATTTTTTTTATAGCTGGTTTTGAACAGTTGGGCAGTGTAACAGATTTCAGTGCATATATACTGACCCTCTTTAGTTCATATCTTTATACTGTGCTATACACAGGGCTCTTACAAATTTCCTTTGTTTGTGACATTTTTTGTTAGGCTTTGTTGTTTTAGATAAAACCTGAGTAAATCCAACAGGAAGATGATGATTTTTGGATTATTAAGACAAAAAAGCTATGTACATCAAGCTGACCCTTTGCAAAAAGAGTTTATTTAAGCTATCCTTGGATATAGTAATGGCAATTGGCTTATACAATCTCCCAAACATTTATGTTCTTACTCACATCTGAACCTCTAAATGAAGACTATATTAATTAAATATTGTTTTATGAAGACTATGCTCAGGGTTGTCACCCTAAACTTGGACCATACCATGCTAAAGTAAATCCACCTGGGACTAAACAATACAGTTACTTTTCTAAATTTTAAAATTCAAAATAATGAAACTAGAAAACACTATGTAAGACCAATTTGGAAGTTCTTATAGTAGAGTGACTTTTCTCTTTATAAAAGGAGTATGGCAACACACTGGAGCTTATGTTTAAAAAATGGATGTGAACAAACCACAAGGGTTCTGGAACAGTGACTTTTGAACATGTTTGTAGAAGAGCATTATGTAATAATGTTATAAATTTAGTCTTCAAAATATAATAAAACTTCACAACTGTATTTTGCAGCAGTTAGCTCAAAATGTAATAAAATCCATGGACCTATAATCTAATTTTCACTGCAGCATTATATTACACCATAAATATATTTTGCTGTGGTTAGAAAATGCACCATTTCCCCTTTTAAAGAATATGTTAGCAGTTTTTAATAATAAGTAGACAACTAGTTTTTGTGTTCATCCTAATCAATGTCTCCAATGAAAGGTTGTATTTGGACTTCAATCTTTGAAATCCTGTTTAATAACGGCCAAGGTTTGTTTGATATAGTGACATATCCAGCTTCCTTTTCCTAGGAAGGAACATCACTTGAAAAGATTCTTTTTTAATGCATGGACTACCAAAACCACCTGTGTTATAAAAACAATAACACAGTGATTTATGAAACCATGAAATGTTTAAATTCAAATTAAGAGGCATTAAGTCAGTTCCTTATACTTGAATATTCCCCTGCACTATATGAGTAATGTTATGAGTCCCCTGCATGAAGTTGTTTTTTTTAGCAACACAAACTGGTTTTGTATGTTAAGTTCTCTTTGACATGTTACGGAGAGTAAAGCTTTTCTGTCACCAGTGACTTGATAAAAATAACCATAGGACATTCTGCACAGTTAATTTGCTGAGAGCTAGTGAAAGGATAATTCCTAAATATTTTCAGTATAGAAGCAGAAAACATGTTTGGCACTATGCACTTCTTAAAACGAAAGCAAAAGGAAATAATGTTTTTTAAAAATGTGAGATAATGTTATGCAATGCGTCCATGGATTGAAGGCTAAAACATTTTAAGGCAGTTATTACGAAATGTAGTCACATTATTACTTTTGAAGTTCAAATTTATTATATTATAAAGTAATGCAGCTGTATAACATAATGCAATGGTATAGACATACTACAATACAAAACCCAACCAACATACTTGTAGAAACGTAAAAGTATGGTGAAAGGAAGTTTTACAGCCGCTGATCTTCAGAATTGCTGTAATAAATATGTAAAATAAATGTAAAATAATATGTATTTTTCTTTAAGATGTTCCATCATAATGATATCAGAGATTTATAAACTATTAGACATAATAATTACCTCAAGTTCTTGCAGGTAAAGCCATTTGATTTATGGTGTTGAGAATTTTTTGTAAAACTTTAAATGTGCTTTTGTTTGGACCTTTTGAACTATTGAGTTATGATTGGTAGCGGTTCTTTTAGTTACTGAAGCTGTAACTAAACCTTTACTTAAGAGACCATGTCTGGACCCAGATGACTCAATTATAGACCTATATCCAGTCTTCCTTTCTTTTCTAAAATCCTTGAGAAAATAGTTGCCAAACAAGTGTGTGACCAGTAACACTATAAGGAACTTTTTGTAGAGTTTCAGTCTAATTTTAGAGCTGATCATAGCACTGAAAAACATCTGATGAAAGTCATTTAAGATATTCTCATGGCCTCAGGTAGTGGACTTGTATCTGTACTTGCCCTGTTAGTCTAGCAGTTATTTTTGGTACAGTTAATCATAATATTCTTTAAGAAAGGCTTGAATATTTTGTTAAGGGAATAGCACTAAACTCGTTTAAATCTTATTTATCTGACAGATTTCAGTTTGTTCACATTAATGCTAAATCTTCGTCATGCTCCAGGGTTACCTGTGGCGTACCACGAGGATCAGTGCTAGGACCAATTATCTTTACTATATATATGCTCCAAATTGGTAGAGTTATTAGACAGCAGGGGATTCATGTCCACTGTTATGCTGATGATACCCAGGTATATCTGTCCATAAAATCCAGATCTAACTAACCCATTACATAGATTACAGGTCTTGACATAAAAATCTGGATGACTCTTAACTTTCTGCATCTGGCTTCATATTAACTTCAGAATAAGATTTAAAATCCTTTGTGTCATATATTAAGCCCCAAATAACCAAGCCCAGTCTTATATCAGAGTTCTAACAGAGAACGTCCTGGAAGTAGAATGGGAGGCAGATCTTTTAGTTACCAGGCACCTCTCATGTGAAACCAACTACCAGTTTTTAGTCCTTGAGGCAGACACCCTGTCTAATTTTAAGGCTAGGCTTAAAACTTTCATTCTTGATAGAGCTTATAGTTCTAGTGTCTCCAGTTATCCTGAGCTATTTCTATAGTTGTGCTGCTATAGGCTGAGACTGCTGGCGGACATAGGGAACTCTGTACATCATTCTGCTTCATTCTATCTCTATTCTCCCAGTCTGTTGTATTTGTTAGTTCAATCTCTAACATTATGCTCTCTCTGCTTTCTCTCACCGTAGTAGCTTCATCTGATTCTGTCTCTTCGGCCTCAGCAGATGTCAACTCACATTGATCCTGGTTCTGCTGGAGGTTTCTTTATGTTTAAAGGGAGTTTTCCTCTCCATTGTCGCTACAAGTATGCTTTGTGTGAGAAATTGCTTTCAAGTCAATGAATCGATACAATCAAATGGTTTTACGTGATCTGGTTGAATTGTCTCTGCAAAGTGCCTTGAGATGACATGTGTTGTGAATTAGTGCTATGTAAAGAAACTTAATTGAATTGAATTTTAATAAGTTTACAAATGAGCAAAAAAATGTTTAGCTACTGTAAATACGTAAACATGAGCAAGATTCATCATCCTTCTTCTCACTCCTTAGATTTAAAATTTTTTAGACACAATGTTTTTTCACATTTTTATGTGAAAGAATACAAAACATCAGGTGAAGAAACTCAAACCTCTGTGCTAACCAAATTTGCCTTATAAAAATACTTGGGTTAAATCCACAACAGCCAGACATACTGGCTCCAGTTTATCAACAGAGAACAAACTGTCCAAATCCTTATTCCCTTTTGCTTTTATCATGAGGGTTAAGTTTGACTCACAGTACTAGCACTAAACCAGAGTGTCTATGTCTTTCAGACTGACACTTAGGTGAAAGGCAAGAAGAGGAAAGCCCCTGAAATCAATATCCTATTTGTGTTGACCGCTTCCTTCTTCCACCGGAATCCAGACATGTAAAACCAGATTTAGCAAACTGCTTCTGCAGTGTGCTGACGGAAGGAGGCTTTTGGTAACACAAGTTCACAAAAAACAGGTAAAGTATTCAAGCCTAATGTTAATGGATTTGATAAGTGAAGTTTTTATTTGCCCTCAGTTCAGCTTCATTCTTTTTTCTGACAAAGTAATTAAACCAAAAAGAAAATGTTTATAGTACATTTATTTACATATATGTATTAGTACACTATAAATAATATCATCATCATTTAATGATATATCATTTCTTTAAATAATTTTTTTAATAAGTCTTATTATTATCATCATAAGCTTCAGGGCTTAGAACCTATTCTTATGCGATTTAGCTCTCCTAATTTTAAACTCTTGAAGATTAGCCCCTGGATGTTTAAATTTGTTTAATTAAAAGAGATTGTATTAGTGGAGGATATATATATATATATATATATATATATATATATATATATATATATATATATATATCTGGAAACTGCCAAACAAAGATTCGCCGCCCTGGCCACCCGCCTAAAGAGATACAAGGGAGAAGCAGAAGCCAGGAGAATAAACCAGGTGTTCTCCACCAACCCATCCAAAGTGTACTCACAGTAGCAGGGTAATTCAAGATCAGATCCACCCAGGGCTGAGACTGAACAGTACTGGAGAAACATATGGGAGAAGGAGGCATCCCACAACACCAATGCTCAGTGGCTAGAAGATCTAAGAACAGATCACAGCAATCTCCCAGAACAAGAACCAGTAACCGTTACAACGGCAGATGTCCAAGAAAGAGCGGCAGGTATGAAGAGCTGGACAGCACCAGGCCCTGATATGATCCACACCTACTGGCTGAAAAAACTAACCGCACTTCATGCATGCCTCGCAGCACAAATGAACCAACTGCTGATGGATGGGACCCACCCAGAATGGTTAACCCAAGGACGGACAATCCTGATCATGAAGGATCCGCAGAAGGGAACAACCCCATCCAACTACCGGCCAATAACTTGCCTATGTACAACATGGAAGCTCCTGTCAGGCATCATAGCGGCTAAGATGAATAGGCACATGGCTCAATACATGCACCCTGCCCAGAAGGGAATAGGCAGCAACACCAGAGGAGCCAAACACCAGTTACTAGTGGATAGTGGATATATAAAATTCTTTTTAATTATGAAGTAGGGGGGACATTTGTGCAGTAGAAAATATATATAAAAACCTATGGTGCTCAGCCAGAGATATCTTTGACATTTCCTAAAAAATCTCCAGCAGCTTGGCTTAGCTGCTGATCATATTATGTAAGCTCTGATGTAAACTGCAAAGAATTTTTCCCATCAAATTGTGTTTTCTTACATAATCAAAGCAAAGGGCAGATAAGAATGTTGATAGAGGAGTCTTTTAGAAATACCGTATATATTTTACTGTCATGATGACAAAGTAACATATAAAATCACATTTATCCTAATTTTGCCTCTTTACTGCATTTGTTTCCTGTTAAAGGAAAAAAAAATTTTTAAAGCCTTAAAGGGTTCATAGAATACAAAACCGAGTTTACATTGTCATATATGAATAACAATGGTTCATTGGGTGAAATGGACGTACAGAGAAGTTCAAACCCCATCAACACCTCCTTTCTCTGCAAATTTCACAATTCTAAACTTCCACCATAAAGCAGGCGAATTTAAACAAAGCACCGAATTGAAGTCAACTTGGGGATGTTGCCTTATTTGGTTCTGGCCTGTAGTTTTGTCATGCCCTGAAATTGACATACAGACCAGCCCACTGGTTCACTGGCCCAAGAACATGAATAGAGGTAGATGTAAGACACCAGTTTAGCTGTTTAGCCTACAGTTTGGTTTACTTCTAAAAGAATTACAAAGCAGGCAGTTTCTCTATTTAAAATGAGCCAGAACCACGGGCGGAAATACAGTGTTCCAGGCTGCACAGAGAAAGGAGACAATTTTCAGTCTTCCCAAGGATCCGAAGACTCGACAGTCATGGATTATATTTATGTATCAGAAGATCCCTGCAAAGTTTGATACTTATCTGTTCATTTGTTCTAAGCATTCTACTGAAGACAGTTTTCAAAATCTTGGACTGTTCAAAGCAGGATTTGCTGAACTTGAATGAAACGAGGGGCTGTTCCGATTGTAAGGCCATCACAACCGCAAGCTGTAAGTATGATTCTGTTGCTAAGCTGTTGATAGCAATGCTAGTATATCTATGGTGACCACATTTGGGCTTCTGATAAACAGGACCCTTATTAGGGGGGGATGCTGACTGGATCGGACCGGCATTCGAACTGAGCCATCAGCTCCGGGGCTGGTCGGGGTCCGGAGCCAGCCAGGGATGGAGCAACCAAACCCGACACCGTGACGGTATGCTTTTCCCCGCCTGCGTTACCGTGGTTCCCCCTGTGAGGAAGCACAGTAAGGCAGACAGGGGGAAAGCACGGGGCTGCCATTGTCCAGGCTACAGTCAATGGGTCAGGTTCGGTTGCTCCGTGCGCTGGCGGCTCCCTACACTGGACCAGCCCTAGAGCTCACGGCTTGGTTCTGCTGCACTGTAGTCGACCAAAATCCTGGACAATTTTAAAATTCCCCCGGACATTTTTTTAGGTAGGAAAAGTAGCACATCACTGGGAAAAAGGGGACGTCTTGTCACCCTACCATATCAACAATCAAGATGTTTCAGTGAGTGAGTGCTTGTTGCTATGATGCGTCTTTGCTCAGCAGCTTCGCTCATTGTAATCCAACCAATCAGCGCACAGCTTATCTAAATATACATGAGCATACCATAAAAGGAGAAAAAAACTGTCATTTCATTTTAGGCCTTTTAACCAGGCTTGCATTAGGGCTCATAGAACATCAAATATGCCATTTTCTGCCCAACCCTATTCAAAGACCTTAAGGACCAGCACCAAATACCATATATAATCATTCTATGACCCCTTTTAATAATAGATAAACTAGATTTTTTTTAAAGTAGAATTGGAGCCAGATCTTTTAGGTATCTTACTGACGGACTAAAACTGGTAGTTGGTTCTACAGGAGATAAGCCTGATATCAAAACTTTCCTTTTCAACAAAGCTTATAGTTAGAGTGGCTCAGGTTACCCTGAGCTATCTCTAAAGTTATGCTGCTATAGGCTTAGACTGCTGGAGGACATCGGGACCACTTTGAATCATTCTACTTCATTCTATCTCAATTATACAATTTTGTGATATTTTTAGTTCAACCCCTAAGTTTATGTTTTCTCTGCTTTTTATTATCAGTAGTAACTTTCTCTGTTCTGTTCCTGTCCTACCGTGACACCATCCTAAGGGGGAGTATTAGTGGGGTTGCTGCCGTCAACAAATTTGATTATAGATGATGGAGGTGGACCTGTTTTTAAGTTCGTTCAAGTCTGGTTTCATTCTTGCCTCTGGAAATAGATATAGGCATTTACTGTGACTAAATGTATGTGCTTTCTTTCATCCCTTTGAGATAAAAACCAACTCAGAGCTTGCATGCTATACTGTTTTATAATACAAGGTGACCTTTAGTTACTACTACTACTGTTAACCTTTTGTATTATAGATCAGTGCTTCTATATTTATTTCATATGTTCCTATTAAAATATTATAATAATATATTTTTCTCTCCACTGTCGCTGGATGCAATTGACAAACACAAGCAAATATCTACTGTTGCCATATGCTTTTCCAGGGGTAAAAAATCTTTTCCTTAGATTAAAAACCATTAACCTGTCCATAGTCCTGGTTCAAATGTCTCTGTAAAGTGCCTTGAGATCACATGTTGTGAATTGGCGCTATATACATAAACCGAATTGAATCGAATCACATGATACGAAAAAAGTTTCAATCTTTTTCTTTATCTATGTTAAATGTCACACAGCAGTACCTGAAATCCTTGGTATTTCAGAATGGGGTTCTTGTTTTTAAAAGTGTGAGAATCACTGCTCTGAATGAATGTGATAATGTGTACTACTTAAGGATATAGTTGTCTCTCTTAATGTGTCATTTTAGCTTGACTGTTTGATATGTAGTCAGATATGAACTAAACATGCTGAGTCAGTCCGCCCAGCAGACGTGACAGTATAATAAATATGTTGTAAAAGGGAAGTAAGTAGGTCCAAACATCTGTCATGTGGTTCAAAAATGGTGTGTTTCTGTCTGCAGGTTCAGTGTTTTCTTTGTGAACTCTCCCCTCGCACCACATCATCTGATGACTGTAGGAGGAAAATAGCAGAGATAAAGAGAAAACCAGTGTCAAGTCAACAGACATAAACCTTAATCCACCTCGGGTAAAGTGTGTGTGTGTTTGTGTAGGTATGTGTGTGCATATGTATCCTTATACTGTTGTTGCATTACTTCCTTCGTTCTCAGTTAATTGAGACCATCGCTAATGACTAACATTCGCTGACTAACATGCTCTTAAACTTTGCATGCACACTCTGAGTACATTTCTCAACCTAAGAAATGGCTTCTATCTTTCATAACTGATGTAAGTCCCACTTCATTTTAGGCCTTTTTGACTAAATATTTGGTATATACAAAGACATTATCCAAATTTAATTTAGTTTTTTTTGAGTAAAAAGTTATAACGAAAATACATTTGTTGCTATCATAAAAGCATGAAGACCCCTTGCACTTTGTCATGTGGTGATTACTCATACCCATTTTCACAAACCAATATTTTGTTAGACCTTTATCAATGAAGAAAAATACCTGTAAAGTAAAATGACATTTTGAATTTTTAAAAACATAAAAAAAAAAAGATAACTAAATGTTTTTGGAGTTAATGGATATGCCTGCTTTCCACTAAGATGATGCATTCTAGAATTCTATCTTGCAAAACAGCTTAGGTATGTTTGAGTCCATATAGGATGTCTATTAAGTTAAGTCTTAACATGGTCTTATAATTGGATTTAAGTAGGGAATCAAACTTCAATGCACATAATCTGCTTTTATCTGAAACATTCTCCATTCTGAGTCGGTATGTCCCTGTGTCCATACCTCTCCTCAAAGCAGTGTCTGACCAGCAGGTGTGTCTTTACAGCTGGAGCTTGTTAGGGCTAATCAGGAGGAAAAGAAGAGGTGGGTTCCCTTAGGCAGATGCCAGATTGTTTCATTCAAATGAGTTCCAATCAGGCTAACTTCTTTCTGTTGCTAAATGTGCATTGTATTCTGACCATTACATCTGCTATTTCTCTTCCACAGAAAGTCTGTTTCCCCTATGTTATGTTCGTGGACCGTTTTTCTGTTTACAGAACATTATTGAAAAAATCCCTTTGCAATGTTTATCACTTCTTTGCCAGTGTACATACCAGATCTGCTCAGGTGATCAGATCTACCCCTGCCGATGACGGTGCAATATGCAGTTTCCCAAATGCAATACATCCATTTCATAATGTTTATATGATATCTTAAATGTAAACAGTGAAGCTTATATCAGCCATAACCCCCATGGCCACCCCTCTAGATCCGGACCTAGAGCTGCATGCTAATATTGCTAGCTGCAACAAGTAGAAAACAGAACAGTCTCAAGCGTGCAGAAACACATCCACAGATGAATAGACGATAACCTATAGTACTTATGCTTAAACAGCAAGCTATGAGCATAGAAAAAAAGAACGCACTTATGGTTGTGAGATGTGGAAGGATTCCTGGCAATGAATCTGCTTACATAAAATATTCAAAATGATTGTGGAAAGTAGTTGACATAGATATGTTTGAAGTAAAACCGCTCATATATGTCTCTTTCGCATGTACAGTTTTGTCAGAATTCAGACTTCACAGTAAAATCATTGCAGTTGGTTGTATCACTGCAACCTTACAGTGACATTCCATGATGAATGAATGTAAAACTCTAAATAGAAATTATTTGAAGAAATCATTTAATGAATGTTCGTGTTCTCTTTTATAAACTTTCCAAATTCACACTCCTCTGTTTTTAAATACTTTCTGAGGACCTTGCATTGATTTCTATTTATTTTCCGCCTTTTCTGTGGCCTAACCATGAACCTAACCTGAAAGCTAATTCATACCTTAGTCCTAATGCTAACCCCTCTGGTCCTCACTCTTAACATCAAAGGTCTCTCATCACTATTAAAAAAAAAAAAGCTCTCACTAAGCTTTAAGTACACTTAGTCTCATACACCAAAATCCCCCTAATTAACAAAAAAAAAAAAAAAAAAAAAACCCAACTACAAACCAATCGATTTTAATGAAGATGTGAACCAGTTGTATTGGCCTGCTTCCTTTCAGCCCTCATCCTTCTGTTTCCAAAGTCATGAAGGGGGTGAAGTGTGAGCTCTTACAATTGATTGCCACCAACCTGGCCCTGACCCCCTCGCCCCTGTTTTACAATGCAGAAGGAGTGTTAAATTGCCCTGACCCTACATTCAACTCGGCCAAATTGATCCTGAGGAGTGAGATGGATAGGATGGCTGGCTACCCGACGGACAGACGGGCAAACAGAGTTCAGCTTTCATGGTGGTTACCTTCTAGCTGGTTAGAGCTAGATATTAGTCACATATTGAATACTGAATTTATTGTAGACAAATGGAAGAAAAAGATGTTAGGTGAATGTGTCAAAAGATACGCTATATTATGTTGCCTTTCAAAGTGGTAAAAAAAACAAGATCAATCTTCCTGTTGAAACCCACAGAAAGACAAAATGTTGCCTTCTGAGGATAGCAGCTGTTGTTGACGGCAAAATGCACCACATAAAAACAGATTCACTCTTCTCTTTCTTGTGTCTTTTCAAAGCAACTAAGAAACTTCATACACAGGAGCCCATACTGCACAAAACCTTTTACTAATGGAGTTAACAAATAAGCAAGCAACAGACTGAAATTTACCTCTAGAACTACAATCAATAGATTTAGATTACAGCATGTCAATGTGTTGGAATAGAATAATCAAAACCCAATACCTAATTGAGTTTAAGAGGATCGAAAGATTATTTTTACAGACTTATTAATCACTTCGACTTAGTTTGATTTATATGGCATTGAAAACTGGCTAGATTTTTTTACCTGAAGCCAAGAGAACCAAAACCCAAAAACCTAAAGGCAGACAGGTATGTGTTTGTGGGAATTGGGGTATAGGGGCAAAGGAGCAAAGGAGAAAAACAAGACACTGACACTGCCCTCCATTACGGCATCACAACCAAACTCAATCCGAACAGATAAAGCTACTACTGTATGATGAGAAAAAGAGAACAAAGTTTGTCTCCTCATATGCTCTGAAATGGGCTGTGTTTTGCATTTTGACTCACAATTAGGTGACAGTGGAGCAGGTAAACAAAGCTATTTAATTTTATCTCATGCCCTTGTTGCTTTTAGGTAGTGCTTCTCCAGCAGACTGAGTAACATGCAGTTTGTAATCTGATCAATTAAATATCCCCATGAAGTAGAAGCAGGGTAATGGGGATTCATCTTTCTACAAAATGCTAAGTATAGATCCAGAGCCAGTTCAACTGACATGAGAGCACACAGAATAAGCATTAATACCATGTTTTGATCTGACTCAGAGAGAGAGAAAAAAAAGTATTTATTGCTGGGGGTCATAAAGTGAGGGCATAGATATTTATTTTTGGAGTGTCTTAAGTTTCCCATACACCTCCCTCTCACCACCATTGCTCAAAAGGTGCCCCAATTTTATTTTTTTTTTTACAAAGGGCTGACTTAGAGGGTAAAGCAAAGCAAGAATATATGATATTCTTTTCAAAAGTTTATAAAGTGTTTTAAAAACTCTTTTTCATTTTCATCCAGTTCAGATTCATAAACTTTGATTTGGTGGTTACATAAAATCATAACTAAATATAAGAAAAAAAAGTGGAAGGCATTCTCTATTCTAAATGAGTTACTGTGCAGAGTGCAGTAAATACAAAATGAATTTACAAGTTTTTATATTCACAACAATGCAATATCAAAATTCAACACACCTCACACCACTTTTTTTTTTCGGAAGAACTAAATATGACACTGCTATTATGCCAGCGTTTCTCATAAGGAATGTATGAAGCATGATTTGAACCTCAATATCAACGCAAAATATCACAGTTCTTTAAATCAGGGAGATTACAACTATAGATTCTCAGAAATGCCCAAATATTATTCCGCATTATCCCCTGGGTTCTTATTCCCTCACCAGGTTGGGAATAACAGCTGCATACTAAGTACAACAAGAGGAGGAGGGGGTGGTGTTAAGGGTCATTGAGGGGGCAAAAAAAGGGGGAAGAATGGGGCAGTGAAAAGATAAATAAGGTGTTAAGACTAAATTCTTTATAGATAAGAGAGGTGGTAAAAAGTAGTGATGGTTTCCACTAACACAGCTGATTACATTTTCAGAGTGTAAACTGGGTTTTTGATAAGATGTCATAATAGTCAAAATGGACATGAAACCATTTATTTAAAGAGGCCTTCCATACAAAAACATACCTTTAATCAGAGTGTAATTTCTAAGATGTTTTTCCAAAGCCTTTGTTCATTAATTTTAAAAAGTTATGCAACATTTTATCACACACATATCCTAGGGCTTTATTCACAGAAATCGCAGAGGATGTGTGAAGAAAGAAAAGCTGGGAGGATGTGTTACAGGTTCCAAGGTCAAGAATAAAAAAAAACCCCAAAACAACAGACGGTGGTGTTAAGGACCAAGTGAATTTTAGTTCATTATTTTTGTGTGGCTATATTCGTAAGCTCATTTAGTCATCAGTGGCATTGTGTTTAAGACTGGCAGTTAATTCTTCTGGTCAACTGTATTTGACATTAAGATTAGGAGATGGTGTTTAGCATTTTTAGGTCATCATGCTGTCAGAAAATCTTTATTTCTCTATAAGAAGATAGGCCTGAGTGGCTAGTGTTGCTAAGAACAATATCAAGGTCATTTACGTTTAAAATCTAGGGGCGTTTTAAGGTCGGTTTGGATAGTTTCATTATTAGCTCAGAATAAAAAATTGAAATTAATTGAGTTTCTAAAAAAACTATATTTTCACAATGTATCTTTGTGCAATTTTAAAATGTATTTGATTTTCTGAATCATTTTTATAAAAAGAACACAAGAAAAAACAATGGTGTACGCACAACAATATTTTCTATGTGCATTATATTGATAAACTCATTAATTTTTTATTATGTATGCTTTAGTACCAAATACAGCTGAAATGTGGAGGCTGGAGTATCATTTTTGTTTATTTCAAAAATAGCAAGGGAACTATTTAGTTCATTGGGTAGAATTATTACCCTATGGCGCTGAACAATTAAACAACTTATGCCAAATAAAATTCCAAATAAAAATCATTATATTGACATGACATCCTGTCAGTCAATTCACAAGCATTGTAAGTAGCTGACCAATTTGTTATTGCAATTTTTTTCACAAGTAAAGTGTCCCTTACCTGTAGAGGCTGCAGCTCCTTTACCCTTGGCATGTTTTTTTTATTTTATAATTTTTTTTTTTTGCATTAGAAACATATGACATTGTTGTGCTGAGAGGTGTGGTGTGGAATGAAAAATCCAGCAAAGTTGGTTGGAGCAAAAACAAAAGGTCATTTATTAAGGCTCTTCCATCAGAGCATGGTTATACTGAACACAAAATGGCAGCTTTCCCATCAGACTCTTACTACAGCAATCAGTCCACCTATATACTGTTATCCCCGCCTTCTCAATTTACCCACAGCCAATCAAAGTTCAGCCATCATGGCTCCCTCTATAAGAGAGCTGGGTTTGAGGCGGGCCTCCTCCTTAGCAAGGTTCCAAGATGGCTTCTAAAAGGAAACACCCACAAAGGTAACAAACAATTCAAAAAACAAAAGAATCACATACTCACACTCTAGAACCTGAACATTATAGAAAATCTTATTGCTTCTTAACATTTACTCACTTCCTCCCCCCTCTGGTTCACAAAACTCAGGCAAACGAGAAAGGTAGTCAGCAATCAGATTTTTACCTGGACAATGCTGTATGGTGAACTGGTATGGCTGAAGGGCAAGGCACCAACGAAATATCCGTGCATTCTGATGCTGCTTGGAGTGCATCCATTTCAGAGGTCTATGATCGGTTTGCAAAGTAAACTCCCTTCCTAGGAGATAATATTTTAAAGAGTCCAGAGCCCACTTTATTGCAAGTCCTTCCTTTTCTACTGTGGAGTACTTTTTCTCCCGGTCAAACAGCTTTTTACTTAAGAAAAGGACAGGTTTTTCTTCACCAGCTTCTCCCTGAGCGAGCACTGCTCCAAGACCAACATTTGAAGCATCCACTTGAACAATAAATGGCTTGGAAAAGTTAGGACTCTGCGAAACAGGAGCTTGACAGATCAGTTTCTTCAAAGATTGGAATGAATGTTCACAGTCATCCTTCCACATGATTTTAGAAGTAGATCTTTTTGTTAACTCAGTCAAAGGGGCTGCTAAAGTTGAGAAATGGGGTATAAATCTCCTATACCACCCAACTAAGCCCAAAAATGATCTCACTTGCTTCTTTGTTTTGGGTCTGGGGATTGTTTGAATGGCTTTTACTTTTTCAAGTTGTGGCTTTATTTGTCCATGGCCAACAAGGTAACCCAGATATTTAACTTCTTCTTGCGCCCATGCACACTTGTTCACATTCAAAGTGAGACCAGCCTTCTGGATCTTTGCCAACACATCCTTAAGGTGTTGTAGGTGATCCTCCCATGTCTCACTGTATACCACAACATCATCCAGGTAGGCAGCAGCAAACTTTGAACAGTCATTAAGGATAATGTCCATCAACCTTTGAAAGGTAGCTGGTGCCCCATGAAGACCAAAGGGTAAAACAGTATAATGGAATAAACCCATTCCTGGAATCTGAAAAGCTGTGTATTCTTTACAGGATGGATCTAAAGGGACTTGCCAGTAACCTTTACATAAGTCTAAGGTTGTGATGTATTTGGCCTTCCCCAATCTTTCCAGACATCAATTTGCTTTTTATGAAAATTCCTCAACAGAAATGGTTGAAAGTTGTAAATGAGGAACATGCAATTCAAACATGTGTTACACTGAACAGTTAAAGAGGGGAATATGGTTTGATCCAAAACCAACAGAAGTCTTCCACATGTTCATCTGTCAAGGGCACCCTCTGGTAAAACTTTCTTTTTTTTTTTTTTTTTTTTTTACTGTATGTTTAACAGTCAAAATCAAAGATTTTTCCCTAAAGATAGTGGTGCTCTGGTGATTGTTTTTTCTATTATTTTGTGAAGCTATCATTTCAACATCAAAGCAAATAGGCATACAAATCCATGATATCTAGCCCTTAATTTTGCACAGTCTATATGAA
This sequence comes from Cyprinodon tularosa, assembly GCF_016077235.1. Taxonomy (NCBI): domain Eukaryota; kingdom Metazoa; phylum Chordata; class Actinopteri; order Cyprinodontiformes; family Cyprinodontidae; genus Cyprinodon; species Cyprinodon tularosa. The sequence goes on along the minus strand of NW_024038438.1, from coordinate 158,167 downwards.
AAATGTCCTTGTGTGCAAACAACATTCTGGCTGACCTTTCATTGATCCTGCTGTCTGGAACAACTACAAACAAGAAGAATAATGAGGGCTTAACTCCTTTTACAGCCTTAGTCAGAGGCAGTCAGTAAATGAAAGAGAGGTGAGGGGAGCACATCTGTATACATGCTAATGCATATAAAACTCAAAAAAGAGAAACAGCATATTGAATAAACCACAGGTTAATGATGGATTAATGCTTACTGCTGTGTAAAGACATGTTTTGAGGGCTCTAATGAGGAAAGCAAAACTTTAGCTCTGTGGGGAATTTACAATGAAAGTCCATAAAAAAAAAAGCTGGGGCTCAGCAGATGCCCAAGTTCACAAATGCAGATGCCACATTTGTGATCTACTTCAAAGGAAGACAGAAGGCGTAACTCTTTTTGGTAAATAAAACGTGAGCTTTTTTTGTAAATAAAATAATAAAGTCCCTTGTGCATGTCTCAGACTTCGTGGAATTTAATGAAATCTTTAGTAAATGAAAAGAACCATATTATATATTTCTAGCTATATACTAATCCTATTTAAGGCTTATAAATTCTAAAGTAAAAGTGCTGAGAGTCTTAGTTCTCTAAAGTTAAAGTTAAAACGCATATTTTTAGAACTGCCTTTGACTGTTGATGTTTACCTGTTAACTGAGGTAGTTTGTCATCCACCAGTTTTATTTTCTTTGCAACCAATTTTTTTTTTTACTTGCCTTTATTCTGATTTTATCTTTCTTCTATTTTATTGCTTAATTCATGTAAAGCACTATGAATTGTCCTTGTCCTGAATTGTGCTATACATGTAAATAAACGTGCCACGCTTTGCCTAATTTAATCCATTTGATCAGAGGTTCCAAATGCTAGTACTTACCACTGAGCCCTAGGAGAAACCATAATCAATCGCTTTAATGGTTTATAGCATAGTAATCGATGTAAATTAATTTCTAACATTTTTACAACATAAAAAATAGCATAGACTCCATCACACATTGCTATGTAATTAAATGATGTTGTGACCTATATTCTTTAATCAAGTAACTTTCTGACTGTTATATGTGTTTTGTAAACACACACCAATCTTGTGTGTTATGACAACAAATTAAACTGTGATTTAATCTCAAATCATGATCAAAGGGTTTACTCTGCACACATGTGGAATTAATTCACAACAATTTCCATCAAAATAATTCAATTTAACTCTAATATTCCTTAACTAGGAAAACTCCACTAAACTAAGCAAATTCGTATAGGAAAAGAAATGGAAATGGTTGATAACCGTATTCAATAAAATAAAGAAATGATGTCAAATTTGACAAAATGTTTTGTTTGAGAACCAAACTCTATCTTGAAGAGTTTGGGATTGGGTCAGATTAGCTTTTAAAGAACAGTAATTTCAAACAATCAAACAAATTCATAACACAAATCCAAAAAGTGAATTAAACATTATTCACTTTGATAGAATGATACTTGATAAAATGTTTTTTCTAAATCAGAAAAAAAATATATATTTTTTTTCCTTACTTAGATCTGATTCATTTTTGTTAAAATTGTTCACTTACGTTGGCTCCCCCTCTCCTTCTTCCCCAGGGAGTTGTAATGTCATAGCAACAATAAAACAACAAAAAAAGAAGAACAGCTTAATTTGTTTGGATTTTAATTGGCACTTTTTATCTGTCCTTGACAGAAACAATCATGGTCATACTGTATTTGTAAATACATTTTAGTAAAACAAAAAATAAAGTGAAGCCCCCTAGTATTTGCATATTTTGTACAGCCTATGCACTGACTGCTGTTGGCAGATTAGTAAGAGTAAAGCATGTACTTAAAAAAATCAAGGAACTTGCTACTGTTATTCCTCTTAAAATTTAAGAGGAAACATACAACATTTTGGGTTGGCAAATTGTAATGGTTAAATTTTCAATATGTCTACTTTTATTAATGATTTCATTAAACAATTAAAACAATCCAAGGAAATGTGCTATGATTTAAATCACTTTTTAAGGGTAAACTATTTTCTCAAATGCCATACTGCATCTTTTAATTTTGTCATAATTTAAAAATATTTCTTTGTCTGGTTCTTTGCTTTTTGAGCACTTTCCATAGAGATTCTTTGGGAGCCTAATGCGAATCTAATGATTGTTGTGGCACAAAATATAAAGATTTTTCTGGTAAATAAGCCTTACAGCCAATTAATGATGCTGGAGAGGGATTGAAAAGGGTTTAAAGGGATAGTTCGGGATTTTTGACATGAATCTGTATGGCATCCCCATCACCAGTGTCATGCAATCACACTGACTTACCCCTGGCAGCATCCTGTGAGCAGAGTTCTCGTCCAGCTTTGGTCAAGCCGAAAGTAGTCCGGCAGGTTTGCTAGACCCAGCGAAATAAAACGTTTCTCTTCCCAAAACATTATGTGTTCAAAAGAGCGATATTTTTGCATCCCAAAAACATTGTAGTGGAAAAAGTCACACGTCGTTATCACTTGGTCCTATTTTCTCTCTGTTCGTATCAGTGCGCGCAACACCATGACCTGACAGCTAGGGCCTACTAACCTGACAACAGCCAGATGCATGTCTCGCTCCGCCTAGCTCCTAGCTGGGCGGAGCGAGACATGCATCTGGCTGTTGTTGAGCTCGCTGTCAGAATGACGGCGCGCACTGATACGAACAGAGAGAAAATAGGACCAAGTGATAACGACGTGTGATTTTTTCCACTACAATGTTTTTGGGATGCAAAAATATCACTCTTTTGAACACATAATGTTTTGGGAAGAGAAACGTTTTATTTCGCTGGGTCTAGCAAACCTGCCGGACTACTTTCGGCTTGACCAAAGCTGGACGAGAACTCTGCTCACAGGATGCTGCCAGGGGTAAGTCAGTGTGATTGCATGACACTGGTGATGGGGATGCCATACAGATTCATGTCAAAAATCCCGAACTATCCCTTTAAATCAAAATACAACATGGTTTCATCTGTGCCCTATCCTCCCACTGATGATGGCAGCACTAAGGATGGAAATGAAGTTGCTTTGACCCAGCAGATTGGAGGCTGGCTAATGGTCGAGAGCTGTGGTGGCCAAGCTGTTGAGGAGAGGAAAGGGAGGCTGCACTCATAAATAACAATGTTTTGTGTGGTGGGCTTGTTTAGTCTGGTCATATAACATGGATCATTAACCAAGGCTTAAGGTAACATTGTGTATATTATGCATGATTTGTTTGACAAAATGCAAGGAGAAATAAAGCCTTTGGTTTAAGTTGCTCAATACCAAAAAGTTTGAATGGTTTTTCATCTTGTAACCTCATCTTAAAAGCCTTTTGCTTAACAAATTTGTATGTTTTTCAACCCATGCTATGACCCACATAAACAATATAAATATGTAGTCGCCTACTACCGTCCTCCTCCAGCTCTCAGTGCCAGAGCGGGGCATGGACCGAACCCTCTGCCCTGTTTGGAGGCATACACTGCCAGATTTCTTATCATTATTTCTGGCTGCTTTTTTTCATTGATCCGGAACGCCATCTTGCCTTCTTGCTGTTGTTCATTGCTTCCTCAAAGGGGAAGTTGGACGGGGTTCTTTGGCCTCCAAGAATCCAGGCTCAGTCGGGTTACCGGTGTTGGTGATTTATTGTGCTCAAAAACCCAAAACAGGGTGCAAAAGAAACTAGATACTCTGAGCCTCAGCCTCCCTCTAGTTACCAGCAATGCAACAAACAGAAAACAAAATGGCTGCTCTTCTTCTCACAGCCCTCATTCTATAGTTTAAGCCCCTCCCTTCAGGCTCTCTTATTTCTGATTTCCTCTCATAAATCAGTGTTGTCCATATATTACCTCCACAAACAATCAGAATTAATATACAAAAACAAATAATTTTTACAACTAATTCCTTTACACAGATTCATTGACTTATTCAAATACACCAAACTTTTAAACATATTATAAAAAAAAAAAAATTATAATCTGACAAACATTTAGCGAGTCACGTGTTAGTGACGTCACTTCCGCATTCCAACAACTCTGGCGTTTTAACCGCTTACTGAGCGTTGCCTCGGGTTTAAACCCAGCAAAGACGCCGCCAGACTGAAGATGACAAGTCCCCGTAGCACACACACACACACACACACACACACACACACACACACACACACACACACACACACACACACACACACACACACACACACACACACACACACACACACACACACACACACACAGTTAACCCCACTTAAATATTAAGTGTGCACCCTCAATATGCCAGCAGGTAACCAGGAACAGCTTGTGTGTTTTAAGTTAATGGACCGCTACTGTAGGGCTCAGCGCGAGTGTATTGGTCCTCACAAGCACAGTATAACAGGAATGTTTGTGTGGCATGCAAAGTTAGAGATGTTGTTTTAAGTGACGAGGTGGATTCGTCACAGGAAGTTTCAGGTCCTGGTGAGACAGATATATCACTGAAAGTGGCTGTCATCTAGATGCTCCTAGAGGAGAAGGTGGTGGTACTTGCCAAACTGCTTTTGTCTTGCGAGAATCTGGTTAACCCAGGGACAATCCAAAGTAAATAAAACACTGAAATTCACTCTATAAAATCCAAGTTGCCATGTTGAGGTGGAAACAAGCACCAGCAGATTCAATGACATGGTGGAGTCTTTCACCCACTAAGTGAATTGTTGTCCCTTGCCAATCAAATTGCTGGTGAAATGTCAGGTGCCATTTTTGTCTCTGGGTTGACATTTGGTGTGCAATTCTTTAGACTTCAGCTTATCAGCTGCAATATTCTTTTATCTCAAAACCTGAAATAACCATGTTTAAGACAATACTCTTCGGATGCATGGCTTAGACCAGGCATGCCCAAAGTTGTTCCTCGAGGGCCGCTGTTGTGCCATATGCCATGATCATGGTGTTTGGACATTGGGAACCAGTGTCCATGTTTCCTCTTGACATGCTGACCAGAGAAGAGAATACATTTATGGCTCAAAAACAGCTGTAAGACCTCTGCAACCCCCCCCCCTCCCCCTTTTCAGCCAACTGCCTCCACAGGAACTCCCACAGAGGTGTGACTTGCCACCCCCCTATGTGTTGAGGACAGTAAAGACCACAACACACAGGATTTTCACTCTCTCTTTCCCATGAAGCTGCCTGAGGGTCCACGTCTTAGAGGCTCCACCATTTAATGGAATACTCATGTCTATTTGCTGCTAGCTATTTCAAAGAGGATAAAGGATCATTTAACTAAAGGTTACTGGTTCCTGATTAAGCAAATAATTTAATAAAACATTATTTGGCCAAATAATATTTTATTGACCTAATGGATTTGCATTGTGAATTGGTCTGAAAACATTCCAATTCCCTGCGATGGACTAGCGACTTGTCCAGGGTAGCCAGATGGAGATAGCCACCAGCAACCCTTGCGACCCCGCTTGGGATAAGCTTGTCAGAAAATGGATGGCTGGACATTCCAATTTCTCTAAATTAGTGAAAAGCTAATTTAATCATATCCCAAATTCTTCCAGAATTAACAGATTGATCACTCTTCAATTTTTTGTTTTAACACACAGCTAGTAGGGCATGTATTCATAAACAATATATAAGAGCCAAAATAATATCTGATTAAATAAGATATTTACCACCCAATACCGGGGAGGGCATTAAGCATCTTTAAGTGTCAGAAAATATTAATTCCCAGATGGCTGGGAATTGAATATAACAGTTATTCACAACATTAATATGGCATCCAACCTGGATGGGAATTAAATATACACAGAAAATCACAACACCGCTATCTTGCAGGATTTAGGGGTCTCCCTGCTCCAGCAGCTGATTTTCATAGATAGTGGATTGACAGGCTTTTGCTGAACTGAAATCATCAGATTCAGTTTTGCTAAAGCAGGGGCACCTCTAAAACCTGTAGGACAGCCACCTTCAAGGACAACTTTTGGCATTCCTGGTTTAGACCTCTCTTATCACTGTCTTGTATTTTGCAGGTGCACCAAACCAGTTTTCAGCTGTGTGTTTTGGACTGCGGAATACATAGACTGAAATGTTTTTGAATCTTCACCCTCTAGCTTAATCCCATTAAATCCCATCTCAATCTGAAAAACTCACACGGAAAGAAAAAAACAATTAGAGGAATTAGAGGAAAAGTTATTTTAAGACTTCGGTGATCAGACCTCGGCACAAAACATTAGAGCTGAATTTTACTTTAATATGCATGAGCAGGTGTATAAGAACTGGGATGGTTCCCCCCAGGCCTGAAACTGGTGGTAGGGTGGATATAGATGAAGTTGGTTCAGCCCATAGACCTCTTATTGGCGAGATATGCTTGAGCTGAATTGGTGAGCTCCAGTAGACTGTTTAAGCTGATACTAGTGCTTCACTAGGGTCCCAGAAGATAGTTGTCCAGCTTGGAAAAAACACAGGTTTGCATGAACCTGTCCATGATGAGCAAGCATGAAGTGACCGTGGAGAAGAAAAACTCCCCATTGGGAAGAAACCTCTGGCAGAACAGGCTCAACATGGCAGTCTTCTGCCAGACCGGTTGAAATGAGATGCCGAATGCAGTAAGAGTCCGGGAGTAATGAAACTCTGATGAAGTTGTAGCTACGATGGTGGGGGAGGGGCTGGAGGTGGGTTGAAGCGGGGTCATCTAAATTAAGTCACACAGCGCAGGCTCGGAGGCTCTTTAAGGTGAACTTTGGATACCAATTGGCTTTCATGAAGGTGTGGTTCAAAGCTGATTGGCTGTGTAGTAGGTGGATGTAAGTGAGCAATCAGTTTCTTCAGTTGAACTTCCGCCTATGCTCCATTTTATTTATGATGCATATACGTATACTTGTTATATGTCTCTGCTTTGGAAAAAATAAGAAAATAGTAGACTCTTGGGGGGGGGGGGGGGGGCATTTTTAGCATATTTGTAAAAATTTTGAGAATTGTAAACTACCTCTAAAAGTTATTATGAAGCAATGTAAGGGCTCTGAGCTATGAGAGATTGGTTCTAGTGTTTTCAGTATGAGGATGTGTTCTCTTTATAGCACACTTAATGCATCCACTTAACATTAAAGATCAGTTTGCTTCCTCGTCTTCTTTTTCTCCTTTCCTGACACACAAAAATACACTCACTCGCCCACACATACTTAGCCACATACACACAAATGCACACAGCCAGTCAAAGCAGAGCAGTTTCTGAGGTAATGGTCCTCTGAGAGGCAGTCCTTCTCCCCTGAGCTCCTCCTGCATTATTGAAGGGCCAGTTCATTCATGTCAACAGGAACTTCCTGCCTGCCTAAGCAAGTGTAAGGGATACACACAGGGACCTGTCTGCTCACACACTCAGTAACCAGTGAATGCCAAGACCTTGCTAAAAGGAGCCACAACATCCGCCGCACTGGACAGCCTGAGTAGGGTTTGCGTGGGCTGTGCGATCACACAGAGACCTGACACCAGCAGCGGAAAAAGGACTTTTAGTCACTCACCCTTCATTAGGGATAGTGCAATGAAAAGGATTTTTCTCTCTATAAACTTTTTCACATTTTGGCAATTTAAACCTAAACATACACATGTTTTTTGTAATTTATCTGAAAGACAAGTACTTCATAACATTGAAATAAATGGAGATGTACACAGTTTGAAGATGTTTTATAAAAAAATATTTTTTTAAGTGTGACTTGCCTCTGTTTATGCATAACTTTTTGGAATCTGCTTTTAATGATGCAGTTTTCTGATCTCTTCTAGATCTTAAGACTGAAATTATTGTCAGTTGTATGCAAGGTTATTAATGTTGTTAACACTTTGTTAATGTAGATTAACAATATATCATGGCACAGCCGGCCCTTTGAGGACATTCATGATCTTGCTGTAGCCCGACCAGACCTCGGCGCCGCGCTATGACATAATTGGCCTTCGAATCTCACCTTAAGAAGACCCAAATATATGAACTGAGCCATACTCTTCATGTTCAGTTCTTCAGTGCTGCTTCCTTGTCTTTATTTGCTTCCTCACCTCTGGCTCCCCACATGAGGTTTCCCTGACGTTTGCTTGTTTTTGGTTATCAGTATTTTTATGTTTTTATATGTTTGCTTCAGTTCTTCTTCGTTAAACCTTTAAGAACTCATCTCTGCTTTTGGGTCCTCAAGCAACTTCACCCCCCCACGTTGACACCTCTACAAAACTGATCTCAGTTCTGGGCCCTGCCTTTGCTCCATACAGTCAGGAGTTCATTAGATAAATCAAAATTGTTTCCTTGAAGTTGTGGTATGATGATTCACTTGCTATCTTCTCCCTTTTAGCACAGGCTGTCCTGAAGTCATGAGATTCATTGAAGTGGCCAGATAAAAACCACAGATGTTCACATGAGCGATGAAAAGTTGCTGCTGTTCAAAAGATCTCTTCATAAACCAGAGCAAAGCATGTTTCACAGTGTATATGGATCATATGAACAATTTATTTTAAGGATTATTTCAATCTACAGAGCTTTCCCACTGACCTACTGTAAAAAGCCAAACTAACTAGAAAAGGGACATAATTTCCAGTGAACCAAACATTGTCTAAGTAGACAAACAATATATTCCACTGTTCAAATTAATGCACTGAAAGAAAAATAAATCTAGAAAACAACAAAACAATTAAAAAAAGCACCATTCATAAACCGACTTCCTTTACTGCACCAAACTTTTAACAATTGTTGGTATAGGACTGAAGAGCAAGCATTTGTTTTGGGTTTGAAATAAAGAGAATGTGATTTGTAAAATGCAATTTGTAAATTTTATAATATGTGCAAATATGAAAATAATGAAAACAGCCATCTTTGTTTTTTTTCACACATATTGAGTTAGCAACCTTGTGTGACACCAATTTTTCTTTTTTTTTTCTTTTTTTATTTATACAGGTAACACAATCATACTCTTCAAAATGTTTCTATGTAAGGTGTTTTGTATTTAGGGAACCACAGAATCTGCTATATAACATAAAATTATTGTTGATAACTGATTAGCCGGGTTTAAAAAAGATTGCATAGTTGTTACAAGGGGATAATACTATACCTTATTATTTATTTAACCTTTAAGCCTGAGGCCACAGGCCTGGCCCTTAGCAGAGTAGTTTTATTTGAAATAGACCACTTGTGGAATTCCCAGCAGTCCCTTTAAGAGGCAAAAAAAAAAAAAAAAATCCTGAGCGTCCTGGTAAACACTAAAGGTTCTGACCTCATCTTGGTGGGAAGTTCAAGAGGTCACCATTGACAGAGGTGGTGGAATCTCATCACACTTTCAACAGCAAGCAAATTATAGACTGATTGCTTAAGGAGAATTTCTTTGACCATTGATCTCTCAACAAATATGCCAAGGACCACACAGAAACATCAACATCAGTGACATTAACGCAATTTATAGAATTTGATGGTTTAAATGTTTTAAAGCAAACCGGCATTTAGGTATACCATATCATTTATTTATTAATATTCCATAAAATTAATAAAATACTCATTAAAAAACCTACCAAATACATATATTTTTCTTAGCTTATTTAGTCATTTTCCAATTATTCGTTTTATAACTGATTGAAGATTTATTTACCAGTTTCTTTAGTATTTCCCTAATTAAATAGTCATTTATTTTATTTATTTATTAATCTGAAAGAATTCATTTGCACATTTGATTATTTTTCAATTTATCTTTGTATTTATTTATTCATCTATTTATTTTATAGTGTTGTTTTATTCAGTGAGTTTGTTTTAGTAAAGCTATTTTAAGCTTTACAAAAACATTTACCCCATTTTTATTTTTTGACTCTTTTTATTTCTGTCTTTTATTTATTTTTCATATTCAAATGAGAGAGTTTTCTCTTTGGGGAAGGCCTCTATGGTCAGGGCTTCATGTAAGTGACAGAGCTTGTATCCACCAAATCGAATAACCTGAAATCCCTGGTTCACCGGCACGACTGCCGACAGGGGAGGACAAATGTGTCAATTGTCCCAGGCCCAGGACAGAGAGGGGGCCCCAAAATTGACACTCTAAACATTAAGAATACAGGCAGGAGAAATTTTTCAGAAAACATTCGTATAAATAATATAAGAGTAACTAAATATACATATCTGCATTAGGTATACACTACCGTTCAAAAGTATGGGGTCACCCAAACAATTTTGCGTTTTCTTGAAAAGTCACACTTATTCACCATCATACATTGTGAAATGAATAGAAAATAGAGTCAAGACATTGACAAGGTTAGAAATAATGATTTGTATTTGAAATAAGATTTTTTTTACATCAACCTTTGCTTTCGTCAATGAATCCTGCATTTGCAGCAATTACAGCATTGCAGACCTTTGACATTCTAGCTGTTAATTTGTTGAAGTAATCTGGAGAAATTGCACCCCACGCTTCCAGAAGCAGCTCCCACAAGTTGGATTGGTTGGATCGGCACTTCTTGCGTACCATATAGTCAAGCTTCTATGCTCTTTGTGATCCAAACACCTCAAACTTGGATTCATCCGTCCACAACACTTTTTTCTAGTCTTCCTCTGTCCAATGTCTGTGTTCTTTTGCCCATCTTAATATTTTGTTCTTTTATTGGCCAGTCTCAGTTATGGCTTTTTCTTTGCCACTCTGCTATGAAGCCCAGAATCTCGCAGCCGCCTCCTCGCAGTAGATGTTAACAATGGTGTTTTGCGGGTACTATTTAATGAAGATGCCAGTTGGGGACCTGTGAGGCGTCTGTTTCTCAAACTAGAGACTCTAATGTACTTATCCTCTTGCTCAGCTGTGCAAGAAGATAAGTACTCCCCCTTATTTTTCTACTCTGGTTAGACCCTGTTTGTGCTGTCCTCTGAAGGGAGTAGTACACACCATTGTAGGAAATCGTCAATTTCTTAGCAATTTCTTGCATGGAATAGCCTTCATTTCTAAGAACAAGAATAGACTGTCGAGTTTCAGATGAAAGTTCTCTTTTTCTGGCCATTTTGAGCGTTTAATTGACTCCACAAATGTGATGCTCCAGAAACTCAATTTGCTCAAAGGAAGGTCAGTTTTGTAGCTTCTGTAACGAGCTAAACTGTTTTCAGATGTGTGAACATGATTGCACAAGGGTTTTCTAATCATCAATTAGCCTTCTGAGCCAATGAGCAAACACATTGTACCATTAGAACACTGGAGTGATAGCTGCTGGAAATGGGCCTCTATACACCTATGTAGATATTGCACCATACACCAGACATTTGCAGCTAGAATAGTCATTTACCACATTAGCAATGTATAGAGTGTATTTATTTAAAGTTAAGACTAGTTTAAAGTTATCTTCATTGAAGTTTCCTTCAAAAATAAGGACATTTCAACGTGACTCCAAACTTTTGAACCGTAGTGTATGTAATATTTTTTTTCTTTAAATTAGGGGAGGAGATAGGATGAGGCATAGTGTCTCAGAGATGGATCATGCCATTAATTTAAATGATCCTGCATTATTGCCAACAAAAATGGTGGATTTTGGTCGAGTGAGGGTTGTGAAATAAATAACAAAAATTAAGTCTTTCTCAGGAATGGCAAATGAACTACTAGAAGATTCAGAGGGCAAAGAATCCCCAAAGTATCCAACCTATTCTACCTATCACATTGAGGGGAAAAAATTGTTAGGGACTGGCTAATATACAGCAGGTCAAACGGGGCCATATTTTGCCTGCCATGCTTGATGTTCTTGTATGAAGAAGAGTAAAGTTCAACTAGTGCACTAAATTCAATAGATGGGATGAAAATATCCAATATAAAATTCAGAAAGCTTTATGAAAGATTTCCAGGGCATGAAAGAAACTATGCAGACAAAAATTGTTATTGGAAATGTAAGAGCCTGCAACATATTTTCCTATCTCTACCTGTGACTGGCTGGAGTTGAGTGGGCCTTCAGTAAAATGAAGATAATAAAAAACTACCTGGGCTCTAGGATATCCCATGAAAGGTTCCATGGTCTGGCAATGCCATGGACCATGGACCAACCACTTGGTCTCCAAATGATAGGTGGCAGGTGTGGAAGCCCAAAAAGACTGTGTTGTCCCGGGCCCCTAGCAAAGCTGTCAGCTGGCCTGTTCACAGGATTTATACTTTGACAACAGGTGTATAAAAGGGTGTATAAACTGAAGCAGTCAGATTGAAGTTTGGTGGCAAACAAACCATAATCCAAACCAACCAAATCAGGCAATGGTTGTAGGTGAAACTGTTTTCAGTTAAAATGGAATACAGATAAAATATTGTTAACAGAGGTAGAAAAAAAGAATGCTCTCAAGAGGTGGCTTTAAAAATTGTAGTCCTAGAAGGACTGTTAATCTTCCTCAGTCAACTCCAGCCCAGACTCGGGTCTGTCACTGCACACTTCCCAGCAACGGTGCCTTCTTCTGGGGTATATTAACAAGGAAGTCCTGCTGAATCCTACCGAATCAGAGCTGCGTCTGGATGAACCAAAGTGGACTCTTTTTTCAGAACTTTTCCAAAAAATGATCCCGAAGGCGATTCAAAAATTGTTCATAGAGAAAACAAAGAAGCAACAGTCCATAATGTTGAGTTTCAAATGAGCTTTTGCACTAAGCAATAAGCGTTCAGTGTATTTGCTGATTTTTTCTCGTCAGTGGGGTGTCGGCTTCATGCAGCTGAAGCTCCTCCTATTTAATGATGCGGTCCAGGGCCTAAACACTGTGCTTCAGAAAATCAGAGCGGTGAACCACCAGCTGGGCTCGCAGGAATCACGTCCTTTACCACCTCAGGACTGAACATACCATTATTGTGTTTTGTTGCGGCTGTTGTTTTGTTTTGGCTTTTGCATTGGGTTGACCCTTGTGGCCCACCATACTAAACACTATCACCGCTGTGTGCTTACCAAAAAACACTATATTTAATCAATCACATTTTAAATGTGTGTATTTTAGCATCAGGTCGGAGGTCGATCTCAGTCACTCCCAGAGAAAACTCTCCTGCTTTAGTTGAAACTCCGTTACAAAACATATTTATAAATCTAGAAATGTAAAAAAAAAAAAAAAAAAAAAAAAACTACTACCGTATTTTCACGACTATAAGGCGCACTTAAACGTCTTTTTTTCCCCTCAAAATGTGCGGTGCGCCCTATGGTGCGGTGCGCCTTATGTGTGTTGTAACTGCTACTTTTGAGACCACCTCATTGAGGAGATGATGAAAGAGTGGCTGAATGTAAGGAGACCAGGTGTTTTTTTTCCACTCATCACCATTAATCTGTGACTCCATGCGTGCCCATCTCACAGCTGATGTGAAAAACATGGGGAAACAAATTAACGCTGTGCTCGCTGTTCAACCGCTCGACATCGGTGTGAACCGGACCCAGCAGGTGCAGCAGAAGCAGCGAGTTTACATACAAAGTCAATGGTTGACGCGCGTATAGGTGCAGCAAAAGGTCCCACAGCGCGTTTTGAGCAGCAGGAGCGTTTAAGCATCTGCCAACGCGCTGCTGCTGCTCGAGATGGAAAATTTTAAGTTTTGCTGCTGGACGCGCCGCATCAACCAATCAGAGAAGCTGATCTGGGAGCTGACAGTGAGACAGACACAGCGCTCTGATTAACGCAAATGAAAAAGGCTGGATGGATGAGGAGATGATGAAAGAGTGGCTGAGGCAGGTGTATGTGAGGAGAACAGGTGTTTTTTTTCCACGCATCACCATCACCAGTTAATCTGTGACTCCATGCGTGCCCATCTCACAGCTGATGAGAAAAACATGGTGAATCAAATGGACGCTGTGTTCACCGTCATCCTGGGAGGTCTGACAAAGGAACTTCAACCGCTCGACATCGGTGTGAAGCGGCCGTTCAAAGTAAGGCTGCGAGCGGCGTGGGAGCGATGGATGACCGACAGAGACCACAGTTTCAGGATAAGTGGAAGGCAGCGCTGGGCAAGTTACGCCACTGTTTGCGGATGGATTGTAGATGCTTGGACTAACGTGTCTGCTGGCTCTGTTGTTCAAGCTTTTGCAAAAGCCGGCATTATTTCTGAGGAGCCGCGCTGCACGGAAAGTGACTCTGACAGCGAAGAAGGGGAAATTGGCATGTCTGATTTAGCGCAGCTGTTTTATTCAGAAACAGAGGATGATGACTTTGATTAATACTTTGTAATAAATACATGAATAAAGCACAATCATACTCAGTTTTGCTCCCGCTCTATTTTTCTACCTGAAAACTTAATTCAACAGCAGCCTCTGGGCGGGTCTCCTCCTCTTCACCGCGGTGGCTGGCAGGTGTTTTTTCATCTAAATAATCTAAATCTTGCAGCTATATTTGCTGTGATCAGTGGGAATAAAGTAGTTTTAATATATTTTTAAGTGAGAAAGTCCACCTGAAAACTTCATAATTGCAGTCAGTTCATCCAGATTATCTATTTCTGTCGGAGGCGCTCAGACCCCCACATATCAGCGGTGCACCGACAGTAGAAATCCCTTCATCAGCAACCTCTAGGCAGGGTAGCCTCCAGGTTCACCGCGGTGGCTGGCAGGTGTTTTTCATCTAAATAATTTTAACTGCAGGCACCAGGATACCGGTAATAAAAGCGAACATATTCCGTCGGCAGGTTTCAGGATTTTAAGTTAATTTAGGAGTGATCACAGCGCTGTGTCATCTGCGATGTGTCTGTCTCACGGCCAGCACCCAGGTTTGATTAATACTTTGTAATAAATACATGAATAAAGCACAGTCATACTCAGTTTTGCCCCCGCTGTATTTTTAAATACGCAGTAGAGGTATTTAAAGGTAGTAGAGGACATGTACCTGTATATAAAAAACGCACCCTATAGTCCGGTGCGCCTTATGTGTGTGTTAAATACAGAAATGGCACACATAACTGAGACTGCGCCTTTTAGTACGGTGCGCCTTATGGTCGTGAAAATACGGTAAAATGTAATAAGTAACTACAGATTAAATAATAAATAACTAAATCTTGGAGTAAATAAATACCAGAACTTTTTTAAATAGATTTTATTTTTATATGTATTTCTTTTTATGGAAAAATTCTAAATAAAAGTATCTTTTTACTTACTTCATTTTGAATAAAACGGCTTTCCACATTTTTGTGCATATTAGAATTTATTAAATTGTCAAATAAAAATAAAAAAAGAAGAAGGGAAGTGTTTTGGAATGCGGGAATACTGATCCCATCTTTCCACTAAAATGTGACTAGCATGGTCACAAAATAAAAACTCCTCTAAGCCCCCATGGCATAATTTCTCACCCGTCAGTCTATCACCATGTTTCATAGGTGTAATACTAAACGCTTGTTTCCTGTTGTCTTTAAATAGGATCCTTAGGTCACAAGCATGCTTGATTTAGGAGCACATCCCAAAAAAGACAGCTGGATTTCATTCATGTGTTGACCCTGTTCTTTGAAGAGGCAAATGTTTTTAATACTATGAACCAAGGGAAGATAAAGATTAGATTATTTTCTGTCATGTCCTCATTTACCCTTTTCCGTAACCCTTGTGATATGATCTGGGACTGTTAAAGCCAAACGAATGACTCAACGTGGTGTCACTGCTGAGCGGAAGCTGAGGCTTGGAGAAGATTCATATTAATGCATATTAATCCTATACACTACTGTTTATGCTCTAAAAACATTCTAAATGACTTTGTTTCGAATAAATTATGGACGCTACCCACTCAGGACACTTGGAATACATTTGACGAGCAGTATGGAGGAATATTGACACGTTTTTTGTGGAATTTTATGGACCTTTCTGCCTCGGGCACCATAGACCTCCATTATTTGAATGTCAGCAGACAGCAAGAAGCCTCCCAGATCTCAAGATGCATTTGAGATATCAAAAAAGTACTCCAGAGTGTTGTTCAGCATGGGGGTGAGTAGAAAATGAAGGCTAATCATGTTTTGGGTGTCCTATTCCTTTAATACCTTAATTCTGTATAGCACATGTATCCTGATAACGAGTTTGGTTTATCATGAAAATTTCTATAATGCCACCCTTTCTTTAAAGCGAGTGTAATTTCTGAGAAAAATCTTCTTTAATACCTTTAATAGTTGTTTTAAAAATTACCTTTAAAAATTACCTTTAGTCTTTTAATTCTTTTTGGGCTTTTTGGGCTCTTCTTCATTGGATTGCATGAGAAATGTTTTCTAGCTCCCAATGTCTCATGATTTTTTTTCTTTTTCATTTTAAGCCTTCTTATTCTTATTAAAGTTAGATAATAACTGTGCTCTTAAAATACCATTATATTTCAGTCCACTGTCATGATATACTGTAACTCTGGACTACATGAATCTAGTCTGTACAGTATACAATGTACGAGCTTCAAGCTAATCAATATTCAATTCAACTCAGTTTATATATATAGCGACAGTTCACAACACATGTCATCTCAAGGCACTTTACAGTTCACCAGATCATACAGTCAGACTGATTCAAAGTTTTCTATCTAAGGAAAACCAGTTGATTGCATCGACTCATTGACTCAAATACAATCCCTCACACTAAGCATGCTTGTAGCGACTTTTGACAGTGTCAATATTCAAAATGCATTTTTTACTGCATCTCTGATTAAACTTTCTTTAATATATTTTATAAACTATTGCAGCCTGAATGTTAAAGCTAAAAAAAGAAGAAAAAACATAGCACATTTTAAAACTCATCTAAGTCATCTAATGAAAGTATAGACCATTTTAATCTAGCTCTTGTCATATTCATAGGGTCTTAGACACAATTAATCATCTAAGATTTGAATAAAGTTTACAGCGCACTGCTGTAAAATTGTCAGATGAGTCATTTCCTTTCCACAGTGCCCAGAATTATCTTCATTACACGGTAAAGTTGTGAAAACCATGACTTTGACCTAAAAAATTAAAATGTTGCTTAGTGATGATGAGTCAGTCGGAAAAAGTTACACTCAAAACTTATCCACTGTATGCTTTTGTGAGTCACTATTCCAACATATCCACTGAAACGTTTGATCTCTCTAAGACCAGCATCTTCATTGACCCAGGACAAGACCATGTGCATAATACTTGGAAAGGTATACGCTTGCTGCAGTATCCACCATAATCTTAACCCTGCAGCAAGCTATTGTGCCTACCCGCCTGAAAACCGCTAGCATAATCCCTATGCCTAAACCTTCTGCAAGCCAAAGGATACATTATTAAAAAAACAAAGACTGATGTTCCAACATGTAAAGGCCCACATCCAATCCATCTTTGATTAACACAGATATGTCTACATTTCCAGCGTCTTGAACCCCCCCTCGACAGACTCCAGCACATCAGGATGGGAACCTCCGTCATCTTAATACTGGTACTTCATAGAGATGTGTTGTGGACATAGCCTTGTAAATGCTGTGCAGCCACTGTCCCACTAGATATGAGTCTAACAGCCTCATCAAATTTGCAGATGATACAACCATTGTGGTGCTGATCAACAACGAGAAAGGCACCATACACGTTGGAGGTCCAAGAACTGGCACTCTGGTGCAATATCAACTCACACTTAATACCAATAATGCAAAATAAATCATCCCTAACATCTGGAAGTCAGAGACCACAATACACCCAAGCCTGAGCGACATCGGGGAAGCAGTTAAAGGGATATCATATAATGGGTGTTTCCCATTCTTCCCAAAATGATTGGCTGAGCCACTTTCCATTCTGTCATAAAATACAGTGTAACCCACATTTAGGTACAGTAAGACCCCAACACGTAATATCCCAGTTCTAGTGTCTCTGTGCATTGCGTTTGTAAAGCAGCCTGTAGAAACTCCAGCACCAAGATCATCTAGTAATCACGGCAGAGCAAGACAGTGCAAAAATGTCCCAATGCTGTTCTTCAGGCACGGTACGTTATGAAGGGGCAGGAGTATGAGATTTCTCTCCAGTTGTACTGGCATAACCTGATAGCAGTCGATTACAGTAGCTCTGCTTGCTTGACTCTGATATTTTTTGTTGTGAGAACTTTAATTCCTCTCTTTTTTTCTCATGTTATTTTACACCTGGTGTTGAATGCTGTGAAACTGGCAGGATTTCTGCTGATATATTTCTTTCCTTTTCTGAGATCTACTTTAGCTGTCTCCTCTGATGGGCCACAAAGATCCAGGACAACCCAGTCCATGCAGAACACTTTATTTTCCCCAGCCTCCCCTCTGGCAGACTTATGTTCTCTACAGACTCCAATTGCCAGAAATATTTAGATGATGGATCACATTTAAATCTACTTCCAAAAGCGAATATGAGTCTTCGAAAATGTAAAAGATTAATAAAAGGATGTTGTCAATGACATGAGCAGCTCAACAGTAGTGGACACACCATCTGGACGATCTGGACGAGTGTCTTTAATGGCCTACTTTTAATGTTCATTTGCAAACTTTTAACATACATGTTTTCAGTAAACCACGATACATCTTTTTATTGGTTATTGGTCACAGTTTGTTTTTATCTGTTCAAATCAACTCTTTACTTTAAAATTTGTAAAAGTAATTCCCAGTCAAACAAAATGTATTGCTATTAAAATGGATATTTACATCAAAGCTGACATTGGTGTTGCAATTAAAGCATTTAAAAACAAAGCGCTAACAAAGCTCATTGCCTTTCTATTGCTGGAGCAGCAATTTATAGAAGAAGATAACCTGCCTTCTGTGACATAATACTACTTTTTTTTGTTCTCAAACTGAGAGAATTGATCTGTAAAGCATTGCCTTGCTGCACACTAATGCACTCTAAACAAGACTTGGGGCCTAATGCTCTGCATGACTCCATTAAATGGTGTCCTCTAATGGGACCAATACATCATCCATCCACATTACTGAGACCAAAGTCAGCATTTTGCTTAAGCAGCTATTTGTAAACAAAAAAACACCGGATTTTTAATGATGCATAGCTGTGGTAACAGGCTTTCTGAATACCAAAGCAACTGAGGTGGTATTAAAATGAATAACTCTCGGTTTGGAAACTCATGACGGTATTTTAAGAGTATGAAGTATGTTCATTTTTTTTAATGCAGTCAGACTAATCCATTGTAAGATTTGGTAATATGATAATTGTGTGTGGATATCTGAGTCAGGCTTAGTGTACTTCCTGCAGTCATCATTTGGCCTTTGACACAACACTCAGATTCAAAATGTTTTAATCTTCTGATACTCGTTGATGTTGTGAAATGTTAGTGAACTAAGTAAGCTACTGTTTCAAACATTTATTGCCTTTACATATACAGCTATAAAAATAAAAGATGAAGCACCAGAATACTATATATTTTTTTAATAAAAAAAAATAATTTCTTTGCATTCAAGGCTGTTTGACATCCATATCCATAAAACACACCATAGCCATAAAACACACAATATTACACAACTTTCCTTAGTGTAAATGAAGTGTTTGAGTATGTCTGACGTACGAAAAATCTGGCAAAAATGCTTGCATATGTTAGTTAAGTTATGGGTACGCTTTCTATAAGTTATAAACACGCTGAAGTATGCTGAAGCATGCTAAAACACACGTCGACATATGGGAAGTCGAAAAAGTTTGAGCATGCTCAAAATTTCCCGACGTATGTTAGCATATGCCATACATGAAGCATAGGTAACAGGTAAATTATCTGATTGTTGACATACGTTACGTGTAAGTTACTCATAAGTCGTGGTGTCTAACTTATCCAAAACCTATGAGTAACTTGTGCATAACTTATGTGTTACTTATCAAGAAAATCTGCTCCTTCTCTTCTACGCATATCAACATAGTTGATGTGCTCCAGACGACCGCTGAACATGTTTCTAACTTACAGCTATGTGTATAATGGGGTATTGGCAGCGTTTTGGTGTATTAGGAGGTCGACAGGAAGAAACCATCAGTACTCCTCCAGACTGCATCCTAATGATAGGGTGAGTGAGAAGGTGAGTGTGATGGATCCTCCCTGCATTCACGCCCATGACCAACAAACTTCCTAGCAGACATGATGCTGATTGTGCTGCAACTCCAAACCTTCTTTCTTTCTTTTCATTTATTCTTTTTTTTTTTTTTTGGGCAGGCGTGAACAGCAGCTAGGTTAATATCACGATCAAAGACATCTTTTTATGCAGACCGGGTGCCTCCGGTCACTGCTCAGTTTTAACTGATGCTTCTTAATGTCCATGAAATAATGCTTGTGCATCATATCATGGGCATTATGCTGCTGTGCGTTATGCCTAAATAAGGCTATCACCGGACATAAACTCCGGACTCCTAATGAATACGCTCTGTATAGGCGCAAAATAGAAAAAATACATAAAACGTTTAGCATATGCCAGCGCTTTAGGAGATTCTGGGATGTCGGGAACACACTGTCTAAATCAAAAGGGGGGGGGGGGCTAAAAGAAGTACGTCTGGTGGCTAAATATGTCAGTTTACAAGAGCAAGATCCAGAGTTTGACTTCATAGGTAAATCAAACAAATTATACACAGCCACAAAAACTTGACCACTTTATCAATATTGATTAGTTAGTATTTACCTCAAAAAACTCTAACTGATGTTTTTTTCACAGTATGACTAAAGCCTACTACTCTACTTAAAATAAATTTTTCTCATTCTGTTTGGCAGTCAACGTGAAGTACCATTTGTTCTCGGAAGACATTAAGAATTCATGTTTTGTCTGTTGTTTGCCACAAGCTGTGAATTCAGGATAGATGACTGTGTATTTCCTCTAAATCTGATTTCATGACTTCATATATATGGAAGACTTCGTAATGAGCAGGGAAGACAGGAATTATAGATGAGCTTGTCTTGGTTTCATGTTTATGCTGTGCCTTTTCCAGATAAATATCAACATGCTGACTTTCCCATCAATATTTCAGATGGTTTGTTTTATACAGGATGCCTCTATTTGCCATTTGTTTGTCAAGCAGAATACTATCTATCAGTAAAATAAATCTGCAGTGAAAACAAGTTATGAAAGATTTGGCTCATATTTTATATGTTTGACAGTGTAGTGAATACATGGCATCGTCTGCTGCAGGATACAAAACTCTTTAGAGAGATGATCAGAAATGTTTCATTTAAATATGAATTTTACTATTCAAAACTTTTTAACTAAATTGTAGAAAAAAGGAGGTTATGTTTTTATGCTAATGTTATTGATTTTTTTGTCAGTATCATGACAAGATATAATCAAAAACTTAGAGCTATCAAAACTTAAGGGATTTAGATCATGAATGTGTGAATTCTTACCTGCTAATCTACACCAAAGTATCACTGGTAACATTGTGTACAAAGTCCAACAACCCTAAAAGTATAACAAAAAAAAAAAAAAACTGGTTACATAATCCAGACAACTCTTTAGAAAACCTGAAATAAAAAACAATGATATTTTGCTATTATATAGTAATATATAGCAAAATAATTGTCAAGTCAAGTTCTGCCATGTGTTGCCAAATTGATTAAGATCACCTACTTTTAAGAAAACAGGCCAGGATTTGGACCCATGTATTGTTATAGATGTTATACAATATTCTCAGCTACAGTACCCTGCATGTTTAGCCATTTTGCTGCAAAATAATGGTTGCTTAAATGCACTTTTTTAAAATCATTACTACCACAGGACAGAAGTCACCATCAACCTAGGATATTAGCATATTTGGTACACCAGTGTGTGTTGAGCAAAGAGCAATTTGACATGGGGTAGGTGAAGGCATCCTACCATTATGACTGAACATACAAAGTAGGTAGTTATGATGCCAGGTTTGCCAGGAGATATTAAACAATGCTTGTTCTTTCATTCAAGTGCAAAAAGTTAATCATTGGGTTTGCAGTTTTATGTGGAGTGTTATTCTGCAAGAAACATATAATTTCAAATATACCTCCCTCTCCTGCATAGCAGTCATTCAAGGGTAAGATAACTGGGCATGTTGGCTTGTCACTGCAGCTCCTTGAGGTTGCAGTACCATAGTCCACGGGGCTTTCGTCTGCCCATCTTTGGTGCATGATGCCATCCCATTGCCCTCCCTGTGTGCCTTTACTCTGGAGTGCCTGTGGACATCTGGTCTCCTCTGGTTCAATCCTGGGCTCTTGGGCAGGTCTGGGGTCTCTCACACCTGCTATTGAGCATATCTTCCTGCTGATGGAACCATAATAACTTTATATACACAAGCACACTCATGCATATACACCACAGGCATTTAGATGAGGGTGCTCACGGATTCAAAGTTGTGCAAAATATTAAGCTGCAACTTCAAATATATACTACCGGTATGAATAACATTGTGTAATATTGATAGGTTTTGCTTTTGAAATTTTAATCAGTGTTTACCGCATGGTTTGTGTGATGTGCTTTTTTGTTTTCTTTCTTTTTTCCCTCTCTTTTCATGCAGGTTTAGAAGCAAGGCTCAAGGAGTTATTTATGTATTTTCTGAGTTTTTTTCTTTTCTCTCTTACTCTCCCTCCCTCCTTTCCTCTCTCTTTTCTCTCTCACCTTTTCCTTTCTCACCTTCCTTTCTATCTCTGTAACTATTGCATATGTTTTTCCTTAAAGCCACTTCTAATGATGTTTCATACACAGTTACCGAGAGGAACCTTATGGCAACAGCCATGGTTTTCCACTTATGAAAGTAAATCTGTTGGGCTATTATCAAGCACCTAGACAATGCTCAGTGCTATATTGGGAAACCAGAAACATATAAATAGAAAAAAAGGTTATGAATTTTTATTGCAATTAGCTCTATGATTTCTTTTCTCTTTTTGCTATTAATTAACACAAATTTCATGTTTCTTCTTAATAATTTAAGCAGAATATGAATTGTCATCACAATGAGTATTTGTAAGGCATAACATTCTCCAATGTCATTTTTGTTTATTAATGGGATATTTCTTTATATGGCTGCTTGGTGAAATTCTTGCACTCAATTTATGTGATATGTAGTTTTTTATTTTTTGTTTCATAGTCTGTGTGTAATTATTCATTATCCAGCAGTATACTCAACATATTCATATTTAATGTAACTTTACATTCTTTTTACTATAATGAATACAAATTAAACTGGAATTACTACAAAATATTTTTTTGCAATAAGGTTCTTGAGTTTACATTAACAAGAAATATTATAGGCAGATAAAAGAATAGAAAAGCGGGGGAGTTAAGCAGTTACAAAATGTTGGTGGAATAAAAAAGAAAATTGACAAGCATAAAAAAGGCCATATGAAAAAAAAAGCGGGAGGGAAAGTTGGTGGGGTACTGTGATTCATCCTCTCCAACGGGCAATTTATTTTGGTTGGTCGGAAAAACGGAATCCTTTCCAAGTTAAGGTCTCACTGCAGTATGACGTAAAACACGGTATATGTGTGTTTGGGAGGATGACAGAAAGGGGAGTCTCCATCACAAATACGTCATCACTATAAAGTAAGTAAATGACATAACAGAAACATTCAAGGACATTTTTGTAGAAGTTACTCTAAGCACACTCACACTAACAAGGAGTTGGAATTTAGAGAAGTCAATTAGCCTAACAGTTCTGTCTTAAGACTGTAGGAGGAAGCCAGAGAGAACCAACACATGCATGGGGAGAACATGCAAACTCCATGCAGAAAGATCCCGGCAAGGAATCTGACCCAGAACCTTCTTGCTGCAAGGCAAGTGCAGTCCACTTGTCAATTTTTCTTATCTCTTAAAAGCAATAACATTATTATTAATTTAATAAAAATCTTTGATCACTTTATTTAGTAATAATTCTTAATTATTCTTATACCACTGCAAAAGGTTATTCAATTATCTTTACTTCATGTACAGCACCCTGAATGTCTTGCTATGGAAATTTGCCATATAAATAAACGTGCCCTATTTATCTGAAGAAAAGCAAGCACTTCAG
Organism: Cyprinodon tularosa; assembly: GCF_016077235.1. Classification (NCBI taxonomy): domain Eukaryota; kingdom Metazoa; phylum Chordata; class Actinopteri; order Cyprinodontiformes; family Cyprinodontidae; genus Cyprinodon; species Cyprinodon tularosa. The sequence continues at coordinate 134,343 of NW_024038438.1, read as the reverse complement.
CACCCTGACAATTGCTGGCTGATGAGTAAACTTTTAACACAATCACAAAATGCAAATCATGTGATACTGATGAAATGAAATTTGATTTTAATCACATTTAAATCTGAACATGAACACACTACTTTATTGTGTTAAACTGACACTCTGTAAATGCAAAAGCCTGTTTTTAAACATTGGAGATAAACATCTGGGGCAAAAAAGGTCTGATTAGCACTTCCCAATGTGTTGTACATGAATGAGGTTCCTAAATCTAACTTTAACTTGCACTTGTTAAAAAAAAAAAAAAAAAGAAAACAAAACAAGGGGCTTAGAAATAGTTTTATTTTTCCAACCCATACTTGGAAAATTGACGTTTTCATGCCATACCAAGCCATCGTTTGCTGAATACTTACCATGCCTGCGTATGTGATCCCAAACTGTGTTAGTGTGTCTTCAGAAATGGATTTTTGAGGAAGGCATTGTGGGTGGCTTACAAAATATTATTTTAGTAGGCGCTTGCTGACGAGCAACAAGGATTTTCAGACACTGTTATGCAAGGCGTTAGTCACTGCAACATGATTCATCTCTTACTTCACTCTCTTTTATTTCTCTCCTTAAATTCCTTTCTATTTCAGAACTTTTCCAGTGGAGGCACAAGCTGTGACCCAATCCAAAACCATCAAAACAGTTCAGGGAAATCTTCTAGAATTCCGGAAGAACAGAAATATACTGGATTCAAAAGTGTGCCTTAAGATAACAGCACAGAAAATAAACAAATCCAAGTGCTTTTGGGGTTAGGTAGGGTATTTCTTAAGCAGAAACTTTGTCATATGAAATGTCAGAGATTCTTTCTTCTTGTATGGTGTTCCAGATGACCCCAGACAAAGCTGGACTATTTGAAAACATCCAGAGAACAAAGGTCACAGACTTGCATTACGTTTATTATGACAGGTTCTAGTAGCTTGTAATATGGGCATTCACCTCTTGCTGTATCAGCCATATATTGTTAACAACACTATAAAGAAATGTTAGAAGATATTGTGGAATGACGTCCAGCTATTGCATTCCATCAAAACCTAGGATGGCATGCACACTGATGCTGAAAGGTCTCTCAAGATGCATTCACACGCAACCCGAAACTTTGAAAGAAATCACTAGTTGGATGTGCTGTTCCAAACCTGATATATGACAGAAATTTGCTCGGTGGGCAACAGCAATTTGCACGGTAAAGGAAAACCTCTGCCGTGTTATAGAAACTGGGCTTTCCAATTCGCACTTTATTTACTTTACACAACAATGCAGTGATGCCAGTGGCCTTTAGGGGGATCTTAACGTGGAGGGTTGCAAGTCATTTGCCTTAAGGTTACACAGTTTGGCTTTAAGATGAATACATTATTTTTATGTAGCAATAGCATAGCAGACAGAGTAAACACACAAAAAACTAAGAAGCACTGATCAAGGAGTAATGGTGCAATAGAAACTCTTTTATTGATTTCATCGAGAAGTGCACGAGTGACCTGGGTGAATAGATACATTCAAGTGCAAAATAATAATACCCACCTTCTGGCGTAGCCAAGGTTTTGGCCATCAAGGTAGGCCAGGCACATCCAGAGTCGGTCTTCAATGCCTGCGGTCATGTAGGTTTTAGAGGTTGCCCTGCTTCAGCACTGTTGTTTACCATTGACAGGTGATTTACAGTCTTTTGTCGAACTGCAAAAAGAGATTTTTAATCTCAATGGGTATTACCTGGTTAAATAAAGGATAAATAAAATAAAAATAAAAATCATCAGCATCAGCCGTGCTGACGGAAAAAAAGATTGAAAACCTGTAGGACAGCGGCCCTTGAGGACCAACTTTTGACAAGTCTTCAGTAAGCAAATCAAGATGTTTTGCTGAGATGAAATAGCGTGGCCTCTGAAAAGACATTTTGAAAGTAAGCAATTTTTCTGGCTAATAGAAACTGTTGAAATATTCTATTACCTATCATCATTACACTTATAACCACTTTTTCCTGATCCTGAATTCTACAAAACAGGCTCCAGAGGACCCAGCAGCTGTTGCCCTGGGTACACTTTTTTATATGTTTCTGTTTCCAAAACCTCTCCATGGATGCTGGTCCTCAGGGCTTCTCCATTGGTTTCTGTATCAGAAGGGAACATTATCCCAAGCTTTACTTTGAGCATTGGCCACCTGGTTTCTAGCCTTTGGCATCTGCTCAATGATACCCTGATAAGGTTGCCTCTTTGTCAGTGCAGGGTAGCCTCAGTGCAGGTTTCCCACCTGAACTTTGTGCCTCCATGGATCAACCTCTGATTCTGAACTTTGGTATTTTTTATTTATTTATTGGATTGTTTGTTTTTATTTCTTTCCGCATAATCCCCTTCACCAGTAGTTTTGAGTTGTGTTTTTATAAAATTTTTCATAGTATAAATATGGCGCATGGTAATCTCCAATGAGGAAGGGGGGAAACATTATGATCCAGAGCAGTTATGTATTTCTTTTGACTGACATAGTGTCTATGCACCAGATGAAACTAAGCAAATAATTCAAATGTCCCTTTTTCACATTCTGGTCATATATATTAAAGAGAACAATCAAGGATGGAATCTTGTGGCTTTATCTCATGGTTTTCTATTCCATTTTCGTAATGAGTTCAAAACTGCTCCACCTAACCCTGCTGCTTCCTGCCCCTCCCATTCCTCCTGCTGCCCCCCTTCCCTTATATAAGAGGGTGATCACTCTGTTCACTGGGCTGACAGGGGATCTGACTGACGACAGAATTATGAATGAATAATCAGCCGTTCCTAATCCTTTCTCTACCTCTCTGCATTCTGCACTCCTGTATCGCATTGAATATGAAACACTGTTGAGCCTCCATATGTAGATGATTTTATTTCTTTCTTATATTAAGCTCCAGCGTCTTTCAACCTTGTTGTTATCTCTGTTGCCTTACCCTTTGGTTAGAATTGCAACAGCATCCGGTAGTCATTGCCATGAAGATTAAATCCCTTAATCCTAAAATGAGTAGATGCGTGCATGTGTGTGCACATACTTGTTTGCTTGGGACCAGATGATTTATGTTGTTTTTGTATCATGGCAACAGCAGTAGTTGATGATGACACTTTTAGCGCTCATTCACAAAAAGCAGCAACTTCATTGTGGGTTAAGGGAGGGCGGTCACTGAACCATAAAGGGAGGGTCATCAGGAGAAATAAGTATGAAGGAACAAGCACATAATCAATCACAAATAGAAAAATGAAGGCATCCATGTTCCTTCCTAAATGCGACTTCTAAAGATGGTAGCTGAGGTAGTAGAAGAGAGATTCTTTTTTTCATATTTTGTATAAAATGTGCAGATCTCAAGGGAAAGTCTAGCAAATAATGAGGCTAACATTTTTGCCCAAGTGTTGTATAATAGTTGGAATTTTAGTTTCTTTATTTTTTTGTACCCCGTTTGTATCTCCATCAATCTTCCCATTAACCCCCATAGTCTTTTAATTCCCTCCAGAATAACCCCTTTTTCTTGCTACTAAAAGGTTTGGAGATTTTGAGAAGCCTTGGTTAGTGTTTCCAAGATATTTACCTGGGTAATTTCACTTTTGTGTGTTTTTAATCCCACCAGAGATATTGGGGCATGTTAAGGGATGGTTTGTGTACAGCTGAAGTGCTTTTTTTTACTAGCTACTTCAGTAGGTTGGTACAGTATCCCCAAATTGTAGTAAAATCAAAGTAAAAAGTAATCATCATAGAAATTCCTTAAGTAAAAATATAAAGGTATTTGTGAAAAAGGTGAAACAAGTACTGGGTAGTCGTTTTATTAGACATTGTATTAAATATTTAGGAATGATGTAGCAGATCACAGAAAATCCAAGTAAAATACATTGAAGTTTCAGATTGGAAAATATGAAATGCCTTTAGGGAAATTGTTACTTTCACAAGGGACTGAATCTTTCCCTTTCTTAGAGGGCTGTTTTATTTTTTAGACATATAATAATGTTCCCCTCAAAGCATTATTTTACTGGTAATCAGAGCATTCCATCCCTTCTGTGATAGTATGACACTATACACCACTAATGAGAGTGTTTTTGAGTATATATTTTGTTTTATTTCATTGAATACCTTCATTGCGCTTTATAAAGAATTTAAATGTTGACAAGGGATGCAATTTATATTGGGTCTGTTTATCAGGGTAATCTTATTGAATTAATTATTACTAAATGCAAACATTTAGGTCAGCCAAAGTCATCAATGCAAGAGGTCATTTATTCAATCAATACTGTGATAGCAGAGGGGTCAAAGCAGGGCTCAGGAAGTGCATGTGTGTGTCAGTGTAGGAGGCAGATTGATTGTTCTCCTGGATCCATGTTTGTTTGCGTCATTACTGAGTTTGTGTGTTTCAAACATCCTGTTACGTAGAAAATACAACCTCACAAAATGGCAAGTGATCAGAAGAGCTGCGTTGGCCTAATTTAGTCAACATCCTGGCAACATCTGTCATGACTTTGAGCACAACTGGTTTCCAAACATGTGGATTTCATTATCAATGCATGTGTTGCTGAATGTCGACCTAAAAAGTTTTCACTGAAAAGGTTGTGAAATTTAGTATTTTGTTATATTTTGAGGTTGGAAATAAGGAAAAGATGAGTTACAAAAACTTTGTAAATAATGGTAAGTTATGCCATTAATTAAACTTTCTGCACATAGCTGTGCAGAAAGTTTCTCCACAGCTATGTGTTAAAATTAGTACATCTCTTCACAGCCTGTAAGCTACAAAAAAAATCTAAGTAATATAAATAAACAATTCAAATAGGAAAAAAAAATATTTTCATAGAAATGTAGTTTCTGATAGGACACACCTAGATTTTACGTTTGATAGCAGAAAATGCCAAAACAATACACAGTATGCAGTTTATATCAGGTTCACCGTATTAAAGTCAATAATATTCGGCATATTTTGGGAGCTTAACTTGTTTTTTTTAGGTAAAAAAAAATTAGGCACTGCTCAGTGATTGTTTTGTGATTTACAAAACCGTTCCACAAACACACTGCAGACCAGATGCACCTGTAAACTAAGAAAATTGACTGGCCCTGTCCATTTAGTGATTTTTTGCTTTCATCACTGCAGAACACAAGGTGATCATTAAACATGCAACATACTGGAAGGAGGATATGCAAATGCATTTACATACGAGCCATAGTGTAATATTAAACCTGAAACAGATTGCAGGATCACTTTGCTGCATTCATAGATTGGATAACGTTTTTTTATCTAAGGAACCTCAGCTGATTTAATCAAGTCAATGACTTTGCAGCATATGGTACTCCTGGATGAGAATGTGGTGACAGTAGACATTTGCTTGAATTGTGGAGAAATAAAGGACAATTTAAGGACTCAAGGATTTCAAGGAGCTCAATGCATAGCATAGTAGGTCATGAATCAATAGACTTGAATGACAATGCTCAGCTTATGCTATATAGGCTGCTCAAAAGAATAAAGGGAACAGGTTAAAGATAGGCTCTGTGTATGCACTTTGTGTTGGGATCTGGAGATCTGTCCACCTTTCTCCAGCAGAGGGCGCCCTAGGTCTCCTGGAGCTGAAGCTGACTACCACACCTGCGGCTGATTTGCTCATCAGGGAGACCAGCATATAGCAGCGGCAGGACTACTCTTCAGTGCCAGAGTGTTAAGCCAGTTACGGTTAGCAAGCCTGAGCCAACCAGCCTGTCTGATTCTCTGACTCCCCTGAAAACCTGACTTTGAACCTAATCAGTTCTTGTCCTCTCTGTCTCCTAGGAAGAACGTGACTGAAACCTGGAGCTGTGGAAGAGCTTCCCAGCAGAAATCTGCCTGCCTGCTCTCAGAAGCAACCTGGAGATCAAACTGTCTGAACCTGCCTGCCAGTTCTAAAGAAGAGAACTTGGAGAAACTCAAGGTCTGAACTCTAACAAGTCTGAAGTCAAGCCCTGTCGCTGCCTAGCCCTCTGCCCGCCTCTCAGTCTCTGGACGCTTCTGGTTCCCTCCCTCTGCCGCTCAGCCAGAACCTCTGAATAGGTACAGACCTACACATAATCTCAGATACAAGATCATAAGCTTCCTGGCTAACCCAACTGTCCCTCTCTGCAGAGAACCCTGTGTGACCAGTCCCGAATCTGTTTCCAGCATCTGTCAAATAACTTTGTGCTTTTCTAAATAAACAGTTGAACTTTTACTCTGACTCCGTGGTGTTCTGCATGTGGGTTAGGAACCTAAACCCCAACATGACACTTTGAAGGTAAACATGACATGAATATAACTTCAATCAAATCAAACTTCTGAGAAAGTAATACTGATTGACAATCAATTTCACAAGCTGTTGTGCAAATCAATGAGGCAACAGGTGGAAATGATTGGCAATTAGCAAGACACACTCAATAAAGGTGTCGTAACAGTGGGTCATAACATGGGGCAGATGGACCCAGTATTCAAGATGAGACAGTCAGTAGGAAAGGTAAAAAAAAAAGGTTTATTAAAAGAAACAAACTAAAACAGATCAGAAGCTGGCTGCTGTGAAACTGCAGACCGTTGCAGCTGCAGGAGGGAGGCGGGGGACTGCCCAATCACTGACACTCTAAAGGGAAAAACACAGGTACTGTAAGTGATCACAATCATCTGACAGCAGGCTATTATACAAGTGAGTCACTTACCTGGTTTAACAATTCAGTCCAGCCTCTCAATAATAAGCAGGATCAGCTGATGCACTGCCAACGAGAACATTCCTGAAGCCGATCCAGGTTAGGGGGGAACAGATCAGGCAGGAGCAGTTCAGGGATTTAGGAATTTCTTTGCTTGATCAGAGGTTCCGACCCAAACAGGAACAGAGGGATCCAGGCTTCCAGGAATCCTCAGAGCAGGAGGGCAGGTTCAGAGTCCCGTGCTTCAAGCAAACAGCTTAGCCAGAAACTAAGTACAACTTATGAAAACAGAACCTAAAGTCATCTGACAGGGAAAAACAAACAATGATCTGGCCGTAATAGCTGGAACTAAGTGCAATATAAAGCAGAAACAGCAGGTGGATGAGATCAGTGATAATTAGAAAACCGAGTTAGAGTTAGGCAGGTGAGTGAAATGAATAATTAGGGTGAGCTATCATGACAAGAAGTGGTTCTGCAGGTGTGGACCACAGACCACTACTCAGTACCTATGCTTTCTGGCTGATGTTTTGGTCACTTTTTAATATTGGTGGTGCTTTCACACTCGTGGTAGCTTGAGAAGGACTCTACAATCCACATATGTGGCTGAGGTAGAGCAGCTCATCCAGGATGACACATTAATGCAAGCTGTGGCAAGATGGTTCGCTTTGTCTTTCAGCGTAGTGTCCAGAGACTGGAAGCCCTACCAGGAAACAGGCCAGTACACCAGGAGACATGGAGGAGGCCATAGAAGACTAACAACCCAGCAACAGGAACGCTACCTCTACCTTTGTGCAAGGACGAACAAATCATGTCTTAACAAACGGTTAGAAAACGTCTCCATGAAAATGGTGAGGGCCCCACGTCCACAGATGGTGGTTGTGCTCACAGCCCAAATCCTTGCAGGATGCTTGGCATTTGCCACAGAACACCAGAATTGGTGAATCTGACAGATTAAAGCAGGTTCACACTGAGAACATGTGACAGATGTAACAGTCTGGAGAAACGGCGAAGAACGATCTGCTGCCTGTAACATCTTTTAGCATAACTAGTTTGAAAGTGGGTCAGTGATGGTGTAGGATGGCATTTCTTCAGAGGGCCACACAGACCTACATGTGCTCCTCAGAGGCAGCATGACTTCCATTGGGTGCCAAGATGAGATCCTCAGACCCCTTCTGAGATCATATGCTGGTACGTTTGGCCCTAGGTTCCTCCTAAAGCACGGCAATGTTAGATTTAATGTGGCTGGAGTATGTCAGTAGTTCCTGCAAGATGAAGGCATTGAGGTTATGGGCTGGCCCGCCTTTTCTCCAGACCTGACTGTGGTTGAGCACATCTGGGACATCACGTCTTGATCTATTCACCAACGTTACTTTGCACCACAGAATGCCCAACAGTTGGCACATGCTTTAGTCCAGGTTCGGAAAAAGATCTCTCGGGAGACCATCAGCCCCCTCATCAGGAGCATGCCCAGGCAGTTTAGAGAGGACCTACAGGTATGATCTTACTGCCGTCCAAGGGTTCGACACTGGAGTTCAGAAAATGTTACTTTTGCTGCTAGACAACTGAGCACCAAACAATCAGAAAAGCTATTCCAGGAGTTTTTTGGGGGAGACAGAAACTACCTGCAAGCTGTCATCACCTCTGCAAAACTTTTGCACATGAGGAATAATTTAATATCAAAGAAGTCAAACTCCAAAGGTTAAACAAAGTCAGAAGAATGTATTGCTATGTAGGCTACTTGGAAAAGAGTGAGCTCTGATCATTATTACTGTACCACATTTTTTTTTATAAACTATTGCAAAACATTTTATAAAGACCCAAGTTAACTAACAAGTTAAAACCTGTCGATGAAAATTATTTAATTGTACAGTATATTGTGGTACTTGCAGTTTTTAACCACAAACCTTAAAAAGTTCTTACATTCACTTCCAGCCGCCACAAATGGCAGCAGGAAATCCCCCACAACCTGGCACAGCATGGAGCTTTTCAGCGGGGATCTCCAGCACTGCCGGCGGTATGCTGGAGGTCTGGCACTCCGAACAAGAACTGTATATTTTAGTAGGATCATAACCCTGATGAACTAACTGCACAGATGATGTTTAGATGTTGAGTTTCTCGCTTAGTAACTTGTCAAAACTATTTTTCCAGTGAAAGAAGCTGAGCTGCTCTCTAGCGTGTAGCTATAGAAAAGAGAAGATATACAACCAGAGCGCCGAGCATCCAGAGAATCGAAGTGTCAAAGCAACTTGACCATTTGACAGTTTGATCCAGTGTCTGACCCAGCATCCAATTTTTTGCGTTTAAGCTTTTTTGACGCTTCTTGTGTGAACGCAGCATAGATGACTAGAATATGTTTTCAGATATATGTAATTCAGTTTAGGTATGACCAGATGGAAGTAAATCTTACAAACTGTGACTTAAATCGGTTGAGGCAAAAATTCTGCAAAAAATCTAAAACTTTCCTTTTTGGTACATATCTGCATGATATTATGTATTTTTAAGAAATTGTTTGCCTGTTCTAATTGTCTGAAATGAATAAGTAACATTTATTTATTCATTTATCTAATATACGATTCAATTATCAAATATACTATTGAATCAGAAAATGCACCATCCATCTTCTTTTGCTTCTCTCTCTCTGTGATTAGCAAGAACTGGACCTTCTGGGGACGGTGGCAGAGACGGGACACTGCTGGACATTATGAACAATGCCAGCCGCCCTCTGCGCACTGTCTTCACCGCTCACAGGAGCCTGATCAGTGGGAGATTGCTCCCCCCCAAATGTAGGACCAACAGAATGCTGAACTCCTTGTTCCCCAAGACTTCAAGCTGTACAGGAAGAGGGACAAGGGTCAGCACCTCCCCTCCTTAGACATCTTATGTGCATTCTCATGTGCAATATATTTTTTTCTCTCACTGTGCAATATCACATGCCAACTACTGTAGCCTGTGTATTTTCTTTAACCTATTTATAAGGTCAGTACATCTCTGCATTACAAGTGCAATCATCCAAGTCCACTACTGTGTAGTTTGTTTAATTTTTACTGATTCCTATGGTCAGTACATTTCTGCCGTGTAAAGGTATTAACCCAAGCCAATTAATCTGTAGTTTTCCCTTAGCGCTCTACTGTGCAGATATATCCAAGGGAAACATATTACTGGACCTTACAACCTTTTTCTTTTATTTTTGTATGCTTTTTTGTACTATATATATCTTTAATGACATTTTGCTTTAACTCTTTGTACTCTATATAAGCTACTGGAACAAGAATTTCCTTGAAGGAGTAATCCCAAGGGATAAATAAAGTTGAGTCTTATTATGTCAATAATAAAAATAATTAAAAAAAAATGTAAAATAATAATTTCAGTTGTTAAATGTATTAAAAAATATATAATTATTTAAAAATAAGTATATTACAATTTGTAATGATAAATATAGAGTAAAGTAATATGTAGTTTTAAGGGATTTCCAGTTTCTGCATAGTTATATTTGGATGAAATGTTAGGGAAGAAAGTAAATTCACATTCATGCCTAAATACACCAAGCTGCACAGTTTTTCCTTTTTTTTTTTTTTTCCCTATTCTGCGCAATCTCAGTAACAACTTAATAAAGTGGCCTACCAGTATACAGTACAGCTCCACTAGTTGATCTAGGATAAAAAAGATATTAAATTAGCATCTTTCAAACTTATTTCTTGGGATTAACTAGACATTTACTATTAAAGAGTTTAATTTAACCTGCAGGTAGAAATTAAACTTCAGTTTAAATGATCCTACCAAAAACCGGATAAGAGAAAAAAATCTAACTGAAGAAAAGCTCTATTTAAAAATGCATGACCTCAAACATCACTATAAACCTTAGCTTGCATCTCAGCAGGCAGTGTGTAACATGCAGGGTTTGGTTGTGCTGCTCTCTAGTGGACATGTGTGGTACTTCAAGCTTTAGGTTTCCGAGACAGTTATTAAATAATAATGGAATTAACTTAATAATATAGGACTTACAGTTTAAGAAATATGTTTAATAAAACAGTAACAACATAAAAAAATACTTTATTTTATGATTAATTAAAAGAGAATAATCAACATATGTTTAACTTGTGAGATTAAAGTGTGTGCATGTGAGAGCTTTAGGACACTTTTATCAATAAAACTCTTTGTTCAAAATTAAATTTTCTTCTGTGTGCCTTCCCAACCAAATTATGATTTTTTATTATTATTATTTGTTTTTTGGGGGGGTGGGGGGGGGGGGGGGGGGATTTATGATTTTGAAATAGTTTGATTTTGTTTCAGTTGTTTCTTTATTCCTCCCCATTTACTTATCTCATTGCTTATCATTATCACTTGAACTTTTTTTATTATTTACATTTGACTTCAATTACCTCATCAGTTTTTTTCTAGCAGTGCACAAGATGTCTTCCCAGTTTTCTTAATTGTTTGATGGAGTACTGTTCCAAAACTGCTGGATTTTCTTTTACATATATGAGATATGGTAGAGAAAAGATACATTTATTGTCACAGTTTTTAAAAATAGATTTGACACATGTAATAAATTAAAGTATAGCATTCCGATGATGTTCTCCTTTTTTTTTTCTTTTTTTTTTTTTATATAAGCCCCCCTTTCACTAAAATGTCCAAGGATTTAAAGCCCCAGGATTTAGATGAAGGATGATAGGGTAAATTTGAGTTTTAGGCAAACACCTCATGGCAGACTTGATAATCAGAGGATGGAGAACAGGCTGGTTACAGGATGAACAGGGTCTTGGCATACAAAGAAGCTCCCTAAGGTCACTAAGGACCTCTGCGAGCAACATCAGATGTGCACACTGTGGCCACAGACCAATATTACATCTATTAAAAACCCAGGATCATAGCATGCTACATGGCTTATTAAAAGAATAAGAGATTACAGCAGCAATTTCCTTTAGTTGATTTTGAATATAAGTTAACAAAAATATTTTTGTTCATGTGATGTATAGATATTATATGTGAGAGTATTGCATTAGACGAAATGAGACAATACACCTTTCAGACAACTTTTATTCACACAAGGAGCCTCATACATGTACTGTGTTCATACAAACTGCTTCAATCATTAATAATCATAAAAAATGGAGGTGGGCATAGATTATTTTTTTAGTCTTGATTAATCTCACTATATTCTTGGAATTAATCTAGATTAATCTAAAATAAAATGGCTCATTTGAATTCTGTCAAAGGCATTCATGATATGTGTGTTCTACCTTAATAATAAGTAAAAATAAGTCTTTTAAGAGGTCTATATCATATGAAACTCTCTAGAAATAAAATATATGCTTAATAAATAACACAGAAGCTACATTTTTAAAAACCATCCCACTTTACCCCCGTTTACCCAAGCAATCATTAAGAAGCAAACATCATGTTGTGGTAATCATTTGTGGTGTGGTAAAATTAAAAATTACATAACATAGACTACTTAAAGCAAACTTTTGCGGCTTTCTCTGCGGCATGCTGGTCATGTATTCTCCTCATGATATTTTGCCACGCAGGTAGTTTGGAAGATGGCTAAGCTGTGGAGAACAAGCTCAATACCCTAACCTACGCAGCTGGTGGCAATCCACTGAGCAAGGAGATTATTTAGTTGTCACAGACTGACAAGACCAAACCAAAACACAGCAAAATGGCCTCATATATATTTAATGCTCTGCACTTGTACAGAGCATTAAATATATATAGTGATCAATGTGATCTTTTTCCTTTTTGAACCATGTATTTTTTTCTCCCAGACTGTTTACATTTAAACACTGCTGCACTTTAAGAAATGGAAATGTCATGAGAGCTGTGCAACACGAGATTTCGTTTTATAAAAGTTGTCTAAGTCTAAGTTGACTTATAGAGCTGTGCTGATGGGCTTGCCTCAGTTGCACTCAAATTTTGTAGTTTGACGAACATGACTCTTGCCCTGCGCTACAACAGTGCTACAGTATGTCCAGCATCTTCCGCATTGACTAAGGGATGCTTTGCGTTTAGGTGGTACTTGAGACTAAAAGAACTCCTGCAGTAAACTAATTGCCCATTGCAAAAGTTGCAAATAGCTTTTGTCTTGTCAAGGTTTCCATTGGAAAGCTTCTTAAAAATACATTTTCCCTGAAGCAAACCCGGCAGCTTTATTGCTGCATCCATGTCAGCGTGTCATGTGCAATGTGGTTATTTCACAGTACGCCTACACAGGTTGGAAGACTCATTTTTTCTCACCTCCAGATATACATCTGTGCTAAAATATCAAGGTGAAAGTTATCATAGCTTACTTAGCATAGACCAAGCTCCCAAACCAAATTTTAGAATAGATTAAGGGCGATACCACTAATAAAGATATTACAATATTTTGGGTGTCGTAAATATAAGGATGTTTATAAAAATATATGAACTATTTAAAACACAGAATGGCAAAAACATTTTTAACACAGAGTTGTGCTCTGGCTGCCCTCCAAAACAAACAAAAAAATTATTAAGATTTGTATTTCTGTATCAAGGATATTCCTTGTTTCTGTATGCACCAATCAGAGCAAGCCTTTAAGATTAAACTTTCATCCAAATGTAGCCAAAGGGAGGGAAATATTGTTTACATTCTTTTTATGAATGTTAACATACTGTTAGCATTCATAAAAAGATTAAAAGGCCAACAAAGTCACCTAGTGGATAGGACCAATATAAAGAACGGGCTAGAATCCAGGGGTGAACAGTTAAAAAAAATAAAAAAACAGACTAACAAATGCAAAATTTATTGCAATAACCCAAGTGAGTCCCAATGTAAGATCACATAAACAAAACAAAAACAAAAGCTAGGTCAGTTGGGCAGTGGTTAATGTGGAGGCAACTCCCCAGGTGCAAACATGAGGTATGAGGGGGCAAACCTAGTGGCACTATGGACAACATTGTTGCACGCGTGTAGGAGCTTGAGAAGATGTTCGGGTTACCTATCCTGTTTCTCAACCTCCAAAGTTCAGTGTATATTCAGCAGGTTTTGATTAATTTGTTCGACGTTGTCGTCACCTGAAGGATGATATGGGGTTGTGCATGCTTTTGGAGATGCCATACATATTACACAGCTCTTTAATAAGCCCTGATAAAAAGGTTGGCCCCTGGCCTGAAAGAAAGTGGGAAGAACAACCAAAAACTTGTATGATGCTAGAACAAATTGCACGTACAGTGATTTTTGCAGTCTGATCATGCGTAGCAATAGCCCAGGAATCACACCTCAACATATCCATCATGACTAAAATGTACTGGTACGTTTTATGGGGATGATGCAGTGAGAGAAAATCAAGAGCAACTACCTCAAGAGGCTAGGACACTTCTATAGGCTTTAATGGCCCTTTGGCTCTGTCCTATTCTTCTGGAGGCTATAAACTGTAAACCTTGTCTAGAAAAGTTGCACCTCTTATTCCCTCCTTGGCCAGAAGAAATGACGCCTCAGATAAGAGAGGGTCCATTCCATACCTGCAGCTCCATGGTACTTTCTCCATAAATCCTGGTTGTTTGAAGCAGGAAACTCAAATTGAAAATAAAATTCACAAACACTAGTGTCAAAAACTACCTGGTATAGGCAAAGTTTCTTTCTGTGTTGAAGTAGCCGCTTGGAAGCTTCTGACATGTTGTCCCTCTCTGCCTTGGTTTGGAAGATGCCAACCTCCACATACCCCCGAATACACTGGATTCCTGGTTCACCTCTTGTAGACCCTTCCAATCTTTTCCAAGCAAAGTAACGTCCTCGGAGTCTGGTGTGGTTGTGATATAAAACACAGTCATGTCAAATTTGGCTTCCGTCTTCATAGCAATTGCTGCTAAGAATCTACACTTAACATCAAAGTTAAAGAAGGCCATTTGAGCTACCCACCTTTGCTCTACAGCAAAGGTTGCTCTACATCTCTTATTTTAGCAGTTTGCAAGTGGGCCACTGGATTGTTCTGCCTCTCAACCACTGAGCCTGTCTGTTCCCATCTGATCTCAGTGGTGATAGTTTTTTTTTTTAGCATACCTGAGTGTTTCTGATTACTTGATCCTGATCTGTTCTGCTTCTCGACCACTGGGCCTGTCTGAATGTTCCCGCCTGAACTGTCTTTGGATTCCTGGATCTCGAGGCCGGCCTGTTAATGTTCTGATCCATTGGCCTGACCTGGCTTCGGACTGCTGGAACTCTGAGCCTGCCTGTTCCTGTTCTAAGCTGTTTGCCTGACCTGGCTTCAGATTCCTGGACCTCTGAGCATTCCTCTTCCTGTTCTAATCTGTTTGCCTGACCTGGCTTCGGACTCCTACATGTTCTCAGGGCTGCAGCATCTGGGACACTCTGGGCTGCGCCTGCCGCATCTTGTTGGCAGCCCACTGACTGGATCCTACCTCGTTCTCTGGCTATGGACTGCACTTGTAAACCACGTTAGTAACTCATGTTCATAATTTTCCTCCTTTAGATTTATGTGGTCTTTAACCTGTGTTTCCTCTCTCCAGAATTTCTTGCCTCTGATGTCCTAGCAGCTGTTATCACAGACCTTTTTTTTTTTATAAACACTTTTTGAGTAATCCCACTGTCGGTCTTGCCTTAATAGTGTGTCCTTCTCTTCGGAATCTTGACAAAAACCTAAAACTCCAATAATTTTTCTTAACAATAACAATGGGTGGAGCCCAGGTGCTGGAGCTCTAGGTTATCACACCTCTATGAAGCAGATCCAGTTACCACATCACATCACTTTATACATGAGGGGTGGCAGTGGCCTGAACCTCTCCCTAATCAGGGGTACATGTACTGGGGATCGTGTGCATGACTGGATCTGTTCTACCAAAATCCTTCTCATGTGTGGAAAATACTTCAGTTTACTTGTGCAGAAGATTGGTCAGCTTACCACCTTGTTCTGAGGTCAAATCCGCACCAGTTACCAGCGTTTGGACATCAAAGTTGTCCCTCTCACCACTGCCCTCAGTGACTTCTACCACCCCACTCTCCACTTCCACTTCACAGTTAATGGTCAGGTAAACATCATCTGCAGAGCGAACATCAGTGCTGTACACTATAATCTATCCATTTTTTGGTAGCGTCCTAAAGTTACAGGAACATTGTTTGAATTTCTGAGGCCGGGGGCTGGCAACCTGCGGCTCCGGAGCTGCATGCGGCTCCTTAGCGTCCCCCTTGGGGCTCCCTGGAGCTTTTTTAAAAATGTATATAAAATGTTTTATTTATTTTTTTTTTTTTGTATATGGTGTGCCAAAGGTCAAACAAAAATTTATTATGTTTTCCAATGCTGTAAACATTTGTATAGTAAATAAATTTAAACAATAATTTGCGTCAAAGAAATAGAGATCATTGGTCACAACTTGTTACCAGCGTGGCATGGTGCCAGGCAAACAAAGCTGCAGGTGTGTCTCGGACCATGGATGTCGAAGGGAAAAAAAGTGAGATAGCTAATGAGAAAAAGGGATTTAAAAGGGACCAAATCATTTTCTTTCATTATCAACACGGAAGGATTGCCTGCATTTTTGCTTTGTAATGAGAGGTTGTCAAAAAAAAAAAAAAAACAATTTGGAAAGGCATTTCCAGGGAAGGCAAGCAAAATATACAGCCAACCACCAAGTTGGGAGTGAGAGAAAAAGTGCGATAGCAGAACTTCTGGATAAATTAGAGGAGCTTTAAGTGGATTGCATCTCCAAACTCCGTAACAGCTGCTAGTTTTGTTGCAAGGATGGAAAATCGTCCATAGATCAAACATGTAGCGCTCTGATGCAGCTGTGTGAACTGTGTTTGAAATCACACCAAGGAACGCTGGTGACAGAGGATGTGGGATTTCAGGGTTAGACTCAATCAACGTCTCCCAACAGAAACAAGTCCACCATAGAAAGATTCCATTATTGTGTTTCTATAATTTCATCAATGCAACAAAATTTGAACCGCGCAGTGAAGGGTGGTGAAGCCGCCCGGTGAGAGCGTTCACTGCTCCTCCCTCATCTCATGCTGCTACGTGACATTTGCTCCAGGACGGGGATATTTATAGAATTAAAGCCAAAAAAAACTAAAAACACTATAAGCATAACATTATTAAAATTATTATTCATTTGTAATAATAAAATAAAAAATCACATAAACACAGAAAAGTCAACAGTTCCATGATATGTTGAACTTAAATGTAAAAAGTATTTGTATTGTATTGATATCGGCGATAATGACCCTGTATTTACTTGGTATTGGATCAACTTAAAATCCCTTGTATCACCCACCTCTCATCGATACATTAGGTGGTTTCTGAAAGTTGCAATGTTCTTTTAAATTACTCTAAAAAATATACAGATATTTTAATTTGAAAAGTTGATAGAAAAGTTAAACTGTACCTCAGTACTTTTAGCATGTACTTTTGAATAATTCAGTGAAAAAGTGAATGCTGTTACTCTTACTGTTTGAGAAACATTTAATTGTAGTTGAGTTAAGTTCCAGTAAAGTACTGTAATTATGTGATACAGTCATAATTTTTTACAGTCATGATAATAGATGAAGTATCACATTACATTGACTGATATAAATTTCTGACTTTGTATCTAATAATTATGGCTTTACATTTCATAGGTAGGGATACAAGCTCAGTCTACATGGCATTGGTAATTCAAGCAAGGAACGTGCAAATTTTTAAAATTCATATCTGAAATAATAACACGCTAAAAAGATAATAAGGATGCTTTAGAACAAGTAAACAAAAAGAAGGAAAAGGATAATGACAACATGTTCAATATGCTCGGCCTGCACAAATTGCACATACAGTATAACAGACAGATTGAGCTTTGTAAACTTTATGAACAAACTGGAAGAGCCAAAAAAATATGTCCCCCATTGGTCTTTTTTGTGACAGATATTTAGGTTGTAAAATTTGTCAAATGTGTTTATAAGCAAAGCGCTTTCCGGCTAATTAAAAAATAGAAATTTTGAGCTAGATACTGCATTCATTAACAAGGAACAATTCAGCTAATGTCTGTGTATATATGAACTAAAACTTGCATTTGTTAGATTTTTTTAATCAATAAATGTTTGACACAATAATCATAAAAGGTAGCAAAGTTCCTTTTTGGAATTCATGTGTCCTGTATATGCCTCTTCGTGATTCCGTGTTCCAGGGTTGTGCGTTCCTGAATTTTTGACATTGTAAAAAAGGAACCTTTTAGGAAAGGGGTTTAAAAAAAAAACTTTGATGACCCTAAAATATTGTTCTGGGCCACTTTAAGTATTTATGGATCAGTGCTTCTAAATTCCTTTTGAATATCTGCTTATGTCTTCTTGGACTTCTAGTTGGCTGCTCACACTGAGCCTGGTTTCTCCGGAAGTTTCTTCCTGTTAAAAGGGAGGTATTCCTCTCCCCTCAAGCTGCATGCATTGCTGCAGAGTCATTGAGAAAATGCTAATATCTATGCAATTGATGCAATTAGCTGGATATGTATATGATTCGACTAAGCTGTTTCTGTAAACTGCCTTGAGGTGACTAGTTTTAAATTGGTGCACAATAAATAATCGGAATTGAATTACATTGAGCCAGTCTGAACTTCTCATGAACCTTGATAGACAAAAAAAAAAATCCTTTCTCCTGTTCCACATCTCTTAGAAGCATCCGTTTCATGCAGATTATCCACCATGACCGTCTTCTTGTGACTTGACGCCAACACCAGGTTACTTACATTCACAATAATGTAGGCTGCTGGAAGCCGTTACAGTAGCACATGCTCGTCACTTGTTGCATGCACATCATGGGTTGCTATCTGAACAGCTTTTTTCCTGATCATCACAAGAATTCATGCTTCAAGGCTTTAGATTAAACTATCATACATTTTTCTCACATGTTTTATGAGCCTTTCCCTAAGATAACGGTCTTGTGCTGAAAGTTTGCATCTATTTATTACTTTGTCTTAAGATAGATGGTAAGAAGTATTTTTTATTTAAGACAATGACACCAAAAATATATATTTTACTCATAATGGGTACAGTTCTGAGATAAAAGTTAGCACTTCAAAGTGTTGTAAAGTAAGCTAAAAGACCAACAGTACAAAGAATCAATTCAGTCCATTCAGTACCGTTTAAAATCCCTTCGCACAACTTTTGTGTGGGTTGTAAACATTTTTGTGAACAATTTAAATTTTGCCTTTTATGTCCCCCTGCTTTTCCTTGCTGGGTCTCTGGAAACAAATAAAGCCATTGTAAAGTCATGCATTAGTGTAAAATCATTGTTACAAACCCCAGCTACGGGTGGTCTTTGTGTAAATGAAATGAAAACCTGCGGATATAAATAGAATCTAACACATTTATTCTTCACAATGATGTCTGAGAGATTTGTCTTCATGACGAGCTGAAATTACAAAGCAAGCAGTCTGAAGGGTCTCTGCTGCTTTTTAGTTTGCTCTACAGTCATTTAAACCTTAGCAGTAAATGATAAAATTCTGCTCAACACATTTAATCTGGGAGCTTCTGATATCTGTAAATTCTGACCAAGAGAGTAGAGTCTTGTGGACATTAAATATTATAACTCTGAAGCCAAGTGTTAATTTAACTTTTCTGCGTCTATAATTACAAACTCAATAAAAAAATCACACAAAGACTAACTGAATACAGAATGACTAAAAGAACATACTGAAAAACATCTAAGGAATACAATAAAGTTTATCTTAATCACTCACTAAATTTACAGTTTAGGTATTCTCAAAGTTTTGCAACGTGAGAGTGAATAATAAAGTCAAATTCAAAGCACCTATGTCTTACTTAAAAAACACCAGCGAGAAAAGTACAATGGGATTAATTTAGAGTTCCCTATGAATTACAGTTACTGAACCTCAATTACTACAACCTGCGGGATTATTTACACAAGCATGTGCAGTACATGCTTCTCACTTGTGCACGTCTGGATCACAGGTCCCAGAGTTAATTACCTTTCTCTGGGTTAGAACAGTTTAGAAAAAAAATTTAAATAGAATCTATTTGGTCACTTTCTTAGAGCATATTTGTTTAAATCATGGTACACATAGATCCACATACATACATTTTGCTACAAAACAACACCAATGTCTACTCTGCCTAAAGATATGTGAGGGGCAACAAATCAATGTAGTGATGTCCCAGGAATAACTGTTCTGAGATACAATTCATGGAAATGAGTTGATTTATGAGGACATGGATGTCCCCATGATTATTTGTGATTCTAAAGCTTTCCTCTGTGCTGATGCGTGGAATGAGCCTGCAATCACAGTATGGTAGTCATTGTAGAGCAAGTTTATTTATGTATCACATATCAAGTGATAAGCTAATTCAAAGTGCTGTAAACAAATACAAAATAAGAAAACAAAACAAATGCACAGAGAAAATTGTATTGAAGTGGCATAATAAATGCCATTGGGAAAGACAAAAGTTGGACCTTAAACTCTAACTACAATAATAATGGTTCAGGAAAAAGAAAATCTTCAAAACTCAAAGATATTAATCTGAACTTATTCCAAGTTTTTTAGAACTTATTCAGAAGTAGATATATTGCTGCACTGCTACAACTTTTAAATATTAGTTTGTATACATTAAAGGAAACAAAATTTATATACATATTGCCTAACATTAACGATGCTCTAAGACCATAAATCAACATGGTTCATTCATTATTAACAAAAAAACTCACTGCTTTAGAAATAAAATAAATACAATAAAAATATTTAATGAACTATTTCTAAATCTTCAACTCTTGTACTTAACAAGTAACCCTGGCAATGAGAGTCATGATGGAGTCAACGACAGCTTACCAGATTGAACTAAGCACTTTTTAATTTAGTGGGGCTTGCCAGACTACCATTAATCTGAGGCTTCTTCCCATCAATTGTTATTCATATCTCCCCAGTTCACTGCCATCACCATACAAAATTTATAATTGTACAAGCTTGTTTATTTTTAAATATTTGGATATGTTATTTCTCTCTATGATTAACAAAGACAGTTTGAACTGACTTAAGCTATATATAGTTATATCAACTTGTATTATTTTTATTGATATTTTGGATCGATCTGCCCACCACCACAAGACAAAGTTCTGTCATCTGCAGAAATACTCAAATGACTCTGTAGTCACTGGGTGCATCAGAGATGGGCAAGAAGCTGAGTACAGGAAGCTGGGGAACGTCTTTGTGAAATAGTGTGGTAACAATCATCTGATCCTGATGGTGAGCAAAAAAAAAAAAAGAGATTATTATAGATTTCAATAGAAACAGGAACAAGTTGAATCCTATTAAGATAATTGGAGAAGAAGTGGAGGTGGTGATAACTTGGTGTTAACCTGGACAAAAATTTTAACTGGAGTCACAGTTGTGACACTGTCTACAAGAAGGGACAAAGCAGATTGTACTTCTTAAGGAATCTTAGGTCCTTCAGTGTTTTAGCCAAGATGCTTCATATCTAACATAAGTCTGTTGTGGAGCTCTCTTCCCCCATCATCTGTTGAGGTAACAGCATCATAGCAAATGACTGAAAGAGGCTCCACAAGCTAATTAAGACAAGCTCTATTCTAAGAAATTCCCTAGAACCTCTGGAGATGAACATTAATGACAACAGTGAGCATCCTCTTCAGAAGACTGTTAACAACAACAGTGTCTTCAGTAAAGGGCGTCTCCAGATATGGTGCAAGACAGACCACAACAGATCCTTCCTGCTTACACCTATCAACACCTACAACAACTCATTAAAAAAAGACGATGCATTACTGCAACATTTAATTTTGCTTTTGGGATTAATAGAGTTTTATTTATTGAAATTGAAAGAGATCATAACTTATGGTCACTTTTGAAGACCAACCTTGGGTTTTCTAATTGAATGTATTGCAGATATTCCTTCTTTAAACCTGAATGTGAGTAGCAGAGTCTGACAAATTAATGTGACAAATAGTCTTATATCCTTGCTAGATTCATCGTCACACATCAGCAGACACATGACTGAAAATCAACGTAACTAAGCTTTCATTTGCTCACGAGCACAGCGGAAACATTTCAGAGCGGGAGAACAGATTACAAAATACCAGAGCTGCACTCTTTTTTTGAACGAGACACCATGTTTTTCTGGTGACGTGTGGCTGATCCTCATGCGATCCTTTCACCTCTGTAGTCAGTCATTGGTTAAGGGCCAGCAGAAGAAGCCGCACTCTGTCTTACCTCTGTTACCACAATGCATCTTACTACAGAAGAAAAGATAGAGCTTGGATTGCATCCTGTATTTGGGGTAAGTAATCAATAAGTCATTTTAATTTTCTTTAAATGCTCCCACAGTGATTTGTGATTGTAAAGTTTAAGTCCAGTTGACATCATTACATTTTTATATATCTGGATATTTATCTTTTAAAAATGTATGTTTTATGCAATAAACACAGCTGAAATAAGTCTAGAGGAGAGCAAAGTCTAAATGTAAGCCACGGTGGAATGCAGTGACTAAAGTAAGCATGAGTTACACTAAGCACGAGAGTACTCTATGAAATTGATTTTAATGGTTTTTAAACATATTGGTAGGGATGTCAGATTTAAGGCAGCTTTGTCATCTCAGTTAAAATACCAAAATATTAAATCAAAAACACACAAAACACATGCTGGACATGAAGGGAAATGAGTGGGATTACTATCATAATGATGACTTAAATTTGCTTAGACACTTATGGAAACATTTTTACGACCACTGATTTTTGTGCAAACTCTATAGGGTGTAATACTTACAGTATGACCAGAGTTAAAATCAGTCATTTCATAGTCTCTGGAGTGACCCAAATCCCAGCATGAGTAAGGGAAAGGGACACAAGAGGCTCCATAGGATGTGCAGGTGTTCACA
The DNA here is from genome assembly GCF_016077235.1 of Cyprinodon tularosa. Lineage (NCBI taxonomy): Eukaryota > Metazoa > Chordata > Actinopteri > Cyprinodontiformes > Cyprinodontidae > Cyprinodon > Cyprinodon tularosa. The sequence continues at coordinate 111,854 of NW_024038438.1, read as the reverse complement.
GCGGAGTCAGAGGGTGATATTTTTGCTCTCTGAGGACTTCAAGAGGCTGGGAACATAAAAAAAAACCTAGAATGCAGATGTGTGAGCACGTTGGGTAGTCAACCTTATATTTATGTCAACCTATTTTTATGAAACCTAATTGTCAAAGTGAGGCTTAACATTGAACCTCAATGCTTGTATGGTTTCCTTGGATTCCTCTGTTTTAAAACAGGATTGCAAACAAGAAAATAACCCTGTTATTCTAATATGTGTATAACTCTTTTTTTCAGTTACTCTGTTTCAAAATTAAAGAGAGAAAAAGATATTTCTTTTTTTAATCAAATTAGAAAAGGGAAAACTCTCCAAAACTGTATTTAAATGGTTGAATTAACGATATGTGAAATATCATAATTAGAATGCCTTTATTATCATTATACATCATTATACAATGATAAGTACAAAGACCAAGTAATATAATATGAAAAACAATATGAAATATATACAATGTACAATTTAAACATGCAGAAATTGTATCGATCGATCGATCGATAGATAGATAGATAGATAGATAGATAGATAGATAGATAGATAGATAGATAGATAGATAGATAGATAGATAGATAGATAGATAGATAGATAGATAGATAGATAGATAGATAGATAGATAGATAGATAGATAGATAGATAGATAGATAGATAGATAGATAGATAGATAGATAGATAGATAGATAGATAGATAGATAGATAGATAGATAGATAGATAGTGGCTTTCACACAGCATGAACATGGAGAACATTTTATCTTTAACATGTTTATCATATTTAGTGGATGTTTGGACAAACAGTTCATAATATGCATCTATTCTCAATGACAAACTGAAGAAAATTCATTGCTTTCAGTGGCCTCTTCATTTCCAGCTATTGTTACCCCGGCAGCCATTACTGATTCCTCTCTTCACTTTGGTGTCTAGACTTCAAAGTAGAAGCATACATTGTAAGCTGTGAACATTACTGGGTTGCTTCATTACAGGGTTGCTTTAAAGCTCAACCAGGGAAGAGGGGATTAATTTCTGCCTCCATGAAGACACAAAGCATTGCTGACTTCACAGTGGATTTTTTCCACTTTGAATAGGCTCTGAACAGCTTTGAATAGGCTCTTAATAGCAGAACAGCATTTGAGTGCATTTGAGTGCAGCCACAGTGGATTTTTATTTGATTTTTAATAAGAAGTTTCTGCGTTTAAGTTTCAAAAATGGAATGGCCTTTTCTTTTCACAATTAAGCTAGGAGACACACACTTACAGAATTCAGTTGCTTCGGTTGTTGATTAATTACACACATGTACAATGATATAATCCAGGTCACATGATGGCTTTATGGTATATATACAAATAAACTGAGCAAAAACAAAGATTAAAGGATGAAAATAACTGGCAACGAAAATACTTCACCAAGAGGCTTTTTGGATATAAATGAAAACAACAGGTTTACGTACCTTTAAGTAAAAGTAAAAAGTACTGTATAGTAAAAGTAATCCTAAAAGTATTCTTCTCTAAAAGTTATTCAAGTAAATGTTACCCCTGACAAACAGGTAGTCAGTCTCAGCAGCTTCATCTTGCAACAAACCCTGCCTGCATTCAGAGCAGAGGGGAGATCGATCATGTTTCCCCATTGAAAAAAAGGTCTCACCTGCTTAAAGCTGCAGTTGATCCAGCGCTGGTTAATATGATGTCAATTTCATTTCTAATATATTTTTTCCGGTTGTTGTTTTTTTTTTCCTCTAAATCTGTTGTATTAGAAATAAAGTTGTCATTTATTCATTTCATCCACTGTGTGCACCTTTGCTAACTGACTTTTGCTTTGGTTTTATAATGTAACACAATCTGTCCATGTAGTTTCAGTTGAGGTAAAGCATCAGTGAATACTGGGAGATCATGTTATGTGCGTAAAGTTTAGTTTTAAAATATATTTAGTGTTTTTAATCACTTTTAGGCTTGCAGATATTTACATTTCTCTTTCTTCTTCAACCTTGATCAAAACAAAACCAAATGCAAAAGCTAGTGACTTGTAGCACATTTTAGGACAACCAGTAGCAGCTCTCCTTGCAAAAATTCAGATTTGGGGTCAGTAAGTACTTTCACTGAATCAAGTAAACAAAGGGTGAAGATCCCATCAAATCCCGTGCAAAAAAATCCAGGTTCCAACCTGAAACTGACTTCACCAGAGTTAGGCCAGCATGGCGCTAGTTTGAATGTCAACTCTTGTAATCAGCCTGAAGTTTCAACATGTAGCTAACTCTGGAGGAGGAGGAGGCAGAGAAGGGGAAAGGGGATTCACCTTAAATTGTATTTAATGTAGGCTAAATTGTTAGTATGGCATGCAACTTTTTTATTTATTGGGTCAGGTTTCTTATGCATGCATTAATAAGAGGCAAAGCTTACACCTCCTTTAAGAGGGGAGAAGGAGATAAATCAGATTCCAAAGTTTCTTCTGTCTTACATCTTCGTAGGATAAGTTATGAATTAGATTTTTAATGTTAGCCTATTGAGCATACTGACACATTTGTACATTTCTCTTCATGTGATGCCATTTAATTGAGCACAGCCATTAGATACAGCCATTAGACTTTTCTGCCTGATATTGCATAGGAAAAATGATCTCTGATAGTATCTTTGCAATCTCATGAGCCAAAGATGTATCTTAATGACCTTGGTGAATGTGCTATAAGAGCCGCAGAACACTTCTTTAAAGCTGCAGTCTGTAACATTGAGAAGAGAGCAGACTTCGACTGAAAATTTGAAGAAAAACAGGTTTCACTCCACTCCCCCACCCTCTCTGCTTCACTCATGCCCCACCTCCAAGCTCCACCCCTCTCACAGCATCTGCGCGGCTACCACATGCGACCAGAAGGGGGGGGGGGGGGGGGATTCAGCGTGTGTGAGCTGTGATTGACGCTCCATCAGACACTCCTCTGGCTGTGATTGGTTGTTTTGACTCGTCCCGAATTATTCTTTCCAGATTGAAATACAGGCAGTAGGCGGGACCAATTGAAGCAGTTTTTTTCACAGGTTACATATCACATGCCCACTGCTGATGGGCATAGGGACAGTTTCAGCCAATATGACAAAAAAGTGATTTTTAAAAACTTACAGACTTCAGCTTTAAGTTAGTAGCAGTTACTAGGTTTGTACTTTTCACCAGGAATGAGTTTCATTACAAAAGGAGCTTTGATAATTGCCATGACCCACAAATATGCTAAGTCATAACCTGACCAAGCAAGTTGTTATCTACAGCTGGGAAAGGCAGACGTGTGGCCGGTCTCTCTGTTCTGTGTTTCTAACACTATTTTACTGATCCGTCAAGATTTTAATTTCAATGCTGTTTATAGATCATTTCCTTTTGTCTTCTCAATGCTTTTTATTTTAAGCAAAGCAAAAATCGGCTCTTTTTTTCATTTTAAATGGAGGATTACTATCATAGTAAAATCAGAAAGTTTTACCATCTCATGACTATTTGTGAATGGAAACTTAGAAAAAAAATACAAGTTCTGATTAAGAGGTTTTCCAAAGTTTAATTGCTAGATACATTATTTTCAAATTTGCTTTCACGAAACATGTTCATAGTTTGCAACAATAATGGAAAGAAATTCCCTCCATCAGGGATGTGTCAGGAGTCATTTTGATATTGTGTTTGTGAAGCAACAAGAGGTAAACAGCCAGAAACTGTACTGTAGTGTTACAAATATATTACTAAAGTAAAAGTAGAAAGTAGAGAGCAGCAAAAGTATCCCAGAAGTATATTTAGTTCAAAAAGTTACTCAAGTAAATGTAACTGGGTACCGCCCACCTCTGTTGGAATCAGGAATTGCAAAGCTAAAATAAAATATGAAGAGGAGCAGAGAACATTTCAATCTAAATAGAAATAATTGTATATTATATGGAAGAAATAAGAAACCCATCTGTTTGTTGTTCCAATCAATGTCACATTTTAAAGTTCAGATCTACAACAATGTTTTTTGCAGCTTGTTCTAAAGACAAGAAAGAAGCACCGCCCTCGGTCATGATGCTAAGGACATTTTGTGGCTTCAGTTTTTTTCTTTGCATATACAAAATCATCTGAGAATTAAGATGATCTGAAATCAAAATATTATATGTTTGGGTTTTTGTTGTGCAATATTTTGTGCAGCTTTTGGAGCTGCAGCTGGAGTTAATTTTTTCTCCTGTTGCTGATCTGGTTGGTAACGGGTGATCTAGAACTAGACACAAGCTCTAATGATTACTGATACAAAAAACACAAAGAATGACAAAAATAAACACCTAAGTAAAGAACACATATATAAAAATAAATAAATAAAAATTATTTCTGTACTATAAAGCTGTCAGAGCACAACAACATGATGACTTCCAGTGTTTGGCTAACACTGTTAGCCAAACACTGGAATGTATTAAGTTTTTTTTTTTTTTTCATTATTTCTACAAGCCACTTGATGTTTTAAATGTTAATCCTTCATTGTCCCTCAATTGGGTTAAAGTTAGAATGGCAGTCTGGGGCTTGAAGTCAGAACTTTGGGGATCCAAGCGCAATGCTCTAACCACTAAACCGCCCCTTATTTATTATAAAAAAAAAAGAAAAACTGCCTTTAAAACTTTAGGATATGCTGTGCATAAGAACCATCAATTTTCATATTTTTCCTTCCCCTTCCGTGAACATCCACTGAGTTTAGGATGGCCCTAATGGAAAAAAGTGACTGTTAGACTTCCTCACAAACATACCTCCGTCTGTCCGGGTCTGGCAGAACACCTCTGATGTTATCACCGTAAGCACAGGCCCCCCGAAGGGCTGTGTCCTGAGTCCCCTGCATTTCACCCTGATGACGCATGACTGCATCCCCAGGCAGCAAATCACACCACCACCAATAATATCGTGACACTACGGTGGCGGGCCTCTCTAAGTTCTTGTTACTTATTGGGGGTTACAGTGCAGCAATTTATTTCCAAGCGTTATGTACGCTGTCTCCTTGCTCCATTTTCTATTTCTTTCCTTCACTAAACTTCTTATGTGCTCAGGCTCGACCCCCTAAAGTATAACAATATAATTTTTAAAAATCTCTGTTTCTGTTTGTGTTTTTTTTATTTGGTCGTCTTTGAAGAATCTTTGAAGGTCTCTAAAAGAGAAAGACACTTGCCCACAAGAACAGAAAAAAGAAAAACAACGGAAAAAGTCCTGACTCAGAGAATATCTGATTCCACTTTCCATTTCATGGTCCCTTCACATGCTATACATTGCGTGTCACTTTGCGTAATCCCCCTCCTTCCCTTTTTTGATCACTTTGGTGCTTTTAGATGATTTAAAAAAGTTTCATTCAAAATTAAGTTATTTAACAAATATTGTTATTGATAAACTATCAATAAATGTCCCACCAAATAAATGAAGTCTTCATAAAACAAAATAAATATCAAATGCTACGGAGGTTTTTTCGAGGACCCAAATGCAGAGATGAGGAGGCAGAGATTAGTGTTGCTGATTTAATTAAAAATTCCACAGGCAACTGAAGCAAAGTCCAAAAACACAAAATACTGAAAACGAAAACATCCAGTTAACATCAGGGGAAACATATGTGGGGAGCAAAGAGAAGACGAAGCAACAAAACAACAAGAAACCAGCAATGAAGAACTGCAGTGGTGGTATATGTATATATATATATACATATACATATATATACACTATATTGCCAAAAGTATTTGCTCACCTGCCTTGACTCACATATGAGCTTAAGTGACATCCCGTTCCTAATCCATAGGGTTCAATATGACGTCGGTCCACCCTTTGCAGCTAGAACAGCTTCAACTCTTCTGGGAAGGCTGTCCACAAGGTTTAGGAGTGTGTTTATGGGAATTTTTGACCATTCTTCCAGAAGCGCATTTGTGAGGTCGCACACTGATGTTGGACGAGAAGGCCTGGCTCTCAGTCTCCGCTCTAATTCATCCCAAAGGTGTTCTATCGGGTTGAGGTCAGGACTCTGTGCAGGCCAGTCAAGTTCATCCACACCAGACTCTGTCATCCATGTCTTTATGGACCTTGCTTTGTGCACTGGTGCACAGTCATGTTGGAAGAGGAAGGGGCCAGCTCCAAACTGTTCCCACAAAGTTGGGAGCATGGAATTGTCCAAAATGTCTTGGTATGCTGAAGCATTCAGAGTTCCTTTCACTGGAACTAAGGGGCCAAGCCCAGCTCCTGAAAAACAACCCCACACCATAATCCCCCCTCCACCAAACTTTACACTTGGCACAATGCAGTCAGACAAGTACCGTTCTCCTGGCAACCGCCAAACCCAGACCCGTCCATCAGATTGCCAGATGGAGAAGCGCGATTCGTCACTCCAGAGAACGCGTCTCCACTGCTCTAGAGTCCAGTGGCGGCGTGCTTTACACCACCGCATCCGACGCTTTGCATTGCACTTGGTGATGTATGGCTTGGATGCAGCTGCTCGCCCATGGAAACCCATTCCATGAAGCTCTCTGCGCACTGTTCTTGAGCTACATGAAGTTTGGAGGTCTGTAGTGATTGACTCTGCAGAAAGTTGGCGACCTCTTCGCACTATGCGCTTCAGCATCCGCTGACCCCGCTCCGTCAGTTTACGTGGCCTACCACTTCGTGGCTGAGTTGCTGTCGTTCCCAAACACTTCCATTTTCTTATAATACAGCTGACAGTTGACTGTGGAATATTTAGGAGCGAGGAAATTTCACGACTGGATTTGTTGCACAGGTGGCATCCTATCACAGTTCCACGCTGGAATTCACTGAGCTCCTGAGAGCGACCCATTCTTTCACAAATGTTTGTAAAAACAGTCTGCATGCCTAGGTGCTTGAATTTATACACCTGTGGCCATGGAAGTGATTGGAACACCTGATTCCGATAATTTGGATGGGTGAGCAAATACTTTTGGCAATATAGTGTATATATCTATATATATCTATATATATATATATATATATATATATATATATATATATATATATATATACATACATATATATATATATATATAAACTGTGTTCTCACCCCTCGTGGGGTGGTATGTGTCATCCTCAAGCTCGGGTCCTCTACCAGAGGCCTGGGAGTTTGAGGGTTCTGCGCAGTATCTTAGCTGTTCCTAGGACTGCGCTCTTCTGGACAGAGACCTCTGATGTTTTACCTGGAATCTGCTGTAGCCACTCTCCCAGTTTGGGGGTCACAGCCCCCATTGCTCCAATTACCACTGGCACCACTGCTGCTCTTACTTTCCACATCTTTTCTAGCTCCTCTTTCAGTCCTTGGTATTTCTCAAGCTTCTCGTGTTCTTTCTTCTTGATGTTGCTGTCGCTTGGGATTGCCACATCTATCACAACTGCCTTCCTCTGCTGTTTGTCCATCAACACGATGTCTGGTTGGTTAGCAATCACCTGTCTCCTGTTTTGGCCAGTTTATTATACCAGCGGGGTATCTGATGACTGGCAGGGCATATGTGTTGATGGCTTGGATCTTGTTTTTCCCATTCAGCTGACTTTTCAGGACCTGCCTTACTCTTTGTAGGTATTTAGCTGTGGCGGTCTTTCTTGCTATCTCCTTGTGGTTTCCGTTAGCCTGTGGCACCTCAAGTTATTTGTAGCTGTCCTGAACATCTGTAATGTAGCCTTCTGGTAGTTCAACCCCCTCGGTTCTGATCATCTTCCCTCTCTTTGAGACCGGGGTATAGTGCATCGCCCTGGTATATGCCGCACTTGATGGTGACTTGTGCTATTGGCTTCCAGACTTGTTTTCCACAGCTTCATTGAGTTCTTGATGAAGGCTATCCACTAGCGGCTGGTGTTTGGCTCCTCTGGTGTTACTGCCTATTCCCTTCTGGGAAGGGTGCATCTATTGAGCCATGTGCCTACTCATCTTAGCGGCTATGATGCCTGACAGGAGCTTCCATGTTGTACATAGGCAAGTTATTGGCTGGTAGTTGGTTGGGATTGTTCCCTTCTGGGGATCCTTCATGATCAGGATTGTTCGTCCTTTGGTGGGTTCCATCCATCAGCAGTTGGTTCATTTGTGCTGCGAGGCGTGCATGAAGTGCGGTTAGTTTTTTCAGCCAGTAGGTGTTGATCTGATCTTGAATTACCCTGCCACTGTGAGTACACTTTGGATGGGATAGCTTTGCATAGCGCTGCATTTACATCTTCTAGAAGACTTTCAGAGGGTACTCTGTCATTTAGCCTTGGCAGTCTTGGTCGTCGTACTAGGGGATCCAGTTTGGTTATGATCTGCTGTCGTAGGTCAGCCGTCCTTACATTTAGTGGGCTTGTTGTTGTTGGGGCTGGGGACCCAATCTCTGTGTGTTGGGATGATTATATCTCCCTGACCTGTTGTCCTGACTCCCCCTTGCCGCAGCATGTCAGTTGTACCTCATCAATTTCTAGCTGTGATAGGAGCTGCCGTTTGCGGATGTTAGAACACTGAGTTAGTAGTTGTTTCTTTGTCAATGTTGATGATGGTTGTTGGAGCTGCCATAACTCCCATAGTCTCTGCACGTAACCTCTCTCACTGGGGTCGCTTGTATAGTAGCATTTCATCAGTTCCAAGTTTTCTGCTGTAGTCCATCTACTGTATGTCTTGTTCCAGTAGCCAATTTGTCATGAAGTTGCCCTGGTTCCCTAGGAACTGACGCGGACCTTGTTAATCCGTGCTATGTATATATATATATATATATATATATATATATATATATATATATATATATATACCCAAACAAAGGGCAGAACCCTGACAGTTGGCTCAGGGACTGGCTCTGGTGGAAAAATCCTCATTATTCCCATAAAAAAAAATAACTAAAAAACTTCTGATGCCGTAAGTTGTGGAGGATCTGATTTTATGAATATAGATTGTATGGGCCAATGTAACCTTTTAAAGTCCTAAGAGGTGGTGACAGCTACGAATTATGAAGGTGGCGGCTGAGACCACAGAGAAAACTGACCTGGCTTTTTGGTGGCGTAAGGCTAGCAGCAGGCTGACCCAAAGGAGTGGGAAGCTGTGGCATCAGACCGACCCACTAGAGAGTGAGTGGCGGCATCAGACCGACCCGCTGGAGAGTGAGTGGCGGCATCAGACTGACCTGCTATAGAGTGAGAGGCAGCATCAGACTGACCCGCTGGAGAGTGAGTGGCGGCATCAGACCGACCCGCTGGAGAGTGAGTGGCGGCATCAGACTGACCTGCTATAGAGTGAGTGGCGGCGTCAGACTGACCTTCTATGGAGTGAGAGGCGGCGTCAGACTGACCTGCTGTGGAGTGAGTGGTGGCGTCAGACTGATCTGCTGGAGAGTGAGTGATGGCGTCAGACTGACCTTCTATGGAGTGAGTGGTGGCGTCAGACTGACCTGCTATAGAGTGAGTGGCGGCGTCAGACTGACCTTCTATGGAGTGAGAGGCGGCGTCAGACTGACCTGCTGTGGAGTGAGTGGTGGCGTCAGACTGATCTGCTGGAGAGTGAGTGATGGCGTCAGATTTACCTGCTAAAGAGTGAGGGGTGGCGTCAGACTGTCCTGCTGCAGAACGAGTGGCGGTATTAGACCGACCTGCTAGAGAGTGAGTGGCGGCGTCAGACTGACCCGCTGGAGAGTCCGTTGCAGAAGACTGGGGGATCAGCAGCAGGGCGGACAGGTAAACAAGGGAGTGATGGGTAGGGTGGTGGAAATTTATTTAAGAGCTGAGAGAAGGCATCCTTTATGTTCCACTCAGCTAAGCCAATGTAACCTGTCTGAAGAAAGAAGGTTTGGAGTTCTGGATACATCACTATTATTTTCTTTACTTCTTCAGCAGCGCCCGCCCACTTCCAAGTCTGGACTGATGGTTGTAGGTTATCTAGTGTGCCTCTTAAGAGTCTTAGAAACTCAATTGCCTTTTTGGTTGGTGCCTCTGGGCAACAAATACATTTTTTATTGTTTTTTTATTTTGTTAATTTGGTGTTTATTTCAAAACTCTTTTTTTGTTAAGCTACTTTCTTTCATTTTTCTTTAACTTTATTCTCTCATAAGTTTAACTTTTCATATTCAAATAGGAGTTTGAGGATTTCTCTGTGGGGAGGGTGAAGTCAGAGCGAAACATCTGCTGCCTGCTGGCTGTTTCCAAGTTCATTGGCTTATTGTTTTAAAGTGTTCAATTATTAGTCTTATTACATCAGTGCTTTGATGAAGGCGGTTTGAATTCAAAGACTTCCAAAAGTGTCTGACAAATGTGTCCCTGTTTTCCTCAGATCTGAAGGAAGGATCTGCTTTATATCACTTTGTCAGTGAGCAGATTTTCTGAGTCCAGAACAGAGAAAAAACAACTTTAAACAGAGGTGGTGGACTCAGATTCCAGCTTCCAAAAACATACAATTCAGTTATAGAGATGATCCCTTCCAGATATCACCACACCCCCCACCCCATTACAGAGGAACGAGGCACCAACCCGCTCCAGCCAGTGATCAATACCTCCTTAACGACCGACCCTTAACAATCATAGACAGGTTTCAGGTATTACAGGAGACAATCCCCCCCTTAACGGCAATCGCCCCCCTTTAATGACCAACCTTCAGAATCATAGAGTTTAGCAGAATATAAGCTTATGTATTTGAGAAAGTAATAATTGATTTTTGCTCAAAAAAAGCCACGTTTCTTACATACATCATTAAGATGGAATTTAATCATCATAATACTTCAACTTTAAGTACCTTTGTACGCAAGAAATCTGCACAAAGCAGCAATGAAAATTTTACCTTTTTGCCTTTGTGTTTCATGCATTTCGATGAGAAAGGAGAAGATATGGTCCTACTACAAAACTAAAGGAAAATTAAAATATATTTTCTTATCTAAACAAGCTATTTTATTTTTAAAACTTAACATATTAACCAGTGAAAGTCAGAGATTTTAGTATTTTTTCCTGATTATTTAGCAAAAAGGCACTTTATTAATTTTTTTTCTGATATTTACACAATAAAGTCTTTGTTTTGTCACCCAGGGACGGCAGGTTGACTCACTCCTTTTGCCGTTTCTGGTATCTAGAGTAGATTAGCTCAAAACTCCCAAGACAAAGGCTTGATTCATAAAAAAAAATACTCCCTACTTTGCTAAATGTTAGCTTTTAAACATTAGTTGGTAGAAAAATGATAATCATTATGTGTTGTCAAGTACAACAATAAATAGTATGGCTAGCATTAAGCAAAAGAGAAAAGGACTCCTTAAAATATTATGGAGCAAACATACAATGATTTTCCCCTTTAAAGTGGAGCAAAAGCAAAAGGTTAAGCAATAACAGTCATCCAGTCGATGCAGGTTTAGTGAATTTGTTTTCGCTTGAATGAACAGTACATTTCCCTTTAAGTCCTACTGCAAATTTACACATAATCTGAAGTACGTCATAACCAGAGCTCTGCAAACCACAAATTCATCAGTCATTTGCACACAAAATCACCTGTCCACAAACTTGGTGCGCAGTATCAGTAAATTATAGTGTTTTTTTTTTTCTGATTGTCTAGTTGTCAGTATCCAGCAGATGTTTTTTCTAAGCTCTGTGTGCCCGTTCATGTTTTCATTGCTTTAAATGTCAAAACGGCACATTTCTTAGTAAATGAATGTGTAACCACACATAAGCTGCTTCCATCCATCTGTCCATTCATTCAGATAAATATTTTAGCTTGCTCCCTTTTTTTTCTCTGACTACATCAAGTTGACATTTCTTTTAAACTCAAACAATAATTTAATTTCCTCTATGGTGAAGAAATAGCTCTTAAATAAATATTGAAAAAATAATAATAAATATAGAATCAAAAAGATTAAAAGATTAAAATTAATCGGAAGTGTGTAAACTCTCATAGGTTATTGTTTTTTTTTTTTTTTTAAGAATTGCTATTATAGGTGGGTAGAGTACCCAAACATCTTACTTAAGTAAGCGTAAAAATCTCAAGTTTCTTGTGGTCATTTGAGACAACAAGAAATTTCTCTCAAGTAATATTACATAGTCTACAATACGCTAAAATACAACTATTTCTAATTGTACATTTTTCTTAGTTATTCTAGTAAATGCAATTGAGTAATGTGACTAGCAACTAGCCACCTCTGGTGCTAATATATAGTATAATTCATATATGATGTATCAACATTTTAAATGCACAAAAACAAATAGTCAAACAACAAAAAGTCACAGAACTAACTTGAATCTGACAAAAGTATTAATATATAACATTTCTATGAAAATTGACAAATAAAGGTCAAAAGTTTGCTTTTCAACCATCCTTCAACGGAATGAATTAAGAAAAAAAAATAAAACAGGCCCCGACAGAGATGATGGTACAGTTAAAAATGACTGAAAATAATCTGATCAAAATTATATGTTTAATCAAGGTGTTTCCAATAATTAGCCTCACATGTCTCTACAACTTTTAATCAGTCAGTGAGCATATATATTTATATGTCTACAGGCAGTCACTGTGTTGTTTGGTGACATGGTGTGTATCGAGCTCAATATGGACCAAAGTAAGCAAATAAAAGAGTTGTCTCAAAAGATTATAAAGAAAATTATAGACAATCACATCAAAGTTAAAGGCTACTAAGCCATATCCAAGTGGATTCCTTTTTCTGTGACTTCAGCTGAATATATATTATTCAGAAATATAAGATCCATCATCTTTGTCTAGGCCTGTTTCGTGAGTTGATTTTTTTTTTTATTCTGTTAAAGCATGGTTAAAAAGCAGTGTCTGTCTCAGGAGCAGAGAGTAGCTCTTTGGACCTTCCTCAATGTCTTTAATAACTTCAGAACCAGTTCATATTTTCAACAAAAAGCAGAGGAAACTGAGGAAATAACTGCTCCTTGGGTTGTGAAGGTTTCAGACCCCTGCTCTTTGTAAATATCATATCATTTCTTCAGCCAGTAGCTGGGAGTAAAGGTACACACATGCTTGTTCTGGAGTTATTTTGTTTTGATTTCGTTACCTGCTGAGAGACTGCCACATCAGAGTAGCCTACATCAAAAACAGAGAGAGAAATGGAAACCACATGGCTTTGCCGCTCTGTCTGTCTCAGTCACATATTTCTTGTGTGTGAATAATGATGAGACATGATTAAAGGTGCTCTTTGTAACACGCAGCCAGGCCCCCCCATTGTCAATGATGGATTTGATGTGTGTGTGTTATAAAACATGCAGGAAGACTGTTGCTGCAACATCCCAGCAACTGTTATTTATTATCTAATCAAAAAGTTGTATCCGAAGAGAAAAGACTGCATTAAGTGTTTTTATTACTTGATTTCTAGAAAGGTTCAGAATATTCTGTGTTTCAGCAAAACTTTAAGACACAGCAGATAGGAGTATGTTTTTGTCATTGCTAGTTTTCCGGCTTTCTTTTTTCCCACTTTCCGTGTCTGTACAACAGCTGCAATGGATTTTCACATCCTTTTGAGGGCCAATGTTATAATGGATATCAAAGGATTTGTAAAATTTCTGCAAACCGTCAAAGTTATTTTGTGTATTTGCAGTTGTTTGGAACTGATTTCCATGTCAAAACAGCTCATCTTTTTACTTTGATAAATACGGGTGACGTGTTTGGTGGTTGGTCAGGAGGCAAACATGAAAATGGAAATGCTTTTCAATTACCATGTTTCAAAATTAAACAAGATATTGTTTAAAAATTACTATTAGGACTTGTCAGAGGATGAAAAATGTGTATTCCTAATCATTTTTATAACCGCAAATGTAATATAATCTTCACCCTTTAACAGGTGATTTCAGCTAAAATCTTTTACCTCATTTGGGCTCTATAGGTTAAAATAAAAATATTTTACTTTTAAATGAAAATTTGAAAAAAAAAAAAAAAAAGGCCAGAAGCAGGCAGAAAAAAAACCTTTGAAAATGCAGTGTCCTGTATTGCATTTTTATGTGACAGTATTGCAAAGTGGGAGAAAATTTTCACAAAACCTTTTTTTTTTTTATAAATATGGATGCTCTATCTATTTTTTTCTTTCCCAGGGCTAGATAATAGCTCAAAAGAATTACTTTCACAAGCAGACCATTAAGGTTTGCCAAAAGCATCTGATTGGTGAGTATCTATGAATCTTTTTTGTATATGATTTAGGGAGTAAAATCGTATGCCATGGACATGGAGATGGGACGGAGGGAGAGAAAGGGAGGGAGGATAAGAAATAAGGGGAAATAGAAAGAGACAGAGATAGAAAAGAGGGAGAAGAGAGGAAAGAAAAAACCCACCAAAATAGACAACCCAGAGGATATACAGTAATTCCTAGAAGTTGCTTCCACACCTGCATGTGATGAGAGGGACAGAAAGCAGAGAACAAAGCAACAGCTCAACGGAAACAAAAGATAACTAAAGTAAACATCCAACTAGCTTCAGCAGCAACGAGTATCACTTATACAAGTCACTACATGTATGTGGAAAGCAAAAACGATGGTGATTACACAATATTTTTTCAAGGTTGAATATATCTGTAGCTGAAGCTTAGAATTTACTGTTAGTATGTATTCATGAACACCTGGAACCAAATGCCTGTGGTATGTATGCACAGGCATGCTAATGTATGAAGGGTTTACAAAGATTCTTCAGATGAAAAATATGCTCTATAGCAGGTGTGTGTGGCCCCAGACTTTCCCTGCAGGACCGCTAAATACAGTAGGCAACCAGAGCCCAAGATATCTAAAGGCATTCTAGACCACAGTGACAGAGGGAGCGCAGACATACGGGCTGTTTCTCCATATTTCATGTACTGTTGTACATGAAAAACATAGCTGTACCTTAGGAAGCTGTCTTGGCCTTTTGTAGTATGGATGAAGCCAGCATACACAGATCAGTCTAGGATGAGTCTGACTTTATGTCTTATCCTGTGATTGTCGAATTCAGCTTTGTGAAATAGCACCCTGGTTTAGAGACACAGCAGTGTTTTAGAAGGTTTGCAGTTGTTCCTCTTCTTAATGAATAGGTAACTTAAAGGTAATTGGCTGTGCTGGATTTTTGGGGTTGTTGGAGTAAAAGTAGTTGAGTGCAGAGGTATTTCGTACCCTTTACATAATATTAACAGACAGAGGGGATTATTAAAAAAAAAACAGAAAGAGCTTGTGCTAGGACATCACAAGGAGTGTAGCACTGAATAAAATAATAATAATTAAAAAAAATAAAATCTTTAATGTTAAAATTGCTTTAACCATAAGAACAATAATAATTTTGCCATCGAACTTTTGGCCTGAGAAAAAACATGTAATATGTAGCCAACATTTTGAAGAATGTTTTCAAGATGGCGTGGATAATAGCGCATTGTGACGTCACAAACTGGTAGGTGTCAGTAGTGTTCTTTGCAAGTAAAGCACATTCAAATGAAATTACTCTTATTTAAAAACACTTATAATTTATTGAACAGTATATAATATTTCATAATTAAAGTACTTTCAGAAGTTTGAAATCTGAATATGACTGGACTTCTTTAAATTTTTACTACTACTTTTTATTTCTTCAAAGTTTTCATTTAAGGTTTTACGGTTAGTCTTCTTTTCAAATTGCGTTTTCCAGATCAGATTCTCTTCATGTCTGGGGATGGCTTTCCTCTTGAGTGAAGGGCATTTCTATTGGTCTGCATGGATGTTAGCAAGAAAAGTGTATCAGTCAATGTGCGCCTCAAAAGTGAGCATTTGTAATGGGCTTGATGTTAAGAGAAATTCATTTGTAAAAAGATTGCACTTGTTAAACTCAATCTGAACACAGATTATATTAAAAACTAAACACTGACAAGATAACATTTGTAGAAGTAATAATATAATGTAACAAATACAATATGAAAAAAATATATTTAAAAAACATAAAATTTAAGAAAACCACCTTAAGTTTTATTTTTAGGTTAATTTCTGGATTACATTTTTCAAATTTCCATTTACATAGTTGTCCTTTGCTTGCAACACTAGGGGAAAAAGATCCCTCCATCGTAGGTTCTTGCGTTTTCTTGTGATGTACTGTGGCTTTGAGCCTTTATAAGTTTTACTATAGCCTGCATTTTTAATTCTATCAGGCTACTAAAACTAAAAGTACAGTTTAAAAAGGTTGCATTAAACAAGTTTTGGAATGCTGATTTATTTTTCTCACTTCTATATCATCTGCCAATTTTCCATTGTTATGCAGGTAAACATTTTTCCATAGGATAATTTTAGTAGCTACTAGCCATTCAAATGATAGCAGTTGAAAAAACTTTGCTGAAACATGCTCTCATGATGGCAGCAATGTGGTTTCTTTATTCAAACCTAATAAATATAATTCCTGTCGGTGTTGTATAACATACCATATCATAAACTCGCAAAATTCTCAAAAAAGGGCCAGATTTTATTCACCTGGCTCTTTTTTGGACGACATGGGATGTGTTAAAACTTGACATGAATTGTTAGTCATTTTGAATATTATTAAGAGCAGGTTTTTTTTCTTGTATTTCCCACAAGCTGTATCTGGTTCTCCTTGCACTACAGATTCACACAGTTTGCATGTGGGGTTGTGAATTATGAGGTGCTTGGTTGTGTTTTGGATGTCTAAATGATAAAGTAATGAAGTGTATGTGAGAAGGGAAGAGGTGAAGAAGTTGCTTCACAGGAGTGCTAAGTGGTGCTTCTCTTGCTTCTCTAAATGCTCCTATAAACAAAAGTGTTTCTGAAACTACGGAGTGAGTTTTATTCCATTATTGTTGTATGGTTGAAAGTAAAAAACTATTTTGCAATAAAAAAAGTTAAACCATTTAATCCAGGAAAAAAAGCACCTCGAAATACCTCTTAACTATAAACTTGTCATAGTCTTGGTTCTGTTATGTTTTCTTTTGAGTTTTCCTTTTTACTTTGCTCCATGTTTTATTGGTTTAATTCCTATTTTGTTGTGTTTTCTGGTTATATTTCAGTTCTTAGGTTTTTATTTGTTGCCCTCTGTTGCCCTCTTGTGTTGCTCTCCTTTTCCCAATTTCTTTCTTTACTCCTCTCTTCCCACCTGCCCCCAATCAGCTTGTTAGTCCTCTCTTTGTTCAGTCTTCCATAAATACTCTCCTTGTGCCGTTCCTCAGTGCTGGTTACTTTGTCTTACCTTGTCGTGATTGTTTTCCCCTGATGTCTCCATGGTTCTGGTTATTTAACTTTTCTCATGTTGGACTTTTGGATTCCTGCGTCAGTTGATTGTGAACCACTCATTAAGTCTACAAAACACCCACCTCTGCCTTCCTGCCTCTGCATTTGGATCCTCAACCAAACCCTGACAAAACTATATAATCTCATACATAATATATTATTATATTTGTTTTCATACTTTTTATAAACTTTTTCCTTATTCTATTTCATGTTTAGTTTTCTATTTTTCCACTGAAAATAGGATTAGATTTTACATTTCCTTTTTCTGATTAAGTTTAACAAATTACATTCTTTTCTAATGCATTTTTGAGATCCCAATTGGTGCCTTCAAGTTGAGTTAGACCTACGCAGATCCGATCGGTGTTGGTCTTATTGTTTAGATCTCTGTCATACTTGCTCCCATCTGTATCTAAAGTCTGGAGCACGTGAGTATCTTAAAACTCTAGAGATCAAATAGAGATCTATTCATCTGAGGCAGCTCAGAAAGAGCGCCTGAGCAGAACCACAAAATATAGGTCAGCAGTCAAAACAGGAAGTGAACATGATGTCTCATCAACAGCAGCAGCATCCTTTAGTGGTTTCTCTCTTTCAAGTGGTTCCTGTCTATTATTTCCTTCGTTGGTCTTATTTGTGTCATATTTCTTGAGACGTGTGGTGTTCTGGTGGCAATAAGCTTCTAATCTAACAACTTTGTGTGGTGTTGCATTGAATAGTGTAGTGATCTTGTCTGCTCTGTCTTATTGAAGTTGTTCTGTGTGTCCTATCTCCCCTGCTGGGCCTTTGCCTGTGGTTGGATGTCCCACACTATGGTTGTAGTCTTTTACATGCCCATACTAGTGCTAGGGCTTCTCTTTCTGTTTGAGAGTACTTGTGCTTACGGTCTGTTAGGCTACTACTTACCGGTATATAGCAGATTGCTACCTCTTTTTCCTGTCTGTGTTTGAATCAGCACTGCGCCCAAGCATACAGGGCTTGCATCAACAAGAACTTTAGTTGGGGCTTCTATGTCAAAGTAAGCCAGGCTATCCGTTTTAGCTAGTTCAGCTTTTAATGTTTTAAATGTGTGTTTTTGTTTTGTCCCAAATGTAAATGTACTTTATTTCTGAGTTACCGTAAATGTCGTAATGGTTCTGAGAGTGTGGTAAACTGTGGTATGAACCTGCTGTTGAAGCCTTATAGTCCCAAGAATCTACTCGCCTCTGCAATGTAAACTCCGCTACAGCTCTCATTATTTCCTCTGTATTTTCGATGCCTTCCTACATTACCATGATAACAAGTCTGTCCAGGTTAAACCGGCACTCTAATTTAGTGTTAAGCCACATTCTGAAAGTCTTTTCACAACACCATTCAGATGCTTGTCATGTGTTTCCTGGTCTGGTGCAGGTATGATCAGGTAATCTGAGATGTTCTCAGCTGTTTCAAAGCCTGCCACAGCGTTAGCGATCTCGTGTTGTAATTACCCACTGGCTGATTAGTCTCTTGTATCTGTAAACTCAGTTGTGCACTGCAAATGTTGGGATCTCTCTGGACTATCGGGATTACAGCAATTGCGGGTATCACCATTTGAGATCAAATTTGTCGAAGATTTCAAATCCATTCAAGCCTTGCAGAATTTAATCCACTGTAGAAATTGGGCTTCTTTCTCTGACTACTGCTTTGTTTGCTTTCTTCATGTCCGAGCACATCCTGATATTTTTGGTGATGTTTTTTACCTGATCCGGATTTTTAGCTTCTGTTGGAGAAACTCACAGAGAGTCAACTCGGGATCCTCCTCCTGCTGCTCCAGAAGGCCTGCGAAAATGAGGTTGTCTCTGATAAATAGTGACTGAATGTCCAAAATGGATTTTCTTATCTTCCTATTTTTGCCGGACAGCAATTTCATACCCTCTGTGAGCTTTGTGACATCTCACCTCAGCGCTTCTTTCTCAGCGGTAACTGAGGCTAGCTGTGCTTGACTGTATTTCAATGACTCTCTCAGGGCTTGAGACTCCTTATGCAGGACTTCTACCAAGCCTTACTTTGTTTAATTTACAATTATTGACTTGTACTTACCTGAGTGAATTTGATTTTAACTACATGTATGTCGCCATTTTACTTACGCACAGCTCTCGTGAGATCTCAGCCACTCATTCCTCTAAAAGGTAAATAATGATCTTGATTCCATGTTTCTTTTTCCTGTGCTTTGTTCTCAGGACAGTGACGATCAACCACAGCTGACAGACATTGCGGAGCCACACAATAATGAGTCGCTGGGACAGACAATGGACCAAGAGATAGATTTGGTTTACTCCCTCAATGACAGGCCAGCATGGTATCTCTGCATTCTTCTCGGCTTTCAGGTAAAAAAAAATATCAGCTTGTCAAGTTAGATCAACCAACAGCAGTGTTGGACCATAGAAAAACACAGGTCCAAGGATTTCATTAAAAAAAATTAAAGTATTGTGGCACTCAGTAAAGATTTTTTGGACACATCAAAAAATATTTTTCACTGATTAATATGAGCCAGTCATATCAATGTTCTTTTTATGGATTACAACCCAACCACAATATTTGCACTTCAAAAAGTAACAAAATAAAATAAATTACAATCTAAAAAAATACATAGTGCAAGTTTTATTTAGGCACATCACCTATATAATATTAACAAGCTGTATCAGCCAAATTTCTCTGATCTGGGCGAAGAAGAAAATAGCTAATTTATGAAGGCCTGAGTGGGATCTTTACTCAGTCTGTTTACGAAAGCTAAAAATGGTGTACACAAAAGTATTTCCTTAATCAAAGTCACTCAAAAATAGAGTCAGTTATGGCTGCAGCCGGGAGACCTCCTATTTTATGGCGCTCGCTTCAAGCCGCTTCCCTGGAGAACTTAATTCACAGCCCCCATTCTTATCTTTTTCATAGTTAATTTACATATCATCATAGCTTGACTTTTTCAGGTGATAAAATGTGCAATGTTACAACACATTCTTTGACTAATCATATATTTTGACTGAAGGAGAGGCTGTTTCAGATTTTCCTTACTAGCCTGTTATGTACTAACCCAAACTTCACGGGACTAAGACCTAATTTTTAAGTCTGCTGTCAGAAGATTTCTTAAAACATTGCTCTTAAGATCAATATGTCCGGACTCAGAACTTAGGACCCAGAATTAGAAGCAGTTTATTTGTATGTGTCGGATCTAAAACTTAGCAGGTAGGGCAATAGTATGAATCTCTGGAGAGGGCGAAACTCAGGTTAGTGACAACGTAAATCTTATGGAAGATTACAAGCGTGTAAGTCATTAAACTGGTTTTTGAGTTCAGTCTGTGCCCAGAACAAAGGTTGGGATTTGACTAAAAGATTACCAAAAGCAGATGCCCAGAGTCCTGGGAGTCAGGGCTAAAACGTTGCTAAACTGGCTGACAAACAGATCAATGCAGACGAAGGAGGCAATAGTATCCAGAAGACAAAGCCAAAGCCGGTGTTGAAGAGCTTAACAGGAGTCCAGGCAAGAAGATCAGATACCCAAAGAGGCACAGAGGGGAAATCCAAGTCAAAGTCAGGATTATGGCTGATTAAGTCCACAGGCAGAAAACCAGCAGGAGTCCGAAGACAGGTCAGACAAAAAGATCAGAACAGCAACAGGCAGGCTGAGAGGTCCACAGGCAGAACAGGTGAGGATAAGGCAATAAGAACACAAACAGGTACGCTAGAGAACTCTCACCGAAGGCTCGAATAATCTGGCAATGACGAGCAAGCAGGTTAAATAGAGACTGGAGCAGGTGATACAGATGAACAGTGATGAGAAACTGGGCGGAGCTAGGCAGAAGCTTCCCCCCCGCTGATGTCATATAGAAAACACATAATTGTTTTTACAGTGAAAGAGGAGAAGACATCTTAATCTGTCTTTTTATCTGCTATTTTTAATCAAATATTTTCCTTTTTTACATCATTGTCTTATTGTTATTATTATGTTTTATTTTCTCTAATAATTTATGTTGTCTTTATCTTACTGCGATGTACTTGTTTTCCTCATGTACAGCAATTTGATTTGTTTTGCCACTGAAATACACTATATAAACCTCTTTGACTAATATGTACTATGTACCACCACGCTAATATTTGCCAAATACGACTGCTTTCTACAAGCAGTTGAGTGCAAAGTAATATCCAATAGAAACACTAGTAAAGCAACTAGTAATGCAAATAAACATAGCACTAACAAATGAGAATGTCAAATGTAAAATTTAAGGGATTTGAAACATATATATATATATATATATATATATATATATATATATATATATATATATATATATATATATATATATATATATATATATATATATATATACATATATATATATATATATATATATATATATATATATATATATATATATATATATATATATATATATATATATATAACAAACAAAACTGTTCTCTCACCCCTTGTGGGGTGGTATGTGTCATCCTCAAGCTCGGGTCCTCTACCAGAGGCCTGGGAGTTTGAGGGTTCTGCGCATATATACATATATATATATATATATATATATATATATATATATATATATATATATATATATAAATAAATGAAGAGTTTTTCTTTCAGCTGTTTAGTTAGACCATGTGGTCTTCAGATATAAGATGAGTAATCATATTCAGAGGCTGATAATTACTTAAATTCTTTCTTCTTCATTCAAAATCATATTAAATGAAGGAGAGAAGATAGAACTATAAATAAAACTATAAATAAAATTCACAGTAAAACAATATGTTGGGAAAAAACTCAATGAGAGTTACATTTAATTTTGGGATCAATAAGCTATATTTTGATTGAATTAAACAACCAACAGGTAAGGATTCTGATTTTGTCGTCAAAAGTTTAGACTCTCTAGATGCTGATGTTATACTTGTTTTTTTTTTTTTTGTAAAAGCTTAATCATACAATTTCACTGTCTTGGTAAGTCTTTGAGCCCTTCTCTATTGCTATGGCCAAGTTTAATTGTTTTCCTGCTGAATTGCTAGTATTTTTAGGCTTTACTGACAGATAACTGGAAAAAAAAAACTTTAATCACTATATGAGCAAAAAAATCTGGTTAGTTGAATGTTGGTATACTGTAATAAAATATGTATATATTTATTTTACAGCAAATAGAATATTAAGCATGAACTGCATTTTACACAGAATTGTTTTGCAATTTCATGCAATTTAATGTTTCTGCTATTTTTTCCATTATCACTAAAAATACAGATATAAAAAAATGTGTTTAAATATACTGCAGTAAACCAACATAATTCTTTCTAATGTGCTGCTTAAAATCCATCAGTAAACCCAGCTTTTCTAAGCAGACTCCAGGATGTCTGGCCATTGACCACATCTGATAAATTTGTCATGTGAATCGAATTCATGTCCATGAAACCTTAGTGGCTCTAATGTAAGCAGAAGACAGCAGCTGATTTGTGTCCTTTTTTATGTGTATGTGGCTTATATAATTAATTCTTCAAAAATGTTGCAGACATGTATGTGGATTATTAACTATATTATGAAATAACAATTTATTTTTGGTATAAAGTAACATAATCTGTGAAACCTAGAAAAAAGAATATTTGTTTCAACCTATATGTGTAAACCAAGACAGATATAAACTAAATTTAATTACAGTTTAAAGCATGCATTTAGATTGATTCATTCTTAATTCTGTGTTTATTAAAGGGGTCATAGAATGCCAAACCCAGTTTACCGTGTCATAGATGAACAACGATAGTTCAGTGGGTGAAATGGACGTACAGAGAAGTTCAAATTCCATCGACACCTCCTTTCTCTGCAATGTCACAATTATAAACTTCCACGATAAAACGGGCAAATTCAAACGAAGCCCTAAGTTGACGTAAACTCGGGGATGTTGCCTTATTTGGTTCTGTCCTGTACTTTTGTCACGCCCCGAAATTTACATGCAGTCCAGCCCACTGATTCCCTGGCTCAAGGGAGGGGGCTTTAAGAAGTGTCGACTGCTGGGCCGCTGACTGGACCGGACCTCAGCAGAGAGCCAAGAGCAGCCCATCCTAAGCTGGAGTAGGGGGGCTGGGGGCCGGTAAAGCAGGTTGGGGGAAGCACAGGGCCGCCTGTGTCAAGGCTACCATCACCTAGTTGGGTTCGGTTGCTCCTTCCGCTGCTGGCTCTCTGCCCCCGTCCGCCAGGGTTCCTGGATCAGCCCCGGAGCTGACGGCTCGGTTCGAGTGCCAGGTGTGTTTCGACTACGTGCTGCACTGTAGTTTACCAAAATCCCAGACGATTTTGAAATTCCCCCCTGGAGGTTTTGTTTAGGTATGAAAAGTATGACATGTCCAGGATAAAGAGGACATCTGGTCACACTACTGTATCAACAATTTGATGTTTCAGTGAGTGAGTGCTTGTTGCTATGATGCGTCTCTGCTCACCAGCTTCGCTCGTTGTAAAACAACCAATCAGCGCACAGTTCATCTAAATATTCATGATCATACCTTAAAAGGAAGAAAACCTGTTGTTTTATTCTATGGCTTTTAACCAGGCTTGTATTAGGGTGCATAGAACAGCAAATATGCAATTTTCAGCCCAACTAATGCTACACACCCTATTCAGAGACCTTCAGGACACGCACCAAATACCCTATATAATCATTCTATGACCCCTTTAATAGAACAAGACAGCTACAAATAAGGCATAGAAAATATGACATGACAAAGAAATCAGAGGGATAGAGGGTCACAAGTTTGTTTCATAATTAAGTAACCAAGGCATGAGACAGTAAAATGGATATGTGATTATCATAAGTTAGTGTTATCAGTTATTTTGCATTTATCTCAGACACGTATTAAACTCAGATACGTACAACAAATGTACGTATCTGAGTATGGAATGTCCTATATATTTTTCCCAGGCTTTATTTCCTACCTCATAATTGTTGTCCATCATAACATCTTCCTTGTATTCCCCCTTCTTTCCCTGCTTTCTGATGTTTTTTTCTTTACTATTTTTCCTTTCCGTTTCCTAGTTGTCCTTTTTTACTGTCCTTCCTTTCCTCATCATAGGCGTATTTTTGTCCTTAATTCCTTGGCCTCCCCTTCTGTTATACCCTTCTTTACATTCCATTGTGTCCTTTCGACCTTTCCTTCAAAATACTTTTGTTAATTTTTACTTCTTTAACCTTTCTTGTCTTTTCTTCAAAATTGTTCTTTCTTTGGATGAGATCTTTTGTACTTGTATAGTTTCTTTCTTTCTTTCTGAGTTTGAAAAAAACGTTATTTATTTATTTATTGTTTTTTTTTTTTTTTTTTTACCTTTTTCCTTATTTTCCAGACTGACAACACCATACACTGTTCTACAGAAGCCAAAAAATAACAAACATCCCATTAGGACATGTTCCCACCTGAGCTCTGAAACTTTCCAGCTCCTCAGCACTTGAATCTTGACTTATTTTCTGTTTAAAGCTCTTCTTTCCAGACATACACTGTACGTTTATGTTGGCTTGCTGGTTTGTTATATCCCTGAATTGTTTAATCAATCGATTTTTTGATAATTTGAATGTCAATGGATTTGTTTATTTATACAATGTAAAAAATATAAATAAATCTAAATAAAATAAAACAGTGAAATCATAATTACTTATATCCTCACAGCAGTATTTATCTAAAAGAAAGCTTATACTTTAATGTCAAGTTAAGCATATTGTTTAGGGGGACCAAACGTCCGTATTTCCCAGGACATGTCCGTATTTCACGTCCTGTCCCGGGCGTCCCGGGTTTTTTTTAGAAAGTGAGGAAATGTCCTGATTTTTTAAGTTACCTTCATTGGACCATTAAATCTACAGGCGCTAGGGCACTGCGCATGACGCTGCGTGTGACGTAATCCCTGAGCCGCGTCAGTGCGGGCAGCCTTGTTCTTAATCAGAAGATAGATAGCGTGGCTGTCAGTACGCCAACAACATGCAAAAGCGCAAATGTATGTTTACCAAAGATTTACAAAAGAGTTTCCCCGCTTTCAGACCAGGTCGAGACACATTGGATGCCTTGTGCACAGTGTGCAAAGCAGGCACATATGTCTCGGTGTCCAATGGAGGTGCAAGGGATCTGAAAGGCCACCTGGACACCGAAAGTAAAGATAGTCTATTGATATGTTTGTTCGTTTTTGGTACATTTTGAGTTATTTTTGCTACACAAGAGGTATTTTTGTTAATTAGCTCATTTGTTAATTTATTTTTTCCAATAGCTTACAGAACAGACATTATTTTGTTCATTACTGAGGCTGAGTATCATCTGTTATTGGGAGTTGAGAGTTAGTGTTAACTTTTATTGTTAAGTGAGGGATGTTTAGATGAGACATTATTTCTTTCATTGTGCTATTCATTCATTACAGGAATTGTTAAGCATTTTTAATAAATACATTTTGAATGAAATTATCATTTGTTATTGGAGTTATTGCTGTTGACTTTTACTGAAAAGCATTTTTAATAAATCAACTGTAAATATCATGTTTTTGTAGGATTACGTAGGCAGACCCCCCCCCCCCCCGCTCCAAGGTGTCCTGGTTTTCCCAAATGAAAATATGGTCACCCTAATATTGTTAGCACAGCCAAAGGACATAGAAGCAGAAACTAAACCAGCATGGTTAATTAAAAATTTTATTATAAACAGAACAAAAGATATATGGAGTGTTATCGAACATCCAGAATTTGACCAAATCCAAAAATAATTAAAAGTAAAGTGGCTGGATTTCAGTCCCTGTGGTCAAAGAAGTATTTTTCTTCAGTCCCAGAGCATCCTTAATTTAGAGCTAATGAGGAAAAGGTTAAGGCATGGTCAGATGGTACGAAAATCTATCAAAAGAATCCACCAATGAACAAAGGAAACAAGACAACTTACAAAGACGTTGTCTTGCAGGAAACAAAAGAAAACTGGCGGGGGAATCAAAATCAAAATATGAGGAACAGCTGAGAGCACTGAAAGCAGAGGAAACTAAGTAGAAAATCTACATATATTTTCTGTACAAGTTTGATGTACTGATTTCCTGTACAAATTCAAAAACATGGGGTTCTCTGAATTCCAAACAGACATATGTCCAAGGCCTCTCTGTTACCCTGTGGGTGTACCCAACCTCTCACTGATGATGCTGGGGATGGGCCCACGCCCACCCTCATAATCTTAGAGTTGCAGATGATGCAAGATAAATGGCTATAGATAATCCATGAATGTGTTGTTTGAACAATGCTCTAAGAAATGCCTCCACAAAGGATTTGTATTGAAACTGATACTAACTTACAGTTTTTCCTTACCATTATCCTTCTATTGTTAATGCAGTGTAATTTTCATCATAAGTAACCTCAATGACTAGTCCTGTGAAAGTCGTTTTCACAGGTTCTTTTGACGTCTCTTCATCCCTCTCACTGATTCCTTCTCCACAGCACTATGTCCTTGCATTTGGTGGAATCATTGCGGTCCCTCTGATCCTCGCCGAGCCTTTGTGTATTGCAGACAACAATGAGGCAAAAAGCCAGCTCATCTCCACCATATTCTTTGTGTCAGGATTATGTACTCTTCTGCAGACTACCATTGGAATCAGGTAACAAAGCAGCAGTGAACCATTAAGCCCATGGGTTACGCAAAGTTTAGATACATAAACTAGAATTTTCAGGTTTGCGTAAACTTCTTAGGCAGCTTACATGTTGTAATTCTGAGGTACTTACCTCATTGTGTATGAATATCTATCAGTATATTGTGTGAAGGGTTTCCTGTTTGCATTGGGCTTTGATTTTTTTTTTTATTTGAAACGGGCAAACTAATAGAATATCCCATATAACAATACATTCTCTTTACTCAGGTTATTGCAATGGTAGATGAATCATTTAGATTTTAGTTATTTGGGATCTGACAGTAAATCTCCTTCCACCTACATACTCCGCCTTGCATTGCTTTAGAGTAAGTCAGATCTGGCTCTGTGCCACATGAATGCTAAAAGGAAGGATTTCCTATTCAGGGTCAATCCTCGTACTCCCTTCACTACATTTGCTTTAAAAGGATTCCTTTGGGTTTCTCTATTGATCTACCAATAGTTTCTATGAATGTCTTTGTTGATCTCTGCCCCTTGCGATACGATTGCAATCCTGCATCTGTGTTGCGACACAGTGTTCAAAAGGGTGGACATGCATATCTGTGCATCAATCAGCCTGTGCAAATAGCTAAAGCTTTTGTTCAAGTTCTCCACCTTCTTTTTTTGGCAAATACTTAAAAGGTCACATGTGATCCTAGCAAACAGACTGACATTGAAAGATAAGTAGTTAATCTTTCTTGGTGCATTTGGAGTAGTTGAATAACAACTGGAATATGCATGATATACAGCAACTTGAATAAGAAAATGTTCTTAAACATATTTAGCCATGTTAGAACCCCAAACTATAATTTATTCTGTGTATTACATTTCCTTCCGTTCGCATCTACTGTATAGACAGAGCTACAGAAGAGTAGCTTAGATCAAAGCATATAAATAACTCCAAACAACAGTATGTCACAAGACTTTAAAAGTGCTTCAGAGACTTTCTCTACCCATTCTCAATTCAATTAAGTTCAATTTAGTTCATTTATACAGCGCCAATTAACCACCCACCATCTCAAGGCACTTTACGCAGACAACTCAGTCAGGGTTATACATTCAGATTAGTTCAAAGTTTTCTATCTCAGGAAAGACAGGTGACTCAAAGGCAACCCTCACAGCAACCATGCTTGTAGCGACAGTGGAGAGGAAAAACTCCCTTTAAACAGGAAGCAACTTCAAGCAAAACCAGGCTCAATGTGAGTGGCCATCTGTAGAGGCTGACTGGGGTTTAAGGACACAGAAGTAGACATAGAAAAAGAAGCAGAGATACCAAAGGCAACTTTCAACCAATGAGCATGAGCTATTTTTTTAAGAATAGATCAAGTATTAAATTTTCTAAATGTTAAAATCAAGGAGTGAACTACCACAAAAATGTGTAGCTCTACTTGAAATAAAAGAAGTTCTCTGATAGAGAGGGAATCCAGGACTTCAGGAAGATAAGCTGAAGTCTCACTGTAGCCAAATGGTATCCATATAAACCTTACCTGAACTAAACTGGATACAAATATACACATTGCATGTTATGTTTTTTTTTCAGGGGATATACATGTAAACCATAAACATTTGCTTTGGTATGTTACATGAAATCCAAAATATACAGCAGGGTTTGGTGTTGTAATATAACATGATATAGAATGTACACTCACCGGCCACTTTATTAGGTACCCCATGCTAGTAACGGGTTGGACCCCCTTTTGCCTTCAGAACTGCCTCAATTCTTCGTGGCATATATTCAACAAGGTGCTGGAAGCATTCCTCAGGGAGTTTGGTCCATATTGACATGATGGCATCACACAGTTGCCACAGATTTGTTGGCTGCACATCCAGGATGCGAATCTCCCGTTCCACCACATCCCAAAGATGCTCTATTGGATTGAGATCTGGTGACTGTGGAGGCCATTTGAGTACAGTGAACTCATTGTCATGTTCAAGAAACCAGTCTGAGATGATTCCAGCTTTATGACATGGCGCATTATCCTGCTGAAAGTAGCCATCAGAAGTTGGGTACATTGTGGTCATAAAGGGATGGACATGGTCAGCAACAATACTCAGGTAGGCTGTGAAGTTGCAACGATGCTCAATTGGTACCAAGGGGCCCAAAGAGTGCCAAGAAAATATTCCCCACACCATGACACCACCACCACCAGCCTGAACCGTTGATACAAGGCAGGATGGATCCATGCTTTCATGTTGTAGACGCCAAATTCTGACCCTACCATCCGAATGTCGCAGCAGAAATCGAGACTCATCAGACCAGGCAACGTTTTTCCAATCTTCTATTGTCCAATTTCGATGAGCTTGTGCAAATTGTAGCCTCAGTTTCTTGTTCTTAGCTGAAAGGAGTGGCACCCGGTTTGGTCTTCTGCTGCTGTAGCCCATCTGCCTCAAAGTTCGACCTTACGTGCGTTCAGAGATGCTCATCTGCCCACCTTGGTTGTAACGGGTGGTTATTTGAGTCACTGTTGCCCTTCTATCAGCTCAAACCGGTCTGGCCATTCTCCTCTGACCTCTGGCATCAACAAGGCATTCCCGCCCACAGAACTGCCGCTCACTGGATGTTTTTTCTTTTTCGGACCATTCTCTGTAAACCCTAGAGATGGTTGTGCGTGAAAATCCCAGTAGATCAGCAGTTTCTGAAATACTCATACCAGCCCTTCTGGCAACAACAATCATGCCACGTTCAAAGTCACTCAAATCACCTTTCTTCCCCATACTGATGCTCAGTTTGAACTGCAGGAGATTGTCTTGACCATGTCTACATGCCTAAATGCACTGAGTTGCCGCCATGTGATTGGCTGCTTAGAAATTAAGTGTTAATAAGCAGTTGGACAGGTGTACCTAATAAAGTGGCCGGTGAGTGTATGTATATGGATTTAAGGACTTCAAAATCTTTAGCAGAACACCATATTGTCAAGGTTCAAAACAGAGAACCCAGTATTCAAGCAAAAAGACAGTATGATATCTCAAAAGGTGTTTATTTAAAGTGACAGATCTGCAGTGAAAAGTTAGGGCATCTAAGGCAGGAACCTGTGGAGAAAGAGAACACAGGTTAGTGACCATTTCTTTCTGGCAGAGGAAGATTATGAACGTGTGAGTCATTAACCTGGTCTTATAGTTCAGTCTGTCCCTAGAGACCAAAGTAGGTTCCAGCCGGTCAGCTGCCCACAAGACACGGCGGCTCTGCCCAGAGAGTCCCAGATGTTGAAGCCCCTGAGACCGGAAAACAGGCAGGAGATCCAATCCAAGCAGACGAAGGAAGGCAGGATAATCCAGAGGGCGAAGCCAAAGCCAGTGTCGAGGTAGTGCACAGGAGTCTGGGTCAGAAGATCAGAGATCCAAAGAGGTACCAAAGGGAAATCCAGGATGGTGTCAGGAAATAGTTCCAAATTTAGTCCACAGACAGGCAATCTGCTGGAGTCTGAAGACAGGTCAGGCAAACAGATCAGAACAGAAACAGGCAGGCTCAGAGGTCCAAAGGCAGAGATGGGCAGGATCAGGCAATCATAAAACAGTAATACTCACGAGAAGACTCTCACCAAGGGCTTGAAAATTTTGGCATAAATAACTGGAAGAAGGCAGATTAAATAGAGGCTGGAGCAGGTGAAACAGACGAGCGGTAATGAGAAACTGGGCAGAAGTAATCAAGTGAATGAAATGATTAATCAAGGCAGTCATCAGCACCAAATCTTGACACATATATGCAACAAAATTAAGGGCTAGAATCTATACCAGGTGACTTGCAGATTTTTCAGTTGTTCATACCATTAATTACTGCAGTACATCTTATTTCATATTTCTGTATGACATTGTTTATTCAATCTATCTGTCTGTCTGGCTAACTATTTGTAAAAAGTGATGCTATGATGGCAACAAACCTGCAAAATACACACCTATATACATTATTTCTTATTTCTTCTCCACTCATACTTAATATTTTCTTAGCGTAGTTAAATTGCTCTTTATTAAACTCGAGTCTTCATTTACCTCTTTAAGCGCACCCTATTCGCCTAACTTTTAACGCAATTTTTTTTCTGACTTACAGGTTACCAATTCTTCAGGGAGCGACTTTTAATTTCATGACCCCAACTTTGGCCATTCTTGCTCTGCCAAAATGGCAGTGCCCTGTTCCAGATGCCCATGCAATGCAGCTGAAGAATGGCAGCACTCCCCTGACAGGAGAAAAGTTAGATGAAATTTGGATGTCAAGAATATGTGAGGTGAGAAAAATATTCATTGAAAGAAGACAATAATTTCCAGTAAACTGGACTATTTAACAGGTGTATGAAAAAACCACAAATAGATTATTGCATAAATGAAGCAAATGTGTGACACAACAATCTGAATTCTAAAATTAAAACTGATTTTTTAATGCAATAAAATACAGTTTAAAATAAAACTAGTTCAGTTTCATATGACTAAATACAGTTTTTATTCAGCCTCAAACTATTAAATATAGTATGAAATTTGTGAAATTCACCTTCAACAAATGTATATTTAATTTCAAATTCTGCAGTCATAGATTCACTCTGGCTAATTGAAATTAAGTTTCTGATGGCACATTTACAAGTTTCTGCTCATACTCTTTATGTCATCTATATACATTCAGATTATTATGCAACACATTTTAATGTGAAATAAAATGCTCTTCATATAGTATTAGTATTTCATAGTATTTTAAACAGATTTTTTTAACAGTTAACATGTTTGCATGTTTTTTGACAGAATTATGTTTCCCTGTGCATGGGCTGTAGTTCAAATACATTTTGCGTAACAAAATTCAAGAAAAAAAATGTTTGGTAGGATTTAAAGTGGATTGTGTTTAGTGAAAGCTGTTCATGACACTATTAGCTGCAAAATGGGACTCATAAACATGTTTTTGGCAGTAAATCTATTGTAGGACCTGACATATTAAGATGTGATGTTCACAATTAAAGCCTTTTTTGCCAATGACTTCGCTGAGAACTTGGCTTGCATACTTTTAGCTTTTGACGGCTTTATTTGCTCGACTGGAAATAAAAAAAACAGAAAGAAGATAAAAATCCCATGTAATAGGGTTTTACAAAACTGTTGCTGTACTTAATGACTATATCTGCTAATTGGCATATAAGTGTATTTATTTTCTACTTTTATTTTTTTATCCATCCATCTATCCATCCATCCATCCATCCATCCATCCATCCATCCATCCATCCATCCATCCATCCATCCATCCATCCATCCATCCATCCATCCATCCATCCATCTTTCACCTGTCTGGCAAGGGTAATAGAGAGCAGTATAACAGAACATATAAATTTTTTTTATTGTATTAAACTATTTATAAAAGCTTAGTCAAATGTAAAGGTACAAAGGACAATCTACTTTTGACTTTTAAGTTTTAGGGGATCATTTGCACACCAAAGTGTTGTTATCTTCACTGCACTCGATTGGGTTTATAGTCAACAGGTGGCATCTTAATGTACAGCTGTGTGTCATTTATTAAAATTTAAGATAGGGACAGCATGTTGATATTAAGTAAGAGAGGCCCTATGATGGACCTTTGAGAAACACCACAATTATTTTTTTGGGGTCTCTGATGTAAAGTTAAGACAGGCATATGCTGTACGATTTTTTGCCCTTTTCGGGACGATTTTCAAGTCGAGCAAGATTTTTTTTCTATCAAGCCAATTTTTTAGCCTTATCGTGCGTCTTCCGTTGTGCAAGTATACAGGGGGTAGCGAGGGGCAACTAGCCTCTCACAACCACTTCCCGATCAGGAATCGCAAAGTCGGCAGAAAATCCTGCTGTTGAAGCAGAGCTACGAGTGTCTACAAGCCGATTTACCAGAACATCACGCACTGCACATGTGCAAGTAAGGAATTTCTTCTTCTACTTCCAGATTGATGAGTCCGACCAGCGCCATATCTCGGCGCTGAGTGCGAAGTGTGGTTTTTGGACATGCAGTGTGAGCAGGTAGATCGCATCAGAGCGTCGGTCCGTACGGTGTGAGAATATACATCGTGAGCTGTGAACTTTTAAACCCTGCGATTTCGTTGTACAGTTTGAGCTGTAGCTGCGTGCAACAATTGAAAATATCATACAGTGTATGCACAGCTTTACTTAATGAAAAAAAAATAATAATTTTTAAGTACCATTGGACATGTATGTTTAAGGATTTTTTAGCAGAGAAGTAAAAAAAAAAAAAAAAAGCAGAGAGGCTCTATTCTGTTGCGCAGACATAATTTTTGGAGATGATAAAAAAATTTAACTAATAAACTAATAAGAAGATGTTTAATTATCCTATAAAATACTATTTTGGTTTTTTATAGGAGCATATCAGTATGGCTATCCTTCTTCCAAGGGAAAAACAATTGTATTTAATGCAAACAATCTTTGAAAAACATGGTTAACTATATCTATAGAAATATGTGTCCTTGTTAGTTAAAAATTGTTGCCTCTTTCCCTTTTTTAACAGATTCAGGGGGCCATACTGGTTGCCTCTTTGTTCCAGATTTTCCTGGGATTTTCTGGACTGGTGGGCTTCGTGCTTAAATACATTGGCCCTTTGACTATCGCTCCTACAATCAACCTCATCGGCCTTTCGCTGTTCATTGAGGCTGGAAAGAAATGTGGCAGTCACTGGGGAATTGCTGCTCTGTGAGTGAGACATCTATGTATCCAATAAACATTTCCAGATTATCGTATCCTTACCTCTCATTAGTCTTCTAATTTTTGGGAGGTTGTTAAAGTTTAAAGCATAATATAACCTATTTCAGAATATAAAAAGGCTAAGTCTGTTCCTTGTGGTTATTTAGTAGACATAATAAGGCAAAATAGGCCCAGTGTCTTTTTTGTTGCTATACTATATGACAGATCCAGCTATACATAGCATATGTTTCTGACATGCTAAAAAGTGTTTCAAAATAAATAGCAGCTGTGAGAAGACAATCATGGTTCATCTAAAGTAACAGCAAGGCATTCAAACATCAAACATGGCAATCATAACATTTCTAGACATATTGGTGATGGTGGTTAGAATGCAGAGCAAGTTTAGTCCTTAAAACTCTTTTTGATACAAGGTCGGAGATGACGACCTGCAGTTCTGTTTTTAACAACCCAACTTATACAAGTCCCTTGTTACAGCATTCTCAATTTTGTCTGCTCTTCTCCAATGATTGCTTTTGAAAAGAAAAAAGACAGATTCTGGAAGTGCAATTATGTTTAGTTTGTCTGACTGCAGGCTGTAAGTTGTAACTTTATGAATTCAGAATTCTGCCAAAGGTGTACACCTGTAATAAATACTGATGTGAGCAATTTTATTTAAAACATGTAAATTACTCCCCACACCCATTTTTGACATTGTGTGTTTTCAGATTTTCTATCAAATTGATTGGTCAATGTTCCTTCTCTGTAGATTATCTCCTACTTGCGTGGGGACCTATTTCTTTCCACTCATGTCAATTTTTGTCACTTTGAGTGTAGAACCAACCGGACAAAGCTTGTGACAGATTACTTTTCAGGAAATCCAGCCTACTAAAACATTACTATTGCTCTATAGTTGTGTGAAATAAGGCATATCGTTCAAGTCTCCTGACTTGAAAAAGTGCTATATAGGTTAAGGTGACCAGATTTCTGATATCAAATCTGGCGACATATCCAGGTTGTAGATAATAAGAAATCTCATCAAGATGAAATTAGAAAACTGGGACAGTAGTGGTTTCATTTATTTTGACATATTTTACATATTCACTAATATGTCCCACCTCAAAGGATCATAAAACGTACTTTTATTGAACAACATCAACAGAAAAGAGAACTTTTAACTTAATACTCTTGGTCTGTGAGTTAAGAAGATTGGCTCCCAACCAGTGGGCAGAACTTGACCCTCTAAGACATACCCCTTCCTCATTTGCATAATGAGGCAAAAATGCATACAAAAATGTAAAAACAACAGGCAGAAATAAATACCGTTGAAGAAATAAACAGAGTAAAAAAATACAAAGGAAGAATAAAACAGACACAAATATTATCACATGCACATAAATAAATACTTAAAAATATAAGTAATAAATAAATAAAGCTGAAGATTAAAATGGACAATAAATCAATTAGGTAATTATTACAAAGGCGAATAAATAAAGAAGCTAATTAAAAGAGATAAACATTTATGTCTCACTGTATAATTTAATTTCTACCTACATTTATTTGTTAATTGTATTTTTGGGGGGCAATTAATTGTATGCTTATTTATTTATTAAGCATTTATTTATTTCTGTATTTATCTTTAAATTTGGCAGAGCTGGTCCGCCATACAGTATATATTCTCCATAAAGTATCAGAAATGTCCAAAGAAAATATAAGCTATTTTCTTTGTATCACTAAGTAACTCATTAAAATGTGAGCTTCATGTTAAGCCCAGCTAAAAAGAGAACCAGATATTCAGCCAGACACAGCGTGCATTTTTAAAAAGCTTTTTTAAAAAGAGGTCATTAACCTTGTGCAGACAGACTGATTGTCTGACAGCTCTTAGGAACTATGGCAAACCTGCTGACAGAGACGATGGGTCGACAAGGTTCCGGGTAATGGTTAAGTCAACGTCGTGTCTGGAAACCATTAGCCAGTAAGATATCCAACACGGGTGAGGAAAATGAGAGATCCAATAAACAATGACTCTGAACAGGCAGGGAGGAAAAAAAAAAAAAAAAAGAAATGTCAGGCATGTGTTAAATTGACGAATTTTCAATGTATTAAAACTTATTTTTCTTTAATTTGGTTTATTCAGTTCATCTATTAGTTTATTTATGTAGTGCCATTTCACAGCATGTTGTCTCAAGGTACAGTCTCAAAAAAGTCAATCTAATTGAATTATACAGATTCCAAGTCAGTTATGTGTTTTTTGAAATTATTCATGTTATTAAACACTGTTACACTGCCATCAGCTTAGGGTTATTTTTCAAACAGGTTTAACAGTTTTCAAGGCAGCCACCCAAGCAGAGTCATGTAGCATCAATCATAAAGTAATGGAGCAACCGTTTTTCCTGGGAAGTCACATGCAGTGTGTCGCTGAATTTAAGCACTACATTATGCTTAACATGAATGTAACAATGGTGAGGAAATTCTCCTTTATTAACAGGTAACTTCCAGCAAGGCTTTGCTCAGTGTCTGTGACTCTGCAACGGCTGAGCAGGAGTGTGAGTAGACAGATTACAAGCACAAAAATAATATAGAAGTACTGGTCTAGCAGTACTTTCTATATGAGAGAAAAGTGAAGGATTCGATGCAGTAGTTTATCCTGTAGAGAAGAGTAAAAAGCCAAGAAGATGTGTAAAAATACAAGCCAGTTTTCAAGTCTATATGATTAAAATAGAGCACAAAGAGTTAGTCTCATTAAAAGCTCAAATAATGACTATGTTTTAGAGGGCAAGAGAGTTACTGTAGCTGTTTAAAGACAAGGCTAAGTGTATCATCAGGAAAATTAAGTTGCGGGCATCAACAGCTTAGTCGATGCCCCTCTCCAGGAAGCTGCCACTGCTAATAAACTTTAGCATTTATCATGCTAAATTATGTGTACACAGAGATGTAGCTCCTGATTTTGAAATATTGAATTTTTCAGAAGATTTTAATCATTATTTTAAAACACACTTTTCCCCTTAAATCAGACAAAACTCACATAAATATGGAAGGGGTCACTTCTGGTGTCAATACTGGTTTGATTTGATTTGCAGCAACCTGCTTCTAGGGTTGCAAACAAAGCAGCAAGGTTGCACAAAACCTTTTATGGTGGCTTTGAAGAATCAATAACTTTTTTTGTTTGGGCGAGGGGGGGGGGGTAAATTATGGTTAGAATAAAACAGTTTAACAACCTGGTAAAGATTTTGATTTATAAATTTGTCTGTGTTATTAGTTCTCTAGAATACATTAAAGGAAATGCTATTATGTAACTGCAGACTTTAGAAAATATACAGAAATCCCGTTGTTCAGAAAGCAAAACAATCAAATCCAGGATTTTTAAAGTAAATTACTAAAAAGAGACAGAAATATTTAAAATATTACTATTTTGATATATATGCGAGTATATTTGTGTTTACAGTGTGTCCGTATAAGATCAATTGCACACATTAGATCAGTCATCCTGTCAACACAGTTGTGAAAACACATTGATTAAACATTAAAACACCCTCTCGAAACACACAGGCCCCCCAAGAGTCAGGACATGAACCAAGAGATCAACTAAACTAAAAAACAAAAATTAACAACTGACAAAAATACATAACACAAATAAACAAAGAATAATGATCTGGTCCTGATAGCTGGGCTGAACCGTATATATAGCAGAGGGACAAGGTGAATAAGATGAATGATAATTAGAGAGCAGGGAAGGAAAAGCGGGTGAATGAAGTGAGTAATCAACTATTACTTGGACTATGACATTTGGAGCTCCTCTGGGCTTTGTACCGCAGTGGAGCTTAGTGTCATGATGGGTATCAGGGAGGCCCAATATGCAGAACACTGACGACACGGATGGAAAGTTTAACAGAGTTTATTGGCAAATTCACACATATAATAAAGACTGATGCAATGGTTCTTGGCTGGGACCGGTTCACTGGCGTCTGTGAGAAAGACAGTTTGGTTAGCGAAGGCTTGGTTGAGACTTGACTGATTGTGTTCAGGTTTGTACCTTGATGAACGTAGAGGAGGCTTTGGGAGTGGAACTGTTGGGTCCGGAGAAAGCTTGGGTTGGCAGAGTCCTTAAGCTGTTTCAGCGTCTTACTTCTAAAGGCTGTTTTGACCTTGGCTTGTGTTTCCAGCTCGGTATCCAGAGCTGCTAGGAAATCCAGAGAGTGAGTCTTCAGGTTTGGCTCGGAGGGCTGGCTCGGCAGGTTAAGCTCTTCCAGAGCTTCATAGGAGAAAGAACAGGAAACCAACTGATTAAGACACTGCGGCGTCGAGGCAAGGTCTGAAGGCAGCTTAAGTAGTCCAAGTCCTCCAGATGAGATCATCAGCTGCAGGTGTGCAGAGCAGCTCAGCAGGGAGGATCCAGGGCGGACTCTGCTGGAGAAAAGGTGTATTTCTCCAGCTCCCAACAGTACCCCCCCCCTCAACGACCGCCCCTTGGCGGTGCGGAAGAGGTAGATGGGAGGGAACGCTCATACTCCTCGATGAGAGAAGGGTCGAGGATGTATGAACCAGGAACCCATTGTCGGTCCTCCGGACCGTAGCCCTCCCAGTCGACGAGGTACTGCCAACCGCGACCTCGCCGACGGGAGTCCACCATCCGGCGAACGGTGAAGGCCGGATGTCCATCGACTTCCAGGGCGGGTGGAGGGGAGTCGGATGGAGGGCAAATGGGACTAGAGATGACTGGTTTAACCTGGGAGACGTGGAACGTAGGGTAAATCCTGAGTGTCGGAGGAAGTTGAAGACGGACGGCGGAGGGGTTGATGACTCGAGTGATCTTGTATGGGCCGATGAATCTCGGGGATAATTTGGACAGCCAGACTTCCTGGCCGACCTTGTACTCGGGGGCTGGACGTCTCTTGGGGTCAGTTAACCTCTTAGAGGATTTAGAGGAACGGTTGAGTGCTTGGATGGTCTCTCTCCAAACACGCTGGCAACGACGGATGTGGTGATTGACAGTCTTCACCGATATCTCTCTCTCGTCAGCAGGGAAGAGAGGTGGTTGGTAGCCGAGGCTAACTTGGAAGGGAGACTGACCGGTAGATGCAGACTTGAGTGAGTTATGGGCGTATTCTATCCAGGTGAGATATTGACTCCAATCGGTGGGATTATTGGAGGTGAGACAGCGGAGGGTGGATTCGAGGTGTTGGTTCATCCTCTCAGTTTGACCATTTGACTGGGGATGATAGCCAGAAGTTAGTGACACTTTACAATTTAGAGCAGAACAGAAAGCCTTCCAAACCTGTGAGACAAATTGGGGACCACGATCTGAGAGGATGTCCTGGGGAATACCATGGAGGCGAAAAACGTGCTTGATCAGCAACTGGGCGGTTTGATAGGCCATAGGAAGCTTTCTGAGAGGGATCAGATGACAAGATTTGGAGAAACGATCTACGATGGTTAAAATAGTTGACATACCTCGAGACTCTGGGAGACCAGTGACGAAATCGATGGCAATATGGGACCAAGGACGTGAGGGCACAGGGAGCGGTTGCAGCAAACCGGAGGGTGGCTGATGAGAGGCTTTGTTCCGTGCACAGGTGGAGCAGGCAGACACATATTCCTTTACATCTCGATGCAAAGTGGGCCACCAAAACCGTCTTGAGATCAGTGAAACTGTTCGGCTCCCTCCCGGATGAGCAGAGAATCTTGCCGAGTACATCCAATGAATGAGACGAGACCTAACAGACGAGGGGACATAGGTACGGTTAGGTGGTCCATTACCTGGGTCAGGTTCTGTGGCCAGGGCAGCGTTGATTAAATCTGTTATCTCCCAAGTGACCATTCCAACGGTACATGAGGCAGGGAGGACAGGTTGGGGTGACTCAGGTTGATCCACAGCGTAGAGACGAGAGAGAGAATCGGGCTTGGTGTTCTTAGATCCAGGTCTGTAGGAGATAATGAGATTAAAACGTGAAAAGAAGAGAGACCACCTTGACTTTCGAGGAGTAGCTTGTTTAGCGGACTGGATGTAGGCGAGATTCTTGTGGTCAGTCCACACCAGGACTGGATGCTCTGCTCCTTCGAGCCAGTGTCTCCACTCTTCCAAAGCCAACTTAATGGCCAAAAGTTCTCGGTCCCCAGCGTCGTAGTTGTGTTCTGCGGGAGAGAGTTTACGGGAAAAGAAGGCACAGGGATGGATTCGTTGATCAGAGTCGAGTTTCTGAGACAAAACTGCCCCTACACCGGAGTCAGAAGCATCAACCTCTAGGATAAATTGCTTAGATGGATCTGGTTGGATTAGGACTGGAGCTCTGGAAAACAAGGTTTTGAGTTTGTCAAAAGCTGCTTGTGCCTTGGGGGACCATCGAAAAACTCTCTTGGAAGAAGTTAATGCAGTTAATGGGAGGGCGGTTTGGCTATAATTTCTGATGAACCTCCGGTAGAAATTAGCGAAGCCCAAAAATCTTTGTAGCTGCTTACGGCTTTCTGGAACGGGCCATTCTAAAACAGCTTTTATCTTTTCTTCAGAAGGCTTAACCTGCCCGCCCTCGAGCTCAGACCCCAAAAAGGTAACTGAAGATTGGTGAAACTCACATTTTTCAGCCTTTACAAAAAGTTTATTCTCTAGAAGTCTCTGAAGAACCAGGCGGACATGTCTCTTATGTTCAGATAGATTCTTGGAGTAGATCAGGATATCATCAATGTATACGAATACAAACACATTGAGAAAGTCTCTGAGGACGTCGTTCACTAGGGCCTGAAAACATGCGGGGGCATTTGTTAAGCCGAAAGGCAGGACCAAATACTCGAACTGGCCCAAAGGAGTCTTAAATGCCGTTTTCCATTCATCTCCTTCACGTATCCTAAGGAGATGATAGGCATTTCTTAAATCGAGCTTTGTGAAAACGGTAGCTCCTTGTACAGGCTCAAAGGCTGAGGCGAGAAGAGGAAGAGGATATTTGTTTTTGATAGTGATTTGGTTCAGGCCTCTATAATCTATACAGGGTCTCAAAGAACCATCCTTTTTTCCAACAAAGAAAAATCCTGCGCCCAACGGGGATGAAGAAGGGCGAATAATTCCTGCAGCTAGCGACTCGTTAATGTATTTTTCCATTGTTTCACGTTCTGGTTTGGAAATGTTATAAAGTCTACTACTGGGTAACGGAGCACCGGGTAATAACTCGATGGCACAGTCGTATGGTCTGTGTGGTGGAAGGGACGAAGCACTGACCTTACTGAAAACAGGAGCCAAATCATGGTAATCAGGGGGTACCGGAGTAAGGTCAGGGACGTCCATCTCCCCCCCACCTCTAGGGGACCCCACAGCGGGAGCTGCAGAACGGAGGCAGGTCTCGTGACACAATGTGGACCAGGACTCCACATGACGATCGGCCCAATTAATATGGGGATTATGCTTCTCCAGCCATTCATAACCCAGTACCAGTGGGGAACATGCGGATGAAAAAACAAAGAAGGTTATGGACTCTCGATGGTTACCTGAGATTAGAAGTTCAAGGGGTTGAGTTTGGTGGGTGACTTGATGAAGTTTTTTCCCATCAATCGCAGAGACTCTGAGAGGCTGGGTTAAAGGAACCGTAGCAATTTGGAGCTGTTGGACGAGATCAGAGTCTATTAAATTACGTTCACATCCAGAATCAATGAAGGCTGAAAGAGAGAGGCTCTGGTCGAGGAAAAACAACGTGGCAGGAAGCAAAAGACGAGGAGGTTTTTCATTTTCTTCATGGCCCGTCAGACTCCTCAAAACCTCTGACGGGCCCCGGCTTTTGATCTTTCTGGACAGGAAGCAATGAAGTGTCCACTCTCACCACAATAAATGCAAAGTCTGCCCAAAAATCTCCTTTGCCTTTCCTCAGGAGACAACCTTGTGTGTCCAACCTGCATCGGCTCCATCTCAGTTTCTCCAGGATGAGTAGCCTGAACAGGCAAAGGGAGAGGCTGGCTCTTTGGCTTTGGTCTGGATAACTGTTCTGTGGGGGCAGAAACAACAGTCACGTTATTAGAGGCGGGGGCAGAGGAAAATAACGCCAAACTCTTATGTTTGCGGCTGTTTCTGGCCCGAATCCGGTTGTCCAGTTTTATAGTTAATTGGATTAGTTCTTCGAGTGTAGCCGGTTCATCACGGGTAGCCAACTCATCCTTAATATTTTTGTTTAATGCCTCGAAATAAGCACTCTTTAATGCACCCTGGTTCCATCCGGAAGCAGCTGCTTTAACCCGGAAATTTATAGAAAATTCGGTCACAGAAGAATTTCCCTGTTTTAAATGAAGCAGTGCTCGAGAATCAAGGGTCTGGTCAGTGTCTTGGTTGAATACCTGGGAAAATTCAGAAACGAAATCTGAATAGTGACAGCTTAAGCTTTCATCTGAGGCAAATCTGGCTTGAGCCCAAGCCAGAGCTCTTCCTGTTAACTGGGAAAGGATAAACGTTATTTTCTTGTGGTCCGTGGGAAAACTGGCAGGAGAGTTCTGAAAAATGAGACGACATTGAAATAAAAATCCCTTACAATCAGTTACGTTACCAGAAAACTTCTCTGGGAGACTTGGGCGGAACTCGGATGACGTCACAGCCGGTGACCTCGGCGGAGGAACTGGACCCGGAAATGGTTGGGTTACTGGAGCGGGATTAGCATTACCCACGTAATTACCGTAGTTTTGAAGCATATGATTATGCATATCAACCAGACGGTACAACTCACGGAGGGTCTGAGTTTGTCCTTGTATTTGGACATCTTGTTCTTGCAATCGGCGGAGGAGATCATCTGCTGGGCCTTGTGTTTGGCCGCAGTGTTCTGTCATGATGGGTATCAGGGAGGCCCAATATGCAGAACACTGACGACACGGATGGAAAGTTTAACAGAGTTTATTGGCAAATTCACACATATAATAAAGACTGATGCAATGGTTCTGGGCTGGGACCGGTTCACTGGCGTCTGTGAGAAAGACAGTTTGGTTAGCGAAGGCTTGGTTGAGACTTGACTGATTATGTTCAGGTTTGTACCTTGATGAACGTAGAGGAGGCTTTGGGAGCGGAACTGTTGGGTCCGGAGAAAGCTTGGGTTGGCAGAGTCCTTAAGCTGTTTCAGCGTCTTACTTCTAAAGGCTGTTTTGACCTTGGCTTGTGTTTCCAGCTCGGTATCCAGAGCTGCTAGGAAATCCAGAGAGTGAGTCTTCAGGTTTGGCTCGGAGGGCTGGCTCGGCAGGTTAAGCTCTTCCAGAGCTTCACAGGAGAAAGAACAGGAAACCAACTGATTAAGACACTGCGGCGTCGAGGCAAGGTCTGAAGGCAGCTTAAGTAGTCCAGGTCCTCCAGATGAGATCATCAGCTGCAGGTGTGCAGAGCAGCTCAGCAGGGAGGATCCAGGGCGGACTCTGCTGGAGAAAAGGTGTATTTCTCCAGCTCCCAACACTTAGATGTTATAAATCAATCAATCAATCCAAGTTTATTCATATAGAACTTTACAACAACACCAGGAAGACCAAAGTGCTTCACAGAAAGATAAAAACATTGCAAATAAAATAAATAAATAAGAAAATCATAAGCATAAAACAATGTGTCCTAAGCCAGTTTGAAAATTGAGTCTTTAATCTGGACTTAAAAAGGTGCAGATCTGTGAGAACCCGGAGACCGAGGAGCCCCCCTAAAGGTCTGCTGGTAATCCCCTAAATAGGGGGTAACATTAAAAAACTATGAAATATAACTGCAAATTAACTAAAACTGTTGCTGTAAAAGCCACACCCTTAACCAAATATTAAGCCAACAAATGTTTTATTATTAATATTTAGACAAGTACTTACTCATTCCAGTTTAGGTATTTATGTAAGTATCTATTTAAGTTATGCTTTATTAATACACAAAGGCTTCAGATTAAATTAAAGGTTTAAGGTACATCTACGGTAACTTACACCTAAGTAGGCAGAAATCTTAAAGAATACTTAGTTTTGTTCCCTCCAGGGGTTCCCAAACTTTTCACCTAAATAAAACAATGAGTGCACACAATCAAACAGCAATTTAGAGACAAGCATGTTTCTTGACTGTGGGAGAAAGACAGTGTACCCATAAGGTGTCAATTTTTTACTAGATGTCTGCCAAGGTTTAACATTCACATGTAAATGTCATCCATGAAATATATTTCATGACATTTATGTTGTTAAAGAATTAATTAAATATGTTAATCAGTAGTCATATCAGCTTTATGGTATCAACCATTAATCAAATTAAAGATAAAATTTCCTGCCCAATGTAACGTTTATCGTTGTGCTAAATAAAATATATTGTGTAAATTATAAGACATGGGGGGGGAAAGAACAGTCATAACAAACAAGCTAGTACTTTAATAAAAACGACATGAAGGACCAATAAAAAGGGGGGAAAAAAGAGTAAATACATATAGATTCTTATTAGCAGAGTGGTTTGGTGAGATATAGATTATTTCTGAAGCACAACATCACCTTTTATTTATTTATTATTTTAAATCAGGTCTGGTCCTGCTCCTAAACTCTTA
This sequence comes from Cyprinodon tularosa, assembly GCF_016077235.1. Taxonomy (NCBI): domain Eukaryota; kingdom Metazoa; phylum Chordata; class Actinopteri; order Cyprinodontiformes; family Cyprinodontidae; genus Cyprinodon; species Cyprinodon tularosa. The sequence continues at coordinate 67,996 of NW_024038438.1, read as the reverse complement.
CAAAATCTTTACTTTATAAATATCTAAAAGATCAAGTTGCTGACTTCTAAAGTTCCCGTTTAGATGCCAGATATCATCTGCATGGCATCCCATTTATGTTTTTGCTAAGGTCCATAGGTAGTAATAAATAGCAAGGTTCTCGCCTTATATGAGTTGATGATATCTAGCTTTTGACAATCTTTTTGCATACTTCATTTTGTCAGGTAGGTCCTACTTAAGTGTTGTGTTGATGCTGTATGGTTGTGGCAGTAATCGGGCCTGGCAGTGGTGGGATAATATTTAAAAATATTGTAATATTTTAAAAGGTGGAGCGATCATTTTTCTTTCACACAGGGCCAATTCAGTTTGAATTTTGCTTGCACAAAAAATAAAATACCTAAACTTGCATGGGATTTTGTGTTTGAGTTGTCTTTAAAAAATATTCAAATTTAACAATGCTCTTAAACAATTAGTTGGGACAAGCATGCAAAAAATATGAAACCAGGAAAAGGGATAAACACCTTTTCACACCACTGTACTGTATGTGGCTGCGATGATTAGATCAACCCAGAGCATCCTAAAAATGTCTGTATGTGCACGAACATAATTTTGCTCCTTTTCTTATTCAAGCTCCGATAGCTTGTAGCTTGTTGGCTCTCAGCAGTATGACTTTCTACTGAAAAATGGGGTTTCGTGGGCTCTTTCTTTCAGCTCTGCAGGATTTGAGCAAGACATGTACACAAGTCATTGTTTGCAAGTCCAAGTCAAGCCTGAAGTCTTGAAAGCTCAAGTCCAAATCTAGTCTTGAGTATGCCTGTTGAAATATTCAATTAATCGCACAATGAGTTCTGATTACATGTTTAATTAAAATAATTGCAACAATTTACATAAGGCATGCTTGCTTATCTCCATTTGTGTTTCTATCGCAATCACTGAAACAAATAACTTGTCCAAGATTAACTTGGATTTAATCTTTGATACTTTCTGCAGAGAGCTCACTTAGACGTTTGGTTACTGTGCTGCAACTTGGCAGGCAGCATCTCTCCTTGACCACTGATATAAAGTTTTTAAAGCTGGGTTTGTCGATCAAAGATAGTAGGAGGTTGCATGAAATAATAAAGTCCTGTACTATTATAGAACAGAATAGAATAGAATTCAACTTTATTTTCATTGCACTGTCACGAGTACAAAGCAACAAAATGTGGTTTGCATCTATCTAGAAGTGCTATACAGGATATAAATATTATTCCAGGTGTATGTACAAGCAAAAAGTAATAGTTAGGGACTGTAAAAAGTTGTGTATAAATATAAATATAATATACATATGAATATGGGAGCTACATGCACAGATGATACAGAATATATAGGAATGTTAGGAAAAGGATTATATATGTATTAGCGGATTTATACTACAAGATAAATAATGGCAGATCAGATTTACAGATTATATACAGATTGTGTATGTGCGTGAGGGGAACAGTCCATGGAATGTGTGTGAGTGTGAGGACAGTCCATATGTTATTATTGTATGGGGGATACAGTCCGTATAGTTGTGTCAGGAGGCGTTCAGGAGTGTGACAGCTGTGGGAAAGAAGATGTTTCAGTAATAGCCTTATGTCTGGGATGTCCCTGGCTGTACACTTGCACTCCTTTTGTCGGAAAGGACTCAATGCTGCTCTGTCCATCTCCTCTTGCCAGTTTTTTTGCTTTGCTGAATTCAGAGAACCTGTAAATGAAGAATGATGTTTATTTAGTACCTAACCTTTTACAATACCATTGTTTTTAAAGTGTACTGTACCAATATTGCATGAGTCCAATATTAATTATTAATGCACTGATTGGTTGGTGTACAACGAGCGAAGCTGCTGATCAATAGCAACAAGCACTCACTGAAATATCGAAATTATAGAGTAGGGTGACCAGACATCCTCCTTTTCCCGGATATCTACTTTTCATACCTAAAAAAATGTCCGGGTGGAATTTCAAAGTCAACAGTGATTTTGGTCGACAAAAGTGCAGCATTTAGTCGAAACACACCAGGGACTCGAACCGTGCCGTAAGCTCTGGGACAGGTCTGCGAACCCCAGCGGACGGGGGCAGGGAGACATCAGGGGATGGTCCAAACCCAACCAGGTGACAGTAGTCTGGACACCGGCAGCCCCGTGCTTCCCCCCACCTTCCTTACTGGCACCCAGCCCCTCTCCTCTGGCTGAGGACGGGCGGCTCATGGCTCTCTGTTGAGGTCCAGTCCAGTCAGCGGCCCAGCAGTCGACACTTTATACTTTGTAATTCTTGTAGAAGTAAACCCAAATGTAGGCTAAACAGCTAAACTAGTGTCTTACATCTCTGCAACCTCTATTCATGTTCTTGGGCCAGTGAACCAGTGGGCTGGTCTGTATATAAATTTTGGGGCGTGACAGGAATACACTAAAAATCCACTGTAATGAAGTTGTTTCAACTTCAACAATGATATTTCTATGTGAAAGCATCTAATAAACACATTGCACTGGATTTGTTATTGTTAGTATTCGGTATTAAGACATATCAGCAGGCACTATTTAAATATTTTCTCCTGTTCTCTGTCTTGCAGGACAGTTGGACTGATCCTCCTGTTCTCCCAATATCTCAGCAAGGTTAATGTTCCAATGTTTGCATACAAGGATAGGAAATGGAAGGTTTTCCAATATCCACTCTTCAAGCTCTTCTCTGTGAGTTGCCTGATAGTTTAACAGATATTATTATTCACTCTATTTTTCTTCTCTCATGACAAAGGTTTTTTTATATACTGGTGTATATATATATATATATATATATATATATATATATATATATATATATATATATATATATATATATATATATATATATATATATATATATATATATATATGTGTGAACAGTCTAATTCGTAATATATTAAAATGTTCCTATATAAAATAAGATCCTGCTCTTTTCTTTGGTGTATCAATATACTTTAGTAAAATGATACACCCGATACACATGTATATGAAGAGAATCTTTTTATAGCTTGGACATAATCGGCAGTGGAAACAGAATTAGTTTCAAATTCTTCTGCATTTTGAACACACTACATTAACAGTTAAGAATGTAAAAGTGTTTGCCCTATTAGGCTGCACTCCCAATCAAAACCAGTTGTGCTCTATTAATGGAAAATCTTTTTAAAATATATATATATACTTACTTCTTTCTTTTTCCATCTTTTTAGAGGACATGGTTGTAAACAGTTATTTATTAGCTTTTATTCAAAAAAATAAATGACTGGAAACGTTGTCCGTTTTCCTGATTTCAGGCTTTGTTTGGAATGTGTGGTGCCTGGCTGGTCTGCTTTTTACTAACCGCCTTTGATGTCCTGCCCTTAAACTCTACTGAGTATGGCTTCTCAGCAAGAACCGACATCAATCTTAATGCTGTGACCAACTCGCCGTGGTTCCATATGCCTTATCCAGGTAAGGGCCTGATAATAATGCTGTGTGTAATGATGCTTTCATGGGATATCTTGCCTTTGAGCCAACTTACTGTTGGCAGCCTACTTAAAGATCAGGAAACTCATACATTGGCGACCAACATTTGGATGTCAAATCTAATTTTACTTCAAATTAACCTTCTTTCCATGAACATGAGAAAATGCAGACTGGATTTATCAGGGGAATCTTTTGAAATTTAAGGCACTGCATGGGTAAAAATTAAATGAGTTTTAGCAAAATAAGCACAAAAAAAACAGTTTATTTTATTTTTTTGGTTTTTATTGTAAAACTATTCACTTTATAATTATTGTAGATGTCTTTAATTCCTCAATGAATAAGGTGAAACCATTACCTATCAAAGTATATTGATTAAGTTTTGTAAATGTGTTAACATCCCTTAAACCAAACCATCAAACTGTCAAAGTCTCTACTTGTATGAAAGTGATGACACAAGCTGATTCTTTAAAAAAATTAAGAGCTTTTAATCAGCAAACCCTTTTTTTCCCCTAAATCCTGTAAAATGAATCAAGGGTGTACATAGTTTTTGCTAAATGACTGGATGTAAAACCCACTAATTTAAGTGGAAATCATTATTTTTACCTATAATACCCTCTTTAGTGAGTAAGCCCTGGCTATGACTAGTCAGATGAACGGAATCCAACAGCTGTTTCAAATCCTGTAAATGTAAGTTGAAGATTTCAAGTATAAACCTAAGAGATATGTTTTCTATTAGTAACACTACACAGAGGCGTGCACAGACATTTTGGGGGGCAGGTGCTCAGGAGGGGGGGGGGCACTTTTTAGCGCACGTGTAACACTTAATTATAAAAAAAAATAAACGCATGTTGAATGAAATTTGACTTTTATTTGTAACATTCTCTAAACGTGAGTGGAAAAAAGTCACATCACCAACAGAACAGACTAAAGCATACTTCTTTCATCTGGCTCATCTCCCTGTTTTCCCTCACCCTGCTGTTCTCCCTCATCCTGGTCTTTTTCTGTCTCTGTGTCTTCCCTGAACTCTTCCTCATCTCCTGTCCAGTTATATGTTGATGGTATAGAGCTTCCCTGCTGTGACTGGCTACAATATATTAATAATAACCATCATGACAATAATAATAATAATGATAATAATAATAATAATAATAATAATAATAATAATAGCTTTAACAAATATGTCACATTAGTTTAAATAATGGGCTATTAGGGCAACATGACTGGAAGTCTTGTCACGTCGATATGACTTATGGTAGCCTACAAAATAATAGCTATTTTAATACCTGCAACACAAACCACTTAAAAATAAAATGTGAACAGCTTTAAGATTTTTCAATATGATTAACCCTCCTTTCTTGGCATTGTGCTGCAATTACTAAATCAATATACAATTAAGACAATAAAGAGACCAAAATGTGTTAATTTATGTTGCCTAACAAAACCTATACAACAGAAAACGTTTGTCTTAACACATAGATTTGTACAGAAGAGGATTAGGGCCACTGAAAAAAAAAAAAAGTTAACTGATTTTTAAATTTTATTTCAGTTTAACATGGGAAAAAGTCAGAATTCTGACTTTTTTATTGTCAGAATTCTGAGATTAAAGTCAGAATACTGAGCAAAAAGTCAGAATTCTCAGCAAAAAGTCAGAATTATGAGAAAAAAGTTAGAATTATGAGATTAAAGTCAGCATTCTGACTTTTTTCCCATACTAAACTGAAATAAAATTTAAAAATCAGTTAACTTATTTTTTTTTTTTCAGTGGCCCTAATCCTCTTCCGTAGATTTGCAATTGCAAACTCTACCAAAAATTATTTGTAGCCTATGTGGTCGTCCTCACGTTATCTGTCATTGACTTGGGCTACAGTGTAAAACTTTCAGAATCAGAATCAGGTTTATTGCCATTGTTAGTGAAGGAGTTCACAAACTAGGATTTTTTTATGGTACAATCGTGCAACATGAAACATATAAAACTGTGGGTATACGTCATGCAATAAAATAGACTAATGTATACACTTAAGATAAAAAATATGGATACAAAATATAAAAAGTAAAATAGCATCTTACAAGGAGACAACTAGTTTATCTGGTGACCAGTCGGCAAAATGCGTGTTTGGTGCTGCTGAATGAGACATTTTAATGCACAACAAAATGATTCTGCTTGATCTGTATATTACCTGGCTAATGGGGCACGGGAGAAGCAGCCTGTCAGCGACCGTTCCTGCTATCTGAAAACTGCTATGATGCAGCGCATCTGGCATGCCCTGCGGGCGACCGAGCGAGTTCACGTGACAAAGGAAGAGAGAGAGGCTGGTCGTTTGTGCGCAAGTAGGTCGGTCATTTCGGGGCATTGTTTCAGTCGTTTTTAATGGCTCAGGTTTTCAAAAGATAATTTCAAAACCGACCTCAGTAAAATCTTAATAATATTAATAATAATAATAAAATAAAAAACGAGTTTCAAAAGGGCATTTTCTTTGATAGAGGGCAAACTTCCTAGTGCTTTTTGAGCACTGTTGAGTATTTCAGTGAGACATCTAACCATGTAAAAATATTTCAATCTGAAAAACTCACAGAGAGAGAAAGATGCAATTAGAAGAGTTTATTGATACAACAGTTTGAACTTTGGCGCTCAGGCCTCGGCAGGAAACAAACGCTGATTTATACTTTAATGCAGATAAACTGATGTATGAGAATAAGGATATTCCCCCCCCAAAATTGCCAAGGTTCAGGCCTGAGCGCCAGTATATGCAGAAAGCAGAGGGAGAAGGGTGAGTACAGAAGGACTTCATTATACACAGGCTGATACACGTGATAAATGAATAATCATGACAGGGATCATAGCAGTGAGCATGGTAGAGAGAAAATTAAGGAGCTTTGCAGAATGCTTAGCAGGAAGCATAGGAAACATTGCGGGGAGCATAGCAGAAGCAAGGCAGGAAACGACAGGGGATGTGGCGAGGAACATGACAGGGCATGTAGGGGACATGCAGGGAATATGCAGAGCAAGGTAGGGAGTATGGCAGGGAGCATAGAAGGGAACATTGTAGGTGGCAGGGCAGGAAGCATGGCAGGAATTATGGCAGGGACATGGCAGGGGACCACAGGGAGCATTGCAGGGAACACACAGGGAGCATGGCAGGGAACGAGGCAGGGAACAAGGCAGGAGACCACAGGGAGCATGGCAGGGAACACACAGGGAGCAGGCAGGAAGCATGGCTTGGAACACACAGGGAGCAGGCAGGAAGCATGGCTGGGAACACACAGGGAGCAGGCAGGAAGCATGGCAGGGAGCATGGCAGGGAACAAGGCCAGGGACCACAGGGAGCATAGCAGGGAGCATGGTGGGGAACACACAGGGAGCATGGCAGGGAACAAGGCCGGGGACCACAGGGAGCATAGCAGGGAGCATGGCAGGGAACAAGGCAGGGGACCACAGGGAGCATAGCAGGGAACAAGGCCGGGGACCACAGGGAGCATGGCAGGGAACACACAGGGAGCATGGCAGGCAGGTAAAGTGGCAGGGATCACACGGGGAGCATGGCAGGGCGCATGGCAGGGAACATGACTCACGGGGAGCATAGCGGGAAGCATGGCAGGGAACACGCAGGGAGCATGGCAGAATGCAAGGCGGGGAATGAGGCAGGGAACATGGCAGGGAACACACAGGGAGCATAGCAGGGTGCGTGGCAGGGAGCAATGATTTAGCAAAGATGAGAATATATTTTAAACCACAACCAGTATTCAAAGTTAGCTTACCTTACAGACAGAGAGAGCGTTGAGCTGCTCAGATTGAAGAGTATTCAGGGCGGATATAGGACGTATAGGCTGAAGAAGTCTTTCGGCCCAACTGCTGGAGAGAAGCCACAGAGACTCCACGAGCAGCTGCTTTGTGGCTGCCCCTATCCTACTGTAAATGAGTGGCTGGAATAAGGACTAGATGAAAAGCCACAGGATTCTAATAGAATTCTGAGATGATCTTGGAACCAGTGTGGTGACGCGGGAGAACCCTCGGGCGTGACAAAAGGGGCTTTGAAATGAGGGAAAAACTTTGGGCTTTTGTACAAATTTAAACATGGTGATAAACGGGCAAAAGGGGCCATCTGTACGTGCGATAGAAAAAGAACAAGGGCCTTTCCCTTTAGAATGTTTCAAGATATTTTGTAATGATCGATGTGGAAACGAAGATCCGAAAGAGACAAAAGTCGAGAATGATCGAAACGACTATTAGTTTAAGTGAAGCTAAACCTGATTTATGTAGAAACTAGAGGAAAGTAAGTGAGTAAGTGAGTTCCTCTAGCGGAGGAACGGGGTCGGAAGGAGATCGGCAGAAGACGAAGATGATGGAAGGTCTGAAATTTAAAACGAGAAAGAGCAACAGCAGCATGGTTAGAAAGACCAGGAACGTGTCGAGCAGAGATGATGAAGTTGTTAGAGACTGCTTGCCAAGTTATGCCTCTAATGAATGCATGAGAGATTGAGAGGAGCGACCTTTAGAGATGGCGTCAACGACTGCCATGTTGACGCAGAAGCGAATATGCGCTTTCTCCTCCAAAGCGGGCCCCACAGACGGCAAGCTACGGCTATAGGGTAAACCTCGCATAGCGCAGATGACTGAGAACTAGTAAAAGAGGGAGGCCACGAACCAGCAAACACCTGTCCTGAAAGAACCCCCCCAAAACCTACGGATGGGGCAGCATCCGTGAAAAATTGGAGTGTGTCAGCGTTTGAATGATGACATCATAGAAAATGATTTGCCGTTCCATTTACAAAGAAGTCTAGCCCAGAAGGAAAGATTGGAACGGCAACCTTCGTCCAGAGAAACCTAATTTAAGAGAGAGGGAACAGAGTTAGCTAGGTCAAGCAGTCGGGAAATGAAGGAACGACCTTGTGGAATGATGTGCATAGCAAAATTAAGGTGACCAAGCAAAGAAAGCAACTGACGTTTGGAAATAATTGATGCAGAGCTATGAGACTGAGAAAGCTCACGAATCCGAGACAGCTTGTCTGCGGGAAGGGATGCCATCATGGCCACTGAATCGAGAGCTATGCCTAGAAACACAATTTGTAACAGGGCCGATGGTTGTCTTCGGACAGGAGAACACCAAGTTGGTTAAAGAGCTTTTAGTTTGAGGAGTGATGAACTGGGCTGATGGAGGGAGGATCTATGCGTAGGAAATCATCCAGAGATGAAGAACGCATGGCAAAAGAGTAACATTAAGGAGAATCCAACACGGAGCTTCTAAGATTTTGTCAAACAGACAGGGACTGCTCCTGCAGCCGAAGGTGAGACGGACAGCAAAGTAGAACAGGGACTTCCATTTAGCTCCAAACAGGTGCCATTGAGAAGGGTGAATGGGAACAATTTTGAAAGCATCGAAAATGTCTGCTTTGGCCAGCCAGGCCCCTTGGCCAGTTATCTTAATGAGAGAAATAGCGTGGTCTACAGAAACGTAGTGAAGAGAGAAGGAGGAAAGAGGGAAGAGGCTATTTATGGAGGAGTGACGGCCAGAATGAGGGGCAGATAAGTCCAATATGAGCCTCTTTTTCCCGGAATATAGCGGGTAGCTACCACTAGGGGGCTCACACGGAAGGGAGCAAACGGAGAATGTTTTGAAAGGACCAATCATGAAACTCTTGGACACTTCTTGTGAAGCAGCTGATCTACAACGTCTGGTTCTTTTAAAGCGGATTGGAGATTAGGGAAGACGTGGGTGAGGGAGGGGGGGGGGGTTGTAGACTCCGACATGAAACCCTTAAAACAGACCGGTAAGAATGAAGTTGACGAAAGTGCGGTCGGGATGATGGGTAAGACAAAACGGCAATTCAGAAATAATGATGGGCGTAGAAAGATGACGGGCTATTAATGTTGAAGGTACGATTTCTCATGAACAGAGCACGGCGGGGACAGACGGACTTGGGAAGCGCGTCCTAGCAAAGCTGCAAATGTGGAGAAACTGCAATAAGGAAAGGTGCATGTACTTTCATTAAACTTATTACAGATGGGTCTGGAATTTAATATCTGGACGTTTCTACCTCGGCGGTCTGTGGGCTGGGCAAGTGTAGAAGAGAACGGAGGAGGAATAGATTGAGTGCTAGACTTAAAGGGTATAGATGGGCAAAACACGCTGAGGTGACAGGTTGAATGACAGGCAGAACAGGGGATGGACTGGGTCAGCATGATTAAAACATGTGTGTCCGAGACCGACCAGTCCAGATGAACTCCGGATTGGGCCAAGGTTGCAGCTGCTTTAGTAGCAAATGATTTGTGATATTAATAAAAGAGGTTATTGCCGAATTTGATGTGAAGATCTGCTATTAATGCAAGATAATTGTCTAGGTCGACCCTGCAGTCTGATAAACTGAGCAAAGAATGTCCCGGAAGATGCTGGACGCTGCTAGAAATTGGCCAATGGTGAGGTCTTTGGATAAGCGGGGATCGGATGATTTGAAAACAGCTGTAATGTCACCTGCTGAGGTGACTTGATGTTCAACTTCACAGGAGGGAAGGATGAGTGAAACTAAATTAACATATTTCCCTTGTATAATATTGGAACAGAGGCGAGGAGAAACGTTAGAATACATAGGAATATATGAACTGCCAGGACGGAAAGGGCGGGGACAAAGCATAATGAGCAGAATGTATAAAAGAAAATTATAATAGAAACATGGTTAGATACATCTTACCTAGAGCTGGCCCGGGGCAGGCGTAGGCGTGTGAATGTAGGAGGAGGAGGGAGGGGATCCGACTGCGAAGCTGAAGGCAGTGAAGATGTGGCAGTGTGGGGATTCCCAAGGCTTGAAGACGTGCAGACAGAGTCAGAACGGAGCGATTTAGAGAGTTCGCATAGTGAAGCAAAAACTGGTCAACGGCGGGAGGATTGTGGAAAGGTGGAGCCGCTATGGATTGAGAAGCTAACATGGTGGGAACATCTAAAGAAGGACCTGGGTTTGCGTCGGAACGAAGAGAGTGACCGGGCGCTACGGCGGCTGGAGATGGGGTAGAGCTGGGACGTCCTCTGCTGCGTTTGGCGGGGGGGGCGGCGGAGGATTTACATGACCGCTTACGACCTGGATTCGGCGCAGACGGAGGAGCGGATGGAGGGGGGAAGGAGATGAATCTTGATGAGGCAAAAGGGAGGCTAACTGAGAAAGTTGAGCTGAGACTAAGTCGGAGCCTGGCAAAATGCCCCTGGAGCGCAGTGCGGAGGACAGAGATGAGAGAGCGGCTAGACGGGAACTTCTTCGAGCCGGAGGATTTGGAGGTAAGTTGATTTGTCTGAATCAAAGTCCGACATAGGAGCGACGGATCTTGCGCTTGTTGAAGAGCAGGCCTAGAGATGATTTGGAGTGGCTTTTAAGTTGTGTGCTGGAAGATGATTGGCATCGAGGAAATGTAGCTTGAAGCGGATTGGCTGCATCGGAGGCGGATCAGCCTCAGATTGAATGGAAGTAATCAGAGTTTCTTCAGTTGAATTTCCGCCTTAGCTTCATGCTATTTTTAAGATGGACAGTTTTTAGATTTGATGCAGTCATGCAAAAAGGTAATCTATCTCTATGAATTGAAGTTTGCTCCATTATTGTTGTAAGCAAAAACAAAAAATATATTTGGTGAAACAAATAAAAATAAAATGCAATCCTGAAATCTCTGAAAAATGTATGTATTAAAAAATGTTTTAAGAGTAACACTGCTGTTTAATCAAAATCTTTTTTTATTACTTTTTCTGAGACTTTTTTATTTAGTAATTATATAAATGTATTTTTTATTTCTCTTTTTAAGAATGATTTTTAAAAATGTCATTCATCATTCATTTGTTTTTACATGCAGACCAATAGAAAACCTGTGTAGGAGAAAATATAAAACATAAAAGCAAAATTGAAGCAAAATTGAAAATACAATGTGGGTTAAGAGTAAAGTTACTCTAAAAACCTTTTTTCAATTGAAAACTTTTAACGGTTTTATGTCTGGAATGCTTGTTTTCTAATTTCCATTATAAAATGCGTCTTTTGTTGCAATTCTCGCTCAAAAGCTTGGAAGTTACTACTCCTAACAGGAAAACGCAGATCCATCCACCAACTCATATGCCATCATCCATATTAACCAGGGAACCCCAGGGTTTAAAAGTTTACAGCTCAAGATGCATGTTCTCACACTGTGAGACCCGACGCTCTGATGCGATCTACCTGCTTACACTGTACGTCTAAAAACCATGTCAGACTCAGCTCCACAGTGAGATGGCGCTAATCAGACTTGACTATCAATAGCCAAACGAGTAGAGAAGGAATATGAAACTCACAAAAAAAAAAATAAAACGCACTACTGCCTTGGCAATTTGTGCAATTTTGTATGCTGAAAGCCATGACTGAGCAAACGTGGCTACTGGAAAAAACTCCATTTCACTTGCATCCCCGTCATGCTTTTGTGTTTTCATCTGAGAGGAAAAAGAAGAAGAAAAATCCTTGTTTGAGCATGCCCACTGAGCGATTTGCCCCTCGCTACCCTCTGTACACTACAAAGAAACTCTGAGCTCAGCTCAAATGTGCCACAGATAGCTTCTAGAAATCCTGCTAATGTCCAGCTTTTTTATGGAATAACTTGTATGATTCATTTGTTCCTGTCATAGAGCAGGACAGAGGCACCCAGTATTCACAGCGAGACAGACGACAGTGCGATAATTCAAAGCCTTTATTCAACAGAACTGGGATGTGAATCCAAGGTATAAGCGGTTAGGGCTGGGAGCCGCCCATCACTGGAAACTCTAGTTGGAGAAAAACACAGATTAGTGACAATGATAATCTGACGGAGGGTGATTATCCATTTAAGTCACTAACCTGGTTCAACAGTTTAGTCCATCTCCAGAAAACGATGTAGGATCCAGCTGGTGGGCTGCCAACGAGATGCAGCGGGCACCGCCAAGAGTGTCCCAGATGCTGCAGCCCCGGAGAACAGATCAGAACAAGAAGTTTCAGAGGTCCAGGAGTACAGAGCCCATTCAGGGGTACCGATCGAAACAGGGACAGGCTGGTTCGTGGTTCCAGGAGTCCACAGATAGTTCAGGTAGAACATTCAGATGGGAACAGGCAGGCTCAGTGGTTGAGAGGCAGAACAGTTCATCAGGATATCAGGAACACTACAGAACGCTAAAAAAAAATGCTCTCTCCACTGAGCCAAGACAGGAACAGGGCACGCTCAGTGGATAAGAGGCCGATCGGGAAATCAGAAACAATACAGAACACTAAAAACACCCTCTCTCCACTGGCCCCTGAGAACGAGCACTAGAACAAGAACATCAGCAGCATAATCTCACCATGATGGCTGGAACTGAGCCGTATGAATTGAAGCAGCAGCAGGTGGATTAAATGAGCAGTAATGAACCACTGGACAGAGTTAGACAGGTTAATGGACTGAGCAATTAGGTCAACCATCAGTGCCCACATCATGACAGTTCCGGGATAAGGGCTAAGGGGATTTATGAAAACAGAAATTCTGAGCATAGAGGTTTTAACCTCAAAACTTATTCCAAATTCTGACTTATCCCACTTACTGAGTTGGATGAGTCAATACAATGGCATTCTGAAGAAGGCTACAAATACCTGTTTCAGTCCCTTCTTTTTTTGTACACAAGTTTGCTTTCAAAGAATATATCATCCACCAGTTGTTTTAAAACATTGTCATTTGAATGTGCTAACAGTAACGCAAGAACCAATCCTATTTTTAATAAAATGTTAATATAATGAAGCGAAAATAAAAAATAAAACAATCAGTTTCTTTTGAAACAAGGTTTTGGAAAGTTTAATTATGTCTATTTTGTTTCCGGTCCACAGGTCAGTGGGGCATGCCCACTGTAAGTTTGTCCTCAGTGTTGGGAATGATGGCAGGCGTCTTGGCATCTACCATGGAATCCATTGGTGACTATTATGCTTGTGCACGTTTGTCTGGTGCTCCTCCACCACCCACTCACGCCATCAACCGCGGCATCGGTGTTGAGGGCATCGGCTGTGTCCTGGCTGCAATCTGGGGTACTGGAAATGGCACAACTTCCTTCAGCCAAAACATTGCTGCACTTGGAATTACCAAGGTATTTGGCTTCAATTGGTACTATTGGCTAGCCCAATTTAACTATTTTCAGTATACAAACACAAACGTTGATGTTTTGGGTTTTGCTCTTACTTTATTTAATAAACCAGGAATTAAGTAAAAAAATCAAAGCATGCATCTGAATTCAGATCTCTTTAGTTTGAACTAAATCATTTAGTTTGGCAGCTATACTTACTGTAAACATAGTAGTTAAATAACATAACTCGTGCTGTCAGACATGAACGCTGTAATGCTGAGCAAAAATGGAAAAAGGAAAAACTACAAGTTTCTTTTCAAGTATTCAGGGACTGCTGGCGACATTATCAAACAACTGTGAAAATGCTAAAAGGGCATATCTGTCTAATATTATTCTGTCTGTCACAAACTGCATGCTTAGTTCCAAATATTGGCTCAGCTCTTAATTCAAAGCAGACAGTTGGTACAAAGGCTTCTCCCACTGCTTGTGAAAAAATGTCTTCACTTCTTCATTGATAAAATCTCTTCTGAAGAGATTTTATCTCTTGAGGAGTGTTGGCCTAGTGGTTAGAGCAGTGCGCTTGTGCTCTGAGAAGGTTGCAAGTACCTATTCTGATCCCCACAGCCTCCACTCTGGGTCCCTAAGCAAGACCCTTTACCCCACACTGCTCCCTGGGTGCTGCACAATTGCAGCCCACTGCTCCCCAAGGGAATGGGTTAATGGCAGAGGTAAATTTCTCCAGTGTGAGATAAATAAAGTTCAATTATAAATATTATTTAGCTCTTTTGAGAGTTTTTAATGATATCATTTTAGCCACAGACCCTGGTGACTGTGTTATGCTTGTGCTTTTATATTTAACTGCTGCATTCGACACTGTGATCCACAAAGTCTTGATCTCTGGTTTGGAACAGTGGGTGGGCATCAGCGGCATAGCTTTGGAGTGATTCAGGTCATATTTGGCTGATTGAACTTTCTGTGTCAGCCTTAATGACTCTTACTTCCTCCTCTGCTCCTCTATCATGTGGTGTCCCCCAGGGACCAGTCCTGGGTTGCCACTCCAGTGCATTGTGTACAAGAATGATTTAAGTTTTTAATATTAAAATCACTTAAAGGAGAATTCCGGTTTTTAACACTTTTAGCCCATTTTCTGTAGTGTCCAGGATGAAATCGAATGATCGACACCAAAATTTTGACAACTGGTCCTGTCTCTGCTTCTTGGCTCATGCAGAATCCCCCCCTGGCTGCTTTAGAATGGCTTCCATTGTGCATGTCCGATAATGTCCTTAAAACAACCTTAAACGTTCTTTTTTTAAAATATGCTACTCACCAGCTCGTCAGCGTCGTCGAGGTGCTAACGTCTCTGTTAAACACTTTAAAAAACTCTGAAAATGGAATACGAAAGGTGGATTCTTGATTCTCGACGTCGGAGTACACAGAGTGAAGCGAAAAGACTACAACTGTGTAAACAGGCCCCATTTCCGTTTCTGGTGGCAGGGGAATATTGACTATTCCAACAGAACTCAATGGGATTTACAAAATGCTAAATAAAACACTACAGGAACGTTTTTTCTTTACGAAACTTTTTTTGGAACGTCATTGAACAGCGCTGACGACCCGGTGAGTAGCATATTTAAAAAAAAGAACGTTTAAGGTTGTTTTAAGGACATTATCGGACATGCACAATGGAAGCCATTCTAAAGCAGCCAGGGGGGGATTCTGCATGAGCCAAAAAGCAGAGACAGGACCAATTGTCAAAATTTTGGTGTCGATCATTCGATTTCATCCTGGACACTACAGAAAATTGGCTAAAAGTGTTAAAAACCGGAATTCTCCTTTAAGGAGATGGACACGCGCTATGCAGTAGCTGCATGATTTGTCGGGTACACTTGCAACCCGCAGTCTCCACCTCTCCAGCCTCTGTAACCACTACCAAGGGAGTACTAGCAGAAATCCTTTAGACACTGGCTTGGTTGAACATCTGCCTTCACTTACTGTACACCAAATGGTAGTGTTGTGTTTCAGTTCCCAGCCAACTGTGCTGCTATGTAAATACAAAAAAACGTTGGAGTTTTACAGGTTTCTCGAATGTTCCCTACCGTTATGAACTAAACAAAGTGCAGAAATATTTTTCTAGTTGTAACATTAAGCCATTTTGTCTTTTTGTCCTCCCCATCATAGCGTTTTTGAGTAATAAATGAGAATTTATCCATTTTAAGAGCCATTGCTATCCAATGTAAATAATCGCTGACCTTATTCAGCTGGAAATATGTAGCAGAATTAGCTTGCTAGCGTGATTGTATTTATTCTCTAGGTTCATATTTATTACACACTACACTTGACTACAGCCAAACAGTCAGATTATTAAACCATCAGCTATCATTTGTATTGGTTGTTTGGTAAGCCAATTAAATTGTTTGATCCGAAATCAATGGCTTCGTTTTTGAAGAAAATGTTGGTTAATCCAACCGACACTGGTTTAACTGACTATTGGTAGTTTTTCAGAGCAATCCATTCTTAGAGTGTGGGGGACCTACATACATATACATCTCAGGTGTGAGAATCAGAGACAAAGGATGCTATTTTGAAAGATTCATAAAAAGAAAGAAGTTGTAAAAAAAAAAACAAGTGATACATTTTGTTGTTGATTTCTTTTTCTTCAGTAAAAAAAAAAAATTAAATCCCTAAATTGTCCTACAATAGGGAAATTCCCTCTCTGCATTTGACCCATCCCCTTGGGGAGCAGTTGGCCGCCATTGAGTGGCACCCAGGCAGCAGTGTGGGGTTAAGTGTTATGCTCTGGAACCCAGAGTGGAATCTGTGGGGCTCAAACCGGGTACTTGCAACTTTCTCAGAGCACAAGGGCAATGCTCTAACCACTAACCACATACTAGAATCTTTGAAACATCAAATTTTATGGATGAATGGGAATCTGAATGTAAGGCAGCACAAAAAACTAAACTCAACACAGAAAGGGCTACAAGAGTTTATAAGATTAATACATTTTATTTTATCAATAAAACATCCACCCACATCACATTTAATTAAAATCCAACAGACCAAAAAATATCTAGCTCCCCTGCTGTAAACAAATGAATATAAAACGCATAACAACTGTATATGCAAATTGATTTATTTTCAGAAATTACTATTAGTTCATATCATAATTTAGAAGGTATATTTAATTATCTTACAGTTCATAATTAAATAGTACATAAAAATCTTAATTGATGGATTAAACAAAAAATAAGTTATACATTTATTAATTATTTATTGTTACATTTAAAGGTATGTGTATTTAATTCACTTTACAATTCATTATTAAATGGTACAGATATTCATTTCATAATACATTCATTTATCTAAAGACATATTTATTTCTTTTTTTCCCCTTTTATTAAATTTCCATAGTAAACAAGCTAATGTAAACCTACTCTAATTATTCATTGAAATACCTTCTCACGAAGGGCGTTGGCGGATTTCTGACAATGCACAAAACATTTGATTTGTTAAACCTGTTTTGGAGTAACGTTTCCCCTTTTCATCAGCATTGATGTTTTTTGGACATGTGCCGAGTGAATCACAACCATGTTTGGCACCATAAAAATTAACTGCTAATTGAAACTGTAGAATGAGAGGCTTCACTGAGTTCCTCATAAAAGAAACTGGATTATTCCATAAGAAAAAAAAAGCATGAAGGGATTCCCCTTTAAAACAGCTGAAAGACTTTTACAGAGTCATTTAAGCAGCAAGGTTATGTGACGTCAGACATTCATTGCATTGTTCAGACATGTTAGAGATGAGAGAAAGTATAATTTATATGAAACAGAAACTGTCTACCGTCACAAGTTAATCATATACAGCTGTGACAGTCTTGCAATCTATTCTACTAAAGGTACATTTACTAGTGTTGCGCCAATGCCATTTTTTGGCCCCAATATAATACTCGATATCTGGCTGTGCAGTACTGGCCAATACCGATACCATCTCTTTGAAATTGATACGTGTGTGTATATATGAAGAACTGCATACTACTTGGATGTAAAATAATTGCCATCATGGCTTTGTCAAGCTGCTGCCTACCTTTGTGAAGCCGGAAAAAGACTAATACAAAGTGAATCCAGAAGAACTTTTTATTGCCTACCTGGAATGGGTGGCAATAGTTTAATAAACTTTTGGCTCTCAAAAGGGTTTCGATGCCCTATTTGTTGGCACTCGCCTATACCGATATCACCATTTTAGTGCTGGATCGGGGCCCCGCCCGACACTGGTATCGTTATAGGTGCAACACTAACATTTACTGAGAGTAATTGTATCATACAACAGAGTGTTTAATTATTGTTACAAGTAATGAAAATTTGAAAAAAGGCAATCCAGAAATAAAACTTTGCAAAATGTTTATTAAAAATAGGGTTTAAGACTGGTTTCATTTTTTTTAAATCAATTTTTCATATATTATACTTTTTGAAATTTTAGTTTTTATAAATATGACTTCACAGATTTCTTAAAAGATTTAATATTTAAATTTTTTTGATTTATGTTTCTCAGATTGAGTTATAGGGATTACTGTATACATTTTCAAATAGCTTCATGTCTTGGGGCGGGCGTTTATCTGGAGTAAGGGGCGACGACCCATTTGTATTGGTATGCTGGACATTCGCAACAACTTAAGTTAAAAGTGAGCGTTTGCACTGGACTTTGTCATGATGGGTTATGGAGGCAAGCCCAAGATGCAGAACACACACGGAGGAGGCAGGGAAAAAGTTCAAATGTTTAATAAAGTTCTGAAACAAAAGGTTAAAGTACTGAGACTGGAATGGATCAGGGGCTGGTTCACTGGAGTCTTGACTGGGACTGGAGACTGTTGGCTAGCAGAGTTCATGAGAGGCTAGCATCTAGCTTCAGGCTTAGCAAGGCAGTACTAGATTTGAGCTTCCAGCTCACAGCAGAGAACAACAGGGGATTAGCACAAAGGATTCTTCTAGCTTAGCTTCCATCTCACAGCAGAGAACAACAGAAGAAATAACACGAAGGATTCTTCAGGCTGAGCTTCCAGCTCTTAGCAGGGAACGACGGGGAAAATCCACATATGACTCTTGAAGCTGATTCCACGTAGGTACCTCCAGGGAAACTCCACATAGGAGTCTTAGGTTACATCCACGTAGGAATCTCCGGGTTGGCTCACCAGGGCAGACTAGCAGGTTAGGCTCTCCTAGAGCTTCTGGCTTGAGACTGGTTTCCTGTGATGCAGCTCTTCCTGAGCTTCAGACCAGAGACAGGGTTCCAGAGGGGCAGCTCCTCCTGAGCTTCAGACCAGAGACAGGTTTCCTGTGAGGCACAGACAAAGGAGAGATTAGAATCGGAATCTCACACTAGAGATTCAATCAAAACAGAGACTCAGAAGCTAACCAACTAAGATCAACACTGCGGCGTGGAAGCAAGGTCAGGCAGGAGCTTATAAAGGAGAGGTCTTCTGATGAGAGGATTAGCAACAGGTGTGCAGGAAGGTTCCAGCTCCAGAAGACCCACGGCGCACTCTGCTGGAGACAGTGGGTATTCTCCAGATCCCCACAGTAACGCCAACCCTAAGGGAAAAATGGCAAAGAGCAGAAGAGGATCCTCGGCGCCCTCTGGTGGGCAAGCCTGAGGATCCCAACAGACTTGAAGTGAAGAAAATATGATCTGTGAAACGCAATTTGAAAAGAATACAATGTATATAATACTCAATCTGAAAAGGAGAAGTTGGAAGAAACATTGAAAATATTAAATATGTATAGTATAAGAAGTTATAAAAGAAATAGGAAAAAATAATTTGAAAACATAAAATTATTTGAAAAACAAAATGATGTTGGAGTAAGAGCCTAAAACTGAAAAAAAATCATAATTTGAAATTAACTGAGAGAAACGGTTATTCTCAAAAAACCCTTTTTCTGATGTTTCATTTCAAATTATAAATTAGAAAGCTTCTTCTTTGTTTGGAAATTAATGGAACAAGATTTACTCAATTTAAAAATGCATCGTAGAATAAACAAAATGTAGTCTTAAGACATGGTGACCTTAATTAGAGTCATAGAATGAGTTTTCACCAAGATTGTCTGTTTTTTGTGATGTAATTACTTCAAAATCGTCAAATACTTTTCATGATCATCCAGCGAATTCTCTAGAAGCCATTTTTCTACCAGCTGTCAGGGAGTATGAAAGCTGACAATGGGGCAGAGCTGCATTATTTCAATTTCAATTCAATTCAGTTTATTTATATAGCGCCAAATTCACAACATATGTCATCTCGAGGCACTTTACAGTTCAACCAGATCATACAATCACATTGATACAAAGTTTTCTATCTAAGGAAAACCAGTTGATTGCATTGACTCATTGACTCAAATACAATCCCTCACACTAAGCATGCTTGTAGCGACATTGGAGAGGAAAAACTCCCTTTTAACAGGAAGAAACCTCCAGCAGAACCAGGCTCAGTGTGAGCGGCCATCTGCCGAGGCCTACTCAGGTTCAAGGAGACAGAAGCAGAGACACAAAAAGCAGCTCTAAAAGGCGGCCCCGTCCAGGAAACACACAGCCAGGCCGACGAGCTCCGAGCCAGCTCCCATGTCAGAGGATGAAGAGAGCACATCCAGCCAGTCACGGTCAGAGAAACAGGACTACACTGGAAAACAGGCTGATCTCCAGCATCTATAAACAAGGGTGATGATGGAAGCAGCACAGCTGATGTTTCTCTCCAGGATGGCGTCACAGCCAAACAGGAACAGACGAGGCAAAGCTACTCTGAGGAAAAGCAGAGAGAGCAGAACTTTAGAGATGAACTAACAGATTCTGTAGAATAGGAGAATAGAGAGATTATGTTATTCTTTCCCCAGCACTGAGCCATAAGAAGAGTTAAAACTGATGATTTAGGAAAATGAATGATGGGATTCAAGTCAGCAAAGCCCATTTATAACCAGGGGTTTGCTGAGTTAGACTACAACATATTCTTTGCAAGATTTTAAAAATCATACTTAAAAGCTGATAATTGAACAATAAATAAAACAAACACAAAAAATAGATTTGTTGCGATCCACTGTTCTTGATCCTGTGATTGAGTCTTCTCCCAGACATATCTAACTATAATCAATTGCACTTAACTTTTATTTCTTGTTTCGTTTAGGTTGGTAGCCGACTGGTCCTCCAGACAACCGCAGTTTTGATGATTTTTTTAGGCGTCTTTGGGAAGTTTGGAGCTGTTTTTATCACTATCCCTGACCCTGTTATCGGAGGCATGTTTCTTGTCATGTTTGGCATGATTGCAGCTGTGGGGATATCCAACCTTCAGGTAAACACATCAGGTTGGCTTTTTATCTTTTCTTTTCAAGAAAACTATGAGACTCTCTCCTTATCATCTTACATGGGCAAGGCTGATTTGCCAAAAGTCTTTCATAGTAATTTAGCAAAAATATTCCTCATGAGTTTTAAAGTCGTTAATGGTTATTTTTAATTGCAATAAAAAAAATAAAACTTTTCTTTCTTCCCTTTTTCACTAATGTTCTAGATTTGTTTTATCGGAAAGGCCTCCTGTCTTATATCAAAGTATTAACTGTGTTCTCATATTTTATCAGCAACCTTAATTAACAACCCTTCTTCAGTGTAGAGAAATTAGCGTGAGATGTGGAAGATTTGTTGAAGCTGAAAATATTACAGTATTTAAATAACCAATAACAACTAATAATAGCTTTTTCTTTGGTTTGTTTATCTAATGCTGTTGCTCCTTGCCTCTTTCTTACAAGTTTCTTGCTGTTTTTAAACAAGTGTTAAGGAAAACAAGCAGCAGGGTGCCTGCTGAAGCTTTTGCAGGATCTAACACCCCTAAAGCTGAAATCTCTTTGCTCCTGCAAAACACAAACTCAGCATCACATTACTCTTCTAAGTTCCACCCAGGGTGGTCATTTTCCTTCAAAAAAAATTATTGATATTCTTCGTAAAACAGATGAAACTTTGTACTGTTTTGCTTTTTTTTTCTGCATACTATATCATCTGCTCTGATTTCACTGAACAAAAACAAACTCCCTTGAGTCAAAGTCTTTGCAAAACCTTGATGGAGTTCTAACGCAGATGTGATCAGTTTTAGCACTGAACTGAAACAACAGGGTGAGTTTTAGGTTTAAAAAAAAATAAGGTCCAAAATAAATTGAACATTATGTAAAGTCCAAGGTGAGGCAGTTGTATTGAGTGAAATTTGCTCAATTTCTTTGGTTCCATAACAGAACCTATTTTGCAGATGTAAATTTGAACAAATTGATATCCAGAAATATATATATTTTTTTTACAGTGACTGCTGTTTTCTATGGGGTTTTTTTTCACGTTCCATGTTTTTTATTGTTTTATCTTATCCTAATTTTTTTCATAGTTTTTTTTTTTATTAATTTTACAAGTTGCATTCTTTTTAAATGTTGTTTTCCAGATCACATTATTTTTACTGCTGGTGGTTAGCTTTCCTGTGGAGAGAGGAATTGGTCTGCTGGATGTTAGAAGAATTTTTGCATGGCTCAATGTGCACAGCAGTGAACGCTTTTTATTTTTTTAGTTCTGTTTACAAAACAAGGGCTTTGCTTGTAACAATAACAGGATAAAATTAACTCCATAATTTTGGAAGCGTGAACGAGGCTGTATGTGTTTGTCGCGACTTGCTGCTGTAAATGTTAAACATTGACCGTTGTGTGCAATAGGACGAAAAGGTCCTTGCCTTCTTTTTTGACTTAACCCCCATTTAAGTCTACAAATATTAGACTTTAGCTGAATAAAAATGCATGTTCCTTTTTTTAATCTGTCTTGTTCAGTAAATGTCTATTCTACTTATTAGCTTTAGCTTAATTGTTTTTCAATTTCTAAAACAGAGATAGTGATCAACTGCTTAAAGAGAAAAAAAATAGCCTGGAACCATGAGTGGATAAAACTATTTGAACTAGTTCTGTGTTCCTCCATTTTTTCTCTCTTTAGTATGTTGACCTCAATTCTTCCCGCAACCTCCTCATTCTTGGCTTCTCAACCTTCAGTGGACTTGTGTTACCTACCTGGTTTCACTCCAATCCGGGCATCATTGACACAGGTAAATATATCACCCACATTGTTAAAAAAAATTTTGAAAAAAAAAACTATTCTATTTTATTGAAGTGCTAAAGGTTTATAGAGGTTGTAAATACTGTATCTTTTACTTTTTTGTATGTTAGCTGTGAAACTGAATATTTTTTAATTTTCTACAAGCGACAAGAGACTTTACAATGTTGCAAGGAGATACTTTTGACAGGGAAAGAAAGTGACTCAGTGCCAGAAATAGTTGGCTTTCCGTCCTCTGTATGGTGTGCATTTTTATTCAAACTTTGGGTGACCAGAACATAAAATTTTTTATGTTGGATAGGCGCAGCTTTATTAACTGTGTTTCATTTGTGGCTCACTTTTACAGGGTTGCTTTTGTTCGCACCTTTTGTATCAGTATTGTTTTTGTCAACGACACAATTATTTTGTTGACGCTCCTTGTTTTACATGGCAATAAGATAAACTGACGAGCTAAACCTCGATCTTTGATGACTAAAATATGACTAGTCATAGGTTTGAGTTTTCTAGAGTAAAACCTTTTTAAGTTTTATTTGCCCAAAAACAACTAAAACTATCACATGTCATAATGACTAAAATGCAACTAAAACTAAGTTTTAATCTTGAAGACTAAAACTAAATCTACATCTAAGATTGCTGTCCAAAACGACACTGTTTGGTATCAAATTAAAACACAACTTGGACATTCTTAACAGATAGCCCTCTAATAATCAGCTGACACCACGCCTGTCTACTAATTTACCCATCTGCAGAATTTCTTTGTGGCTAAACTTTTTGAATACAAACTTAATTTTCATTTTATTTTTTATTGAAATCCTTTACCTACTACATGCATGTTTTAATAGCTTGGTGAATAAAGCCTAATTTTACCTGTGATTTCCTGCTGAAAGAAATTTAGTTTATATGCACAACAACAAATAGATTTTAGAAAGAAACACAACATGTGATGCTTGTGTTTAAATTAAATGTATTTAAAATACATTGCATTAGTTATAAGAGTGCATCTCTTGATAGTTTCTCTGTCGTACTTTGCTCTTTTGATTTGAACTGGGCTCCATGAGGTGTTCAAAGTGTTTTAAAGCTTTCCACGCTTTTATTACTGATCTGCGTACTGATATACATACCGTTCTTTTTTCCAGATATCTGTTTATTGATGTGCTCTAATAAATCTCTGAGGGATTCACAGAACACCTGCATTTCCTGAGTTTATCTGATGTTTATTTGCAAAGAAAACCATTTAAAAATCCTGTTGGTTATAACATAATTAAATGCGATGGGTTATGGTATTAAAAAGGCAAGGGTTTCTATATCTTTATGGAATTAATAGTGCCACTATCCAAACAGATTCTAAGTCCACACCTTGGTGTCATGTATCAGCTTGTCAGGGTGTGGCACTGTTTCACAAATTGTGCCCACTGCTCACTGGACCATAACTAGTGCTGTACCAAAAATGTATTACTTCCTCATCAGTATTGTTATCAGTATTACCAGGATGCTTGAATTAAATTCAATTGTTTCTGTTTTCTTATTATGGTTTTCCCATGAAACTGAGCCTTGGTTCGTGCCAGTGCTGTCTTGTGTTTTTCAA
Source organism: Cyprinodon tularosa (assembly GCF_016077235.1). Classification (NCBI taxonomy): domain Eukaryota; kingdom Metazoa; phylum Chordata; class Actinopteri; order Cyprinodontiformes; family Cyprinodontidae; genus Cyprinodon; species Cyprinodon tularosa. The sequence goes on along the minus strand of NW_024038438.1, from coordinate 43,796 downwards.
AACTTTCTACAGCAATCACACTCAGTCGCCAAAGAGAAACCACCTTCTAAAACAACAGGTTTAAAGCAACAACAATATGCCAAAAACAAACTTTCATGTTAGGCTGACACGATACAATGATGAGAGAAGATTAGAAAGTTTCCTCCTATTGTGTTTCCACTTTCAGATTACACTTCATATACTGGAGAGGTTCTGCCAGCCTAAGCTCCTAAAGGGAAGGTGTTGCCAAATCCTAGAGGCCCAGATGGCAAACAGTTTATCATTAGCCTTCAGCCTGGATTCCAAGTGACCAGGACAGAGTATACTGTGGCCCTACCTGATTAGATCTTTTGTATTTATTTTTATTTTATGTTCTTTCACTCATTTTTTTCCTTCTTTTGTCAGTTTAAATTGAGGAAACATAAATTCTGTTTGTAGATCAGCGTGTCTGGTCAAACCAATCAGTTGGTTACATGGAAATAGAAGTTCAGCCTATCAGAGGCAATATTGTGTATTTTTTTTATCTTTATTTCCTCTTTTTTATTTTTGGGCTGTGTCTCTTATGGATGGGGCATAAAAGAAAGGCTTTCAGGCTTTCCAGAAATAAGTCTTTATAGCTCCAAATGTGTGCTATTTTTTGTAGACTATAAAAGGAAAATATAGAAGCTCTTGTTCATCTGTGAAAAACAGATGAAATGAAACCCGGATGACGTGGGATGTTTTATACTCTGGAACACTGGTCACTCTTAGTCTTAAAGAGTTTACCCATTTGACCAGGCCTTATATGTGTGGGCTGGTAGAAACGTAAGCCAAATGACATAAGTGGTGCAACAGGTCAATGGCTAGAATTAAACTGTCGAGGTGATAGGTCAGCACTTTAACCCATACCCAGGGTTTAATCAAGGTTAAGTCCAGGTTAACTGATACCTCTGGGTTGTTTGTGTGCTCCAGTCTCCCCAAATGGTTTTGGATGTGGATAATATATTTGCTTATTTGGAAGTAAAGACATAGTGCTTTTCTTTCTATACAGTTCAGCCCAATATTATTCATATACTTGGCAGATTCATATTAAAACTATCCTTTAAAAAAGGACATTCCTACCTCACAAACATGAATATCAGCAAATAAATTGTCAAATGAACATTTATGAAATATGCAATGAGATTGTGAGGAACTTTTAAAGAAAACTGCAATGAACCTGAAACCTTTTCACATCGTTTATTATTTTCAGAGATGGCTGATATTTTTCAAATCAGAGCCAAACTCCTTGTTCTGTTCTTCATTGAAATTAATTAAAAACTGAATCGGACAGGGGAAAGAATGATTAGAGTTCAGTAAAGCCCAGGATTATTCATACCCCCTATCATAGGGTCAGTTTAAAACATTCATAAAAACATCAGTCACGTGGATAAAGACAAAGTAAAAATATGGAATGACCTCAGAGACAGATCAGCTTTACTTAACAGCCTATTGATTGGCTTCGTCAAGACTGTGTAGTGGCCCTTTGTGGCACCATCAAAAGAGCAATCCTCGAGATTAAACAGTTTGTCTATGCAGACATAAGACTTAGATCCTATAAGTCATGAGATGCAAGTGTCTCCAAGGGAAGTGCTAATCCAGAGTCTTCCCTGGTCAAAAAGGCTTGTCTGGTTTTCTCAGTTCTAGGAAGCTTAGTTTCCAAATCCTCTTGGCTGGCCCCTGTGACAGTGCCTGTAATCTGCCCAGATCAGATAAAGCACTCTTCTCCAGAGTCTTTCACCAGCTAAAACACCCAGCTGATATCTTTGCACAAGAGGCCCGTCGATGCTGCTTGTACACAGACTGTCGCCTCCTTCAGAGACTCCTAAAAAAAAAAAGCCTGTAGAAGTTAATGTTCACTTAGCAGATATCTTGAACTTTTGACTTCCATGTGTTTGGTCAGGATCAGAGCGCTTGTCTTAGTTTGTGTGCTTGTTTGGGAATGGCTGCGTGCATGCATCTTTGATTAAGTGAACAAGAGTGGTTTTAGATTAAAACAACGTCAGCCCTGTTTTCAGTTCTTGATTCAATTCAATGCAACCTCATTAGGTGGTTTATTGCCTAAGGGAAGTTATAAAAGCAGGGCATCCAAGATGGAAGCGTTCACATTTAATAGTCCTGTGTGTTCCCCCCATGTGCAGAACATGGTAGGGGGGGGGGACATGATGTGCTGATGGTCAAAGGCAGACACTGACTAAGGAATTTCGCACTCAGGGTTCTGCTGGTTTTTACTGTGATATTTTGTTCATGTGTTGTTTTTAATGCAACACTTCCCTCTGTCACTTTTACTATGAAGCTTTCTGATGGGGCTCACATTTACTCATTTTGTTTCATAAGTTCTTTAAAGAGATTATGAGAGCTAATTTTGATTCAAGGAATCCCATTGAAAACTCTGCTCCTTTTGTTTTTTTCCGCAAACCCTGAAACTATGCTTAATCACTATTTGTTTCTGTTTAAGCCTTTGGTCACACAGAGTTCTCATTTTTTTCAAAGCCTTCTGAGAAAAAGTGTTCTTTTCATTATGAACAGAAACTGGAGCATTTGGTACAAATTTATAAAATATGTGAATGTGACAAAAAACAAAAAAAACAAACAAAAAAATGACGGTACTGAATATCACCCAAACAAAAACCTACCTCTTTTTTTTTTACATGAAAAATATTTCTTTTAACACTAACTGTATTAAATTGCCAGCAGACATAAATAAAAGGTTCCTTCCTGAGCTGTTTACCACTTCGATGTAACACCAACAGTGTGGCATCTGCTAGATAAACTGACAAGGGGGATTTATTACCAGTGTTGAGAACGTTACTTTAAAAAAAGGCAAGCAGTGTCTTTGCTTAAAAAATTACTAGTCATTAGTCAAAGTAACTATGAAGTTAGTTTAAGTAGTTAAATTAACTATGCAGTTATAATCTAAATGTTATAATCTAATGTTGAAGAATTTAACTTTCCCATTATGGGGACTTTAAATAATGGAGGAACTTGAGGTTCCATTATGAACTATAAGAGGTTTGTTATTTATTAATGAATGAAATGATTCAATAATTTATTAAACGTTCTACACATCTGAAAACATTGAATACTAATCTGCTGTTTGGATTTGAAATATATTTATGTTCTTGTGGATGTTTTTGTAAAAAAACGAACAATAAGATGTTTTAGGAATTTATATGTTTGTTTATTGACAGCCTTTAACTTGCTATAAGGTTGGTATGAGGCTAAAAAATTATGTTTTTTTTATGCAATTTAAAACAAAAAAAGTGGACTGTATGACTCCAATATTTCTGTGTAAGAAAAAAACAAACAAAATTAATTAAGTAAAAAAAAAAAGGAAATAACCAACATATAGGATACCGACAGGACACTTTTGCCTTTGACTGAAGTGAGCGCTTTTCTTTAAGCTGTCATCCTCTCTTCTCTCATTCCGTATTCAAGGTATGCTGAAGACCTGCCCAAATTTATCTCATCAGCCTATTAGAGTCATGTACGCCTTTGACTCAGCTCCCTGTACTGCCTGCAGTAAATATCTACCCATAGCAATAAGAAGTTTCATATTAGAGGTCTCTCTGATTGATAGAGTTGGAGTAACCCATTGTGTTAACATGCAAATAGGAGTTACTAATATGTGAAAAGTAGTTAGATTTCTTGTTCAATGAAAGGCTAATTCAGTTACTAATTCAGTAAGGTATTACTCACAGCACCATTTATTGCCTTGGGATTTAGACACCAAAACTAAATTTTCCTAAAGATTTATTTGTAGCTGTGGAAAAAAAATATGTCCCATAGCTCTGAGTGAACAAAAATAACTTGTTTAAAATGTCAAGTAAACAAAAAAAAAAGAAATTAGACACCTCAGCAAATGTTTTTCACAAAGTGTTTACATTTATTTGTTTATACACTTATGCAATCAGGTAATTGTATTTGTTTTAAAGTTATAGTGGAGGATTTTCACCCTGTACTCGCTCCTGAGAGGGAACGCCTATTAAACGTGTGAGCATGCATTAGCCCATTACTAGCAGGGATTTGAAATGGATTTCTGCCAAACTTTACCTGTCGAGTAGAAACTTCTGCTGCAACCGAGGCATCAGTGGGAAGCCCGACCTGTGCTTTCAGTTTACGCCATAGCGTGAAAGAATCTCCCAGAGAAAGGCGAGCTTCAATGACTGGCTGAAACCATAGCTCACCACACATACGCCTAATAGTGCACAATGCAGAAAAAGATAGCTAACAAAGGATGAACACATAGGATGGCCTTACGTAAACATATAACCAGAATGATTGACAACTTATTTAGATGATCCTCCCGGAAAAATTATATCCTCCACTATACCTTTACGTCTTATATTTTTATCAGTCACATTTGTATTCCATTTATGCAGCAATAATTGCTGTAAATAACTCAAAAATTATTTAGCATAATCTCATGATATTTCTCAGTCTTTTCAGTTTTCTAAGTTGCAAAAAGACAAAACTTCCCTGTATCCTCATTTTAATGGTTTTAATTAATCTTGGACCTTGATTTAGTTAGTTTTTTTTTCTTTCTTTCTTTCCAAGTCAAGATATTCAGCTACAAGATTTAGGCCTAGACAAATGTTTTCAAGGTTAATGTTTTTTTTTTTTTAAGTGACTATAATAGATTTGCGAAAAGTAGGTTTCAAAAATAGTTTATTCTAATAAGAGCAGTCCAGTCTGGGTATTCAGATGGTGCCAGATAACTGACAAATATTTTCAGAAAGGGCAAAATAGTGGAATTTGTTTTTTTTTTAGCAATTTAATTAGCCACTGTGGAATCATCTTAGTAAATTACACTCACAATAATCAGTTTACAGGGAAAGTGAGCAGCCTCTCAAGCCTCAAATAACTTAGTTTTCTCCCTTTTAAAATTGTTATTTATAGTAGGTGAATGTTTATTGGGGGAACTCAAATCAAAATTGTGAATGAAAAAGAGGGATGATTTAACACTATGGTCAAAAGTGAACACTCACTGATTACGACTGCATGTTATAGATTTTGGCATAAATAAAAGCTTCTTAGCTTTTATTTATGCCAAAATGTATAATCTATAATTTACAAAACAGGGACACTAACTAATAAAGATTGGGGGCATTAAGCACTTATTTAATTGAATCATCCTTGATTGATTTTTGAAATAACATGGCGCTCCCTAAATCCAAGGCAAACAATGAAACCTTAAAAGAGAAGAGAAGATATTCTGGTCTGAACTATTAACCAAGGGCTTATCACAGAAGGGAAGCTAGCTAGCATTGGCATGCTGATCCTAAATTGCACAGAATTTCCATACAAAGAAAAAAAAAATTTAAAAGCTCCTACTCATTAAATGTACTTCTTTGTGGTAGAATGTTGTAGCAGCCTTGTGAAACTAAAACTATCATGCTAAAAATAAATAAATAAATAAATAAATAAATAAATAATGCTGATTTGCTACCCTTTTAAAGCACGGTGACCGAGATACCTGTTGAGTGTGAATGGAACACAACTGAACTGCACTGTGCCAGACACAACTGAACTGTGGTAAATCTAGTATTAGTTCAATAGTAGAGCATGGTTCAGTTGTGGCTCGTTTCTCTGATGGCAAAGAGCGCATGAGCAGACCGCGTCATATCCTATTTACAATCAATCAGCTTGACTGACAGTCGAGTAAGATCTCTTCACCTGTTCACAACAAGAACTTCTTCTCAGCCTATTAACAATAAATGTCTCTAAAAGACCTGGGTGAAACCTGGGCCCCGCCATTTTTGTTTGTGTAATTCCCGACTTCTGGGATGTAGTATAGGGGGTGAGGAACCATGCTAGTGTGATGTATTAATGGTCGTTAGAAACAAGCCCGACACGGTCTGGGCATGGATCAGTTTTAGAGGGCTAGTGCAAATTGGGCAATAAATTAATTGGTGTTTGCTTGTCATTCATCAGGCGTTGCAACCTGAAAAGTTTAAGACTAGAATAAAACCTCATGCAGTATATTTCCAGCATTTCTATGTCAATGCTTGCTCAAATGTAAAATTTTCAGCTAAACACATACAGAGTAGAGTGGGGTAGCTTTGTCTGCAATTAAATAAAAAAAAATGTATATCAATCATAGTCACACATTAGCCAGTCAATTGGCTTATTTCCTGAGCTGGAATGAATAAAACTCTGAAAGAGAGGGGTAACAATAATAAATACCCCTTTCATCAGAAAACCAAGATAACTGATAGTCTATCAGATGTATTTTGCAGTCCAATCTGAAAAGGAAAGAGCAGGTTCACACTGAAGGAAGGAAAGAAAACTGAATTTTTAGATGTGAAAACTGATGCATTGATGCATAGAAATAAATTATCAGACAAAAAACAGATTTTTACACTTTAAAGATCTCCAGTGCATGGCAAGATTGGCAATAATCATCCAACGCTCAGTTTTGGGATTAATAGATTGTTAGTCCACTTCATTCAATTCGATTCAATTCCATACATGTGAGGAAATGTGCATGACAACTGCCCCAATATCTCCATATAAGTCTAAGACTTCCAGCAAACGGCGTTCATTCACAAAAAATGGCATCAAAAATGTAAAAAGAGACTTTATTAGTTTGGGGATGAATATTTTGCTCATCAAGTGCTGAGCAGCTTAATTAAAGGACCAGTAAGCTGTGGGGAATAAATCAGAAGAGCTGTGATTTATTGCCACCTGTTGGTTGAATTGTTGCAGCAACAAAAATGAAAATTATTTGATCAAAAATGTGTTAAAAACATATTCATCAAAAGCATGACGGTCAATGAAAACTACTGGTGGAGGCAAGAGATGCAACCCACGATGTAAACGCTTATTATGAGTTTAAGATCAACCAACATGACACATTCCACGTCCTTAGAGCCAGCTCTGGGGGGAGCAGGAGATCGACAGGCGGATTGGCGCAGCGTCTACCGTGAAGCGGGCGCTGTACCGGTCCGTCATGGTGAAGAGAGAGCGGAGTCAAAAAGCGAAGCTCTCGATTTACCGGTCGATCTACGTTCCTACCCTCATCTATGGTCATGAACTCTGGGTCATGACCGAAAGAACGAGATTGCGGATACAAGCGGCCGAAATGGGTTTCCCTCCGTAGGGTGGCTGGGCTCTCCCTTAGAGATAGGGTGAGAAGCTCGGTCATCCGGGAAGGACTCGGAGTAGAGCCGCTGCTCCTCCACGTCGAGAGGAGCCAGTTGTGGTGGCTCGGGCATCTGGTTAGGTTGCCTCCTGGACGCCTCCCTGGTGAGGTGTTCCGGGCACGTCCCACCGGGGGGAGGCCCTGGGGAAGACCCAGGACACGCTGGAGAGACTATGTTTCTCCGCTGGCCAGGGAACGCCTTGGAGTTCCTCCTTAGGGGCTAGAAGAAGTGGCTGGGGGGAGGGAAGTCTGGGCCTCCCTTCTTAAGCTGCTGCCCCCGCGACCCGACCCCGGATAAGCGGAGGAAGATGGATGAATAGATGGAACATGACATTTTGTTAAATCTCCTTTTAATATACACGCCTACATGTGCTATAATCCTGCAAACCATGTCTGTCTAGTTTTCAAACTCATTTTAAAGCCTATTTTTATTCTTTGCCTTTCAGCACAGCGGAGACTCTCTCTGTTTTTGTGTTTGTGATTGTATTTTTTTTTATTTGTGTTTTATTTGTTTTAATTCATTTAATTTATTCTATGTTGTTTTATACAATTTTGACTTACCTTGATTACTACAGCACTTTGTGGCAGGTGTAGTAGATTGAAAGGGCTTTAGACATAAAGTTATGTAAAAAGTTTGGTAAAAAGGTGGGAACAGCACATCAAATACTGAAAAAAGGGTTGTTAAACAACCAAAGGTTTTTGGTGTTAAGGCTGTGAAATTCTATGAATAACACCAATTACTTTCAGCCTTTAATCTTTCTAAATTAAATATACTTGTTCTCACTTTGTACTTGTGGAGCTCTCTTTATCTTTCTCTCATTTTCTAATTATGAATGTTAGGTTAGGCCTAAAATTGCTGTTTGATGTGAATGTATATACTGTCTTTGCAAACTAACCTTATCCTGTGTGAAAACATAACTAGATACCCTTAATCCAGGAGATAACAGATTAAGCTCATATTTCTTTTGTTTTTCCACCAACAATGAGACTTGAATACCGTCTGAGCTTGCAATTAAAATATCACTTTCTGACAATGGAAGTGGGCAATATGTTATGCCCTAATTGAGGAAAAACATCTAGACTCTGAAACTGACCCACCAAGTTATTTTTACGATTTCCAGTAAAATCTGATTGACTTACATAAGAGTCATAACAAACTTGGAAGCAGTCGGTAAGCCAGTCAGACGCCAGGGTTTGTGAATGCACCTCTCACTCAATTTGATAGGTAAAGTTGGCAGTTTCCAAATAGAGTAAAATAATTTTCCATATATCTGTAATTAAAAGTGGATAGTTAGTTGTCTAATAATATAACATAACATATATAACAAAAAATAAATAAATAGAATAAATAAATGAATGTTAGAACTGTAACTATAGTCATATATTTACATTACTGTTTTTCATCACAGTGTTTTTTATTACTGCTGCTTACCTTATCTGGGCTGCACTTGTGTATACAAAATTTTGTTTACACTTGTGTATACAAAATGACTAAGTAAATCTGTCTAAGTGTAAGCCTAATCTAATTAAAAGGTGTATTACATTTTTTAAATGGAGCCTTGGGGGAAGTTCAACTGAAGAAATGTATTGCTTTCCTTCATCCAACTGCGACACGGCCAATCAGCTTTAAACCCCACCTCCACAAAAGCCAATCTGCATCCAAAGTTCATCTTAAAAAGCCTCCGATAGGCACGTGTCTACTCCTGCACGCAGGTGGTGGATGTGCTAGTGACTTCATTCAGTTGACATCGCTTCATCCCACCTCCAGCCCCTCCTCTACCATCGTAGCTAAAGCTTCATAAGAGTGTCATTCCTCCCGGACTCTTAATGTGTTCCATGTTTCATCTTAACCGGTCCGGCAGAAGACCACCATGTTGAGCCTGGTTCTGCCAGAGGTTCCTTTCCAACTGGGAGTTTTTCCTCTCCACTGTCGCACCATGCATGCTCATCATGGACAGGTTCTCTCAACCTGTGTAATTCAAACTGGACTTCCATCTTAAAGTCCCTGAGTGAAGCTCTAGTATCAGCTCACGCAATCCACTGGATCTCCCCATAAAGCTCAGCAGACCGTCTTGGTAACCAGCAGTCTACAGACTGACCAACTTCATCCATCTCCACTCCACCACCAGTTTCAGGCCTGGGGGGCCAGACAGCCCTATTCTTTCCTCATGTTCATGCATATATATCAAAATTAAGTGCTATGTTTCATGCTGAGGTCTGAGTGCCAAAGACAAAGTAATTGAATCAATACATTTCTCCTAATTATCTTTTCTCTTCGATTGATTTTTTCAGATTGAACTAGACATTAACTATTTAACTAGACATGGGTTTTGTTTAAATAATTAGATGTAATTATTGAGCTTGAACTTCATAACTTTAATGCCCCAAAACTTTTGTAAAATGGGAAAATATTTGCATAACCCAAATGAAAGAAAAAATTGGAACAAAAACAGGAAAATTAATTCTTAGAAAAATGTGTATTAATATAATTGCAAACATGCAAGTTGGAGTCATGAAGTAACCATTCCATGTTGTCTTTTTGTAAATGTTTTAGAGGTTTTAAAACATTAAATAGTGTGTTCAATCTCTGTCGGCTTTAGGCATAATGAGCTCCTTCATATAGCTATAATGTTTGGCTCTGCAGCTGGATGATCCTAACAAAACATGTTTTCTTTCAAAGACGGTGAAGATGGTCAATATTCAAAGAGTCATATCTTGTTCATTTTTTAAATTTCTATATGTTTTGCATCATTGGAAGCTTAGACTTCAGTGTTTAGATCTGGACTGAACTTAAAGTGACGCTGGATAGACCTTTTCATGGTTTTTCCATTGCTTTTCAAATTTAACTATGTATTAATATATTAAATGAAGAAATGGGAAATGAAATTAGATAACTAGACATTAAATTGTACATTTATTTGTTTCATATTTAGATTATGTTTTTATACATTGTAAGATACTTATTTTTTTCATTCATTTCTGAAGGAGTAACAGAGCTTGACCAGGTGATCATTGTGCTGCTCACCACACACATGTTCATTGGTGGATTTCTTGGGTTTCTTCTTGATAACACAATTCCAGGTATGGATTGTTTTTTTTTCTATAAAATATTAAATGATAAAAGACAATCGTCACTGCCAGCTTACCTTTTTGTCTTTTCTTTTTAGGTACTGAAAAAGAAAGAGGCATTAACAGCTGGCAGGAAAAGGTGAAAGAGGGGGGAAACGTTTCTTCTGATTTGTCCTGCTATGATATTCCTTTTTCAAATCGATTTTTAAAAAGGTTTAAATGTTTCCAATATCTACCCTTTCTCCCAACTTACAAAACCTCAAAGGAGAGATTGTCCACATAAATGAGTGGGGACTCCCAGGGAAAAATCCTTGTTAACCAAAAAAGTTCTTGTTTTTACCTTTGAACCTTGATGTGAGGTGACTGTGCTTTTTAAAAGTTTAGTCTACATTTTCTGCTGATAAAATAAAACACAAGTTTTCTATGTTTGATATTAGTATAACTGGTAATAATATAAACAAGTAAATGAGTAAATGTGATTTATTCCTGAAATAGACCAATTTCTCATAAGATCCTCACTACCTCATGATTAATACTCACTTACATACAAGTAACCACTTTCTTGAACTATATTTGCTTCAAAAGTATCTGAACTAATACAATAAAGGTGATTGATAACAAATGCTTTCTGAATTCAATGAATGACAACTTAAAGACAAACTGCAAATTTGAAAAAAAAAAAAAAATAGCACGATGATATCACAAATAATAAATATATATTGACATATGAAGGGCTGCCTTACAGCCTGTAGGTCCTGGGTTCAACTTCTAGCCAATGGTCTTTCTGCATGAGAGTTTTAATGCTGTCCCTCTGCACGCATGGGTTATTCCCGGGTACCTCAGCTTCCTCCTACAGTCCAAAAACATGACTGTTGGGTTAGTTGGCACCTCCAGATTGTCTTTAGCTGTGCGTTTTGTGTGTGTGTGGTCTTCTTGTACCTACAATGTGAGGGGAGTGTCTTGTTACATATCCTTCATTGTGGGGACTAACCGGTACATATGGGGACATTCAACTGGCCCCTGTATGGCAATGTTCTCTTCTTTGAGTTGGGGTATGGTTTAGGACCAAACTGTGAATTCACTTTAGGTTAGCATTAGGGTTAGGTATATGTTGGTTATAGTTAGGGTTAGGATAAAGGTCTGGGTTAGGCCATTCATAAGATTAATGTAAGGCAATGAAATGTCCCCATATATCAGGAAAACACCGGCATGTGTATGGGTTTGTGTGTGTGTCTGTGTTGCCTTGCAATAGAATGTCCAGGATGTACCCTGCTTTTCGCCCATAGACTGCTGGAGATAGGAATCGATCCCACTGTGACGCTGCTGAATAAGTAGAAGAGTTTTTTTTTTTTTTTCTAGAAAATATTATATAGTCGTATGCTAATGTGGGAATATCCTTTGGAGGACAAATATCAGGAGATTGATTCCAATAGGGAAAACCAGATGATGGGCTAAGTATAAGACTTTCAGTAAATTCATTTGGAGTTTCGGTAAATCACAACATGATGACTTGCTGTTGAGCTGTTAGATGACCTTTAAAGCAATATGTCTTTAGGGTCAACTAACTGCATAAAGCATTCTTCATTTTTAAACACACTTTACAACTCACAAAATACTTGGAGACCAGATGTATAAACATTTGTCAGCTCAGAGGCTTGTTGAGGGCACAGAGCAGAACCTTAAGCAATGCATCAAACTTTGATGCTGTGCAAAGACTTGTTTTTTAACTAGATTTAAAATGTTCCAAGAGAGGGAAAGGTGTGAGTTGTGCTTCCAGGCTGTAATCCAAGTGAGACAGATGAGAAAAAAGAAAAGGATGCAGGTAGAGATTTTATAGAATAAGCCAGTACCCTTACCCATGCTTCATATTTAGGTGAATGTCCATAATGTTGTTCAAGCTCTGGCAAGTTATATACATTTGACGTTTGCAGCCACTGCAAAACGTACTTGGATTTGAATTGTTTTCAGACCAAAAACTTTTCAAAAGATAAGGCCCAAATGACTCACCAGCTCAACACTTGAAAAAATAATGAAATACCCCTAGAATTGATAAATAGACACAGGTTAGAACATACAGAGCTGTTCAGTCCATCATCCCAGTGGGAGAAGCTAGGAAAGTCCCCTCAGGAAGATTTCACTGTCAGGACAGGTACTAAGGTAGCCCAAGATGACCAGGAGGGCTAAGGTAAAAAAAAAAAAGATGGAACTTGTTGCAGAAAGTATGTTATCTTCGCTCACACAATGCGACTACAGATAAATACCAGGAATCAATATAAATTTTTTTTTTTGACCCTTCTTAATAAAGAATAAGCTGTAGGCACAATCAATTAGGAACATTTACAGTATATACATGTGCACAGAGAAAGGAATATATATTGCCCATGACAAAATAATAAACACATTTGCAGAAACTAGTGAATTAAGGTGTTTTTTGGTGTTGTAGATTCTGGTGTTTGAGTAAGTCAGTATGGTTTGTGTTTTTTTAAATGCAAAATATTTTAATCGCTACTTGTTTTATTCTGCTTTTATTACCTTGTCCTTTATTGTTAAATTCATGTAAAAAAAACATCATATTGTCTTTGTATTGAATTATGGTTCATGAATAAACTTGCCTTGCCTTGATGTTTCTCTTGGTATCTGTTGGTGCCACTTCTCCAGAGTGGGGGTACTGCTTTGAGTGCTCCGATGACTACAGGTACTACAGTTGCCTTCAACTTCCAGGCTCCTTCTAGATCTTCCCTGAGACCTTGGGATTTCTCAAATTTCTTAGGTTCTTTTGTTTCTTGATGTTTCTGTCATTTGGGATGGCCATGTAAATCACTACGGTAGCCCTCTGCTGCCTATTAATGATCACAATGTCTTTATTTTGAAGTCCCACAGGATATTAGCTCTGTCATTCTCCACCACCTTGGAAGGTGATTCCAATTTTGACCTGAGGGGCTCCAGTTTGTACTGTGCACAGATGTTTCTGTATTATAACAGACACTTCTTTATGATGTTCAATGTATTCCGTTTGTGCCAGTATCTTACAACCAACTATGTTACCAAATAAAAAAAAGAGAGAAAAAACATACAAAATCACATTGTAGGATTTTTAAAGAACTAGAATTTTAAATTCAAGTGGAAAAAAGATATTTCATTGAGATGCCTGGTCCTCTAAGACATGTTACATCTCCTTTATGAAGCTCTTCTGTCTTCCACCAGTTACCTGCTTAATGGCATCTGTTTGAACTCATTGTATAAAAGACACCTGTCCAACCATGGTAAAGACCAAAAGAGCTGTTAAAGCATAACAAGAATAGAAAACTGTAGACGTGCTTCAGGCTGGAAAGAGAGATTCTACCACAGATAAGCAAGTTAGTGTGAAGATTTCAAATGTGGGAGCAATCATAAGAAATGTAAAGACATGCAAGACCATTAACATGATCCCTCGATCTGGGGCCCCAAGTAAGATCTAGACAAGAGCTACACAAAGGGTCCTGATGAATGACTCACAGAGACCTAGGTCCAAAGAACAAAAGTTACCATCAGTAACGCACTATGCCCAGAAGGCATCAGTGCCAGATATATCCCCCTGCTTAAGAGAGTACATGTCCAGGAATGTCTGCATTTTGCCAGAGATCTATTGGATGACCTGAAAGAGGATTGGGAGAATACCATGTGTTCAGATTCAGAAGAATGCTGAGTTGCACCATACCTACTGCAAAGCATGGTGGTGAAAGCATCATGCTTTGTGGCTGTTTTCTGTATAGGGGACAGTATCTATATACACATAAATGCTTTCTATCTATCTATCTATAGAAAGAGAGAGACAGACAGACATATGTACTTATATATATGTATATATATATATATATATATATATATATATATATATATATTAGTGCTGTCAAAATTATCGCGTTATTAACGCGTTAACGCGAGGCCATTTTAACGGCGATAATTTTTTTAACGTGAGATTAACGCTATGTGGTTTTATGGTACAATTTTCCAAGTACATCCCGCTGCAGCCTGCGAGAAGGCGGGGCTATTTTCCCCCAGTGTATGCATTTCTCATAGACTTCGAGAGCGGAGCTCCTCAAGGGAAAAAGACGCTCATACACTGGGTGACGCTAGTGCCTTTTCTTTAAGCCCCACCACCAACAAACAAGTTGAGTGTCTGGTAACTAGTAGCAACCTGAAATACGCTGAGAAAACAGATTACTGAGGTGAAATGGAATCTGCTACGGCACTCTTGCCGTCTGTGTACGCCACAGGTCAGTATTGTGTGTGTGTGTGTGTGTGTGTGGGTGGGTGCTTGTGTGTGTGTTCTCATTTTTGTTAAGAGGCTGAAAAGTAACTTTCTAGAGCATAGACTACCTCCATCTAGTGATGTCGGTCTATTGATTTTGATGTATTGATTGAAAATTGTTCATTATTATCTTGGTTAATTAACATCTAATGTTAACTGTACTGCATTTTATAGCAGTAGGGTAAAATGCTTGTCTTTGTTCAAAAGACTGTATTAACTGTAAAGACTGTCTTTTACATCAGCCTGTTTTCAGGGCCTTTTTTTGCCTACATATTTGTTATTTTTTGCTACATGCCTCCCCATCTTCTTGCCATATGTTTCTATGGCATAAATCAGTATCTGTGACCTGTTCTCATTTTAAAAAAAGAACATTGGCACAAACCTAGCCTGTATGTATTTTTTTGTATGTCATCGAGAGTATTTAAATGATTTTCAATCAGGAAAAAAATGTGCGATTAAAATGCGATTAATCGCGAGTTAACTTAGGCATTGATGCGATTAATCGCGATTAAAAAAATTTAATCGATTGACAGCACTAATATATATATATATAGTAACGGGTTGGACCCCCTTTTGCCTTCAGAACTGCCTCAATTCTTCGTGGCATAGATTCAACAAGGTGGTGGAAGCATTCCTCAGGGAGTTTGGTCCATATTGACATGATGGCATCACACAGTTGCCGCAGATTTGTCGGCTGCACATCCATGATGCGAATCTCCCGTTCCACCACATCACAAAGATGCTCTATTGGATTGAGATCTGGTGACTGTGGAGGCCATTTGAGTACAGTGAACTCATTGTCATGTTCAAGAAACCAGTCTGAGATGATTCCAGCTTTATGACATGGCGCATTATCCTGCTGAAAGTAGCCATCAGAAGTTGGGTACATTGTGGTCATAAAGGGATGGACATGGTTAGCAACAATACTCAGGTAGGCTGTGGCATTGCAACGATGCTCAATTGGTACCAAGGGGTCCAAAGAGTGCCGAGAAAATATTCCCCACACCATGACACCACCACCACCAGCCTGAACCGTTGATACAAGGCAGGATGGATCCTTGCTTTGATGTTGTAGACACCAAATTCTGACCCTACCATCTGAATATCGCAGCAGAAATCGAGACTCATCAGACCAGGCAACGTTTTTCCAATCTTCTATTGTCCAATTTCGATGAGCTTGTGCAAATTGTAGCCTCAGTTTCCTGTTCTTAGCTGAAAGGAGTGGCACCCGGTGTGGTCTTCTGCTGCTGTAGCCCATCTGCCTAAAAGTTCGACGTACTGTGCGTTCAGAGATGCTCCTCTGCCCACCTTGGTTGTAACGGGTGGTTATTTGAGTCACTGTTGCCCTTCTATCAGCTCGAACCAGTCTGGCCATTCTCCTCTGACCTCTGACATCAACAAGGTATTTCCGCCCACTGAACTGCCGCTCACTGGATGTTTTTTCTTTTTCGGACCATTCTCTGTAAACCCTAGAGATGGTTGTGTGTGAAAATCCCAGTAGATCAGCAGTTTCTGAAATACTCAGCCCTTCTGGCACCAACAATCATGCCACGTTCAAAGTCACTCAAATCACCTTTCTTCCCCATACTGATGCTCGGTTTGAACTGCAGGAGATTGTCTTGACCATGTCTACATGCCTAAATGCACTGAGTTGCCGCCATGTGATGGGCTGCTTAGAAATTAAGTGTTAACTAGCAGTTGGACAGGTGTACCTAATAAAGTGGCCGGTGAGTGTATATATATACATATATATATATATATATATATATATATATATATATATATATATATATATATATATATATATATATATATATATATGAACAAGATTACATGTGCACACATATGTGTGTGCATGTGTTCTTGTTTTTAATAAATTGACCAACTGCTCCTTGTGGGGCTTGATGCCTGGACTCCATAAGCGGAATTGATGTTTTTGGGACAGGGGTTGTGTTTAGGACTAAGGTATGAATTGAGTTTCGGTTGGAGTTAGGGTCAGGTATGGACTGGTAGTGGTTAGGGTCATGGTTACCCCCGACTCACACCGACTCCGGTCTTACCGTTGCGGTGCGGTGGGTGCGGCGCCGCAGTGATTCCAAGTCATTAAAAAGACGTAAACCTCTCTCACCGGCTGCTGAGCTGTCCGGCTGCGGTTACCAAGACACTCCGGCGCTGCAAAAAATTCAGCAAGAAAGCTATCCTTGCGGCGTGCCGGAGCCCTCCGCAACAAGCTCTTGGAAATATCCTTATTTGGGCCGTGTTATCGCGTGAAGTTACGTGAACTCAAGTGAACTTCTGTTCTCGCGACTTAAATCTCCGGACCTGTTGCCGGAGCCGCAGAGCCGCACCGCACCGTAGTCAAAAGGGCGGTGTGAAAGGGGGTGTGCGGGAGTTGCGGTCTCCGTCGGCTCGGTAACCGCACCGGAGCCAGTGTGAGCAAGGGGTTAGGCTTTTGAAATTAATTGAAGGCAATGGAAATGCCCCACAAAGATAGTGAGACAAGTTTGTGTGTCAAACTGTCATCCCATTTCTATTGCGGAAATTTGTGAGTTTGGGTTTTTGGATCAAATGGCTGTTTTATGTAACATTCTTTACAAGCATTTTTTTTAGTGAAACCTTTTGCTTCTGACTAACATTATCTAATTTTCAACCCTTTATCTCTGCTCAGTATTTTTTGTTTTTTCCTAATTTTTCTGTACAGTACCTCGTGATTTTTCCTCCAGTGATGTTGATATACTTATCACCATGTTTGATTCTTCGTTTGCTATGCTACGGTATGTCAACACTGAGCCAGGATCTGTTGGAGCAGGGGTTACCAATGCAGTGCCCACAGGCACCAAGAACCACATGTGATGCCATCGGCTGTCAGGGTATGGTTGAGGTTTGAGTACCCAAATGCAGAGGCAGGGAGGCTGAGGTGATTTCTTGCAATTTAATTGGTGAAAACAGTAAAAAGTAAAGGCAGGAATCTAAAAATCCAAATTAAAATGTAAAACAAACCAGAACCATGGAGATATCAGGGGAGAACAATAAGTAACAGCGACAAGGAACTAGCAAAGAATGACAGCAGAGGAGAGTATGTATGGCTGATTGAACAAAGGCAGGGCTAACAAGCAGATAAGGAGCAGGTGTGAGAGGAGACAACAAGGAAGCCAAGGGAAAAGGAGCACCCACACACACACACACACACACACACAAGAGGGCAACAGAGGACAACAAAGAAAAACCTGAAAAACATTACAGACTCAAGACCGTGCCATCGGAGTCCTCTGAAAAAAGGAACAAATCACCAGTGGTCTAAGTTTAAAATCTTATTCTATTCTGTTGCTCTTCTTTTATTTAATACACAATACCCCAGATACTTTCTACAGGTGGCACTGATATTGAGGCTGATGTTTTAAAATCCAACAAAACAAGGGAAAACAGTCATAGTGCTCTAAACATTAAATTATATATAGCATTCCACAGATGTATCACAGCCTGCAAACTCTAAGCAGGCTGCTACACACAAAAAACTCAACTTTCTTGGTAGACCTGGTTCGTTTCATCCTGCCTGGGACACCTAGAGCTTCAGTAACAGGATGAAAGGAGGTCATGCACATTGAGTACCATATGTAAAAGCCATGTGGCCAGGAGTCTGTGCCATGTGTGAAGTCCTTCTTGATCTAGAAACAATTAGCTGGAGAAAAATAAATGAAAGCTTGTTTTACACAAATCTAACAGGATTACTGAATACTTACGTGGATTAGGTTGTATGGACATAAGTGTTCATTAAGAGAAGAGGCTTCCTCGGTCACAATGTTCTGATCGCCTGGTATTAGAGAAAGTCTGTCAAAGCATTATCTGCCAGGGTTTTATCATTCTTCGGAATTCCATGTATTTTAGATGCAATTCCGTCTGAGCTATTATTGTTATTTTGTATTCGTGTACGGTAAAAAAAAGAAAGGCAAGGAATACACTTTTTTGCCAGTAAAAATAAAAAAAAAGAACAGTTAAAAAAATGTATTGCAAAAGTTTATAAAGAACTTTGCTGATTATTCTTTAAATCTTTTAGTCATTACAAAATGTAAGGCAGTTACTTTCAGTAAAATTTTTAGCATTATAAAAACTAAATTATCCTTTTCTTTAATAACCATAAACTGTAAACTAAGTGCAAGAAGTATAAGTGTGAGAAATAGCTGAAGGTCAAATTATCTTTAAACCTGATCTAGTTTAACTTGGATATACTCAAACCAATTCACAATGAAAAACTCAAAGAGGTGGATTAGATTGATAAAATTATATTTTAAATAAGGGTTTCCCTGATAAAATATCAGTAACAGTTCAGAAAATTGATTCGTAATATTTTGAATTATTCTGATCTTGCCTTAGAGATTAACAATGGATTAGGATCCCATAACATGTCACAGGAAACGTTTATTAATGACAGGGGTGCTCAATGGCCACAAAACAAGGCTAGCAGACACAAGTTGGACACAGTTTCAAAAATCCTTTGACATATTTTATTAAACAAATTTAATGAGTGGATGTGGAAACACAGAAAAGTTCTAATTACGTAATATACTCATAATTTTCTGGTAAAATTTAACAGGTAGGTATTTATAATCTTTAGGGGGAGTTATCAAGAGCCATTGTTGAAGGACCAAAGAGCCACTTCTGGCTCTTAACCAAAGATCTTGCGGCTTTCTGGTTGTATGAAAGTAGGTCAATACTCAACCTTTAGATCAGAGATTGAAGAATGTGCACCTTTGCACTGGGGACTAGCATCTCCTGTGGAATAAACCAGGGGGAACAAGGGTCACATATGGAGGATCCGCATAGGGCCAAGGATGTTCAGAGGGGCTTCTATGGCAGTGTGCTGGTAGGATCTCAATTCACAGCCTGGAAGCATATTTTTACCAGTACATCATCCTTGCCCAACACAATGCTCAGTATTCTATCCATGTTGTTAGGTCTCTGAGGTATAATAGGTGCCATTGCTAAGCGCAGTAATGATGGCTGTCCTGGATGGTCTCATTAATTTGATTGACCTGATAAAAACACCAGGTTGTGAATGTGTTGCCACTCACAACATTCCTTTTCATCTGTCACCACTTTTTCAATCGAATTTCACATTTGTTCGACTCTTCACCACAGTTATTGTACATTTACATTATGTTTCTCTTTCTATGTCATCTGACATTGTCAATAACTTTTATGAAGCTTAAACATGATACACTGCTTCAGGTCAGACTATTGTAAAATTAGTTTACCTGATGTACACATTAAGTGGTAAAACTGTATTTGATTAGGCTAACTTTGTAGCTAAAGGACCTAGATGTCTGGGACAAATAAAAAAATCATCAGAAATTGAAAACTTTCCTTATTGGTTTTTGATAATTAAATGATTTTTTTCAGAGAAAATGCTTTTATTTAATAACTACACTAACACCGGTTAGTTGCCTGAAATATAGAGGGAAAATCTACAGAAAGCTGTTTTCTTTTCATCTCTTCTGTATATCACATAAACAGCCAGAAATTTTCAAAAGAAATTAAGGCTAGTATAAAAGTGGAACAGATATTCTTAGCTTCAAAGTATAAGGGCACCGTCATCCCTCAAAAGCTTTCGATTGTGTTAGCAGGTAGCCAGTGTAAAAATAATTGGGCATATGACACCATACAATACAGCTACTTGTTTCTTGATAAAAAAAATTTTGCAAATATTTATATTACGAAGAGAGAATTCCACTCTCTGCATGTTTTATATTTCACTTAACTTCATCTCCTAATTCACAGCAATACTGTGAATTAGTGTTGCTGTGAACCACTCCTCCAAAAATTGCAGTCTGTAGGTGTTTTTGTGGCACGTTACCTTAAATGTTGCTCTTTATTGTGTACTTTTTCTATTTTTAAGTCTAGGAATTTTCCTTTTGATATGTTATTCTTGTAACATGAACACTGATAGGGTGTGTTTGACTGGGTGAAGAGATAACATTCATCATTATTGCTGTGTTTTGTTTGAAAAGAAGCCAGGACTAACGAACACATTGTTAAGAAGACTTCCTTGTGATTAAATTTCAAACTGATGTTGTGGCTGGTAGAGAACTTAGTTAGAAACCTGCTTTCTTTTTTTATTGGTGTTGTTTTACATCATGCAGATTATCAAAAGTGCAGCTATTTGTACCCTTACAATCTTTTTTTAATTAAATCTGAAACATTTTTGAAGTTCAATTCAATTTGAACCAGGTCATAATTTCCATTCATACTATAGTTTTTCTTTTGTTGTTTTTTTTTTTCTTTCCTTTTTTCATCACAGTGGCAGAAATTGGTTTCCTTAAAAAAAGGATTAGCTTTGAACAAAACAAAAAAACATCGCAACATACAATTCCAGTTGAGATTCTATTCCAGCTCCAGCTTTTCCAATGCACCATGCATCCATGAGTCAGGGGTGGGTGCAAGGGGCAGGTGGCTCAAAGCAGCATTCTTAATTCACAATCTCTTTTCAGCCTTAAATCACAATAAAAAAAAAACCAAAACAATTCAGTTATGGATTACCAGTTTATTGAATCATACTTGTATACCATCTGAAATTGCTGTTCATTTTTTTGATGTCATCACAGCCCCTATCAAATTGAATAGAGATTTTGCCTTTATCCGCAATTTCAAGCGTTGCCACAGATTCTTTTGATCAATAGGTTTTTTACCATTCATTTGCAAATCTGGTTGAATTTACAGTTGTTGTATTGCTGGACGTTGAAGCTCGAACCTAGTCTGTACTTTGTTGCAGCTTCTAACGGATCCTTGCATTATTTCCAAGAATTTGGATTCAATCAGAAATAACTTTATTGATGCAAAGCGGAAATTAAACAAATTAAACAAAAATTTACCTTCAACCACAGGATGATACATCAACCACATTTCATACTGGAAATGGTGAAATCAGCTTGATATGCACTTCACTAAATGTGGCATTTATGTCACAAAATATAGTTTAGGTCACCAGACCACCTTAATCCTGTCATGATCTTACATTTTTTAGCTTTTGTTTTTGTTTTTTCAGGGGGTTTTCCAGTATTCGTAGTTTTTTTTTTTCTGTGTTGTCTAGATTTAGATCATTTTTCGTGCTCTTCCAGGTTTTCTATTTTCTTCAACATTTTTGGTATTATTTATTCCTTGGTCTAGTTTTATTTATTCTTTCTCTTATCTTAAGGTTAAGTTTTCTATGGCTTCAGTTAACTCAAGTCCCTTCGCTTATCCTCTAGTTTTTCCCTTGGTCATTCCTTATTTTGTAGTCATTAATTTTATTCCCCTTTAACCTTATCTAATTTCTTTTCTAGTTATCTTTAGATCCTGTTGCTTCTCCCTGGTTATTCTTTGCTGCCGCCCAGTGTCCTTTCCTTGGCTCCTTCTAGTTACTCTGACTACACCAGCTCCCAGCTGATTAGTCCTCCCATTGTTTCTGTCTCTTATATTTACACCTTTTGTTCAGTTCCTCATTGCTGGATCCTCATCATTCTTTAGGTTTATTCCTCCTTAGTGTCTCCTTGTTTTTTGGTTCTTGAGATTTTTTGTCGATCGGTTCTGGACTATAAATTCTGTATTTTAAATTTTTCAATCATCCCTCCCTCTTCTAATCTGCATTTAGGTCCAAACACCATCCACCAAACTTGACAGTTCCACATGTCTGCAACAAACTGAACATGCCATATAAGAGACATAGGGACATAGCTTCATATTAATACCTCTCTGCCACCCACTCATCCACTGAAGGCTAGATTTGTGGAGTTCCCATATGATAGTTGTTCTTATTTTTATTTTGGGGAATCAGGCTAAAGTGTATTCTACACATTTATCTTATTTATCTATTTATTCATCTATTCTATTTCTATTCTATTTCTATTTATTTATTCTTTTTTTTCATTTAGTAAGGTCAAGCATATTAAAGAAGTTAACATATTTTTCATGGGGGGTTTAAAACAAAAAAAGATTATAAATAAATTGCCCACATTTAATCAATAGAATGAGTATCTAACTTCTGCATTTAACATTTTTGAAATGCTACCACATGATCTACAGTGATTCTTCTTATGTTTTTTTTTTCCTGTTAATCCACGGGAGCAGCCCATGCTTTCATGTGACATTAAAAAATGTGTGTCAAACATGAGAGAGCATCAGTGTTAGCAAGTACTTCATAACGTCTTTAATGTCTGATAAAAGACCAAGAAATAACTGCTCAAATCGGTTACACAGATCAAGAAAAGGGTCAGTTTGATGGAGCTGGGAAATGGAGGAACATCTTGGTAAGCACATGACTGGTTAAAAACAGAGGAAGATTCATTTGCTAAATCACCAAAAGTAAAACTGTTGTTATTTAAAGCGTAAAACGGCAAGAGAATAAAGTTAGTGGAAACATTTTGAAGGACTGTGATTTGTGAATAGGATGGAAGGTGATAACTGGCCTTCTTTGGTCTACAGCAATGACTGAGATGGACTTCCTTCTTTGTGTTTTCTATTCTTCTTGATCAGAGCAGTACTGGAAATAATACTGCAATTTTTTTCAACTGCATGACCTTGTTTGGCTTTGCTTGAAATCCCTGTGTGAAAACATACCAGACAAACAGAAGGTGTGACTTGTCACATATCTAGCATTGCATGGATGGGGAAAGTAGTGTATATGTGTCCTTGAGGCATACCTGCCAAGAATGAAAATAAGGGACATTTTATGACATCCAGTGTGATCTCAGTCAAGTCAGGTCAACTATCCCAGTCGATCTCCATTATCCATTTTATATAAGACATATTTAATAACCTTCAGGATTACTTTAACAGAGTACTCCTCCCTCAAAAGAAGGGTTCACTTTAGCAGATCATTATCAGATAGTGCAGTTATAAATGTTAAAGAATATGTTTCACTTTCTCTCTCCTCTATGTCACTGAGCAGTGCTGCAGAGTGCAAAAGCTTGGTTTATTCACCTTCATAGGTTGATGATTTTGTTGATGGGGTTGATAGTTCTCTGTGTACTGCCTTACACAAAGCTTTACTTTGTGGTTGTGAAAAAGTTTTGTGGTTTATACAATAGCTGTTTATTGTTATATATATTAATGCATCCTGGAATGATGGTTAGTGACAGTTGCAGTGTAATTGTAATATTTTTCACAGGATTTTGCCAAAAAGGCAAATAAATGCTGCAGAGAGTGTGTTGCTCAAGTAGCTCGAGTGCCCACAGCAGCGTTGAACAGGACATCTCCCTGACAAGCTGTCAATCACGTTTCCCCGCCCACCCCCGTCAGATTGGGGTCAAAATCTGAATGTGAAAAAACTTATTTGAAAGTTTAAAAAAGTTTCAAGTTTAAGAAAGTTTGTAGCAGAATCTAGCTTCTAACCTCTCCACAACAGTTTCTTGGACCTGCCTGGTGTGTTCCTTGTTCTTCATGCCGTCCCTGGACTTTAAACTGACCTCTAAAACTGTCACATTGCGGTGCATTTATACAATATATATATAGATCCTGAATGAACTTTTGGAGAGATTTTACACTGACAGTAAAGTGGCCAAATTATTTTGTTTTTAGATCATGAAAAATACTAAATGCCAAAAATAATGACATCTGCACAAAGGAATTTGGATTGCTGAAAATGATCCATTTACCAAGAAATATCTGTTAAGATGACCAGCCACCTTTTACTGATTTTGTAACAGAGATTCTGCAGGTTTCCCCCATTTGATGTAATGTAAATTAAATATGGCCACCTAATGTTAACAAACTACACCCAGGTTATTGAAAGATTTCTTTTTAATACAGTTGCCAAACTCACCCAGAGCCTCTGTTGAACCGTCCATTCCACCTGCTCTTAGCAGCAATGATTTTATGGGATTCTTTATAAATAAGATTGATCTTATTAAAAATAAAATCATAAGCCCTCCTCTATCCGCGATTGTACCTGAGGTAGTCATGGAATCTGAACCAGGTTTAGACTGCTTTGATCCAGTTGAACTTTCTGAATTAGCAAAATTATTGTCTTCATCTAAGCCTTCAACTTGTATGTTAGATCCAGTTCCAACCAGGTTATTTAAGGAGGTATTCCCTTTGATCTCCTCCTCCATTTTAGATGTGATTAATCTATCTCTGTTACAGGGATATGTACCTAAAGCTTTTAAGGTTGCTGTAATTAAACCTCTGCTTAAGAAACCGTCTCTTGACCCAGATGACTTGGTCAATTATAGACCTATATCCAATCTTCCTTTCTTATCCAAAATTCTTGAGAAAGTAGTTGCCAAACAAGTTTGCGATCACTTACACCATAATGAACTTTTTGAAGAGTTTCAGTCTGGCTTTAGAGCTCATCATAGCACTGAAACAGCTCTGGTGAAAGTCACTAATGATATTCTCATGGCCTCAGATAATGGACTTGTATCTGTGCTCGTCCTGTTGGATCTTAGTGCTGCATTTGATACAGTTGACCATAATATTCTTTTAGAAAGACTTGAATATTTTGTTGGAATTAAAGGAACAGCACTAGACTGGTTTAAATCTTATCTATCTGATCGAATTCAGTTTGTTCATGTTAATGATAGATCTTCAACACGCTCAAAGATTACCTGTGGAGTACCACAGGGATCAGTGCTAGGACCAATTCTCTTTACTTTATACATGCTCCCAATTGGTAGAGTTATTAGACAGCATGGGATTAATTTCCACTGTTATGCTGATGATACCCAGCTATATCTGGCTATAAATCCAGATGAAGCTAACCCATTACATAGATTACAGGCATGTCTTGAAGACATAAAAACCTGGATGACTCTTAACTTTCTGCTTCTGAATGCAGACAAAACAGAAGTTATAGTCTTTGGACCAGAGTCTTTGAAAAAGAAGCTGATTAGTCAGTGACTTCATTTGGATGGGATTAAACTGATTTCAGATAATAAAGTAAAAAATCTTGGTGTTATTTTTGATCAGGACCTGTCATTTAAATCCCATATCAAAGAGGTTTCTAGAATTTCCTTCTTTCATCTGAGGAACATTGCAAAAATTAGAAATATCCTGTCCAGGGGTGATGCTGAGAAACTAGTCCATGCATTTGTTACTTCAAGGCTGGACTATTGTAATTCTTTACTACCAGGAAGTCCACAAACTGTAGTTAAAAGCCTTCAGCTGATCCAAAATGCTGCAGCCAGAGTTCTAATGAAAATTAAAAAGAGAGATCATATCTCGCCTATGCTGGCTTCTCTTCATTGGCTTCCTGTTAAATCAAGAATAGAATTTAAAATCCTCCTTCTCACATATAAATCCTTAAATGGCCAAGCTCCATCTTATATCAGAGATCTGATTGTTCCTTATGTTTCTAACAGAGCACTTCGCTCTCAATCTGCAGGTTTACTAGTGGTTCCTAGAATTTCTAAAAGTAGAATGGGAGGCAGGTCTTTTAGTTATCAGGCTCCTCTCCTGTGGAACCAACTACCAGTTTTAGTCCGTGAGGCAGACACCCTGTCTACTTTTAAGGCTAGACTTAAAACTTTCCTTTTTGATAACACTTATAGTTAGGGTGGCTCAGGTTATCCTGAGCTATCTCTATAGTTATGCTGCTATAGGCTTAGACTTTTGGAGGACATAGGGACCCCCATTTCATCATTCTGCTTCATTCTCTCTCTGTTCTCCTAACTGCAGAATCTGTTAGTTCAATCTCTAACCTTCTGCTTTCTCTGCTTTTCCTCAGAGTAGCTTTGCCTCGTCTGTTCCTGTTTGGCTGTGACGTCATCCTGGAAAGAAACATCAGCTGTGCTGCTTCCATCAACACCCTTGTTTATAGATGTTGGAGATCGGCCTGTTTTCCAGTGTGGTCCTGTTTCTCTGACCGTGACTGGCTGGATGTGCTCTCTTCGTCCTCTGGCATGGGAGCTGCTTTGGAGCTTGTCTGCCTGGCTGTGTGTTTCCTGGACGGGGCCGCCTTTTACAGCTGCTTTTTGTATCTCTGCTTCTGTCTCCTTGAACCCCAGTCGGCCTCGGCAGATGGCCGCTCACACTGAGCCTGGTTCTGCTGGAGGTTTCTTCCTGTTAAAAGGGAGTTTTTCCTCTCCACTGTCGCTACAAGCATGCTTAGTGTGAGGGATTGTATTTGAGTCGATGCAATCAACTGGTTTTCCTTAGATAGAAAACTTTATCAATTTGACTGTATGATCTGGTTGAACTGTAAAGTGCCTTGAGATGACATGTGTTGTGAATTTGGCGCTATACAGGTGCTGGTCATAAAATTAGAATATCATGAAAAAGTAGATTGATTTCAGTAATTCCATTTAAAAAGTGAAACTTGTATATTATATTCATACATTACAGACAAACTCATATATTTCAGATGTTTATTTTGTTTAATTTTGATGATTACAAATGACAACAAATGAAAATCTCAAATTCATCATATCAGAAAATTAGAATATTACTGAAGACCAATAAAAACAAAGGATTTATAGAAATGTTGGCCAACTGAAAAGTATGAACATGAAAAGTATGAGCATGTACAGCACTCAGTATTTAGTTGGGCCTCCTTTGGCCTGTATTACTGCAGCAATGCGGCGTGGCATGGAGTCGATCAGTCTGTGGCACTGCTCAGGTGTTATGATAGCCCAGGTTGCTCTAATAGTGGCTTTTAGCTCTTCTGAATTGTTGGGTCTGGTGTATTGCATCTTCTTCTTCACAATACCCCATAGATTTTCTATGGGGTTAAGGTCAGGAGAGTTTGCTGGCCAATTAAGAACAGGGATACCATGGTCCTTCAACCAGGTACTGGTAGCTTTGGCACTGTGTGCAGGTGCCAAGTCCTGTTGGAAAATGAAATCTGCATCTCCAAAAAGTTGGTCAGCTGCAGGAAGCATGAAGTGCTCTAAAACTTCCTGGTATGTGGCTGCGTTGACCCTGGACCTCAGAAAACACAATGGACCAACACCAGCAGATGACATGGCACCCCAAACCATCACTGACTGTGGAAACTTTACACTGGACTTCAAGCAACGTGGATGAAGTGCCTCTCTTCTTTTCCTCCAGACTCTGGGACCTTGATTTCCAAAGGAAATGCAAAATTTACTTTCATCAGAGAACATGACTTTGGACCACTCACCAGCAGTCCAGTCCTGTTTCTCTTTAGCCCAGGCAAGACTCTTCTGACGCTGTCTGTGGTTCAAGAGTGGCTTGACACAAGGAATGCGACAGCAGAAACCCATGTCTTTCATACGTCTGTGTGTGGTGGTTCTTGAAGCACTCACTCCAGCTGCAGTCCACTCTTTGTGAATCTCCCCCACATTTTTGAATGGGTTTTGTTTCACAATCCTCTCCAGGGTGCGGTTATCTCTCTTGCTTGTACACTTTTTTCGACCACATCTTTTCCTTCTCTTCGCCTCTCTATTAATGTGCTTGGACACTGAGCTCTGTGAACAGCCAGCCTCTTTAGCGATGAAGGCTTTTGTGTCTTGCCCTCCTTGTGCAAGGTGTCGATGGTCGTCTTTTGGACAACTGTCAAGTCAGCAGTCTTCCCCATGATTGTGTAGCCTATAGAACTAGACTGAAAGACCATTTAAAGGCTTTTGCAGGTGGTTTGAGTTAATTAGCTGATTAGAGTGTGGCACCAGGGGCCATCAATTTTGAACCTTTTCACAATATTCTAATTTTCTGATATGATGAATTTGAGATTTTCATTTGTTGTCATTTGTAATCATCAAAATTAAACAAAATAAATATCTGAAATATATGAGTTTGTATGTAATGTATGAATATAATATACAAGTTTCACTTTTTAAATGGAATTACTGAAATCAATCTACTTTTTCATGATATTCTAATTTTATGACCAGCACCTGTATAAATAAACTGAATTGAATTGAAAGTCAAAATTTGAAAGCATCTAAATGTGTCAAATGACCAATCTAATTTTTAAACAAAAAATTGGGAGTGTAAAATGTCATAATTTTATACCAAGATGTCATGAATGTGGGGGTTGTAAAAAATCCTATTCTGTCCTAATATTTTGGATGTTTTCGCAATGATTGTACATGATAATTGCGATAATAACCTATCAGTGTCAATAATAACCTCTCTGGATGCATGAAGGTGGCGCAGTGGTTAGCGTGTAAGACCCATGTACGGAGGCCTTAGTCCTCGAGGCGGCGAACCTGGGTTTGAATCTGGCCTGTGGTCCTTTGCTGCATGTCTCTCCCCCTCTCTCAGGCCTACTGTCGAAAAAAATGAGCCACTAATGCCGTAAAAACTTAAACAAATAAAATAATACCTTCTTTTTGGAACATCAGTTTGATGAAGCTGATATAGTAATGAGGCTGTCAGGCTCAGAACAAGAGGACCCAGTTTTCAAGGTGGAGAGACAGTTAGGTTACACAAAATGTTTATTTAAGATGGAACTGTAGAGAAAAGCGTCAGCATCTAAGTCAGGTACCTCTGCAGGGGAGAGAACAAAAATTAGTGACCACGTCTATCTGGCGGAGGATCATAACGAATGTCTGAGTCACTAACCTGGTCAGTTCAGTCTGTGCCCAAAAGACGAGGTTGGTCACAACCACTCGGCTGCCCGTAAGACATGGCAGGCACAAGACCCCAAAGTCCCGGAGGTCTTAGAACAGGCAGGAGATCAGAACCGACCAGACGAAAGAAGGCAGAATAATGCAGAGGGCAAAGCCAAAGCCGGTGTCGAAGATGTGCTCGAGATAAGAGGTCAGAGGTCCGAGAAGGTACCGAAGGGAAATCTAGAACGGTGTCAGGAAACAGTTCAAGGTTTGGCACACGGGCAGAATCAAACAGGAGTATGATGACAGGTCAGGCAAACAGATCAGAATAGGGGCAGGCAGGCTCAGAGGTCCGGAGGCAGAACTGGTCAGGATCAGGCAATCATAAACACTTGGGTATGCTAGAGAACTCTCACCAAAGACTTGAATAATCTGGCATTGATGACTGGTATAAAGGCTGGTTAAGTAGAGGCTAAGGTGAGTGGATCAGATGGACGATAATGAGAACTGTGCAGAGATAGGCAGTTGAATGAAATTGGTTATCAAGCCAGTCATTGGAGCCAACATCATGACTGTACAAATAAAAGGCGACACACTTAAACACCATCATTTGGATTCTGATGCTATTTCTTACAACATATTTTAAAATCTAAAAAACAATTAGTAAAAGTTTTATTTTCCTCCACAAAGAAAAAAAAAGGATGTTAGGATTTGAGATTTCTTCCACACACTTTCTGTAGTCAAGCAGCTAATAATGTTGCTAACAGGCATCCAAAGCTAAAATGATTAGAGCATTTTCCTGGAACCGTATCTATATCTGATATCTTTCAGTCCATTTGCTGGTGCATAAACATGTGATCCAGAAAAAAAAATTTTCAGGTAATTCAGAGGCATTAGAAGCATGTTAGAACGCTGGAGCCAGGAATGATTAGATAAACCCACTTGCTGCAGAATCTCGGTTAGGGAACACTTTATTAAGCTAATAAAGTAAAAATTAGATTATGCTGAATAATGAACTTTCAATTTCAGTTTCCAAAACAGACAACTGAAAGTGACTTGTCTTGAGATTTCAAATACAATTTTAGGTATCATTGTACAATTTGTCTTTCTTGAAATGGTTAATTAAGATTACTGTTTAGACTTAAACAGTATCTGTACATTAGCAAAGACAGTCCTGCTTTAAAAAAAAGAAATAATCCCTATCATCATCAACTATGTATAAAAGACTTTAAAATCAGCCAAAATTGAAACAAAATACTGTATAACAAGGATAAGCACAACATTCAAAAACAAGAAAAAGAAGCATTACAATGACGTAATGAAACTGAGTGGGTAGCATCCAGAATTTACTTGAAACGAAGTCATTTAGAATGTTTTTAGAGCATAAACAGTAGTGTATATGATTTCCTGAAAGCGCGCACATGCGCGTTCACGAGCCTACAGAAGCCGGCAGACCAAACCAGATGAAAGTGCGCATTCAGCGTCTGCTCTGCCAATAATGCAAGCGTAGAAGAAGAAATGTGCTGTTTACCTTTGCAAAGAAAGAAACAACGAAAGAAAAATGTCTGAGAACTTCAGTGTTGAGAAAGAGCATGAGTTCTTTGCCGAGCTGAATGCGCTGGTTTGGTCTGCCGGCTTCCGTAGGCTCGTGAACGCGCATGTGCGCGCTTTCAGGAAATCCTATACACTACTGTTTATGCTCTAAAAACATTCTAAATGACTTCGTTTCTAGTAAATTCTGGATGCTACCCACTCAGGACACTTGGAATACATTGGACGAGCAGTATGGAGGAATATTGACACGTTTTTTGTGGACTTTTATGGACCTTTCTGTCTCAGGCACCATAGACCTCCATTATTTGAATGTCAGCAGACAGCAAGAAGCCTCCCAGATCTCCAGATGCATTTGAGATATCAAAAAAGTACTCCAGAGTGTTGTTCAGCATGGGAGTGAGTAGAAAATGAAGGCTAATCATGTTTTGGGTGTACTATTCCTTTAATACAAAACACTGTAAGTATCATAAAAACTGTGAAATAATACAAGGCAGTAAAACAGATAAAATAAATAACAAAAGAGGATGAAAAAATAAATTAACAAAAAAAAAATTAAAACATCAAGTCTCAGTTGGAATAAACACCAATGTGTAAAAACACATTTTTAGAGGGGTTTCAAAAATGTGCTGTTTAGGGGCATGTCTAATGTGCTATGTCAGTTGACCTGAATTACCAAGAATGAAAAATCTTTCTTGAACCCTTTTGATCTCACCTTGGAGAAATTTACCTCTGCATTTAACTCATCCCCCTGGGGAAATATGGGCTGCACCCGGGGAGCAGTGTGGGGTTAAGGGTCTTTGCTCAGAGAGTCAGAGTTGCAGTCTGTGGGAATGGGGCTCAAACACAGAACCTGAGGATTCCAAGCTCTATGCCCTAACCACTAGGCTGCCACTCTCCCTTATTATAGGAGCATATTGTAACAAAGGATGAGCTCTGTCAGCTATGGTGGGTCAAACCCCTTTTATTCTATCTCTTAAAAATAAACAACATAATTTTAAAATGAACTAAAAATAATTTTGAAATGAAAGCCAGGACAGGGGTGATGTGCTCTCTTTTCTGTTGAATGACGAGTAGCATAAGGTGGTTCTTGTATTGATCTGGCCTGTTTGCTCTCCCTTAATTAGTAATTTCCCTCCCTGCCTCAATCATAATTTTCAGGCTGAACTCTCACCTGTTTCCTCTGGTTTATATTCAGTTCAGCCTGAACATTCAGTGCCAGATCATTACTTGTCTTTCTGTTAGTCTGTCTGTTTAGTTTTTTGTCATGGTTCATGTCCTGGATCATAGCAGCCAGTGGAAGGAGGGTTTTAGTGTTTGTCTCGTCTCCTGATCGTCCACTGTTCCTCCCCCCGCGGAGTCCTTTGGGTTTTTGGCTCATTATGGGGGGAGGTTCAGTTTTTATCAAAGTAAGCCTGGCTCCAGGGAGGAGACCAGTTTAAAGTCCTGCTTCAAGTTCCGGTTCCTACGTCCTGTCTCGGCCACCCTCTTCCACTGAGCCTGCCTGTCTGCACCTGATCCTGTCTGCTCCTGTGCATGACCACCTGGTCATGCTTCTGGTCCCAGTCAGATTCTGAACCCTCCTGGAAGCCTGTGGATGCCTGGAAGTCTGGATCCTGCCACCTGTTTCTGTTCCTGCCTGATCTGGATTCTGCCTGTTCCATCTGTTCCTGTCTGTTCTGGATCCCTCACCAGGATCGGCTTCCAGCATCACCTCTGGGACTGCAGCACTGGGGACATTCGTGGTCTGGACTGTTAAACCAGGTAAGTGACCAACACAGAAAATCTTCTATCAGTTGATCTTGGTCACTTACCTGTGTTTCTCCCCTAGAGTGTCTGAGATTGGGCGGTGCCCCGCCCCCGCCGCCTGCAGTGTCCGCGAGCCACAGGTCCACTTTAGTTTTTGTTTTATTATTTAATAAACGTTTGAACTTTCCTACTGACTGTCTCTCCTTGAATACTGGGTCCATCTGTCGTTTCCTGACAGAATGATCTGGCCTCTGTCATGAAACGCGGACAGATGGACCCAGTATTCAAGGAGAGATAGTGAAATTATTATTCCAGATATCTCAATTTTAATTATGCCTATCTAAAATTTAGTTTTAGATACATTCAAAAGAGTAATGAGGCTCAGTTTTAACATAAAATAGGCAGACTCACTAGTCACATTTCTATTATTGATAGCACTAAAGCATTCTACCCAGTCAAAATTACAATACTTATAGTTAGAATTGTATTTTAAATATCACTAATTAAATTTCTACCAGCAGAAATAAAATTTTAAATATTCTGGAATCAAGTTTGTAGTAGTAAGATTTACATTTAAGATTTCTACAAATCTTTAATCATTTTAAGTGGCCATTTTGACATATATTTGTTGTATTTCAGATATTAATTATAGAAATGAATAGATATTAATAGTATTCCTCCAATCTAAAATGAACATTTCAGATATCTGAAATGTAATTCTTACTAGGACAAAAGACGTCACTTTTCCCCATTCATGTGTATTGGGCAGTTATATTCAGATATCTAAAATGACATTACTCCTATCTAAAGTAAACATTCTGGATGTCTAAAAATAAATTTCAGATCTCTGTATTACAATTGTCACAGGTCATCATTTTTATTTTATTATTTTTATTTTAGATAGGAGGAATGTTATTGTAGATATCTGAAACTAGCCTTTGAGGTACATCACTCTCACTGTGTGATCAGTCTGATCAGCAACCAGTCTAGGATCATGTGCTGAGATACAGTAGGGAGCTTGGATCAGATGATCCCCTATTGGAACCCATCCAGCTCTGGTGCACTGGGTTCGCTACTCAAGGAAAATTGAAAGTGATCTAATCCTGGCTTCTGCCTCCTCAATTGAGGGAGTTAAATAAATAAAAAAAGAAGGCACATAGATTCAGAGACAGCAAAGGTGGGAATGTTAAAAAATGGATACATCATCAAAATGTCCTGGCCATTACATTATTTTATTACTTCAATGCTGAACTCAGATCACATTGAGGTCATATAATCTAGAGGGATTTACAGTTTGAAACAAAAACATATCTAATGTCTAAAGCAACTATTAATATAAAAGTAGAGACAGACTATCATCAATAATAATAATAATTTGGATCAATAAAGTCCGGTTTACTCTAATTATTACTGTTAGATTTAAAACAAATATTTATATAGAAGGGATACACTAAGAAGACATTTTCAGTCTTTTTTCCCCACAAGGATGTTCTCCAGTGAGCCTTCCTGTTTGTTAACCCTTAGTTGAAAGTGCACAGTAGTCTATATTATGTCTCTGTGATGGACTACTATATGTCCCGGCTGTACCCCCTCTCTTGACCAATGGACATAGGCAGCCAACTCAAGGGGTTTTACACATCTCCAGGATAAATATAAAAACTTACAAACTTTCAGAATACCTTGATTTACAATGGCTTTGTAAATGGCCACAGCAATCATTGTTATCAGGAGGATTCCAAATTTGTTTTAAATCGCTTTTGTTGTTGTGGCTGTGTAAAAGTAGAGCTTTATAATTTAGGTTTAAGAGAACCACTATAGCTATGGACCATACAACTATGTTAAAAGTCTGGCAATGAGCAGCCATTACAGAAAAATCTAGCTAATATTTACAGATATTGTTTCCCTATAGAATAAAGGCACTTTGCATGATGCAATTATAAATGAGTACAGTTAGTGATAGGAGTCAGGAATATCTCTGGTGTTATGAGCTTAAGGAAAGGGTATCCTTAAAAAAGTTTTACTCCTTCATACCCCTTTTCAGATGTGGTAATGTGGCCTTTTTGTTAAGTTGTTGCATGTTTTCTAATTTTGGATTTTCTTTATTCTTGAACTTGTTTGCTTGTTTTCAATTTTGTGTGTTGCATGTTTTTTCGGATTTTGTTTGGAGGCCACATTGCCACACACACCTGGACACGCCCACAACGGCACAGGTGTTCCCAATCAACTAAGCAGCGTGCCGACTGGGACGCTGATTTAAAAAAGGCAGCTGCTTGGTTGGAGAGACAGACACCGGACATGGGAAGGTTTGGTTGGGGAAGGCCGATCTTGGAGGGAGCCGGACGGAGCGAGTGAGAGGGAAGCAGCGGGAGAGCCTTGGGGACTGACGGCAGGAGGCCCGCCGGAGCGAGGTGGAGAGACGCGCACCGGAGAGAGAGACGCGCACCGGAGAGAGAGACGCGCACCGGAGAGACGCGCACCGGAGAGAGAGACGCGCACCGGAGAGGGAGACGCGCGCCGGAGAGGAGCGCGCCGGAGAGAGAGACGCGCACCGGAGAGACGCGCACCGGACAGAGAGACGCGCACCAGAGAGGAGCGCGCCGGAGAGACGCGCACCGGAGCGAGCGAGGTGCAGGGACGCGCACCGGAGCAAGGTGCAAGCACGCACGCCGGAGAGACGCTCACCGGAGCGGGGTGCAGAGAGGCCCGTCATGGAGCGAGGCGCAGAGGCACGCTGGCGAGAGGCGCGTGTTGGAGGGTACCTCGCAGGCCAGCTACGCTGGAGAGGCCCACACGCGCAGCGTGCCGAAACGAGGACCCAGCGCTGGGGTGGACGGTGCCCTCCATTATACCCGCCAAGTGCGCGTCTTTTAACAGACTTCCCCATTGACTCTGCTGCTCTCCACCATCTGGATTTTTATCTTTCTTTTTAATCTTTTCTCTTTTATCTATCTTTTTTTATCTTTTTCCTTTTAACGTATTTTATTGAACACTTTTAGCGAGCTCGTCTTTTTACGTAAATTATTGAACTTTTAATCTATTAAACTTTTTAAGGCCCTGCTCACAATCGCCGCAGTCTGTTTGGTTTTTATGTTTTTTTTAAAGATGATCGCACCTCTCGGGTGCCACAGATTCAGACATAAGCACTGAATTATACATTTAACAATGATATATTTCATTAATTACAATATCTGCATGTTAACTTTGTATTTTTTTTGCTTATCTTAAATTTTTTACTGGTTTATTACATTCCTTCATGCTCAGATAAAACACAGGAAGTGAGATTGCAGCAGATACGACATATTATCTTTCAGTGAACATACTGTACGTGCAAGGGCAGACCGATAGGGCATTTATGTCTAAAGATATTTGAGACAAAATGCACATACTTTGCAATGCATTCACATGGGTTTAACATTGGTTTATGTGTTGAGACGGACCTAGTCTGCGGTTCAGATTTCGAGAGAGTCATGTAACATTGAGTAGATAGGTAATTATAGGCCTTACTACATTTAGTATTTAGCCTGTATTTGTGTTTTGCATTTTGGTCCTATGTTAGAAAATATGGCATTATCGCGTGGAAATGTTGTTCAGCAATTAATGGAAGTCATTGTAAAAAGATTCAAAGAATTCCCAGCAAATAACTGCATAACCTAACGTATTAATATGCAAACTAATTGAGCGTTTTATAATTTCTCTACAATCACCTGGGAAAATATTTATATTTATAATGTATTTTTATTTTATTTTTTTATAATAGGTTGGTTTCTTGAAATTCCGAAAGGCTTTTAAGGTCATATAATTTGTTTTTTGTTTCTTTTAGGAAGAAATCCAGACATAGTCATCTATTGCCTGTTGAGATTAGCAGCCAGACTGTTGTCTTTTGTCAGCCGTGCCTTCGCTCTGCCTAATACCTTAAAACAGCTCTAACACTTGCCTCACACTGAATGCGGTGTGTCTGTGGAAGATCTCTCACACTGTCCCTGCTGTGGTTACAGCTGCAGAACTGGTGCTTTGGAGAGAAGAAGTTCACATGGCTTCAATCTCTCTCCAGGAGTTGTTGGGACAAACGATTTATTGGTACACATAAATATCTCTTTTCATCATCACCAGACCCTCTGTTTCTCTTATGCCTTTTATTGTTGCCTTTTAAGTCAGGGTAAGTTGATTTTATTCTGAAATTCACAGGGACTTGTTTTTCTGTTTGTCTTGCAAAATTGAAGATTGGTTTTTGAATTTCAGCTTGATGGAGACTGCACAAAACTTGACCAAACTTTCTTCCTGCTAACACACTATGTTGATCGGCGGGGCCTCGGTAACTGCAACACTGATTCACATAGTCTGAGTCACAACTTCACTATCAGAATGGGTTGGTGACATTGAATGTTGCAAGGATGGTTTTCTAGACAGTAGAGAAAGATGACAGACCCCTCAACTGTCGTATAAACACATATTACCATCACACTGACCTAGAAGGGAAACTTTAAGGTAATGCTTCTTTGTATTGCTTCTTTGCAAGCTTCATCTCTCCAGGCAACAGAAAGATGGAACTTACACTGCTGTAAGTTTAGTGTCAGCCTCTCTTTCTGCAGTTGCAACAATAACCATTAAGGAATATCTGCACCACTTTCTCCAGTTCTTTGCTCCCCATCCCCAGGTGCTTCCCCTTCCCTTCTCTATAACAAACCCAGTCTCATGGGAAAATGTACCCCCACTACGTTGGTCCACACTGCAAAACGTAGTGGAGGTACATTAATGGCCATTTTTTTGTGGTACTGTTACATTTCTTCTGCCTATACGCTTTCTATTGTTTTACATCCTAGTCACGTGACTTTCAAGATTCCAGCTGGGAAAAGAAAAAAATATATATAGATGGCCGACATTCGCTCATTTTTTTGTGGAAAGATTAATAACTCGAGTTTGTTTTTGCACTAAATGAGTTTTGATTACATTTCTAGTGAGAAATGTATAGTTTGTTACCAGAATATTTACTCAGGGAATGTACATATTCACTTGCTTGTTCGTTTCTTGCAAAGATTTTTCAAGATAATGTGAAACTGTAACGTTTTGGTATAAACATGGCCGAGATTTCTCTAACTTTTAGTGGGAAAATCAATATTTTCAATCAGTTTCTGCATTTAAATGGGTTTTGATTACATTTATAGCGAGAAGTGTAGGGTTTATTTACATAATATTTACTTAGTGAACATACATAATCACCCGCTTGCTAGTTTTCTTAGAACCATCAGAATATCTTGAAAAATCTTTGCAAGAAACGAACAAGCAAGTGAATATGTACATTCCCCGAGTAAATATTCTGGTGGACTGCTCTTTGATGACAATGATGAGGGGCCATTTAAACAGCAGCTGAAGAATGCACTACACGCAGGGTCATTACCAGAAATCAAAGGATGGGTTGAGCGCCACTACATAAACATGAGTGGTGGAACGCTCCAAACCTATATAAATCACGCCCTGCATGCAGAGAAAGTCATAAAAGGTAAAAAGAATCACAATAAAGAATCCACTGTGTTTTATCAGGAGGAAGAGGACACTGTGTTTTATCAGCAGTCCAGAGGTAGAGGCCAAGGCAGAGGTCGAGGCCGTGTAAGGGGAAGAGGTTTTGGATCACACTCAACTGATGATTCCAGAGCGTGTTGGTCATGTGGAAAAAAGGCCACATAGCTAGACACTGTCAAAGTAAACCACAAAAATAGGAAGCTCAGCATGACTAGATGAGCAACCATTTTCTATTAGAGAGATAGAGGGTGAAAATATGGATGTCTTAAACCTAGAAGATTTGTTTTTTTAAAAGAAATGTTATAGACCAGAAATAGTTCTGATGGTCCAGGGCACTCCTGTTAAATTTTGTGTGATACAGGAGCCTGCAGAACCACAATAAAAGAACCCATACCCTTGCCCATACCCATCGTAACGACAGCCAGCACAAGCAGCTGCACAAGCAGCTTTACAGCAAGACCCAAATGAACTTGGTGCTGCTGCTGCTTCTGCTTCAGCCCCAGTCTTGCCAGCTCCTAAAGTTGAGAATCCACCGGCTTATTCTCCTACGCCCAGCACCTCCACAAGGGTTACCCGTTCTGGGGGACCTGTCGGGGCTTGGTCAAAAGATATGGGGGGAGGCTTAATCTCCCCACAGCCAGCCCCTGAACCCAAACCCGAAACTGAGGTGTTTCCTTTAATTGAGCTGCCCAATCCTTTGGCGGGTCAGGGGCCAGCTGAAAATCCATTTTTTCCTGTCATGATGGTCTATAGGCAGGGGCGGATTTAGGAAATTTGGGGCCCTAGGCATGGACAGGCAGGGGGCCCCCTGACAAGAAAACCTATAAAACAGATCCATTCTACAGATAGAGAAATGTTAATAGAATAGACATCCATTATTTGTTCTAGGTTTTGTCCCTCTCTTCTTGTCCCTTTTTCCTCTCTATTTATCAGCCTTCTGATGGCATTTTAGCCAAAGCATTTTTATCAAAAACATAATTAATATGCACAAATAAGGAATAGTTGTATTAACTATACATATGAATAGCACCCCAACAGTTTTCCTGTGTGACAGTGGTGCATGCAGAACAACTGTTAAACAACAAATTCCAGGTGCTGGCCAAGGACCTGAGACTGTCATAGTCCGATCAGCTCAAGGTCATTTAAAGGCTGTGCAGGAGATCCAGCTGTGTGGTTGAGAGACCCTGAAGGACTCTCCTGCCGGCTGTCTGTACTGACTTTACCTGAATGTCCTACACATTACCATGTGGTACAAAGACTCTCCAGGTCCTGATAAGGACTATGAAAAACTTACTTGGATAGAAAAAAAAAAAAAAAAAAAAAAAAAAAAGGGGGCGCTGCAATGAAGGATGGCACCCGAGAGCGTAGGTTTGATTTGAACTTTGGTAGGGACACTATTGGTCTGGTGTCATTGGTACTATGCATTATGCATGCCCTTTTTTATGCTTGTTATGAGCGTCAGTACTGATGAGAGGAATTCATTGCTTAAAGAGAAAAGGAGCATTTTGCTACATTAATAAACATTTTTAAACACTACACTAACTAGATGCTGTTTCTCAATGTTGAAGTATCACCGGCTCTGATGAATGTGGAATTAGGACTGTTTTCCACTTTGTAAAATGGTTTTATTTGAACAACTGAGATAGAAGGTAAATACAGTACTTTCTTCTGAATATATAGAATTGTGCAGAGTTAAACCCCACTCTTATATTTTTACCTACTATGCTCTCTCTGTATCAAGCAAAATAATACATTCATTAAAATAATAACTTCACTATAAAAGTTGAACATCTGGGCTGTAGGTACTCTGTGTTGCCCATCTCATGTATTTTATCTGTGGCTGAAAACATGAATCATATTAATTGAATATTTGCATATTCGTAAACAAATTTAGTGATTCATCATTAAATGGAGTATAGAGACTCTAAAACATAATATACATGTAAAATCTGGCTTTCCCCGACAGGGTAACCCACTTGGATCAGTAATCAAATACGATTATGAAATGTTTTTGTCTGTCAATACTTTCCGTCCGGAGCTCTTCAGGAGGAGATGTTTTGGTTTCACCTGGTTTAATGTCATTGGTAGTCTTCTTTACAGAACTTTTGGCTAACCAATTAATCGAAAGAATTAACGATAGACTGATCGATTTACAAAATAATTGTTAGTTGCTGTCCTAATTTCATCGTAACATTGCATTAAACATAACATTTCTTATTAAATACATGTGAAGTGGGGATGACATTCAACGAAACAAACATGTTAATCAGCCAAACTATCTTAAAATCCATAATGGCACCTATATGTGACCAGAACATAAACCAATCCTTCCAAATAAAACATTTCTTTAAATATGCTGCTATATTGAGTCATGATTTTACTCATGTCTCAAACGGGGGGATTGTAGGATTGATTGAGTATTGAGCATCATTCTACAGCATATGGATTTATATTCTATGCAAAAAAAAAAAAAAAAACTTTTGTAAAGCATGTCTAATATGTGCTAAACATAATCTTCAAGGAAATTTAAGACCTAAAAAAGGTGCTTTCCCTAAAACTATTTATCCTTTCAATACTGTTTGGTTATAATAGATTTGTTTTCTAAATGGATTGCAAGAAAGTGATAGTTAGATCAGATGAGTAATAAGTAAAATCACTTTCTTAATTATTCTCTGGAACCTTACCGTACTGCTTAGCACTCTAGTAATTCTACTGTGGTACTTGTTATAGAATACACATTTGGTCTCCTTCACCGACCTTCAGAGGAAGTCCATTGTACAAAGGGGGTTGTATTTTTTAGCATACAACCATCTCAAACTGGTGAAGGTTCAACAACTCTGCCGAGCGGTCATAGGAAGTAGACCATTGTGTAAAAAGATTATCCATAGAACACTTTTTGAAGTTTGAACCTAGATGATGTTGCGATTATTCATATTAGTTTTGTCTTTAGCTCTCACTCAGGGCAAGGATTCTTGTTGCCCTCATGATCCAGCTATTTGTAAAAGGGACGTCTATCTCTGCTATAACTCTACTAGAGTAATCAGTTTGGTGACTATTCCTTTTCAAACATTCTCGCAAAGATTTAAACATGACCCCGGAAATTGGCACGGTTATGATTTCTACCTATTTCCTCGCGTAGTTCAAAGAAATCATAATGGTTGGGGAGACGTATTTAGAACCACTGGACAGTGGAAAAAGGGATCATATGGATGGACACCTTTAGCTAAGAAATGGATGAGTAGAATATCAGGGTTCACTGTTAACCATGCCTCCAAAGTTTTCACTATGACAATAAACTCCACAGCAGAACCCCTTGAGAAGGAAGGCTGTTCTTCCTCATTTCTATGTGCACGGTCTAGTGGAACCGATCCATGTTGGCCTTTGTATTTGTGCCCCGTAAATATTACACAAGAAGGAGATGAGATACAAGGGATTCTTACTTCTGCCCAAGGTGAACAGATAAAAATTCAAAATATTAATGGTCCGCTTAAAACAGATGAATTGTTTCAAGTCATCACTGGAATCTCTGGGCAAACAAACAACTGGCTTTTAATGGCAGAACAAGCAGCTAAAACAGTGTCTAATGATTGTCTTGTGTGTATGGGAGCCAGACCGCTGTTACGTGTGGTTCCTGCCACCATAACTCCTCAATGTCTTCTAAATATAATGAATTATACAGTCCCAACTGATAATTGCACCTATTGGGATAAGATCTATCCCCTGACCACAGCTGAGAAGAAGAAACCAATCTTTTTGAAAAAAGTAGCTGTGGCAAATTTTACCTGTGTAAACAGGACCGGAGTGGGCCCGAAACTAGGCACACTAAATGAAACACAATGTGCAAGTATTTTACTGGTATCCATTTTTTTTAAACCTCAATCCCGCAGCGACATCTGGTGGTGGTGTGGAGATGACAAATTGTTTGACAGACTTCCATGCAACACCACTGGATTATGTGCTGCTGTCATCTTGATTTCACCTGTTTCTGTTACATCACTCACAACAGATGAATTGTTAACGACTGCAAACAGAATTTTACCTCACACAGGGCATACTAGAAGGAGGAGGGCATCTGAAAATGCATGGAGTGGAGATGACCCTACTTATATTGATAGCATTGGTGTACCCAGAGGTGTTACTGATGAGTATAAACTAGCCAATCAAGTTTCTGCAGGATTTGAATCTTTCTTATGCTGGTGGTGTACTCTAAATAAAAATGTAGACAGGATCAACTACATCCATTATAACGTCCAGAGGCTGGGAACAAGGCTTCTCCGCCATCCATGAACAATTGTCAGCTACCTCTCTGATGGCTTTCCAGAACCGTATTGCTGTTGACATGTTGTTAGCTGAAAAAGGTGGTGTGTGCTCTATTTTTGGAGATCAGTGTTGCACCTTTATTCCCAACAACACCGCTGCTGATGGCAGCCTCACAAAGGCCCTTGAAGGTCTTCGCTCTCTTAACAGCAAAATGAAAGACCATTCTGGAGTTGACACAAAAATGTGGGATGGATTTGGAGACATTTTTGGTAAATACAAACAATTGGTGCTTTCTATTTTAATGTCTATAGCTGTATTTGCCGCCATCTTGACCTTATGTGGATGTTGTTGTATTCCATGTATTAGAGCGCTGCTAAATAGACTAATTACCACAGCAATACAACCCATGAAAGCAGAAATGTATGCCCTCATGCCCACTGAAAAATACCCATCTGATGATGAAGACAGCGCAGAGGATGAAATCTCTTTGAATTTTCCTGACTTTTATCCTAATTCCAATGACATTAACAGTAACCCACCAGTTTAAAGTACCTCTGAGTGTACCCTTTACAGCTAAAACATGATTTCATAGTTGAGAATCTGAAAAGAAGTAACTACTGAATGATAAAATAAATAGCTTAAAGTGAATAAACAGGAGGGAAATGTTGGATTAATTGTACAAATTATTCTACTTTAATCATATTACTTTAATCATATTATACTTATACATTCATACTTACACATTTGCATATTCCTGTATACTTGTATTACACAGAGTGTTGAAATGTTTCTAATGCTTGTTATTAGTGTGTGCAGGAAGACGAGTCGAGGTCAAGGAGAAAATGGAGAACTGCACAGACTAGCACCGGATAAGGAGTGAAAGCTCTCCTTATCCTATGATATTGTATGATGTTATGCAGAACTTCTGGTTCCGACTGGTTTCACCCCCTCCTCCCTTTTAGCAGTCGGAACCACCTTTGTAGTCAGGGAGTTCCTTAATAAAATTCTTGGAGGGCAGAGCTGTTTCAGAGTGGTTTGGAGAATTGTAACTGAACAGTCTCTGATCACTCTCCTTGCAAGTAAATCATGCTAAATTCTCTGTGTCTATTCTTTGTGCAGGTTGCTGAATAAGGTGTTTGGTGTTTAAACCTAACATTAATACCCCAACAGATGATTGCAGAAGAGATCACACATTCCACAACAAACTTGCAAAAGATATGTGGTATTTTGATTTAAACACTGCAGGACCTAAGCTACTTCATGAAATACTGCCTTCTTTGTCACTTCTTGCAGAAAGCGACACAGATGCATTGTATGACCAGATGAAACAAGGTCTTTACATTCCTCAACAACCTGCTTTTCAGACCCAATGATGGTATACAGGTGCTGGTCATAAAATTAGAATATCATGAAAAAGTTGATTGATTTCAGTAATTCCATTTAAAAAGTGAAACTTGTATATTATATTCATACATTACATACAAACTCATATATTTCAGATGTTTATTTTGTTTAATTTTGATGATTACAAATGACAACAAATGAAAATCTCAAATTCATCATATCAGAAAATTAGAATATTACTGAAGACCAATAAAAACAAAGGATTTATAGAAATGTTGGCCAACTGAAAAGTATGAACATGAAAAGTATGAGCATGTACAGCACTCAGTATTTAGTTGGGCCTCCTTTGGCCTGTATTACTGCAGCAATGCGGCGTGGCATGGAGTCGTCG